>NC_065595.1:43433449-44055949 GCF_024542745.1 Macaca thibetana thibetana | reverse complement strand
GTTCCCAGCCCTGCCAGTTGGACACCAATTCTGTATCAAAAATTACATGCAGGATCCTTGGAACGAGTGAGCCCTTCAGATGAGGAGCACAGTGACAGAGTTAGCGCCTGTCACTGCTGTGGGATGCTGACAGGCCAGCCAGGGGAGCTGTAGTTGGTCAGTTTCCTTTCAAAGCGTGCTGGCATTCTTAAGCTGCTTGCTGCCCTTCACTGGTTGGCATTTACCCCGGTGTGTGTTTCTCAGTGACCACATGAGTCTAAATCATTTCCAGCCTCAGGAATCTCCTCAAATCAGAATTACAGTTTTCTCATTTACAAATCTACACTGTTAGGATCCAGTGTAAAAAATCATGCCCAATCAGTCCTGTCCTTCAGTTGAAAGTAGACCCAGCTTTTTTTTTTTTGAGACGGAGTCTCGCTCTGTCGCCCAGGCTGGAGTGCAGTGGCCGGATCTCAGCTCACTGCAAGCTCCGCCTCCCGGGTTTATGCCATTCTCCTGCCTCAGCCTCCCGATTAGCTGGGACTACAGGCGCCCGCCACCACGCCTGGCTAGTTTTTTGTATTTTTTTTAGTAGAGACGGGGTTTCACCATGTTAGCCAGGATGGTCTCGATCTCCTGACCTCGTGATCCGCCCGTCTTGGCCTCCCAAAGTGCTGGGGTTATAGGCTTGAGCCACCGCGTCCGGCCTAGACCCAGCTTTTGTCCCCTCCAGAAAATAACACCTAAGAAAGGGTTGCCAGACACCCACTTTTGGTGTATGTGTGTCCTGACTTCCTAGGACTGGTACCAAGAGGTGCTGAGCACATGCCCCATTCCAATTCTTTTTTTGTTTTGGTTTGTTTTGTTTGTTTGAGGCAGAGTCTTGCTCTGTTGCCCAGGATGGAGTGCAGTGGTGTGATCTTGGCTCACTGCAACTTCCACCTCCCAGGTTCAAGAGATTCTCCTGCCTCCACCTCCTGAGTAGCAGGGATTACAGGTGCCCACTGCTATGCCCAGTTAATTTTTGTATTTTTAGTAGAGATGGGGTTTCACCATGTTGGCCAGGCTGGTCTCAAACTTTAAACCTCAGGTGATCCACCTGCCTTGGCCTCCCCAAGTGCTGGGATAACAGGAGTGAGCCACTGTGCCCAGCCTCCCCCTTCCAATTCTTATAGGCAGCCTGACATTTAGGAGAAGACCAGTTGCGATTAACACAGCAGTCTGTGGTTGCTAGAAGTTACCCATGACCTGACTTACTGACACCACCCTCCAACCCACTGACCTAACTGGACAGAATACTCCTCCTCTCCCTCCTCCTTCTCCCTCTCCTCCTCTTCCTCCCCTTGTTGCCCACTTGGCTGGCTGCACCTCTAGGCTTCTTGTGGTTCCCTGTCAGGTTGCTTGGCAGGGGCTGCCCCTTGACTCAGTATTGGGAGGAATAAAATGGAATAAAAGTACGGAGATGAAGGCACTCCTAGCTTCATTTTTACAAAATTATAAGTTTCCTCAAGTAGGCCCAAAATGAATGCTTCACCTACCTCCCCCCTTCTCTTGGTCCCACTGCAGCCAATTTGGTCGGTGATAATATTCTAGCCTCTGCCGTCTCAGCCCAAAGTTGCGTGATTGCCTGAAGCAGGTAGTGACCTCTAGAACAATGTGTTGCCTAGCTAATAGACAAATGTTTGTATAGTTTTTATCAAGTAGGAGTATAAGAAGAAAGTGATATATTAAATGAAAAGTTTACCAAACTGATTCCAGAATGTTCTATAATGAGACCCCAAAACCCCTACCTTTGTTTTTGGGATAGGAAATGTGAACAGGAGCTAGTTTACAAAATGTTACAAAAGTTAAGAATGCAAGTTAGGATTAAACACATCACTGTGTTTGGCCATGATGGGTGGCTCATGCTGGTAATTCCAGCACTTTAGGAGGCCAGGGTAGGTAGATGGCTTGAGCTCAGGAGACCAGCCTGGACAACATGGTGAAACCCCATCTCTACTATATATATATATATATATACACTATATATATATATATATATATATATATATATATATATGTGTATACACACACACACACACACACACACACACACACACACACACAGCAGGCATGGCAGTACATGCCTGTAGTCCCAGCTACTTGGGAGGATGAGATGGGAAGATCGCCTGAGCCTGGGAAGGTCAAGGCTGCATTGAGCTGTGATCACACCACTGCACTCCAATCTGGGTGACAGAGCAAGACTCTGTCTCAAAAATACAAAAACAACAACAAAAAACCCCACATTACATTGGGGAGTTGAATCCATTTTGCATATGTTACTACTACAGATATAACCAATCTCATTTCTGTTTCTAATCCTTGACTGTGGTTTTCATAAATCACAATGTAAACAGCCACTTCTGATTTCTGGCTCCAAAATTTTTAAATTAAGTACAATAAATAAAATGCAACAAAAATAGAGTGAAATAGACTTCACAAGACAGCACAAAACAAAGCGAATTCGTTTTAGGTTTCATCAAAAAATCTAACATTAGACTAGAGTTATTGGGCGTGGCTGTGACTAAGTCACCCAAAAACAAAGATTCCTGAGCCAGATCTAAGGCTGGGGTGACCACCTAATGAAAAAAATGATAAGACTGAAAAGATGCACTTTTTAATTTTCTTTCAAAATAGTTTCTGGAATTGGATCAATTGTTCTCTATCAGCTGGAATTATATGGTGTTTTAATAAGACGAATCATATTGTGTTTTATGGTGAAAGGTAGAAATCCTGTGCTGAATTTCATTATGTTCTGACTGCTGGTCTAAGATGTGGTGAGCCCCATAGCCGATAAGGTGACCCCGGAAAAAGATGTCAGAGCAGAAAGCCCTGGGACTTTCTTGGGCTTGACATCACCCTGGGGGGCCCCAGGAAAGTGACTTTCCAACCCTTGTACCTAACCAGGGGCAGCAAAATCCCTCTTGCTCTCAAAGGGCAGCTTCTATGCCCCAAGTTACAGCCAGACCAAAACAGACATGGAGTGGGACTCAGTTTCCACTTTGGGGACCTGATGTTGTCTTACTCTCTTGCATTCATTAGGTTTATCACAGGGAGGGAGTCCAGAATGTATCTGGAGATGTTTATTTACCTTGAAGTTTCTAAATCTATTTGAACTGCTAACAGCAACTTTTAAAGAAAAATTAGGTCAGGTTGGGCCTTGGCCTGGGTTATTTTTCTTATTTTTATTTCTTAGAGACAAGGTGTCACTCTGTCACCTAGACTGGAGTGCAGTGGCACAATCATAGCTCACTATAGTCTCAAACTCCTGGGCTCAAACGATCCTCCCACCACAGTTTCCCAAGTATATTTTTAAAAGCTCCTCAGGGATTCTCAAGTACAACCAAGGTTGTGAGCCACTGATTTCTGGTGAAAAATGAGGCACTGAAGGAGCACTGTGTTCCCCACCACCACTCTCCACGTTGACACTCCCTGACCCTTTTGATTTTCCTGAGAGTACATAGAAATCTTCCTATGCTATATTCAAGTTCAGGACATAATAGGTTATTTAACATTACCCTCAGAAATCTGAATTCTACCTAGAATCTCTGAACACAGCTCTGGGACTTCAGCAGGGCGCTCATACATCCTTGTGTGCCCAGACAGTCCTGGTGTGTGCCTGCTGATCCTATAGGATGTGGTGAATCCTATAGGAGAATAAAATAACCCCAGAGAAAGATGTCAGGGCCAAAAGTCCCTGGAGGGCATGGAGACTCCCTTCTATTCTCCTGGGTCTCTGGATTAGGATAACAAATAAACTGAATTCATGCAGGAAGTCTGTTTCTGTTGACCTCTACTCTAGACAACCCAAAGGGCACATATGAGAAATTAATACTCTTTCCTTAACAATAAGGCAAACCTTACCTGGCAAGACATTTTATTTCTAAGGATTCCTCCACCTTTGCTTGGGCTTAGTTTTTGTTTTTGTTTTTCATTTTAGAGTGCATGTGTTGGTGGGGGTGTAGATGGGGGGCGGTTTGCCTTAATGCTTTCCTATACCCCTCCCTGTCTCCCTTGTTTCAAGACTTCAGGAAAATTCCATAGTTGTCACATCTTTGTGACATCTATGTCATTGCATCCTTGTAACTGTCACTTTCTCAACAGACAGTTTTGAAAATATCCTGTGGTGTCACTCTTTTGGCAGGGGGCGAGGAGGAATGATTTACCATTTCTAGAACTTCTGCCTCTCTGAGCCCAACCCAGGGTCTCCAACAGTGATGCAGAGAAACATTTGCAAAGGTCTGTCGCCTTTCATGGAAGCGCTCTCAGACTCACCAGCACTCCCCAAACCTCCTGCAGTTCTTTTAATAAACCATGTCCTCAGCCCAGTGTCTATTGTCAATTGCAGCGCCTTCTGGGATGACATGTTCTATGTTAAACATCCACTTTTTAAATATTGCATCCTCTGTTATAGTAAAATACTCTTTAAAACTGCAAAGGGACAATGTGATGTGGCAACATTTCAGGAAGCCTTAAGCTTAATGAATACTATTAACGATTTAAATTTTTCTTTCCATTTTTTTTCCTAACTGCTACCTGAATCCTCACTCTTCTTTTTCCAAAATGGAATGTCTGTGAGGGGGAAGTTAGATCTTTTTCTTTCCCAGGATGCCGACTGAAACCAGGTTGTGGTCGCTCTTGTATGATGGTCACTCTTTTCCAATAACCATTCCGAATCGAGTTTGAGTCTTTACTTGCAGATTCTTAAATACTTTTCCTTGGAGGCAATACTTTGTTCTATCTGAAAGCCTGACTTGGGCATCTCCTCCGCATGGGCATTTTGCCATCCTTCTCTGCATCAAGGATTGGTGTCTCACCAAGGATCCACCTGGGTGGACTTGTGGCTCTGCAGTGCTTATATCCAGGCGAGCCTAAATATCTGGCTTAGCGGTTCTAGAAAATATTCCTATTACCATGTGTGACTTTGTGCCTCATGGAGTGGCTGAGTTTGCAGGGTCCTACCTCCTGGGGCTGCTGGTTCTAGAAAGCGGACTCCCAAACCAGGCAGCGGCTCACCAGCTGAATCTGGGGCTGCCGAGAACAGGCATAGCCCTTCCCCGAAGCTTTGGCAGTTGACAGTCGCTACCTCCCCTTCTCAGGAATCCTGTGACCCTTCCAGCCTTGAGTGCTGTCTGTTTGAAGCCTCATCCTAGAGGGGCTCACCTGCATCTTCCTAGAAGCTGGATCCTCTCCCTGAGTTGCCTTAATGACCGCCCCCCCACTCCCTTTGAGTTTCCTGGTGGCCTAGACAGCCTCTCTTTCCACAAAGGGTAACCTCTGCCTCTCCCTCGTCTTGGCTGTGCACACCCCTGCTCCCTCTCCCTGACTGTTCTTAGCCAAGTCAAAAACAAAAGCAAATAAAAGCCTTACACGGCATTCATCCAGAGACTGTCTTTCCTCCAGGCGAGACGGGCTACTATGGGCATGTTGGAGGCTCCCGGTAGTTGGAGCTCTGAAGGAGGAGCTCTGCCATGGGAGCTCAGCTTAACTCGGCTTTCTGGAACCCAAACAGAACCTGGCTGCTTCCCAGGCTTCCCCCTACTTCCTTAAAGAAGCAAGTTCCTCTCTTTCCTTGAGCACTTCTGAACGTATTTGGGAAAGCAGCATGTTCAGAGACGGCCCTGCCATGGTTTCCCGCCCACTGTCTCATGTCTGCCTTTTTGCTGACCACCCAAAGATAGTTGTTCCTGTTTTCACGTCCAGCCAACCCCTAGTCTAGCATCCTGTACCTGGAGCCTGGGCTCAGGCACCTCCTTCCATCATCACTTCCTCCCTGATAGTTCTTGGAACTTGCTGAGGAAGAGGGCAGAGCTTTGGCTAGTTGTTCTTTTATCAACAAACTAAGACAAAACCCCCAAGGTCCTGTTGCTCCAGAACTGACCATGGGTGTTGGGGGCATCCTGGCCCTCCACAGGTATGCATTTTTTGTTAGTCTGCATGGAAATGTTCCCACTTGAGAACCAGGCACCTAACAGCAGGCACTCAGGAAATACCTGTTTAAGGAAATGGATTATATATCAAAGAGAGGCAATAAATATAGGGAAGCTTACACAGTCAATCAGAAAGAGACAGACCATCAGGGACTGGGCTTGTTTCTCAGCCTCTTCTGCACCTGTGCAGGGTTCAGCATCATGGACCATCACTGAGAATGTCTTGAGACTCCAGGCAGCAGGGTGCTGTCATACCCTAGTTAGCAAGGTGATCTCCTGGCTAAGGTGTACTCATGCCGTGCTAACACTTGGCTGTTCCCACACCAGCCTGGGTTCCTGCTTTCTCTTGGCCATTTCCCTTCCCAAGAAGGACCATGTCAGTCAATCCAGCCTGTCACAATGTTCACTCGCCATATCAGTTTGTTTGGCTTAAAGTTAGTTTTTCTGATTCCATATTAAAAATGGATCTTTTTATGTTAGATTCTGGGTCACTAATCTTAGTGTCTTTGTTAGAGTGTCCTGGACCATTCTATAAGAGCTTTTTCTGTACTATTATTCTATTCTATTAGAATAGAATTATTCTAATAATAATTATTCTATTATTCCAACTATTCTAGGGCCAGTGCTACACAGCTGATAGCTGATTGAGTAGATATTATGTATAACTCTACATTTTAAGAACATGTTTGACACTTTCATACAATATTCTTTCATGTTCACTTTAGACATTTTTTTCTAATTCCAAAAACAAATCTTATGGGAATTTTGATAGGTTTACATATATGCAAAATAAACATAATATATCTACTGGACAGCCAATATATGTATTACTTCTATATATATTTATGTTTTATATATAAATATACATGTTACATATATAAATATATATAATTAGATAAGAGATAACTAAAGCACACTTATGATATTGAAACTTCCTATCTAGGAACTTGAATTTTCTCATTTATCCAAGTCTTCGTTTATTACTCTCAAGAAAATGTTGGCATTTTCTTCAGATAGAAGATACAAGAGGGTTTTTGCTTTGTTTCCTTGTTTGGGTATTTTTGGGGGGTATCTGGTTTCTTATCAATTGCAGAACAACTTTCTGATTTCCTGCTTAGAAGCATTGCTTCCTCTCCTGTTCCTGATACCTGTCTGACCTCTGCCCCATCACAGCTCACTCTCTCCTTCTAGATGCTGTCCCCTTCAAGAAGGACATTTACATTTTCTAACCTTCACAAGGACCACTATTCTCTGACCTCTGCTTTATATCCCCTGCCCATCAATGACCAATTTCCTTATTTTCAAATTTTAAATCATGGGCAAACTGTGGCTTACTGGCCAAAGAAATGCAGTAAGCAAAAGTGCCTCTTTTTTTCTTTTTTTCTTTTTCTTTTTTTTTTTTTTTTTTTTTTTTTGAGATGGTGTCTCCCTCTGTCACCAGGCTGGAGTGCAGTGGTGTGATGTCTGCTCACTGCCACCTCCACCTCCCGGGTTCAAGTGATTCTCCTGCCTCAGCCTCCCGAGTAGCTGGGACTACAGGCACGTGCCACCGCACCCACCTAATTTTTGTATTTTTATTTTATTTATTTATTTTTTTTATTTTTTTTTTTTTGAGACTGAGTCTGGCTCTGTCGCCCAGGCTGGAGTTCAGTGGCCAGATCTCAGCTCACTGCAAGCTCCGCCTCCCGGGTTCCCGCCATTCTCCTGCCTCAGCCTCCGGAGTAGCTGAGACCACAGGCGCCCGCCACCTCGCCCGGCTAGTTTTTTTTTTGTATTTTTTAGTAGAGGTGGGGTTTCACCGTGTTAGCCAGGATGGTCTCGATCTCCTGACCTTGTGATCCGCCCGTCTCAGCCTCCCAAAGTGCTGGGATTACAGGCTTGAGCCACCGCGCCCGGCAATTTTTGTATTTTTAGTAGAGACAGGGTTTTGCCATGTTGGCCAGAATGGTCTCAATCTCTTGACCTTGTGATCTGCCCACTTTGGCCTCCCAAAGCGCTGGGATTACAGGCTTGAGCCACTGTGCCTGGCCAGAAAAGTTCCTTTTAGCAAGAGTAGGATGGATGGGTTAGGGAGAGAAGAGACCAGAAGCAGGAGGCGAGTGCTGGGCTGCTCTGAGAAGTGGGGTTCTGGGTGGTCAGGCCCAGGGTGGAGAGGTGGGAATGGAGAAGGACGGATGGTGATGAGACGCTTTGGGAAGGAAGAGTGGACGATAGTTGCTCTGTCATAGGACCATGTGGAGGACCTAGTGAAGTTCACTATTGCTGATTTGAGGCTTTGCCTCAGAAGGACAATTCAAATGGATCAGAATAGATGACTGCCAATCCTTGGACATGGACGTGGGCACAGAGAGCTCTGGCTTGTTCTTGTAAGTGCTGCTTTAGATTACTGTCAGAGGGAAGGAGAGAGTTGGACAGCCCTACCCAACCCACTCCCTCATCTCAGGCAGTACTAACCAGATGACACGTGAGTGTTTAGTAGCATCTGGTGGAGGTTTATTGTGATTATAAAGAACAGCACTTAAAGCACCTTTTTGCTAGAAAAGCACTTAAAGCACCTTTTTGCTAGAAAAAATCTAGAGTTTGCATAATTCCATTTCAGGTATTTCCTTAATGCTTATTCTTTCCTTCATGATATGGGTGGAAGTGCTCTGCAAATGTGCAGAATCTTCTGTGGGGACAGCTCTCCCATGATCTCGGGGTGCTCAGTGGCTCACCCCTCCCTGACTTACAGGGGTGTGTGTGGGCATGTGTGTTGCTGTAAGTTGAGCTCTACTGAGAATGGGGCCAAGGGCATGTCAGGCTCAGGGCCACCACGTAGGTCTGTGTAAATTGCTTGCTACACGTGGACACTGGCTGCCAGGGATGAGGCTGGAATCTGAGTAGTGCTTCTCTCCCAAGCTGTTTGCCATGGGACTGAGTCTCAGGGTGATGGCAAGGGGCTTCATTTTGCATAAAGCCTCTGGGTGAGCTGGCTGGGCCTGCTCTGGCATCTCTCCAGGCTCCTAGAGTGATGGGGACTGTGTGGATGAGGGGTTAAGGGCTACTGGTTCCCAGGGAATCCCTGCTGCCATCCTGTGCTCACAAGACATCTGCCACTGCGTCTCCAGACCCATATCTCCATCCTAGGCAGGAAGAAAGGGGAAGAGCAGAAGGCATGGCCCACCAGGTCTGTTGCTTTTTAATCAGGAAAACAAAAGCCAGAACCAAGTGACGGGGCCAGCTTCAGTCTCAGAGGGTCCAGGGAGGGAACTGATTTAATGGACAAATGTGTCTGAAAAAAAATCAGCCTGGAAAAAACCAGAGTCCTGTTGCTGAGTAGGGAAGAGGTCATGGATTTGGGGTAGGTGCCCAGCAGTGCCCGGAGAAACAGGCCTCCAGCACCACTGTTGGCATTGCTAGTTGTAACATCCTTCTTTGTTGTCTATATTCAACATTTTGTCAAACTTTTCTCATTCCTTTAGCATTCCACACACAGCATAAAATTAGATTTAAAAGCTAAATTGAGAATTTCCGGGGACTCCGGATAAGTTTCTTAGGTTAACTACGTAGAACAGAACACTTTCCCTGAAGAGGGGGGAGGCATGTATATATCCACGTGTCCCTGGGAGCCCAGTGTTCAAAGCTGACAACCCTACCCACAGGAATTGCCCCTCCTGGTCACCAGGACCCAAAGCAGCTGGGATGTTTTCAGTAGTTGTTGTTGGTTTTTTTGTATTGTGTTTTTGTTATGAAGAAGTTTGAGTTTATTCCCAACTGCATATTTAAGGATCTAAAATAGAAATTTAGCAACTAAGTCTGGAAGGTTCCAGGAGGACTTAAGTTGGACTTGAGCCGGTTTCTCCTCGATGCCTCATGGTCCCTGGGGCTACAGCAGACCAGCTTCTCTAGCTGGCTTGGCTGCACCCAGGCCCAGCCAGGGTCCCTGCTTTAGAGAACAAGGTGAGGCTTCAGTGTAGGAGATTGGATGATGAGTGGCAGTCAGTTGCTCAGTGGGAACCTGCCTGCACAGTGTGGTCGGAGCCACTTGGCTGGGTCAGCAGGTCCTCTGGGATGTGGCCCCATCAAACTTCCAGCCTCATCCCTGGCAGTTTTTAACAATCTAGACAAAGCCACCTCTTATCTCCTGAAGGTCTTCTCTCCCCAGACTAGATCCTAGACATTCTTTAGGGCCTAGTCCAAGGGTCAGCCCTTCCAGACCCTGAGCCCCTCCACCACCAGGTGAGTTACAGTTGCTCTGCTGTTGAGCTCCCTCAACAACAGAGGGTGCAGCACACCCCATTACTGTGCTGAATGTGTCTTCAGGAGAGCCACA
Source organism: Macaca thibetana thibetana (assembly GCF_024542745.1). NCBI lineage: Eukaryota > Metazoa > Chordata > Mammalia > Primates > Cercopithecidae > Macaca > Macaca thibetana. The sequence continues at coordinate 44,045,689 of NC_065595.1, read as the reverse complement.
GTGCCTCATTCATCTTTGTTACTCTAGACTTGTTACATGAGTCAAAATAGCCGTCCTCCCAGGTGTGTTTGCCTCAAGGGAAACTTGAGCTAGAGCAGGGAGCTTGTGGAGCCAAGTCTTCTTCCACCTGCCCCCCAGTGCCACCTGCACCCAACTTCCTGAGGGCTGAAGAGGAAAGCTGGGGGCCTTGTGATCACAGCTCTGGCCAGTGACAGGGTTGACTCATCACCCCACACACACTGTCTTAGTTCGCTAAGGCTGCCATAATAAAATACCACACACAGGTGACCTAAAGAGCAGAAATTTATTTCCTACAGTTCTGGAGGCTGGGAACTCCAGACCAAAGTACTGGCCAGTTAGGTTTCTAGTGAGGGTGCTTTTCTTGGCTTGTAAGCAGCCACTTTCTTGCTGTGTCTTCAAGTAGCAGAGGGAGAGAACTAGTAGCACTCTGGTCTTTTCTTATAATGACACCAGTCCCATCATGAGGATCTCACCCTTGTGACCTCATCTAAACCTAAGTAGCTCCAAAGGCCCTACCTCCAAATATCATCACTTTGCATGTTAGGGCTTCAACTTAGGAATTCTGAGGGGACATAAACATTCGGCTTATAACACCCGCTTGCCAAGCTCCCATCTTGTCTAATTCTGGGCTGGCTGCAGAGATGAGTGAAACCTAGGACCTGCCTCTGAGGACCATGCAGGCCAACTGGGAAGCCACATATACCAGGACTTTGAGAATGCTGGGACACTTCTTATTCCCTGCTCCCCTCCTAGGCCTCTAAGCCAGTTCGTCCCCTATTCATCCTCACCAGTGCATGCCCTTTCCTTTCTTTTCCTTGGAAGGCCCCTCTTCATTCATCCACCAGGCAGCTGCACAGAGGCCTAAGTTCACAGGAAAGGTGGAGGTGGTCTGGTATAAGGGACATGGAATGTTTGAATGACAAGGTGAGGGCTTTGAGACAGTATAGCTGTAGATCTGGAGGGGCTGACAGGCCAGTGGTGCTGTATTCTCCTTATTGATCCTCTTCTCAGCATGTAAATCAGCTGTCTCTGGGCACACACCGTATGTATGAAGGCCAACCAAGACATTCTGACACCTCGAAGCCCACAAGAAAGGAACTCTGAAAGGTTTTGATACTGTTTTCACTGCTTCTATGGAAAAACAGATTTTATTTCCTTGCGAAATATCACATTTTCCCAATTGAAGGAAAATCCATTTTATTTTTGTATGTGTCTGACTCTTGAAGTTCTGTTGCTGACCCAGGCTTGGCAGCTTCTCAGAACTAATCCCTGATCCTTTCTGTGCTGAACAGTAGCCAGTCCTCTGAGCCGAACTGGGGCCATTTGTTTTCATCTCTAAATAAGTAGTGAGTTCTTTTAATAATGAAATGCAGAAAGGACCCAAGATGGTGCATTAATCTTGGATTCTTCTTTTTTTTATCACGAAGAAAACTGCTGCAGATGGGAAAAGGCAAGAGATCATTGTTCTGGATTCCAAGAGGAGTAATGCCATCAATATTGGTCTGACGGTGCTGCCCCCTCCAAGGACGATTAAGATCGCCATTTTGAATTTTGATGAGTATGCCTTAAACAAAGAAGGAATCGAGGTGAGGGAAGCTCTATTAAGCATTATTTGTATTTTATCATATACTGCACGTATAATATGCTGCATGTCCACATTTCAAAAGATGTGCCTTTCTGTGCTCAGCTAGACGGTGAATAAGGTTAATCATTCTTACATGTGTTAAACTTTTTGAGGGGAGGGGAAGTCTCACTTTGCCTATGAAGTTCAGCAGTCTTCACTGAGGTTCATTTACCAGTCTCCCTCTGACCACACTCTGCCTGCCTCAGAATGGAAGAAGAGTAGATAAACTCCTTGGGAGGCCACTAGGGTTTTCTTTCCCATGTCATTTTGAACCACATCACATTTAACACTTTCAAAGGTAGGGTTTTCAGAACATGCGCACATCCATGTAAGAGCGTTATCTCTTGGCATTTGTTGGGGTTCAGAGAGACGTGTTTCATTTGATAAGCCAGAGAGCTCAAACCAGCTGAAGCTTTAGCATTTGTTGATCTGAATGTCACACAGTGGAGCGACATTGGGTGGCGTGGCTGTGGCCACACAGCTGGAGCTGGAGACAGGGTTCGCCTGTGGGGCCTGGGTTTGTGTTCTTCCACAGGCCACGCTCTCCCTCCGCTGTGGGTTGCTGCCAGTTTAGCAGGTTAAATCTCTTATTATAAAAAAAAGAGTGAGCAGAGCCATTGTGTCCCACCCACCAATTGCTACAGAAGGGTGTTATAGCTTGGGGGCCCCCTGGGTCACAGTGGGGATCTGGGGACACTGCTTTGTGGCATTGAATGGCACCTAACCCATCCTCCTATTGGCAGGGAGCCCCAGACTCCTTTAAAGCCTCTCCGTGACTGGGGTTCATCTTCTTGTTTGAGACACTTGGGCATGGATGGAACCTATGATGCCTGACTCCAGAGAGGGAGAGCAAGCCTTCTACAGAAAAGTTGAGGGTGAGGAAGGGCCTGGGCCTCTGGCCAGAATCACCCATGGCCCTGGGAATGGGAGGGAGCAGTGGGCACACAGTACGCAGAGGGGTCTGCACCCAGCCCACTGGGCATGCCTTCATGCTTTGGAAGGAAGGGACCTTCACAGGAAAAGCCATTACTAGAGGCCTGAACTGCAGGCTCTAGTAAGTGGACCCCCAAATTCATGCCCACCCAGGATGTGACCTTATTTGGAAAAAGGGTCTTGTACATGTAATCAAGTTAAGATGAGGTCATACTGGATTCAGGTGGGCTCTCAATCCAGTGACTGGTATCCTTATAAGAAGAGGGAAGTTTGAATACAGAGAGGAAAGTGCTATTTGAAGACAGAGACCACACAGAGAGATATACAGAATGCCTTGTGATGACGGAGATGGAAATTACAGTGATGTCTTTAAAAGCCAAAGAATACCAAGGATCGTGGACAACCACCAGCACTGAAAAAAAGCAGAGTTCATCCCCTGGGACCTTCAGAGACAGTATGGTCTCTGACACCTTGATTTTGGACTTCCAGATTCTAGAACTGTGGGAGAATACATTTCTGTTGTTTAAGCCACCCAGTTTGTGATATTTTATTATGGTACCCCTAGAAAACCTATATAAGGCCCAAGCAGCTCTACTCTGAGAAACATACACTCCCTTTTCCAGGAACAAGTACAATAAGGGAAATGCACTTCTTTCCTGGCAGAAGAAGTTGTGCCCTGAGCTCTGGAGCCAGGCCAGGCAGCAAAGCCGGTTAGCATATCCAGGTGTGTTCTCTGTCTTCAAACAGCATTCTCCTCGGTGTTCAAACTTCCTTTTTCTTATAAGGATACCAGTCATTGGATTTAGGGCCCACCCGAATCCAGGAATCCGGCCTATCGAGAGAGTAAGGGCACACGGCAGACCAGAGCAGGGGACATGAAGGAGTGAGTGGGAGACAGCTGGGAGATACAGAGTGAGAGACTGAGGCAGTTGCCGGATCACAGGAAGGGGCAGGCCAGGCCTCAGTGTGATGCATCCCACTCTGGGACCCTCCTAGAGGAACAAGGGAGGAGCAGGGCAGTGGCCTGCTGTTGGGTGGACCTGGATGTACCAAGTGCAAAGTGTCTGTCTGCGGGGTCCGACCTGCAGACCCTAACCCAGTGACAGATGAGAGACATACACTGACAGATATTTTGTCTGTCAGTGCGGCTAAGGGGCTTCTGCTCCTGAATCTGCAGCATCCGCCCTGATAAGCTAGTGAAGTTCACATTTATTTAGTACAGATTAAGTGACAAAGGTCTTGAGTAAACACCACTAGAGGGAAATTAACACTGCCGACCCCCAGTAGAGAGCAATCATGCACCCGCGGATAATCAAAGGTTAGTCTTAGGACCACATGAGTAAACAAGCTATTTAGATAAACTCCCCAACATTCCCTTGTTATTTGCTCTTTTGGTATCAACTCAAGGTAAAGAGGGTTAGGCTGCTTTCGGTCAAATCTTTTACTAAAGCGATGCAACCCCCCGGCCTTCCAAGAAGGTTTGCTTCTCTTTCCTATAATATCCTCTTAAAATTTTTCCCACCACCCTGACTGAATCCCACATTTGTCCTCTAGGGGAGATAAGACAGTGGCTCTTGGGCCATCCTATTTACACAACAAGATCCTTTAGAGAGCACAAAAGCTTCAGATTCATACAGAGAGAGGCTACAAAGATAGCTAGAGCCAGCCTGTTAAAAGAATAAAAGGACAACTGACCCTTTAAAAATATTTCTCCTCCTTGTCATGAGAACTTGAAAGTCCCTCAGGAGAAATTTATTCCTTTGATTTTGCCTTTGTTCTTTCCTGAAATGCAACTTTCCCCAGGTGGGGAAAGTTTCAGATACAGTAAGTTACTCAGATTCTAGAATGAACCAAATTATTATTTTTTCTTGTCTGGCTGGTTTCCAGTTGAACACCCTTTTGATCCAGGAAGGAATAATTACAGCTATGATGCTGATGGATATGGTAGTAGCAGCACAGCACCAAATCTGACTTTCATAGGATTTTTACTGTGGGCCAGGCACCAGGTAGGCGCCTGCCACAGGTTCTCATCAAAGCTTATGAGGTACATATGCTCCCCAACGTGAAAATGAAGAACGGGAGTCCCAGCATTAGTGTGTGCCCAGGCTCCCAAGCCAGTGTGCCAGAGAGCCGGGGAGCCCGGATGCAAGCTCTGAAGCTTGAATCCAGAATACAGGCTGTGGTTTTGCGGGGTGGCTGGCCCTGAAGGGGCCCTTCAAGCCTGGGTTTGTGTGGCTCAGAGAATAAGAGGGAATCTGAAAGGAGAGGGAGAGACATGTACGCAGCAGCGCAGCCCTTTTCACTGTGCTGCCTACATTTGCTACCCAGGAGTGACTGACTTACGGAGCAATTTGAAGTGAGGAGACACGGCCATAGCAAACACTGATAGCCCTTACTGAGATTTTATTGCATCATGAGTCCTCAGTAAATTCATAGCCACAACAACAGAGAGTTACATTTTTATGTTCTCTTCTAAGGCGGGTTTCTCAACTTCAATGCTACTGGCATTTTGTGTTAAACAGTGCTTTATTGTAGGAGGCTGTCCTGTGCATTATGGGATGTTTAGCACATCCCTGGCCTCTACCCATTAGATGTCAGTAACACCTACCCTCCCCCAACAACCAAAACTGTCTCCATACATTGTCATGTACCCCCTAGGAGCAAAATCACCCTGGTTGAGAGCCCCTGATCTAAAGGCTGCCTGTGTGAATCCAGAGACTATATAGATCCCTCAACACTTCCCAGTCACAGCTGAGAAGACTCCAGTTGAAACAGCCCTCTTGGAGAACATGGAATCCAGGGCACTCTCAGGCATCACCTACTATCTTGGGCCATTGATCTTAGGGACCTGAGAGGTAGAGATAGATGATCTAGATCTCTGTGCCAAACCAATACCCAGAGCTTGTTCTCTAGGCTTGTTCAAGAGTTAAATCAGGACTGAGAAGACATGCAATTGGGTACATACAGATCTTTGTTAATGAGATTTCCGGCTTGCACCCAGAGGGCCTTTAGCCAAACTGTCTGCTTCTTGGATGCAAGCACTGTAGCCTGGCACCATGGCTTAACGGAGTTGTTTGAAAGCTCTGTGTACCTAAACATAATTAGAATGTTTTCATCCCATGGCTTTGCTTAGCAACCTAATGGTATGTATCCAGGTTTGTCATGAAAACCTGAAGGAGTAGTTAACTTCATTAAGGAAGTCATTCTTCATAAGAGTATTAAACTTCAGAAAATCATTTTGCAGCCATCTTTAAGTAGCATTAATGATATTTCCCCAAGTAAAATGGCATCAAATTATCATAAATGGAAGTATGACAATTTTTATTTTCTTGTTCTTTCTTCTCTAATTTTTATAGAGTCTGTGTCCACTCAGAGGGTAGCACAATTGAATGGTCCCAAACAACATTTAACTTGGCCCAACTTGGCTGCCAATCCAATCAGCATCCTAGAAACAGAAATTTTCTTTGGCCACAGATAAAAAATGACAGCATCTTTGAAAGCAGTTTACCCTGCACAGTGCCTGTCCACAGGTGTCCAGCTGCATGGGTGCTGGACATATGCAGACGAACCTGACCACAGAGAGTCACAGTTGACTCAGCAGTGCCAGGGAACCAGAATATCTTGATGACTGAGTGGCTTAGCTGCACTGCTAATTTGCATTTATGGTTGAATTTATTCACTATTAATTTGAATCCCTATGAACTATGGGGCTAGTGCTAGAAACTAGAGGTAGCCCCTGGATTCTTCTCTAGCTCTGCCTTTGTTGATCCAGCTTAGCTTCAGGCAAATCATTTTGTCTGTGAGTTTGATACAGTAATTTCTGCCCTAATGTGCCTCAATGAGTAATCTAAGAATGAAAGAAGATACTATCAAGATGCTTTAAAGTTTTTTTTTTTTTTAAGTTGCTATAGGAATGTAAATACACAGATAGAACACTATTTTCTCATGCAAATATGCACATTGTATGCAAACCAGGCATAGCCCTCAGGGCTTCAACTTTCTACTGCAGTCACCAAAATCCTTGTGGCAGATGCTTATCCAAAGCTGTAGCCAGGGTTCTGTTTAAAACTCACAGGGCAAAAGAATTACTCATGGTTTCATGTGCAGGTAAATGAAATGGCTGAACCCAATAGTATTGGGGTCTATTTTTAAAAAAAGGAGATTTCTGCATTTTTCTCCAAAATAAATGACTTTCAGATACAAAAGCAAATATACTTAGAGCAGTGCTAGAGGGACGCTGTCTAGGCAAAAGCTAAAAACATGGAGGTTATCACATTGAAACAGGAAATTTTCCCTGACCCCTTCACAGGCCTTGTGATGGGGGTGCCTTGCTTACTCAGCTCATAGCTCTCAACTCCTCTAAGGAGTGGGAGCACACAGGTGAGTGAGTGCAGGGGCCGGGGCATGTGCTTCTGGGCAACAGCAGGAGCAAAACTCCATGTGGGCCCTGCAGCGGTGTCTGGCGGGGAGTACCTGCAACCCCTGAAACCCCAGAGGGCATGTGTACAGTACGACTTTTAGCTTTGCCATCGTGGATGGCTTAAGTGTTAACTCAGTTGGCCCTCTGCTTTTTTGTGTGAGGTGGTTGCTCTCCACCAGTGAGGGCAGAGGGTCAGTGTGACAGCCTTTAGCGCCCACATCTGTGACACCAGAGCTCTTGTTTGGCATCCAGAAAAAAAATCAGGTCCCATAAATGAATTGAAGGATGGTGAATACAGAGGGTTTTATTGCCAATGAAAGTGGCTCTCAGCAAGAAGGGGAGCTGGAAAGGGGATGGAATGGGAAAGTGATCTTCCCCCAGAGTCTGTCCATCCCCAGCTGTACTCCTCTTGGAAGCAACTCTGTCAGGCCATACCTCTGAAGTCAAGCTGCCTCTCTCTGACATCAAACCACAATTTCTGATGTCCTGCTGCTTCTCCTCTTCTCCCCTTCTCTGCTCTCTGCCAGTGGAGCCTGGGGGTTTATGGGTACAGGATGGGGGTGGGGCAGACAAAGGGTGGTTTTGGAAAAGGTGGGAAAACGGGGATGTAAAGTTCTCACTTTGGGCCACAGTTCCAGGCTTGAGGGTGGGGCCTTTGCCAGGGACCCCACCCTTTTCTGCCTAGAACTTCTCTGCTTCCTATCCCTATCAACATATTGGTCTTGTTTGATGTTTGCTTTCCTGTGAAATGAAATGATGATCATGAAATTATCAATAAATCTACTGACTTAGAAAAGCAAGTTAAAAATACCACCTCATAATCATCACATTATCATCTGCTCACAAAAAACAAGGGCCATCAGCTCATAGGAGGGGCTCATAGGAGGTGGCTTTAACCTACCATTCCACTGTCTTACAACTATTCTTATTGTCAGTGATGTGTAAAAAAAATAAAATAAACTGGCAGGTGGCAACCTCATAAATCTTCAACATTGACCAAGTAGTATAAATTAGATAAATGAAAAACAAAAAGAAGAGTAATTGCTTTCTCAAAACAACAAAGCAACAAAATTCATTACAGGAAGACGTCTTCTGAAGGTTGTACAAAGTGTTGACAGTTTTTCATTTTGGAATTTTGGTCATGCCAAAAACAATGGCAGCGCTAAGGAAATTAAAATACAAATTTTAGTGAAGCATTTATTTAGAAAACTAATTGAGTTTAAATCATGCATGTTTTTAAAGAGGCAACATCTGCTTGAAGTGTCTTGGCTATCTCTTAACGCTATCTGCGTGAACAGGTGGGACATGTGCCAGGTTGTGGGAAAGCAAGGAGCACTGCCACCACATATCTCTCCAGATGCTCAAATTCCACCCAAAGCCTCAGTGATTGGAGAGCCAGTGAAGGGAAAGTTGGAAAGGGAGGTGTCTCAGGCTCACCTTTGATAACTTTACATTGACTACAGCCTGAATGCACAACTGCAATGCAGTTTTGCATCATTGGTTTCTGATAAACTAAGGCAGTCCTGCCTGTTAACACCCTCATCAAGCCCAGGACTACATCTATCCCAGCCAGATACATCCTGATGCACACTTGTGTAAACATCTGCATAAGTAGGGACTGTGGTGTCAAGAGTCCTGTTTCTCATTTTGTTATTTATTTTCTTAGTTTTTGAACTAATACAGAGTACAGTCGACTTTTTGGTATATGGTTCTGTGAGTTTTAAAGCATATAAATTCACGCAATGACCACTGCAATCAGGATTTAAAACAGTCCCATCTTCCAACAAAACTCTTGTGTTGCCCTTTTGTAGTTGTACCCTCAACCCACCTCTGGAACCTGGTAACCACTTATGTATTCCCCATCACTATGGTTTTGTCTTTTCAAGAATGTCCTGTAAATAGCATGTAACCTTTTGAGACTGGCTTCTTTCACTCATCATGATGCCTTTGAGATTCATTCAAATCATTGTATATATCTATAGTTTGTTCCTTTTATTGCCGAGTGCTATTGCATTGCAGGGAATCTACTACAATTTGTATATTCACCACTCAAGAATATTTAGCTTGGTCCAGTTTTTGGCAGTTATGAATAAAGCTACTACAAATATTCATGTACATGCGTTTGTGTGAAAGTAAGTTTCCATTTTTCTAGGATAAATACCCAAGAATGGAATTGCTGGGTTGTATGATAATTCTATATTTAATCTTTTGAGGAACTACAGCTTGTCCTCTATTCTCTAACAGTGTCTATCACAAAGCAAAAGTTTTTAATTTGGATGAAGTTTGGTTTATTAACTTATTCTTTTTTGGAATCATGTCTAAGAAATTTTTGCCTAACATAGGTTATAAAAGTTTTCTCCTATGTTGTCTTCTAAAAGTTTCATAGTATTCCATTTTATTTTCAGATCTGTGATCCATTTTGAGTTTGTTTATGTATACTGTAAGGTTTAACTTGAGGTTGCTTTTTTCTGCATATGGAGTCTAGTTGTTCTAACACCATTTGATGAAAATAATATCCTGTCTGTATTGAATTGCCTTGTACCTTTTTCAAAATCAATGGGCCACATTTGTGTGTCCTGTTCTGAACTGTCTACTCTGTCCCATCGATCTAGGTGTCTATCCTTTTACCAATGACACACTGTCTTAATTACCATAGCTTTTTATTTATTAAAGTCAGGTTATATGATTTCTCCAAGATTACTCTTTTTCAAATTTAGTTGTTCTAGTTCTTCTGCTTTACCATGTAACTTTTAGAATCAGCTTGTCTATATAAGGTAGGAGACCAGCAGGACTTGTTTTCTGGTCCCAACCCTGATGACCAAAACAAGATCTGGTTCAGATGGGGTAAAGCAAAAAAACTGATGAAAACCACAGACGGAGACAAAAGCAATCCTTAGCTGCCCTCATTGCTCACAGGTATAAGCTACTCCCACTAGAGCCATGACAATTTATAAATGCCATGGCAACAACCTACAAGTTACCACCCCTTTCCAGGGCAAGACCCAAAACTTACTGTCCCTTTCCTAGAAAGTTCTAAACAACCCACCCCTCAATTTGTGTTGACCTGATCTTTAATTTGCATATAATTGAAAATAGATTTACATGAGTATAAATACTGTTGCCAAGAGCCCATACTTTGCTGACCCTGGGCACACTGCCTAGGAGTTAGCCCTGCTCCAGAAGAAGCAATACTGTTCAATAAAAAATTTCAGTCTATCACTACCAGTTTGCCCTTGAATTCTTTCCTGATTAAAGCCAAAAACCATCCCAGGCTAAGCTCAATTTTGGGGCTCACCTGTCCTGCATCATATATCTACAAAAAAATCATCCTGGTGTTTTGATTGGAATTGAATTAAATCTATAGATCAATTTTGGAAGAAGTAACATCTTGTCTGTGTTGAGTCTTTCAGTCCATGAATATAGTATGTCTCTCCATGTATTTATTGTTTCTATCTTCTTTGATTGCTTTCATCAGCATTTTCTAGTTTCTAGCATAAAGATACTTAACAGGATTTGTTAGAGTTATACCTATGTGTTTCATTGCAAATAGCATTTTTTTAAAACTTAGTTTATTATAAATGTGCAGATAACAAACTAATAAGATGGATTTTTGTGTTTTGACCCTACATCATACATTGTTAAACTCACTTTTTTGTTTTAGAAATTTTTTGTAGATTCCTTATAGTTTTTATGCAGACAATTATGACATCTGTGTATATGAGCAGTTTTTTCCTTTCCAGTCTGTATGCCTTTTATTTCTTTTATGTACCTGGCTAAGGTTTCCATATGATGTTCAATAGGAATAGTAAGAGTAGACATGAGAATTTTTACTTTAAAAAATGTAATCACAAAGGAATTTGAGTGTATGAGAATCGTATGTATTCTGGTGCCTTTTTGCCTTCTCTGCCTTCCACAATTGATTTTTACCAGAAACAAATAGAAGTAAAAAGATATACTTCTTTTATTAGCTTGTATTTCTAGATACCATCATAATTTTTTCTGTAATCAGACTTAAGTTTAGTATTACTTAAGGTACTATCATTTCTATGTAAGTTTTGAAATACAGTTAAAATAGTTAAATGTCACATGAACAAAAGTCAATCTGAGTTATTTGAAAATGATTCATTTTTGTAAGCTTTTAAATTAATCCAGAAGTGCTACAAAGCATATTTTTTGACATGTCTTACTCTACTTCCTAGGGAATTGGGGAGCTGTTCTCTAATCTTGTGTCTTGTTTTTCATCTTTTTCTCACCTCCCATCTCCCTTTCTTGCCTAGAATGTCCTTTGTGTGCAAAACCCTGAAATTTTGGGTCAAGTTGCTTCAAGTATATTCGGTTTATGACAATATAACACCTGTAGATACCTCTATTACCTGGTTGGAAAATTATAATATGAATTTTATAACATTGAAGGGGCAGGGGAGGGTCCATCACTAAGAGAAAATATATCATCTCATATTTCCAGAAAATTCTAACGATGATTCCCACCGACGAGGAGAAGCAGAAAATCCAGGAAGCTCAGCTGGCCAACCCTGAAATCCCCTTGGGCAGTGCAGAGCAGTTCCTCCTCACCCTCTCCTCCATCAGCGAGCTCTCTGCACGACTTCACCTCTGGGCATTCAAAATGGATTATGAAACTACAGAAAAGGTAAGCTCTCAGTAAGAGAGGCAGCTGATCCCACATCCACAGGATTGAGAAAGGCAGTTTTTCATTGATCAATATTAAGGCAGTGAAATGTCATTCTTGGCATAGGGTGTGGAGGGTGAGTTGACAATGAGCAGGTCGTGTGTACACCAGGTGATCAGCAGCTGGCCAATGGAGGCTGATTCTAAAGTGTCTGCCTGGTGCCAGCCTCAGACACTAGATTGTGGGCACCAGGTGATTGATTACAAAGCAAAACAGTTAAATTTTTTTTCAGGTCCTATATTCTCATTATAGAAAATGTGGAAAATACAGAAAAGCACAATAAATTTCCTATAATCCTTCCACCTGATGATAATCGCCTAAACTGCCAGTGACTATGGCAATTAGCAGGTCTTTGGGTCCCTTTGAGAGAGTATCCCTGGTAGAAAGTTGAAGATGATGCCTATTGCAAGAGTTTGGGGGGAGAATAGAAGGAAAGGGGACTTAATGGAGAAAGCTTGAGGAGGCTCCTCCTGAGTAGAAAGCAGAGGACATGGGCATCCTCTCTGGAATAGGGCAGTGGGAGTTTGATGCAGGCTGAACAGAAGGAGCCAGTGGAGAAGAAAAGGGAGAGATGGAAAGTGAACTGTGTGGGATCTTAGTTGAGAGGAAGTCCCCAGAAGAGATTCTATAGGCCAAGTGGGCCAGGTGCAGTGGCTCACACCTGTAATCCCAGCACTTTGGGAGGCTGAGGGAAGAGGGTGACTTGAAGTCAGGAGTTCAAGACCAACCTGAGCATCATAGTGAGACCCTGTCTCTACAAAAATTTTAAAAACTTAGCCAGGTGTGGTGGCATGCACTTGTAGTCCCAGCTACTCAGGAGGCTGTGGCAGGAGGATCACTTGGGGCCAGGAGTTCAAGGCTGTAGTGGGCTATAATCGCCTTACTGTACTCCAGCCTGGGCAACAGAGTGAGACCCCCATCTCTAAAAAAATAAAGCCAAGTGGAGAGGCTATGTGGTCTCCATCTTCTGGCAAAGGAAAGAGCAAGGTCCTATACTGAGGGCCAGATAGGTGGTGGTGGGTTTGGGGGACTTCAGGAGGGAACTACAGTATTTGAATTCATCAGGAAGTCAAGCAGAGAGAAAGACACCTAGGACTGCTGAGGTGACTGCTATGACTGGGTCACAAGACCAGCCAGCGTGCTCAGGTGACTTTCTTTAGCTAAGGGAGGTAACATCATGGAGAAAACAGATCACTGGGTCAGCCTGGCAGGACTTGGGCTGGAGAAACTGAAGCTGGATCTCCTGGCTTTGGGATATAGTCTGGGGGAGAGCCTCAGTCAAGACAAAGGAGTGGGGGCCACAGAACAGCAGCAGAGAGGGTAGGGGAGATGGAGGCCATGAGGTTACAGGGTGGGCTGGAGGTCTGAGGGAGGGGGATCATGAAGGCAGTGGGTTAGTGAGGGCAGTAGCCTTCTAGTGAGCAGCCCAGGCTGAGAGGTGGCTAACCATGGAGTGCCTTGAAGGGAGGAGGAGGCCTGGGGCAGTTCAGGGACATTGAGGCCACAACTTTCATTGCCAATCTGCCTGGAACGAGAAAAAGCAAAGAAGACGACTGAGGTCTAGAAGCTGAAGGAAGATGGGAAGGAAGAGTTTCCCAGAAGTCAGCCACAGCCAGGAAGGAGAGTAAGAGGAGGGCATTCCCTGAGGCAGGAATGGAGAGTCCAGAACCCTTGTCACCCCAGCACAAGGTCCTTTTGGTCTCCACTGCAGGGTCTGGGGAGTAGAGGCTCTCCCTGCCACACGTTTCCATACCTAGGAACAATGCCCATCGCGGGGGATTGCCTCGTGCTGGGGAGAGCACCACGTGTTCCCTTATACAGAAAGTCAAAAGAACAAAGTAAAGCCAAATTGTACATTTTTTATCGTCTAATTTTTTTTTAACTGAAAGGAAGTAGCAGAACCACTCCTGGACCTGAAGGAAGGAATAGACCAGTTGGAGAACAATAAAACCTTGGGCTTTATCCTGTCTACTCTCTTAGCCATTGGAAACTTTCTAAATGGAACTAATGTAAGTCATCCCCATCCCTCATCCTGCAGCCCCCGCCCCCCTTGCCACAAAATCCCTGCCCAGCAATTGCTGATGAAGGTTGTACCTCAGGTCCCCCAAAGCACAGTAGAACAAATGACTTTTGTATCTTCTTGCTGAAAATCTAGAAGGAATTTTGTTCTTAAGATACCAGGGCCTGGGCTGGGTGCAGTGGCTCACGCCTGTAATCTCAGCACTTTGTGAGGCTGAGATCACGAGGTCAGGAGATCGAGACCATCCTGACTGACATGGTGAAACCCTGTCTCTACTAAAAATACAAAAAAATTAGCCAGGCATGGCGGCACGTGACTGTAGTCCAGGCTACTCAGGATGCTGAGGCAGGAGAATCGCTTGAACCTGGAAAGTGGAGGTTGCAGTGAACTGAGATCTTGCCACTGCACTCCAGCCTGGGTGACAGAGCAAGATTCCATCTCAAGATTTCAACCAGTGTCTTGCTACAAATAAGAAAACAGAAAACACACACATGATTCTTTATGAAGTGTAACTACTCTCAAATTTGACATTGGAAAACTCTTCTGCCCCATTTTTTTTCCTGAGCTTATCACTCAAATATTCATGCTTATATGCATTTTGATGCTTAAAGAAAAACAACTTTAAAAAAATATTTTTAAGTTCCGGGGTACATTTGCAGGAGGTGCAGGTTTGTTACACTGGTAAATGTGTGCCCTGGTAGTTTGCTGTACCTATCAACCCATCACCTAGGTATTAAGCCCAACATGCATTAGCTATTAAGAAAAGCAACTTTTTAAAATTGACCCAGCTTTGGCCAGGAAGTAGGTGACAGCACGCAAAGGGAGGAGGAAGTAGATAAACAGATGTAAGAGCCTAGTCCCACAGCACCCTGATTTAGGGGTGAGCCCTGGGACATGGCTCATGGCTGTGGTGGGAAAGGGCTAGAGGCTCCCTCATTCTCAGTGTGGCTGGCCCACATGTGATCAGCCCTGGTTCATGGAGCATGTGGCCCCGGGAGCTTCAGTCACAGAGAAACTGAATGTTGGGGTGACTGCAGCTGGGAATTGATTCTAACCATCTGTGCTGTTCTCTAAGAGCCTGCATGAAACTTGTCTTGTATATTGATGTTTGCAAAACAGGCCAAAGCGTTTGAGTTAAGCTACCTCGAGAAGGTTCCAGAAGTCAAAGACACAGTGCACAAGCAGTCGCTTCTCCACCACGTGTGCACCATGGTGGTGGAAAACTTCCCAGACAGCTCCGATCTGTACTCGGAGATCGGGGCCATCACCAGGTCAGCCAAGGTAGGTCTGCGGATGCCGAGGAGTGGGGCTGGTCTCGCCACAGCCACGGGGTCTTTATCCGTCATCCTCGGGGAACACGTGCCCTATTAAGTAAAATGCCCAAGTGCCGCCTGCATTCTCTGCTCTAGAGTTCGTGAATATGATTTGTTTTGTGGCATTTCTAATGAATTTTAAGATATTTTTCCTATCTCTGGTTCTCGGTCAGATTCTTTCCTACTGAGGTATGCAAGGCAAGCCTGCCATCCCATTCCTAAAGCCTGTGTCCACTGTTGAGCACTGTTACTCACCAGGGTGGATTCTCCAGAACACTGAAACAGCACAGCTTGTCTTAGGTGGGCAACCATGTTAAAAAGATGCAATTTGGCTCTTCCTGAGATGTCCATAGGACATTGCAGTGAGGTGTGGAGCCAGAAAACAGGGCCCTTCCGGCCCCTGCTCACCAGAGATCGGCAGTCCCTATGATCTTACCCAAAGAGAACATTTTTATAGGGCTGTAAACAGTATATGGCCTTGGCCCTCAGCTGTAAGCTCTTAAAGCAAATGCAGAGTTAATATCTTCATGAGCTTATGCTTCATTAGAAAAGAGACAGTCGTAGTATGTGGACACCTGGCTGCCTCTAGTGCAGGGGGTCCCTGAGGCTGACCAACCCCTGGAGGGATCCCAAACACACCAGAACTGGGAGATGTGAAGGTCTTAGGAGCACAGGAAACTCACTAGGGTAGGGGGCAGGGGTGAAAGACACCCTTAAATAGGGTACAGCAACCAGGCCAGTGTGAAGGAACCTTCTAGAAACACCCCTGGCTGGAGCATGAGAGCCGGCAGTACTGGGGTGTGTTGGAATCCAGCATGAGAAGAAGAGAGAGAGTGGTGGGCAAAGGTGGGGAAGGATGTGGGTTGGCTGCTGAGGCCTGCTTCAAGGGGCCCTTCCTCTCTGTCTGCCTTCTGCCACAGCCCTGGCTTGTGGGGACCTGGTGGCCGAGAGCCTCCTCCACTTACCTCCAGAGCTGCAGGCTGGCCTCTGCCAGGTGCACCGAGCAGGGGACCCTGAACTGGCCTATCAGAATTTTTTTCTAAGCCTCATTGTATCATGAGAAAGCGAAGCCTTTCCTATCTGGACTCAGGATTCCTTTGGTTTCAGACAAATCATTTTCCTCAAAGTGCCATGAAACCCTGCATACTTGAATCCCATGGGCTCTGCCTAAACTCGCCTTCTCTTTTTGATGCAATAGCATCAGGAAGTCAGGTACATACGGTGTCTTGCACGCCTCCCTGCTTCACACCAGACACGACACTGAGTGTCTTCATCCTGTTGGTGCCACAGATCCTCTCACAAAATCCATCTTTGCGGACTCTTTCCCCTACATTGTCTTTCTAAGGATGGGCCTGGAGGTCTGAGGTCACTCCAGCAAGTCCCCTGTGGGCTTCAGCAGGCCCTGCGCATTGCCTCTGTCAGTGGCTCCTTACCTCCGCGCACTGCTCACCTCCATGCACCTTCCGCTCAGCCCCCCGCCACACCCTCCGCGTACCTCGCACTCATTCCCGTACCCGCACCCTCCTTGCACCTCCCGCTCAACACCCCCAGCCACACCTTCCGCGCACCTCCCATTCATCCCTCACCCCCGCACCCTCCTCGCACCTCCCGCTCAACACCCCCAGCCACACCCTCCGCACACCTCCCATTCATCCCTAACCCCCGCACCCTCCGCGCACCTCCTGCTGCTCTGGCTTTTGCTTGCTGGACACAGCCTTTCCCATCTTAGCTACTTTCCATCCACCTCAGTCCCCTCCTGTCAGCTCACCCACTTATTTATCTATTTCTTCCTCCGCTCTCGTCCTTCTCAATTTCTTTCCCCATCCCTCTATTAAATGTGGTCCTCTGATGTATTTTTTCATGACTAAAAATCTCTCTGATTTATGTAATTTTTAGTCTGGAAATTCTATAAAATCATCACCTTAGAAAACCTCATCTCAGCCTCCTTCAGGCAATCCAGCCTGTCTGCACGTCCCTGAATTCACAGCCAGCGCTCTGTCACATCTGTCCCTTGCATGTGTGAGGTGCATCTGCTGGCAACCCTCACACCCACACACAGGCACACACACGGGCCTGGTGGGGGCTATGTGTCCTTCAGAGTTTGGGAATCGCCTGTGTGTACAGTCAGCCTCCTTGAGAACAGGAAGTTGTCTCATTCAGCATTTGTGTTTATGTTCAGTGCCTGGCTTAGAGACTGGTGTAGTTTCTCCGTGAGTGTTGGTGGAATGAGTGAGTGGGTAGGTGAATAAAACAACTTGTCACTCACACTATAAAGGAGATCATCACGAAGAGAGGTGGTTGCCCATTAGTTGGTCCCCAGCATAGCATAGCCATCCTCGTCGGACTAGGGTGCATTTCTCAACTTGAAGAGAAATATTATCGCTGAAGAATAAGAGTGCTCTGAAAAAAAATTTATGAGACATCTTAGTTCATCTTGTACTAGGGTTCCTTGATATCATGTTTTAATTTATAGTTCCCAAAGATTTATTTCCAAATATGGCCAAAAAAGGTGACACATGTATTGAGTTCATTTGGAGAACAGTTTTATCACTAAATAATGTGATGTCAAGATAATGACAAATACACATGTGAATAATTTTTAGCCTGTAAATATGTTTGTATTTCAAGATGTGAATTTGGTTTTGATGTTTGTTTCTCCCCAGAGGCAGTTTGGTCTCCCAATTCAGGTTGGTGTCTGGCGGTTTCAGTGTGTTTGCAATGTTCTCGCTCTGATTTTCAGGTTGACTTTGATCAACTTCAGGATAATTTATGTCAGATGGAGAGAAGATGCAAGGCTTCATGGGATCACCTCAAGGCAATTGCAAAACATGAAATGAAACCGGTTTTAAAACAACGGATGTCAGAGTTCCTGAAAGACTGTGCAGAGCGAATTATAATTTTAAAGATTGTCCATAGAAGGATAATCAACAGGTAAGTGGATTGAAGAACTTATAGAAAATCAGTACAGTGGCATATTGAAAAATTTGTGCTGCAAATTAAGAGCTGATGGTTAAATTTACAGATTTTTGCACATTCTTGGTACATAGCAAGTACACTGATGATACGGATGTTTAACAGTTTCATGGCTAATTAATTTTTCTTACACAATAATATAATGCCATCAAATCTCAAAGTTGGAAGGAATCTCAGAAATAATTTGATCCAAAAATCCTACCTATCAAGAACTGCATCTGTAAGATTCCTAACAAATTGAACCCTGCATCTCTGGGTCTGCTGGAAGAATTTCACCTACAGAGAGGACACTCCCTTTCAAAGCAACTCTCTTTGTTAGAAAAGTTCCTCTTTTACCTGATCTGCAGCTGGCCTTCAGAGGACCCTCCAGTAATGGATCCTCCAACAGCTGCTCTATGCCACAGCCTACCTGAGTGAGGTCCAGGCTCCATCATAGCACTGTCCTCTAGATCAGCCCTCCTCAGAGTCACAGGATCCCAGAAGACCCTGGAGACACAGCAGTGAGGTGTCCGACCTTGTTTTTCCCACAAGGAGAATGGGGTCTGGAACTACCCATGGCTGTCCAGGGCTGTGCCACCAGAAAGCAGTGGCAGCCCGAAGACTAGAACCTGGATCTTCTAATTTCCCAGGCCAGGGCCCTTCCTACCATGGCTACCACTCTCTTCTCCTTTGCTTTGTCACAGAATACAGTTGAGGGACCCTCACCCATTCTTCCTTCCTCCCTCCCTCCCTGCCTTTCCCTTCTTTCCTCATCTCCTTCTTTCACCTTTCTTAAGCCTATACAGAACTTTTAAAAAACCTGATACTTTTATCTGCACGTGAACCCTCTCCCAGCTTGTGTCAGTTTCTGCTTTGATAATCATGCTCCCAGGGTCTTCATCCAGACCACTGAGAAAATGGCAAGTAGTTTTTAAATGTTGGACAGGACAAAAATAAGGAGCAGAATCTTCCCTCCAGGTTGACAACTATCTGTTAATCAGTTCGTTTGGAATTTAATTGTTCAACTATAAATCTCCCTGACTGTACTCTATCTAGACCTTCTGGCTGTCCTTCCTTCCTCAAGGGAACTTTTAAGAGATTTTGTCAGATTTCTTACTGAAATCAAAGAGGCAGGGAATGTGAGCTGGTTTGGCCCTCTGTGCTTTGTATTATGCAAGCAATTCCCCATTTAAAACACACACACACACACACACACACACACATACACACACACAGAGAGAGAGAGAGGGAGAGAGAGAGAGAGAGAACACCAACTATTATTTGGAATGTCATGAAGTTGGAGTAATTTTTTGAGCATTTTATAAAGCTATTGAGCTTGGTTACGTTAACCATTTTGTCCCAGACAGATTAAAAACTCAGTTTGGTGGTATGTCTATTTCTTAAGCTATAAAGTGTTTGCTCTCTTTGTCCCATTCTCCTTGGTAAGCTGGTCACCCAGATGATGGCTGCTCCCGCCTCACCTGTCTACATCCCATTGTGGATGACCAGGAGGAGCCAGAAGTTCACTGTGGTTTTGGTGTGGGTAGTAAAAGGGGCGTGACTAAAGGGAAGTGGTACCAGGAAGTGGCCAATCCAAACTATCTAAACCGTAGCACCCTGGGTTCAAATGAAGTCTTTAGCTGGAGCCCTGCATGTAGAACTGATTAAAGCAGGACTCTTGTTGAAATTGAGATGGAGGACTGAGAGCCCCAAGGACTGTGCCTTGTTTTTCCCTCCCTCTCCCACCAACAGTCCTCAGGATCATAGCTGAGGACAGCTGTGATTTTTTTTTTTTTTAACTTAACACATTGAGAAACTGAGGCACAGAAAGGAGAAGAACCCTAGTTCAGGGCCTTATAGCTGGTAACCAGTGGGATCATCTTAGTCATGCAAATGAGCCTAAATACTTATATTTTGACTTCAGATAAAAAAGTTTCAAAAAGCTGTCTCTTTAGGTAAAACCTAGTTTTCAAAACTGTTTCCTGGCTAAGAAAATTTTGTTTTGGATGTTCAAACCTGCATTTGTTTTAACTTTTATTTTAGATTCAGGGATACATGTTAGGTTTGTTACATAGGTAAACTCGTGTCATGGGGGGTTGTTGTACAGTTTATTTCATCACCCAGGTATTAAGGCCAGTATCCAATAGTTATCTTTTCTGCTCCTCTCCCTCCTCCCACCCTCCACCCTCATGTAGACCCCATGTCTGTTGTTTCCTTCTTTGTGTCCATAAGTTCTTATAATTTAGCTCCTATTTATAAATGAGAGCATGCGATATTTGGTTTTCTGTTCCTGTATTGGTTTGCTAAGGATAATGGCCTCCAGCTCCATCCATGTTCTCACAAAAGACATGATCTCGTTCTTTCTTATGGATGTATAGTGTTTCATGGTGCATATGTACCACATTTTCTTTATCCAATCTGTTATTGATGGGCATTGAGGTTGATTTCATGTCTTTGCTATTGTGATTGGTGCTACAATGAACATTCGTGTGCGTGTGTCTTTCTGGTAGAATAATTTATATTCCTCTGGGCATATACCCAGTAATGGGATTGCTGGGTCGAATGGAAGTTCTGCTTTTAGCTCTTTGAAGAATCACCATACTGCTTTCCACAATGGTTGAATTAATTTACTCCAACGGTGTGTAAGTGTTCCTTTTTTCCCACAACCTCACCAACATCTGTTATTTTTTGACGTTTTAGTAACCATTTTGACTGATGTGAGATGGTGTATCATTGTGGTTTAGATTTGCATTTCTCTAGTGATCAGTGATGTTGAGCTTTTTTTTTTGTATTCTTGTTGGTCATATGTATGTCTTCTTTTAAAAAGTGTCAGTTCAGGGCTGGGCGCGGTGGCTCAAGCCTGTAATCCCAGCACTTTGGGGGGCTGAGGCGGGCGGATCACGAGGTCAGGAGATCGAGATCATCCTGGCTAACATGGTGAAACCCCGTCTGTACTAAAAATACAAAAAATTAGCCGGGCGTGATGGCGGGCGCCTGTAGTCCCAGCTATTCCGGAGGCTGAGACAGGAGAATGGCGTGAACCCGGGAGGCGGAGCTTGCAGTGAGCCGAGATGGTGCCACTGCATTCCAGTCTGGGTGACAGTGATACTCCATCTCAAAAAAAAAAAAAAAAAAAAAAAAAAAAGTGTCTGTTCATGTCCTTTGCCCACTTTTAGTGGGGTGGTTCATTTTTCTCTTGTACATTTGTTTAAGTTCCTTGAAGATGCTTGACATTAGACCTTTGTCAGATGCATAGTGTGCAAAAATTTTCACCCACTCTATAGGTTGTCTGTTTACTCTGTTGATAGTTTCCTTTGCTGTGCAGAACCTCTTAAATTTAATTAGATCCCATTAGTCAATTTTGCTTTTTTTTTTTTTTTTTTTTTTTTTTTTTTTTGCTGTGCAGAACCTCTTAAATTTAATTAGATCCCATTAGTCAATTTTGCTTTTTTTTTTTTTTTTTTTTTTTTTTTTTTGCTGTGCAGAACCTCTTAAATTTAATTAGATCCCATTAGTCAATTTTGCTTTTTTTTTTTTTTTTTTTTTTTTTTTTTTTTTTTTTTTTTGAGACGGAGTCTCGCTCTGCCGCCCAGGCTGGAGTGCAGTGGCCGGATCTCAGCTCACTGCAAGCTCCGCCTCCCGGGTTTACGCCATTCTCCTGCCTCAGCCTCCCGAGTAGCTGGGACTACAGGTGCCCGCCACCTCGCCCGGCTAGTTTTTTGTATTTTTTTAGTAGAGACGGGGTTTCACCATGTTAGCCAGGATGGTCTCGATCTCCCGACCTCGTGATCCGCCCGTCTCGGCCTCCCAAAGTGCTGGGATTACAGGCTTGAGCCACCGCGCCCGGCCTCAATTTTGCTTTTGTTGTGATTGCTTTTGGTATCTTTGTCAGCCTGTTCCTATGTCCAGGATGGTATTGCCTAGGTTATCTTCTAGGGTTTTTATAGTTTTGAGTTTTACATTTAAGTCTTTAATCCATCTAGAGATGACTTTTGTATGTAGTGTAAGGAAGGGGTCCAATCCTCAGCATTTGACTCGCCAGTTATCCCAGCACCATCTATTGAATAGAGAGTCTTTTCCCCATTGCTTGTTTTGTCAGCTTTGTCAAAGATCAGGTAGTCATAGGTGTGCAACCTTATTTCTGGCTTTCTATTCTGTTCCATTGGTATATGGGTCTGTTTTTGTACTAGTACCAAGCTGTTGCAATTACTGTAGCCCTGTCTTATAAAGTTGGGTAGTGTGATGCCTCCAGCTTTGTTCTTTTTGCTTAGGATTGCCTTGGTAATCCAGGCTCTTTTTTTGTCCCATATGAATTTTAAAAGTTTTTTTCTAGTTTTGTGAAGAATGTCTTTGGTAGTTTGATAGGAATAGCATTGAATCTGTAAACTGCTTTGGGCAGTATGGCCATTTTAACGATATTGGTTCTTCCAGTTCATGAGCATGGGATATTTTCCATTTGTTTGTGTCATCTCTGATTTCTTTGAGCAGCGTTTTGTAATTCTCATTGTAGAGATCTTTCACTTCCCTGGTTAGCTGTATTCCTAGGTATTTTATTCTTTTCGTGACAATTGTGAATGAGATTGGCTTTCCGATTTGGCTCTCAGCTTGACTGTTGTTGGTGTATAGGAAAGCTAGTGATTTTTGTACATTGATTTTGTATCTGGAACTTTGCTGAAGTTATCAGCTGAAGGAGCTTTTGGGCTGAGATGATGGAGTTTTCTGGATATAGAATCATGTCATTTGCAAGCAAAGATAGTTTGACTTTCTCTCATCCTATTTGAATGCCCTTTATTTCTCTTGCTGGACTGCCCTGACCAGAACTTCCAACATTATATTGAATATAAGTGGTGAGAGAGGGCATCCGTGTCTTGTGCTGGTTTTCAAGAGGAACGCTTCCGGCTTTTGCCCACTCAGTATGATACTGGCTGTGGATTTGTCATAGATGGCTCTTATTATTATATTTTGAGGTATATTCCTTTAATACCTAGTTTATTGAGTGTTTTTAACATGAAGGGTGTTGAATTTTGTTGAAAGTCTTTTCTGTGTCTATTGAGATAATCATGTGGATTTTGTCTTTAATTCTTAAACATGCATATTAACCTTTCCTTTTATCCTTTTGTACTCTCTGGATGTGCAGACCCACCCACTCACTCCTGTAGATCCATTAGGCTACAGTTGCACTGTGAAAGGCACAGAGAGGGACCAGGGGAGAGGAGGAGAAGAAAACTGTTATTAGTCCATTCTCATGCTGCTAATAAAGACATATCTGAGACTGGGTAATTTATAAAGGAAAGAGGGTTAATTGATTCACAGTTCTGCACCGCTGGGGAGGCCTCAGGAAACTTACAATCACGGTGGAAGGGGAACCAAACACGTCCTTCTTCACATAACGGCAGCAAGGAGAAGTGCCGAGCAAAGCGGGAAAGCCCTTATAAAACCATCAGATTTTGTGAGAACTCACTCACTATCACAAGAACAGGATGGGGGATACTGCCCCTATGATTCAATTATCTCTACCTGGTCCCTAAACGATACATGGGAATTATGGGAACTGCAATTTAAGATGAGATTTGGGTGGAGACACAGTCAAATCACATCAAAAGCCTTCCTGGGAGGCCTAGCAAACTACAGCAATGGACGGCCATTCAAGGGGGAAAGACAGGCAGAAGACAAGTAAACACCAAGACTGGTGTGCCATTGCCCAAAGTCCACCCCTCCCCATTCTGGGCCAGACACACTACTCAGTGGCAGGCTTGAGTAAGAGGCAGATGATGGAACAGATCAAAGATGTTTGACTTGTGCTTTGGAGTACTGGTTGGGGGGCCAGCCTGCCCATAACCATACGATCTTCATATCATGTATTCTAAAAGTTACAAAAAATTCCTTAAAAGTTTTACGGCCTCAAAGTCATATCCTTTTTGTTCTTCTGAAGGAATACTATAATCTCTCTCTTTTCAAATGTGTATCTGGATCTTTTTCAGACCTTTACTTGTTTGTTGTTACTCTCCTTGTTTGTAAAATACATGCTTAAATAACATTTCCAATTTATATGTTAAGTTTGGATCCCCTGTGCATCTAAAAACAATGCTCTAGAAAGTGTAGGATAAAGAATCTTGGGTTGCATTTATGTATAAAGTAGGACCCAGAACATTAATATATTAGAATGAGGTGAAGTGGTTAACTAGCTGTGGGCTGATGGATTCTCCCCTCAAATCTTCCTGCATACAGATCTTGAATAGTTGTTATATTGTACTATCCAACCCTAATATCATATCATATATCTAATATATAATGTCAAGTGGTAATAAGAGCCAGGAAGAAAAAATAAGAGTATAAATGGTTAGGTAGTGACCTGACGCAGGGTGGTCGGGGAAGGCTTCTCGGAGGAGGTGGTATTTTGGGCAGAGACCTGTGGGATGAGTGAGAGCCATCCATGCAGCTGTCAGTGGGGAAAACATTCTAGGCATGGGGAACAGCTGGTACTGGATACCTTGTCAGACCTATGGTCCTACCCTGTGGAGTGGCCTCCTCACCCCTCCCCACAGGCCCTGCAGGCTTTCAGCTCCTTGACCTCTGTGTCCCTCTAGGGCTCCTGCACACTACACATGGTGTCTGGGGCCCTGAGGTGGGCTTTTTCAGGGAATAACTAGGAGTCCAGTGTAGCTGGAGTCACAAGAGATGAAGTCAGAGAGGTGATGGGACCAGTCATCCACGGCCTTATTTGGAAATGCTATATTTAGTTTATCCATGCATTATATCCATTATATCCATCCAATGCTATATTTAGTTTATCTGTCCATGGACATTTGGGTTGTTTCTACTTTCAGCTATAATGAATAATGCTCCTATGAACTTTCATGGAGAAAGTTTTGTGTGTACACATATTTTCATTTCTTTTTATGCAAAGGAGAAAAATTGCTAAGTCATATAATAACTCTGTTTATCTTTTTGAAGAACTGCCAGATCATTTTCTATGGCTGCTAAACCATTTTATGTTCCTGCCAGCACTGTGGAAAGGGTCCAGTTTTTCCACATCCTCACTAACATTTGTTCTAGCCTGTCTCTTTTATTACAGCCATCCTGGTGGGTGTATGTGGTGTCTCCTTGTGGTTCTGATGTACATTCCTTAGTGATGTTGAGAAGCTTTTCGTGTATCTCTTGGCTGTGTGCATATCTTTTTAGGAGAAATGTCTATTCAAATCCTTTGTCCATTTTTTATTTGTCTTTTTAGTGTTGCGTTGTAAGATTCCTTTATATATTCTGACACAAGTCCCTTATTAGACACATGACTTGCAAATATTTTCTCCTATCTTTTAGATTGTCTTTTTAGTCTTGATAATATCCTTTGAAACACAAAGGTTTTTAAGTTTAATGAAGTCCAGTTTATCTACTTTGGTCATTTATGCTTTGGTTGTCATATCTAAAAACATTAATCCAAAGTCATAAAGATTTCTACTTTGTTTTCTTCTAAGAGTTATGTAGTTTTGGCTATCATTTTTTAGGCCCTTTACTTTAAATATAAGTTATATGTTTACTTCATTATTCTCAAAAAGAGTAAGCCAGTGTCCCTTATTTTAAAAAATCCATATTCAAACTGTACAAATTAGAATGATCAACATTTTTTGTCTATAAATGGTGTTATCATTTACATAATATTGTTTGCTCCACAGAAAGCTTTCCCTCTGTCTCCTACTGTGTTCCTTCTCATTTCCTAATAACTAAAAATTGGGTACTTATTTGCTCATGTAATTTCTTTTACAACATTTTAAAACAATGTCTAATCATTTTTGTTTACAAATTAAGTAGGTAAAATAAATTTATTTTCTGCTTCTTTGGTGTTTCCTAATTAAATTAAGATTATATGTAATATCGCAAGAAATGTTTAAAAGTATTTACTCAGAAAGCAGCATCTATTTACAAACTGTGGATTAACATGTTATTCATAAGTTCACGTCAGTTTTAAGTGTTCATTAAAAGAATTTCTAAGCAACATTTCTTTATTCCTATTCAATTCTCATATAATCTAGAAATGGTGCAATATTTTTCTAAAATACCACTTTAACATTTTTCTTACAAAAGTTTTACATATATCCATTTTAGAAAAATGTTAAAACACAGGTATGCAAAATGAAAAAGTAATCTGTTGAAGTCCTACCACCTAGATATAACCTCCATCACTGGGAAGGTGAGTTGAACTTCTGTTTGCATTTTCATTTGAGAAGACTCTTAAAATTCAAAGCCCCAGGAATGAAGGACAGTGTCTTCTTACTGAGAGTGTGGCTTGTTGGTTTCTTTATTATTATTATTAGTAGTAGTAGCAGTATTTATTTTAAGTTCTGACATTGGTTTCTTACTGAGACATTTTAGACAAGTAATTTTTGTTTCTGAAAACTGAAGTCCTTGCCATTACTGTTTTTTCCTTGCAGATTCCACTCCTTTTTACTCTTTATGGGCCATCCACCTTACGCAATTCGGGAAGTGAACATAAACAAATTCTGCAGGATCATTAGTGAATTTGCACTGGAGTATCGCACAACCAGGGAAAGGGTTTTGCAGCAGAAACAGAAACGGGCCAACCACAGAGAAAGAAATAAGACCAGAGGGAAGATGATCACTGATGTGAGTTTCACACAGTCTCTCTCCTTATGTCATTCGTTTGCAAAGTAAGAGCAATCAGGAATTCTCCCCACAGTTAAAAGCTATGCTTTTTTTTTTTTTTTTTTTTTTGAGTATTAAAAAAAAATTCTTTCTTTGAAAAGGTGCTCTTAAAGTACTCCTCCTCCATTTCTGTGAAAATCTGCTATATAACAAAAAAGGACCTAGGAGATGTAAAGTTCAGAACGTGAGGCTAGAATAGGAACATGGAACCCATTTTGATGTGTTGCATGTTGATGTTGCTGATGACATTAAATGTTGGGTCTATTTTTACCTCTGTGATGTGGGTAAAGTTAGATGAAGACAAGAAAAATATAAAAGATAATGGCACTTATCATAGAAAGACAAATGTACTGATTGGGGAATTGAGTCATGATTTTAATCATCATAACGGTGCTATGTAACCAATCAGTTGACACCTGGACCACCCATTTTGGGCATCTGAATAAATTGATGTGATTGCTCAAAGATATAATCTAATGGGCTCTCGCCAGTCCCTTGATTCATGGGACATCAGGGTGGAAAGAGATCCCAGAGGACAGCAAATCCAGTAGGAGTTTCCCTGTAGCACCCTGGGGAGCCCCTGCACACTTACATGTCTCCCCTGCTCTTGGGCTCTTTCCCCATCTCTCCCGTCTCAGCCCCAAGCCCACCCAGGTCTTGGGGGGCAGTGCATATTCAGATGACAGATGCTCAGTAAAGTGGAGTGTGAAGGGATACATGAAGATGCCAGAGACCAACGGAGATACATAGCACAGGTTCCTTGTTCTTAATCTGCCTTTACAAAGCATAAAAATCAGGCTAGTATCTCACTTACCTCATCCATTACTGTAAGGTCAGTTCCAGGCAAAAGGCTGAGATTTTCTGGGAATCCTCCTTTAGTCACTATTCTTTCTTTCTTGAACAGACTCAACGATAATGTCATCTTTTTGATATTGACAGGTCGTATTTGGAACTTGTTGAAGGACTCTAGAGTGTGATTTTTTTTTCATGGTTTGGATTGATGCCCATGGATTTCTCCCATCTGTGCATGCATTTGAGTAGCACATGGACTTCTGGCAATAGAGGGAATGGAATGAGGAAAGGATTAAGCCACAGGGCGTGCCATCATCTGGGCAATTACACACTTCAACTGAACCCTAGTCAGGCAGATTTTTTTGGGGGAGGAAGACAACCAATTAGGAAGACCTCACTGAGGCCGCCCTATGTGCACAGACATGTGTGTATGTAGTCAGCCAAGCAGAGGGCACTTGGTTACTGCTCTCTGGAAGTCCACATTCCTGAGGGTCTGACTTACATGGAAGGCCAGAGGCATTAACTTACCAATTTTGTTGTTATTAAGAACCATGGGATAATCATTTCTCTTACGTAAGCTCCTTGTTTTCTTGGAATTTTCTAGACCTTTAGGAAGTGCTCAGGTCATTTTTCTGCAGAAGGAGCGCTTTCTACAGCTCTACCCCCGACCCAAGCAGTTCTGAATTCCAGTACCATCAGCCAAGAGTCTTCTGTCTCCTCTCCTGAAATCTCAGTTCAGTAGGACCCTTAGCCTCTTGGAGGACAGCAACCCGGGAAGCATGTTGGATCGACTAGGGCAAACTGTAGCCCACATTTTATTCATAGTATTATTTTTTAAAGTTGAAAAACAGAGATTGCTTATTTTTGTGGCTATGAGACACATTGGAGGGTGAAAAATACAAGCCGAATATGCTTATAGTTATGTGGATATATCAAAATTTCTTGCTAAATTCTTGAGATTTTTTACAGATCCCACTAATTTTTAAATTCTGTCTCTGAAAACATTTGGCTCTCCCAATCATAAACAGAGGTGAATGTTTCTAGAGTTTGATTGAAAAATATCTAAATTCCCATTAAAATCTGGACAGGACAGGCTTCCATCAGGAATCATTCCCAGCCTGGTCCATGTTTTTAATGGCCAAAGTGGCATCATTCATGTAGAAAGATTGCCCTCTGCTGGAAGATTAGGATATTGTCCGTTAAGGAAAAGTGTACAGCCTCGGGTTTTTGCAACTCAATTATTAAGGGCTCATTGTGCACCCAGCAGTGCCTGGGAAACCAAGGAAGATATGAGTATAAAGAAAAGCTTATATCCCAAGGACATCATAACCTGGTTAAAAATGGCATATACACAACTTACACCACTGAAAACAAAGCCAGACTATAGACTTAGAATCACAGACTCCCTGAAAGTTGGAGCTAGAAGAGATTTTAAAGAAAACTGTTTGTAGTAAATCACGTTGAATGTACATGCTGAATAAAACGAGGATGCAAGTGGTAGCATTTAGAGATGAGAGGTCTGAGGGTAAAATCTGCAGCCCTCAAGCACCAGCTCCTGAGTACCTACCTCTCTTCTTCTCTCTGTTTCTGGGTATTCAGAAGGCTTCCTTTCTCATCATCCAGGGGTCTTGCCAGGCCAGGCAAGTGAGCAAGTAATTACTTGCTCAATCAGTGAGCAAGTAATTCCTCATCCTGTGTACAAAGTTGTCCCAAGAGCAAATGGTGACACAGACAAGGCAACACGAGGCAACTACAGCCTTTCTGCCGCATTCACACTCCCGATGTGGGCTGTGAGAACCCAGGCTGGTCAATCCCAGGCCTCCCATGTTGGAGGGAGCAGTAATCCTGGGAGAGACCCTTAACCTCTCTCAACCCCAGCTTCCTCTTTTATAGAAAGGGAATGATGATTACTTTTAGGGATGTTGAGAGGGCCAAGATTTTATATATGTAGCATCTTGAACATGTGTGAATTTCTGGAAAAATGCCAGCCTTCCCAGGTTATATAAATAAGATTTTTTTTTTAAAGAGTAATGGAACAGGGCTGTTGTCTCTTGTCACAATGCCATTTGGGTGAGGCAGTGTGGAATGTGATGGACTGGAAGTGGTTTGTCATTTTAACTTCCAAAAGCGTAGTTCATTCTCAAAACACTTTAATCTGATTTGCTGGCCTGGCCCTGTAACCTCATGGACACTCCTAAATTGAAAGTGTGTTTAATTTATGATCAAGAGATTGACATGACTTTTCACTCTCAATTTATTTTAGAAGAGGGATATTTTATTTAAAGTAACTTAGAGCAGTTTAGTGCTAAAGTAATTAAAAGTACGGAGAGTCAGTTCAGGTGGCCACCATGAGAAACAGGTGAGATGTTAAAAAGGAATTAATTTCATGCTCCTGAGGAGAGAGTAATCTGAGCACACTGCTGGAGCAGTTGTCCCACTTGTCCTGGCTGGCCTGCGTGTGGAAGGACTAGCGGTAGCCCAGACCGGCAGCCTGGGCAGGGAGGAATCCTGCGCTTGGGATGGGATGGGAGGGCCGGCAGCTGACAGGCAGAGCCAAGCAAATGGAAGCCAGTCCACTTAGAGAGACCTTGGTGACTGTCAGACAGTGATGGGTTCATAAGGATGTGGCCAGTATTACCATATGGTTCACAGAGCAGGACACTCTTAGCAGGATGCAGAGCTGCAAGTGAGGTCAGTGCTGGTCAGGGAACCAAATAAGCTGACTGTTGACCTCAGGGACAGCCCCAGAAGATTGACCTGGAGCCCTGTAAGTCTCTCTGGTCACGGGTGATCTTGGAGTTCACGCAAGGAGTGTCCAGATGAGGACAAGAGGGTGGGGCCTGGCAGCTCCCAACTCAAGAGGATGTATCCTGGTTGTGGTGACAATTTATTTACTTGGAATTTTATGTGCCATTGAGATGATCTTTTTGCTGACTTCTGTGCCTTCTAAGAATCCCTTCTGTCTTTTCCGTCCTGTCCTGTCCTGTCCTGTCCTCTCGGGTAGACTGATGACGAGGAGGAAGTTGAGGTATGACTGTTTATGAACATGAAGAATGCCACATTTGACCGCCTCATGTATGCTCTGGTCTAACCTAACATAATCAGCATGAAGTGTCAGCACCATTCAGTGCTTTAAACAATGCATGGACATTTTTCTGGTTGGTTTTTGTGTGATCACTAACCACCTGACGGGGCCCTCATCATGCCACGTGTGCCAGGGACTGAAGGGTTAAATGCATTTTCTGAGCTGTCCCTGAGGCCTGGCTAATCAGTAACCATGTCACAAGTGGCAGGTTTAGCAGGTCTCTCCCTGCTGCTGGAAAAGTAGACAGAGAATTTTCCTTTGGCAACTTAAATATGAGAACTAGATTCCGGAATAACCACATGAAGAGGCCTGAAATCAAAGAGGAAGCGGCGCAGTGGCCAAGAGCCAGGCTAGAGTCTCAGCCCCCAGCCAGTAGGCAGCCTCCGATGTGTGCCCATTTCCTCTGCTCGTGTTAACGGCTCCCATGGGCCAATGTCCATGCAGTGGTAGATGGCAGGGGCTCCTCACCAGACCCTGGATGCAGGTGCAAGAACCAGAGACCAAAGGGGGCTAATTGGCCCTGGAAAATGAGGAGAGAGCTGTGTAGATGCTACAAGCCACAGATATGTCCCCAACCCTGTTGCCATGGCTGAAACACTGGGTGACAAAGGAAGCCAGCAATCTGTGGAACTATTCTTTGCAAATGTTAATCTGACTTTTTGTTCTTCATCCAGGTGTTTGGCATTGTGTACGTATCGTATTCCAGCATACCTCTTTTAAAATATGTATGTCCTGACCTTCTGTTCGGTTAGAGAAAATCAGCATGAATTTCTGTGTCTTGTTCTGTTCTGCGCCCTGACACTAATTCTTTTGGGGTCCCTGGCAAGCCACGTATTCTTGAAGGACCTCAGTTTCCTTTTCCATAAAAGCAAGGTGGGACGAGGTCTAGAAGAATTCTTCCCAACTCTTAACATGCTAGAATTCTGTGACTAAATCCCACTTTTGTAATTCTACCATTGTAAGTGATACTTAAGGAAAATTTAACTGCTTTCTGGCACTAAGTAAAAAAATAAAGCCCAATACGCTTGGTTAACAATGCATATTTCATTTCAATTCTCGTATCAGGGCTTTGGTGTTAGAAACACATTTGGCTTTATACCTTCCCAGAACCAATGCCAGTCGCTCCTGGCAGCCACCCTTTGAGGGGATCTGAGTGAGTGAGAGAGACCACTACAATGGATGAATGGGTGGTGGTCCTTCTGGGGACTAGGGGCTTTTCTGTCTCATATTAGATCTTCCTGTAGGCACAGATGTTTTGTCATTAGTTTACAATTTCAGTGACTGCCGTAATGAATGTGTCTGCAAACAAAAAGACAGAGGAGAGGAGGTTTTCCTCAACCATGGGTTTTAGAAGCTTGAGTTGTCTTTTTGGGGAGTCTCCCTCACCTGCTAACTTCCCCTTGGTTTTGCAGTCCGGCAAGTTTTCCGGCAGTTCTCCGGCGCCCCCAAGCCAGCCGCAGGGTCTGAGCTATGCGGAGGATGCGGCTGAGCACGAGAACATGAAGGCTGTGCTGCAAACCTCGTCCCCCTCCGTGGAGGACGCCGCCCCCGCGCTGGGCGTCCGCACACGCAGCCGAGCAAGCCGAGGTAACTCCTGGCTGCGTGGGGCTCATCTTGTCTTCTCAGGTTGGCCACTCCAGGGGGGTCCGGCCTCCATGGCAGGCTGTGGTCCATGGCTGTGACTGGCCCTCAGCTCCAGTGCCAACCTAACCACACACATTCCTTCACTAGCGTCTTCCTGACCCACCTTCAATAGCTTCATCTCCAAAACAAACATTCCCGTGAGAGTACCTCAGTTCACACAGAGGGAATCCTTACGGGGGTGATCTCCCGAGGGAGAGCTGGGGCGGGCAGACTGTGACCTGCAAGCCAACTCCAGCCTTCCCGCTACTTCTAGAAATAAAGTTTTGTTGGGACACAGCCATACTTACTCATTTGTGTAGTGTCTGTGGCTACTTTGGTAGAGTTGAGCCACTGTGACAGACACTGTAGGACCCACAGAGCCTAAAACATCTACTACACAGGACGAGGTTGCCAACCCCTCCGTACCGCACTACTCCCTTGGTCCCAATTTTACATCCTTAGGCAGAGACAAAAACTGAAACTTCAAAATGGTGGCCAGATTCGAGTTTCCAGATTTGTTTTTATCATTAGAAGAGATTAAGATGCATTTGCCATCTGTGAATGTTTCCTCGTGTTTCCTTGGTCTGGCCTGATAACCCGTTTACCCTCCTGGGTTTCCTCACTGCCTGCAGGGTGAAGCCCACACTATTCACACTGTTCTTGGAGGCTCCTGTAGGCAGGTCCTGTCCTGTCTCCCAAGCTTGGCTTTCCTTCACCCTGCATGGTCACCGCAGCGCTTCTCGGCACCCTGCATGTCCCGGAGTCCCCGCTCTTCTCATGCTGCTCCCTCAGTTCAGGATGCCCGCTCCTCTGCCTGTCCCGTTCCATTCACCTCCATTCACCTGCACACCCTGTGGCACCCAAAAAGGCCTAAGACATCCCATGTTATTAGCCTGTCTGTGCCCAGCAGCTCTTGCAGGCTTTGTATGCTAGGCTAAACATGGCCAACGGGGATGTGAAGGAGAACATTAATGCCTGCACCATGGTGACCCCAGCCATCAGGCCGGAGTCTTGAGCCCCTGTGCCTTGGTGGATGCAAGAGGAGTGCAGTTGAAGCCTTCTTAGCGGGTGGATCTCAGTAACGGAACATAAACAGGTTGTACCAATTTTAAAGGAAAAGAAACATCTATTCCTGACCAGAAAGGATGAAGAGAAAAGATGTTGCTGGGTTTGTACAACATGCGGTCATCTTTGCTGGCATATGAAAGGGATTAGAATGGGAGGCTGTTCAGTTTCTCTGCACATTAATGCCCATCTCAAGGGAGACTTCTGCTTTCATGTGTCATGTGTTACGGAGCGACAAGTCACCCACCTGCTACAACAACTAGAAATAAAAATAATCAAGCCTTCTTTTAAAAAACATTATAGAACTGTAAAAGGAAAGAGGACTAGACAAACTAGAGTTGGAGGTGAGCTGACATTGCCTCTCTGTGAGCATTTGCCAAATCTGGGCACAAGCTGAGGATTGGGCTTACAGTGATGGAGTGACTCAAATGGGAAAGAGAAGCCAGCAGAATTTGTAGTAGCTGTGTGAACTGGTATAAGAGATTGAAATTGAGAGGAGGCCAAAATGCAGATGATTTTCTCATGAGACATTTGCTAAATGCAGCACTGCGGAATGGGGGTTGGAGGGAGGAAGGTCAGTGGGTGATCCTGGGCTAGAAAGGTTGAAGGAGATGTCCTGCAGTCTTTAAACTGAGGAGACAAAGATAGGCTAGAGTAAGCACCTTGAACAGATACTCACTGATCTTGGCCTCAAGAAAAAGAGAGGTGGGAAGTGGACTGCTTGTGAACTAAAGCTGCTGTCTGGCCTAAACCCAGCTCAGTACCTCTCTGTATCTGTTAACAGAAGAGAGAAGACTCTCTGGAGGAAAATAACGCTGTCTTCAGTCTCTGCGTCCTTCTATACACAAAGTCCAGTACAGTAAAAATTACAAGCCAGAGGAATAATATGAAAATATGACTGAAAATCAAGAAGAAAACTAGATAATAGCAGCAGACCCATAAGTGATTCAGATGTTGAAATCTACAGTCAAGGACTTGAAATGATCATTATAAATGTTAAAAACTAAAAGGAAACATAGACAGATGGGTTAAAAGATAGATGATTTCAATAGCAAATTGGACTCTATAAATAAGAATAAAATGGATATTCCAGAACTATAAAATATCTGAAATAAGAAACTCATTGGATGGGCTTAATAGAGATTGGTCACAGCAAAAGAGGAAAAATGGATTCAAAGGCAGGTTAATAGAAAATGTACAAACAGAAGCATAGTGAAAAAATGGAAAGAATAGAATAAAATGTAAGATCTGAGGGACACACAGTTGAATGGTCTAATGTGTAATTGGAATACTGGAAAAAGATGGATCAGAAGCAATATTTGAAGAGATTGAATAGATTTGAAGAGATGGCTGAGAATTTACTAAAACTGATGATAAATATCAACCAACATATTTAAGAAACTTAGCAAATCCAAGAAGAGTAAGTACAAGGAGAACCATACCGTAGACAAAGTGCTAAAATAAATAAATAAAGATAAAATCTTGAAAACAGAAAAGAAAGATACATTGCCTCCTATGGAGCAATGGTAATAATGATGGCTCAATTTTCAAAAGGAACTATAGAAGCCAGAAAGAAAAGGAATGATACCTTTAAACTGCCAGAAGAAATAACTTCAACTACGGAAGTCTGTCTTCAGAGAAATTATCTTTCAGAAATGAAAGCAAACTTCTTACATTAAAACAGTAGAATATCCATTTTGACTTAAGTGTTTTCCTTGTAGACTCTTTAGATTAGATTTCTATAAAGGGAAAAACAAATTTCAGTGCTTTCAAATCTCAGTTTTCATGTTTTAGAAATATAAAAGTAAAGTGATAGTGTGCTATTATGGTCTAGAATGCTTTATCCTCTCCACCACATCTCAAATGTCTTGCTAACACTTACTAACTAACATGGTCCCTTGGGTATGTAAAATGTGTGTGCAGTATTACCCTGATGGCTACGGTGTGGGTGCAAGGGTTCCAGGAAGAGGAATGTATACATGACTAGGAAGAATGGAAATAAATGGTAATCAGGCAGTGGGAAAGTAACCAAGAGGAGCGGACATAAAGTAGAACCAGGAATGAAGTCTTAAGAGAATGAAGTCATCATAAAATTGAGTTTGACAATCTTGGACCTATGGCAAGATGTTTCCTTTCAGCATCTCCTGACACGTTACATTGACAGAAGATCCTTAGGGTTGTGTAAGATGGAAAAATATAGGTAATTCTCAGAGGGAAGATTAGATGATGCCTTCATTTCTGGCCCAGTGCTCTGATAATGTATTATGAGCAAAGACAATTTATTGAGCTTTGCATGTTTTTAGAAGGTAGTTTGGCATTTTAAGGTAAGACAGAGAATTATACCTCAGTAGATAAAAGGGAACACAGGAAATTGCGGGGTAAAACACAATTGCATGATTGATTGCTCTACTCTGAGGAGGACCATTGTTCAGAGGATCTGCAGAGGCCCAGTCTAAAAGCTGTGGCATTATAAGGACTTTTACTTCCAATTAGAATACCTCGACCATTCTGAGAATGCAGACACATTCAGCAGCAATTTCAACAGTTTATTTTTGAAAAGAATCTATTTTTTAAAGGGTTTATAATGCTGAAAAAACTGGCCTAATAGCAAGTAGATCAAATTCCCTTGGGTATAAGCACAAAAAGTACAATTTACTGTTTTTGCATGTGCCCATGCTGTAGGTATGCTATCATTTAAAAAATAATAATAAAATCTAAGCAAAACAAATTTTTAAAAAACCTGTATCAATAATAACAGAAATCAGAGTCTCACTTTGTTGCCCAGGCTGGAACATAGTGGCGTGATCTCAGCTCACTGCAGCTTCTGCCTCCTGGGTTCAAGCGATTCTCCTGTCTCAGCCTCCTGAGTAGCTGGGACTATAGGTGCACGCCATCACGCTCAGTGAATTTTTGTATGTTTAGTAGAGACGGGGTTTCACTGTGTTGGCCAGGCTGTTCTTGAACTCCTGACATCAAGTGATCTGCCCGCCTCAGCCTCCCAAAGTGCTGGATTACAGGTGTGAGCCACCGTGCCCAGCCAACAGGAATCTTGCCATTTGAAAACATCATTGTTCTATAGCCACAGGTTTTACGTACATGCAGGTGACAGGGCACCTGGTATTCTGGCTCTCCTTTTGCAAAGTGTGAAATATTTATGTATTTAATTCAGTCATGAATTTTACTATTAGAAATTATGACTACTTTATAGCACAGTATGTATTTGCAGCAATATTTCAACTAACACACACATACACACACACACACACACACACACACACACACACATCACAGTCCATTGAACTGTGATCCACTGTTCCCAACCATTTCCATTGATAACTATTTTTCTTGGTTCATTTATTACCAGTCAGGTGGTTGTAAGCACTTAAAAAAATTAGTGTGGGAGAACTCAAACATTTTAACTATTTATTAACCCTTTTTTCCTCCAAGTTGGGAAAAGCTGGCAGTTCCCTAGCCTGTGTTATACTTTAGTCAGGCTGGGAGTACTTTTGTGCCATAGGCAATGATTCTGAGAATTCTCACCTACAGGTTTCTGAAGTTGTTGTGCATCTACTATAAAATGAAGTGTAGGTGGTAGAAATTAACAATTTTGAGCATATTGTACAGCTTTCCTCTTGTAGCAACATATATTCACTATCGTATAGAAGAGATTTCACAAGAAGGCCGATCAATTACAAAGATGTAGTTCTCCATATATTACATTAGCATTAATTTCTAACTGTTTAACATTGCAGTTGACCTTTGAACAACTTGGATTTGATGGAGCACATCTACCTACATGCAGATTTTTTCCAACAATACCGATCAAAAATAGAGTATTTACAGGATGTGAAGCCCATGTGTATAGAGGGCTGCAAACTCAAGTTCTGCAGGGTTGACTGTGGAACTTGATTATGCACAGATTTGGACATACTTGGGGGTGCTGGAACCAATCCCTCTGTATACTGAGGGATGACTGTACACGGGACCCATGTTTTGGTGATGCTTTCTTCTGACTTGTTTTAATATGTAATTTATAAACTACAGAAAATGTGGTTGAGGGAGGAGATTTATGTACCAGAGAAAATTTAAGTTAACAACCCCTTTGCTGTTTAAAGAGGGCAATCCTGTTACAGTTGTCTATTAAAGGCTAGATAATTCAAAGATAAACTGTGTATTATAAAAATCTATTGCTTTCTACTTAGTGAGAAGTTAGGGTCAGCTGACATTGACTAGGCACATACAACCACGGATAGAGAGCTGTCTCAATAAGACCTTCAGTGGGTCTCTACATTACTGGGTGTGCACCACCAGATATTGATGACTATGCAGCAGGGTGTGGCTTGGATCATCTGCCCTCAGATGATCACAGGACCTGGCAGGTAAAGACAACACACATGGGTTGGAGAGTTAAATAATAATGAGAGACAAGAACACAGCTGTGTTACAGGGTGGTATGAAATAAGTGCCCTGTGTATGGGTTTGA
This sequence comes from Macaca thibetana thibetana, assembly GCF_024542745.1. NCBI lineage: Eukaryota > Metazoa > Chordata > Mammalia > Primates > Cercopithecidae > Macaca > Macaca thibetana. The sequence goes on along the minus strand of NC_065595.1, from coordinate 44,008,013 downwards.
TCAGAGCCTGTGGGGTAGCAGTCACAGGGCCTGCAGGGTAGAGTGCTCCCTGCAGTGGGGACAGGTTAGCCCTCTGGATCTATCACTAGCTCTGGGGCTCTAACTCTGGCCTTACCTGTGATCTGTTGCTGAAAGAACTCAGTTGCTTGGAGGAATAGTGCTGCGCATCATCTTTCGTATTTTCCTTCTGAGTATGTTGTGCACTCTGGCTGTTTAATTCTTAGGATCCACTAGTTCCTGGACTATGGGAACTGATGACTCGCCCAATGTCACAGACGATGCAGCTGATGAGATCATGGACCGCATCGTCAAGTCGGCCACCCAAGTGCCCAGTCAGCGAGTGGTGCCGAGGGAGAGGAAACGATCCCGGGCCAACCGGAAATCTTGTGAGTGCATTAAAGGAGGCATGAGTGTTCACCCCTACAGGGATCTGCCCTCCCATTCTATGTGAACTGGGAAAGGTGGAGACACAGCTCCAGTGAATTGTCAGTGGCTCCCAGAGTGCCTACTTGCACTCATCCACAGAAGGTTTCAGGGTTGGCTGTCAATGTTGGCCATTGTGGAGGAGGGGAGCTGCAGCCACACCTGTTCAGTGTATCTGCCATTGGTGGCTAGGCCTCTCTCAATGCATACTTTGTTCCCAGGAAGGTATGAAAAGTCCTTAAGCATCTGTGGTGTATGGGGTGAGCACTAGTGGAGCCCATCGTTAAGTCCAGCCAAGATGCACTGCTGGAGGCTGTTTCTGCCTTGCACCCAGCACCAGGGGGCACTTGTGGGGCTGGAGACTGGCCCTCCTGGGTTCATCGCTGCCCACAAGCATGTTGAAGGCAAAAACCAGGGGTAGCAAGTGATTTGATGGTCACTGGGATGCTTGAAACATTTAACGTGGCCTAGGTTGACCGTTTTTTACTTTTCCCACCAAATAGAGGATTCAACTAAATCAGAGTGACTGATTTTCCTTTTTGGTCTGCACCTACTGCCTGCTCCTGCCCACCCAACTCATGGGTGTGGGGTTGCCTCTGTCTGACCCTCTCAGGGACAGTGCTCCATAGGGAAACAGGATCCTGTGGATCCTTTGACATCTCCCTGCATGAGCTGTGGCCTTGAGTGTTTCAGAAGAGTGCTCAGCCCGCCGCTGGGCCACTCTAGAGGCTGCTTTAGTCTCCACTGGCTTTGCCTCTGAGAATAAGGGCTAGTGACAGGGAAAGAAAGCCAGTGGCTTCCTCCTGTTTTCTCCCAAAAGTGAAATGAGTGGGAGTCCAGCTAGGCAGGGAGTTGAGTAAGGACTCAAATTCAGAGAGCCCCGAACTTGTTCCACCCTTGAGATTCACACAGGAGGTGACCAGGGTGTGGCCTGTGTATGTTGGACCCAGTGGTTCTGCTTGACCCATTTACAAACGTTTCCAGGATACAGAACACTAACCCACATTCCTGTGGTCCCTGCTCCTTTCCTATGATCTGCTTTAGTTTCTGATGAGAATTTTTCCCCAGAAAGGAAAATAACACTTGAGCTGGGGGTGGGAGTGCAGATGGGGATGGGATGGGGAGCGGGGAATGGGATTCTCATTCAGTAAGACGGGTGGACTGAGCGTCTGTTTCTGACAAGCTCCTAGATGAGGTGAATGCCTCTGGCCCTTGGTACACACTGAGTAACAAGGTTCTTGAGCTGTGGTTCTCAACCCTGGATGCACATTAGAATGTTCTGCGGAGATGCTTAAATTCCTAATATTTGGGCTGCACCCACACCCACTACTTCAGAACCTCAGGCGTGAGGCCTTGAGGTGTGGGTCCCTGCCCCTTGGATTAGTGGCATTAGGTGTGGGCTTTCTCTTTACTGTATGCCTTCCTCTGCTCTCCAGTACATTTATTTCATTTTTTAAATGGAGAACTATCATTCAGAGAGACTGGCTTGTACATATTCAAGAATATGTTTATAGATTCCAACATCAATATCTAAGGCATTTACATTTCTTTCTTCTGATATTTTCCTATATTCTCAGTGCTACTATGAATTTTTTGCTCGTCTCCTGGTGCACTTGTAAGAACTTGGCTAGGGGCTTGCAACTCAAAGTTGGACCTCAGACAATGAGTATCTCCTGGAGGCTTGTTGGAATTGCAGATTTATGGACCCTCTTTCCATGGCAACTGATTCAAATCTGCATTTAATGAGATCCCCAGGTGATTCATGTTCATAATAAGATGGACAGCACTGGGGCATGAGACCAGGAGTGGAAACTCTTCTCCGAAGGGGCGAGGCTAATCCACACTCACACTCAGCTGCATCTCAGTTGCTCTAGGCCAAGGCAGCGCTTCCACTTTTGCCTATCTGCAGGGTGTGAAATAACAGTTCCTGTGGTTTTAATTTACATTTCCCTTCACTCTAAGGGGGTTGAGCCTATTGCCATTTGCATCCATCTCTCCTTTTGTGTATGGTTTGTCTATATTATTGGCTCATTTTTTGTGATAGGAAATCTCCTTAAATAGCTTTTCAAATGAAACTTCCAAAAGACTTTTTGAGGTCTTAAGTAGGTTATCTTCAGTAGTTGCCCTTTACTGGCCTCCTGTTCATTCAAGGAGGCCAATAGCTACTTCAAGGTCACCACATGGCAGGAACCTGCACACCAGTTAACTTCTGGTCTTTCTGGTGTGGGCAACCTCATTGCAGGGCTCACCATGGGGGAGGAGCTGGGAAGAGCCATGGAGAGGTGGGCCAAGGGAGAGGGTTGGACTAAAGCTGGGAAGACAGAGACTTCCCATTTGTCAGGTGCATGGCACCCTGATGGAGGGTTGGAAGGTTTGGATCACGGACCTCAGACAGGAGACAGCATAGGACCTTGGACTGGCTGGTCCCTGGAGGCCCAGAGCATGTTCTCCTCCAAGTCTGCATGGCCCGATCCTCTGGTCTACAGAGATCCAAATTCTTAGACTCCTGATTTCACTGGGCACAATAACGCAGTCATAATTAATTTTCCTCTTCAATCTGGCCAGAGAGATGTTTTTGCCTGTTTTTGTGGCTGACATAAAATAATTTCCTGTGGTATCGTTTCCATTTCAATTTTATGCAAAACAGCCATATACTCTTTTTATTGAGCCAAACACATTTTTCCTGTGACACAGTTACTATAACAAGTAGAGCACAGAATGGATGTGTTTATCTGTAATGGGTTTATTAGTAATGGCACTATCAACAGAAATTTAAGAAGGGAGAAGTTAGACTTTGATTTCTGTTATAAAGGGATGATAAACTCCAGCTTTTCACAGAGGTTAAAGGAACAAGAAAAAGCAATTTGCAAAATCAATGTGAAGTTTAGCGGTTTGGGCCTCATGCTGAAACAGTGCTGTATTTGATTTGTTTAATGATGGCAGTGAGGCAAGTGGATAATGAATAACCAACATATTTGGGCCATAACTCATTTGGCTAAAGACAATAATAGTTCTGCTCTTGCAGGAAACGAAACAGAATCCATCCCATAACCTTGAAATTTATGGCCCGCAAGGCAAGCCACTCAAGGATCAGAGATGATTAAATGTCTGCTTTCATGTGTGATGCTGGTGACTGGGCCCACATGTGCTGAACGTCCCTGAAGCCTGAACTTTGCAGTCAGCTGGGATAGCCAAGGGCATCATAATCGATTCACAGGTTCCCATGGCTCACATCGTCTGCTCTCCCAGCTGGTGCCAATCAGAGGCACATTGAATAAAATGTTTCAAATCGTCCAGGTGATCTCTAGCCTGTGAAATGGCTGATCCAGCTTATCTCGGGCGCCCCTCTCCCCCCGCACCGGATTCTACCCGAGGATCTCCAGTAGCACCTAATGATTTCTAGAGCTGATTAAAGATGGACTGGCTCCTCCTGTAATGACAGCAGAGGGTGCCTGTGCATGAGCACAAGACACGGGACAGGAGGATAAACAGAGCAAGTTCAAGAGAGAACTGAGGTCTCTTCCCTAAGCCCAGGTAGAGAGTCACTGCCTTTTAGAGAGCATCCGTTGCTGCAGAGCAGGGCCAGGCTGGAGGCCAGGACACTGATATGCTAAGTCAGAAAGTCGGGGCTCAGGTGGGAGCCTCGGGGTTAGTGAGGCGGATGCAGGAAGAGTTTTGAAGTGTTTCACTGCATTACGTGGCTCTCTGGTGGTTTCACTTTTAGACAAATCACCCTCCCAAACAAGGGGAACTGGCACATTAAAGAGGAGGTTTGTCTATAAGTCGTCCCGGCAGTGTCCGTCTGAGTGCCAGGTTCAAAAGGATGAAGGAGCAATAAAAAGACGAATCTAAGAACCTGTCTTTCCTGCCTTTTTGAGGGGAGGCATGGGGTTCCCATGGTGGTACTCAGGGAGGTGTCATGCACCTGACCGATGGATGTTACAGTATTTCATCATTTTTGCTGAGTAAAAATGACAGACCCTCCGCTGTCTTTACAGGAGGAGCCAGTCCATCTTTAATCAGCTCTAGAAATCATTAGGTGCTACTGGAGATCCTCGGGTAGACTCTGGGCAGTGGGGGCGGGGCGGGGGGCACCCGAGGTAAGCTGGATCAGCCATTTCACAGGCTAGAGATCACCTGGACGATTTGAAACATTTTACTCCAAGTTCAAGTGGAATCCATTTCCATGCTCAGGAATGCACACATGCCCACAGCAGGGATGGGGCCTGGGTCTCATGTGAGCGACTTGGCCTTACCGAGTATCAGTCATCTTTTGTACGATGAAGGCAGTAGTGCCAGCTTCCCAGGGCGGTTGTGGGGTTAAGTGAGGCATCTATGACAGGTTCCCACCACCTTTCTTGCCTTCCAGGCTGTGTCTCACTGCTGCCCAAGGGACAGGTTGCTGATGTGAATTCGTTGCTGCCTGAAGGTGCTTAGGGTCTGCTGTGCACATCCTGACCCAGCTGTCTGCTCCTTTCACCCACCTCACTCCCCACCACACCGTCCACTTCACTCTGGCCTGCTGCAGTTAGTAGCCCAGACCGATCTTCACCACTTTTTACCCCCAGAATGCTTGTGCCTGTGCACATAAAGGCTGCATTGTCAGCCATAGCACTTGGCCAGCACTGTTGAGATACCCCAGGCAGAGGGTTGACACTCTCAATCTGGGAAGGGGAAAGGCAGTTTTGTCCTGCCCAGAACTTGAAATATTGTGGAAAACTCTGAGTCTGTCGTTTTCTGAGCTGCCTTTCCTTTCTATCCTTAGTTTAGGTAGATTCTCCCAGAAAACAATGGGCAAAACTTATTTTTCCTTTCAGGCCAAACTCTCCCTTTGCCCACCCCCAACATGACTCACAGGAGGAGGCAGTTGGTGCTCGCATTTTACCCGACAGCTTTCTGTTCCGTTCCTACCTGGGAACCAAAAAGACTTTTCAGGAGTACGGGATGCTCATGTAGCCACAGGTACAGGAGGAGGGCATGGGCTGGGCTCTGCAAGGCCAAGGAAGCCACAGCCAGACCAGTGACGGCAGAACGAGTATTTCTGAGTGCCATCTCAGCCTGAGTGAACTTCATTTTGGGTTAGATGGAACTAGGAGACTTCAACCTTGTCACCACAGACTGTGACTGTCCGGAAAAGCCCGCCTTCTCCTGCATCTCAGATGACAGTGATTTAAGTCAGGGCCCCAAACCTGGTCATCTGGTTACCCAGGGAAGGTTCCAATGCAGTGCCCGAACCTCTCCCAGAGACTCTTGGTGAGTCCAAGAAATTGAATTTCAGTCAACTAGATTTGGGAATGTCTGCTTTTTCTTGTTGTCCTGGGTTTTATTGCTTCAACTTTTTATTCTGAAAAAATATTAGACCTACAGAACAGTTACAAAAATAGTAGGACAATTTTTGGTACAGTACTATTAACCGAACTGTAGGCTTTATTCAGATTTCACCAGTTTCTCCACGAAGGTCCTATTTTTGCTCCATGATCCTACCCAGGATTCCACATTGCATTTAGCCCTCATGTCTGCTTAGTCTCCTCTAATCTGTAGGGATAGTTTGTGACCTTGGTATTTTTGAAAAGTACCGGTCAGTTATTTTGTAGAATGTCTTTCCATTTGGGAAGCTGTGCATATGATGGACAGGATTTTATGTGAAAAAAAAGGAAGTCCCAGGGAGCACATCAGGCCCTACCGTTTTACCTCCACTCAGAACAAGGAGGGCGTGAATGGATGGTGTGAACAGTGGCCGAGCCAGGGACCTCCCAGCCACAAGACATGGACATTTAAGGCATCTTTAAGTTCTGATATTAGTCAACTAGAATCCTAGACACATTGCTCCCAGTATACCTGGTAGAAAATCTTTGGGATCTTAGGGATTAAAAAGACCCAAAAAACTGATTTTCAAATTACACTTGACAATTATGTGCAAAAAAACCAGAAATAACATCTGTCAGTGCTGCAAAGGGGAAAGTGCACAGATGGATTTCTGTCACCTGAAAGTAAAGTTGGGTCGATTTCCTGTTGATGTGAAAGATGGTCAGGAACGGTCCTGCCAAGCATCGGCAGTGCACAGCTGTTTCCAATGTGGGCTGTGATCCAAAGTCGGCTCACACCCTTCTCTACCACTTACTTGTGAGCCTGCGGGCCGGTGACCAGGTTCTCTGGTCCGGGTTTGCTTGCTTATTGAAGATAAAACAAGAGTTCGCATCTCATAGTGTTTCTATAAAGATTAGGTGGAACAACCCATGTAAATAGTCAGTAAATGGCGGCTGCCATTGCCATTGTTCTCGGATGCGACTCATCTTAGTAGAATCACCTGCGAACCCTTTGTGGGATTTTTTAATGTTTTCATTTCTAGGGAGGAAGAAAAAGAACTTGGGTGTTTTTTTCCTGAGTTCCCAGACAGTCCTGTGCTGCATGCTGGCAGCAGAGGCACCCCGCCTCAGATTCTTCCACCATCACTGACACTGTGAGAACTGTCACCAGGGCCTGGGGTGCAGGGTGGCTGCTGGTGCCTTCAGAGTGACCCATGCCATCTATGGCAGAGTTGCGAGACAGACAGGGATAAACATTTCCAGTCTGTTCTCTGTTACGAGCTTTCGGGGGAGGCCGTCCCGTGGGAAAGGCTGGAGAGCAGCTTTGATTCAGCTGGAGCATTTGAGTGGGAAGCAGAGAGGAGGAGTGGGGAGAGGCCCAGGTGTCATCAGACCGCAGCCAGCCCACCTTGCCGCAGTGCTGGAGAAGCCTCTCTACTGGGTGGCAGAGTTGTTTCTGCTGTGGAAGTTTGTTGTGTACCATTTCATACCTTGCCAGCACCTGTTTGCTGGCCCCCTTCTTTTGTTCTCTTATGTCCCCAGCCTTTTTTTTTTTGCTTTCTGGAAACTTTCTGAGAGCCAGCTCCCTGTCTGGACCCGGTCTACTGCCCTGAGTGTTTCTCCCCACACTGTATCCCCGTCAGGCCCCGGCCTTTCTCCGCAGAGGCTGGCATTGCAGAGGCTCAGGGTGCATATGCACATGATGTTTGATGAATGGCAAAGGAACTGATCAGCAGACAGATGGTTGACCAGACACCCAAGGGGGCCCTTGTCGCACGTGACTTGAATTGGGTGCAAGACTGATTTCAGCTGATTACTTTTTTTTCACGTGGTCTTTCAAGTGGTAAGGTGAATTAACTTTGGCTAACAAAGGAAGGGTTCAGATTCTCAAGGTATTTTTCATTATACCAAGGGGCTAACATATATCTAAGAGAATTTATTTTTCACATTGCCATGGAGGTCCATAGAAAGTAGGATTTCATAAATGGGGAAGACTTTTCCGTGAATACTCGCTTTTCAGGGATACATCTGGTAAGCTAAGGGAATGAAGCCTATGTTGGCTTTTCCCTCACAGCAGAGGACACGTGAGCCCCGACCAGAGGGTGAAGGAGGGTCCCAAGGGGTCTGGAATATCCAAACCATGAGTAGAGCCACGAGGGAGAGGGCACAGGCTCTGTACTGTCAGGCAGCAAGGCCCATGCAGGTACCATTTAGTTCTGTTCCCTGAGCCTGTCCCAGATAGGCTAGCCCAATGCCCAAAGCTATTAAAAGACTGTTACATGAGCTGTAAGGTGATAGGGCCCTTACTCAAGTATTAATATTTATATCAACTGAACTGAGCAGTTACAGGACTAAAGCAAATGTGCAAACAGAAGTGTTGAGCATCTTTAAATACCTTCATGGGTAAAATGTCTGTGGGGTCTTCTGTAGTCGTTTGGCCAAAATATATACCTAAACGGACAAAGATTCATAGACTGATGTCCACACCACCTTCTGTGGCTGGTGAAATTTAAGATGCCCAGCTAGTGCAGCATGAACTTCTTCTTTTTTTTTTTTTTTTTGAGATGGGGCCTCGCTCTGTCACCCAGGCTGGAGTGCAGTGGCACGATCTCAGCTCACTGCAACCTCCACCTCCCAGGTTCAAGCGATTCTCTGCCTCAGCCTTGCGAGTAGCTGGGACTACAGAGACGTGTGCCACCATGTCTGGCTAATTTTTGTATTTTTAGTAGAGATGGAGCTTCACCATGTTGGTCTCAAACTGCTGACCTCAAGTGATCCACCTGCCTCAGCCTCCCAAAGTGCTAGGATTACAGGTGTGAGCCACCATGCCCAGTCAGCATGGACTTCTTTAGGAAGTATTTTGTATCTTGGTTAAGAAGTCTCAGCAAGAGGTCTTCCTTGTCAAGACAGATATTTTATCTTACTTACTGTTGTTAAAATTATCTTTCTTTAACAAACACTCTAAGGAGTCTTTAAAGAATGTAAAAGGTTATCCAAACTAGTACTTTTACTGCTGCCCCATAGAACAAATTCTATTACTCAGTTGAATGTAATCTGCCTCCAGCTGAGATGTAGGAGCCAAGCATTTTGTCTTGTTGAGCCAGACATTCAGTCTGGAGGCCAAGGGATCGGGGTGGGGGAAGTAGTAGCTAGTGCAAGAATAGCTACGGATAGATGGCTCTGGGGCCCAAAGCTAGGCTTGGAAATACAGTAGTTGCAGTGACACGATTTGAGAGAACCTCTCACCACATATCCCATGTCTCTCTAAAAATCCATACTTGATGTCTGTAAGTGTTTTGATTCTTTGAGTTAAATGCTGAGCACACAATGAGTTCTCAATAAATCACTTGTTGACTGACCAACTGATGGATATGATGTTGACCCCTGTTCCAAGTGCTGATTCCTGGAAGAGAAGGAGCCCCTTATTTTCAGAATAGATATTAGTCCCCATTGATTCTGCCATGGACATAGGTCTTTCAGATCTTTTGTCCACAGGCTGAGTGAACCTTTGTTTAGGGGATGATGGGGAGGCATAGACCACGTGGTGTGGCCTGCAGATGCATGAGGTGGGCCCTGGCCTCTGGGGAGTGGATGAGGGGAGTTGTCAAAGGAAATGGGGAGACATTAAGGGGAGCTTACTTTCTCTGAATTTTGATCAACAGCCTGCCCTGGTCATCTCAGGAACTCTGGCTGATTTGGGATTTAGAGTGAAGGCAGATCCATAACGTTTCTCTTCTGAAAATGAATACCCCAAACTCTGTGCGACCTTTAAAGAAATGCACAGTGGGTAAAATACAATTTGTAAATTAAGGAAAATGTAATCAGCTACCCTTTCAAATGAAGACTTGTCTTGGGTGAGGCAGCTACCTCCTCATTCACCCTTATCCAGCCTTTATTTTGATGTTGAAATTAAAATACTAAACAATGGGAATACCATCATGCCAAGCTAAACACAAGCCAATTCTAAGTCAGTTAAGTATGAGCATCCCTCCAGTTGCCAACGGCAACCCCCCAGTGAGAGTGATCATTGGCCCTTCTTGAGTCTTGTGTGTTCCATAGAAAACAGTGACCAATTCCACCCAGAATAAGTTTGGCAGTTTGCTCCTTAGCCTCCATTCCTCGAGGAGCCACTGGTTATTTTAATTACTGTCTCCAGAGGCCTTTTAATGAGTTGAGGCTAAGACCCACAGTACTCATGGAGAGATCCGTCCTCACTGCTGCCCCTTGCCCTGGCTTCGTGAACTTGCTCTGTGGGGCCATGGTTCTTGAGCATGTCCCCAGCTATCGCTGGTCCTCCCTTGGATTTGTGAGGTTGCTGGGTCTTGCAGAACCCCTCGCTGTGCACTGGTTGCCTCACCTCATTTATATTAGTGGAGCTTGCATTTTCCTCTCTGAAATCGCCTTCCCAGCTCTGATACACTCCTCATACGGGGCAGATGCTGAGGTCTCTCTGAGGTCTCTCCTGCCCTCTGCACTTGTGCAGTTTGTATCCCCTTCTCAGAAGCCTCGTGAGGCTGAGCCCCTCCTCTCTTTCCTCTTTATAAGTGCCCCCACCACTCCTCGCGGCCCTCCAGATCAGCACCTGTGGCATTGTTAGGCCAGCCTGGGTAGCCCCAAACGTTTGCCCTGGCAGACAGACTGCAGGGCACTTCAGCAAGAGCAGGAAGGTGCAGTGTGAACCCTCTGGCTTCTCTGGAAGTCCCTGGGGAGAAGGGGGGACTGGGGTCCTGACTGCCCCGTGCCTTGCTGCTCATACTTCCTTTTCTTCTCATCCCTTTGGCTGCGGCCTGCGCCACCACTGCAGTGCGAAGAACGCTGAAGAGCGGCCTGACCCCGGAAGAAGCCAGAGCCCTGGGCTTGGTTGGCACCTCAGAGTTGCAGCTGTGACACTCATGGGGTACTCCCAGGAGTGTGCTGAGCAGAAGGCAAGCTCTTGCTGGATGAAACCTCTCCAGGTGGGGTTGGGGAGACTTGACATTAACATCCAACAGTTTGAAAAGGGAGAGCTCAATTCCCAGTGTCACCCCATGGCTTGTGTTGCCTGCTACGCATTGACTTGGATCTCCAGGAGTCCCCTGCACATACCTTCTCCATCGTGTCAGCTGTGTTTTTCTTGATTCCATGACACCCGGTTTTATTAGTTCCAAAGTGTGACACCTTTTCTGGGCAAGGAACAGCCCCTTTAAGGAGCAAATCACTTCTGTCACAGTTATTACGATAATATGAGGCAATCTGATTAGCTTCACAGACTGAGTCTCCACAACACCAAAATATCGAGATGTAAACCCCAAACTTGTACACAAAAGAAAGCACAGATTGTTTACCAGTTGTGGATTTTAGATGTACCAAATGTTTATACAAATACATAAATGTACACCATGTTTCAAATACTAAATAAATAGAGTTTAATGCCATAATGAGAAATTTTATTCTCCTGGGAACAGGACCTTAAACAGTTCCGCAGGCTCGCCTCTTCAGAATGGCAACAGTCTTCTCAGTGTCATCAGAAGCACCCTCGCTTGGAACGGCCTTCAGATCCTGTGGGCTATATTTTGTTAATAGAGTGAGTAGCTTCAACAGTGTGCTCTTTGGAACTCCTTTGATAATTGGGCCTAAGTCCTTGTTATGGGACATGTTAGCTGTCGTTAACCTAACGTCTATCACCTTACCTGTGTGGTTTTTTTTGCCCCATCATGATGTGGAAGCAAAAATGAGAGTAGCAGTTTACAAATCTGAACTATTCCACAACTCACTCACTGGCCTCTTATGTCAAAATTCATTTTCTCAAAAAATTTACTAAATCACCAAAACAAAATGGAAATGTAAAGCTTTGTATACAGAGAGCCGCAGAATCGCATACTTAGTATAGTCATGCCTCACTTAACGATGGGGATATGTTCTGAGAAATGTGTTGTTAGGCAATTTCATCATTGTGCAAATATTATAGACCATTACACAAACCTAGATGGTACAGCCTATTATATACCTAGGCTATATGATACAGTCTGTTGCTCCTAAGTCACAAATCCATACAGCATGTGACTGACTGAATACTGTAGGCAGTTGTAATAGTGGTATTTGTGTTTGTAAATATACCTAAACATAGGAAAGGTACAGTAAAAATACAGTATCAAAGGTAAAAGGTGCACCTCTATAGGGAACTTACTATGAATGGAGCTTGCAGAACTGGAAGCTGCTCTGGGCAGGTGAGTGGTGAGTGAATGTGAAGGCCTGGGACATTACTGTACGCTTTTATACATCTGGCAGCATAATAGGTTTGTTTACGCCAGCATCACCACAAACACGTGAGTACTGCAGTGCACTATGACATTATGACGGCTACAATGTCACTGGTGATAGGAAATTTTCATCTCCATTATAATCTTACGGGACCACTCGCATATATATGGTCTATAGTGAACCAAATCACTGCTCTGTGGCACATGACTATGCATGCTTCTCAAGTGCAGGTCATCAACAGCTCAGATCAGAGGGGAAGGCACCAGGAGAGGCTCTAAGCAACTGTAGAGCAATACTGAGGGGGCTGAGGCCCAGGTGGTGGTCATACCCTCCACAAGCCCCTTGGCCTGGGGTCACATGGTCCCCTATGAGGAACCTCTGTCTCTGAAAACAGGGAAAGGTAAACCATTGCAGCAGGGATTTTGAGGGGCTGAAAAATCATCAGGTCACTAATTCCATCTTTGTCCCACTTTTAAAACCTCTGTAGGCCCAGTGCAGTGGCTCACGCCTGTAATCCCAGCACTTTGGGAGGCCAAGGCAGGTGGATCACAAGGTCAGGAGATCGAGACCATCCTGGGCAACATGGTGAAACCCCGTCTCTACTAAAAGTACAAAAATTAGCCGGGTGTGGTGGCGCAGCCCTATAATCCCAGCCACTCAGGAGGCTGAAGCAGGAGAATTGTTTGAACCAGGGAGTCAGAGGTTGTAGAATCACACCACTGCACTCCAGCTGGTGACATAGTGAGACTCTGCCTAAAAAAAAAAAAAAAAAAAAAGCCTCTGTGAGTCTGCATTCCTGAATCTGGGGATATGTGATTTATAGGCAATGTGCAGTAGCATTGCTTAAAAAGCCAAAGATAATCTATTTTCCCCCATAGGCCTCTGTGCCTGTGTTCCCCTCTCCGCTCTAACCCCTCTTACGGAGACAGGGAGCTTGTTGAAGCAGACATTTGTCAAATAGTACATGATGGATGTGAACACCCCAGGAGAGGCTAGAACTTGCAAGAGTTGGGGCTGTACATTATAGACTGTTGAGTTTAATCACCTTACTGAAAAGAATACATAGGGTAGTAATAGTCATTTTCCATATGCTTCAAAATAACAGGTCCAATATTCCGCTTATGGTTTAATAGTTTGTGAGAGTGTTCGCCTATTGCTTGGCACTGAATGCAGATTTGGAATATTTGTATGACATGAGATAATGATGCACAGACAAAAAAGCTGCATTTTTGTCACACTGTTTAGTGAACAAATATGTCAATGTCCTCCTGAGAGTCCTTGGTATTCTGTTGAATTGTTGCTTTAGAACGGAAGGTCACATTTAGAAGGAAGTGATTGAATAAACCTAATTTAATTTTGTTTTAGGGATCAAAAAGTTCTCAGAAGCAGCAAGCAAGGTCAACTAATTTCTTGCTTACAGCTAAGTAAATAGGGTCTCTTTTATTGGGTCTAGCAGCTTGAATAGTGCCACTGTAGTATGGGAATAAGATAGGGTGGTGGTTCCCAGCCCAGTCTACACATCGGACTGACCTGGGTGCTTTGAGCACTACTGATATTTCTGTCCCTCCACCAGAGATTGTGGTTTAATTGGTGTGAAGGGTGGCCTGGACTTTGGAACATTTAAAAGATCTTCTCATCTCCTTCCCCTCAATTCTAATGAGAAGATAGTATGGAAATAACTGGGTATTTTTCTCTCTCTTTTTTGTTGGGGGGAGATGGAGTGGGAGTTAGAGACTGAAGATGATGTTTTTGAGAACTTTGCAAACCCAATAATAATTCCCCAAGACAGAGCTGGTTTTTATTCACTATCAGGTAACTGATCAGCTAGGACATGTTTGAGCAAAGCTGCCCTCACACTGTGTGCCCAGAGATCTCTGCTGCTTCCTTGCCTGCCCTGAAAGCCAGGAGGCAGTGGCAACTGAGTCCCTCACTAAACATTTGGAAATGAAATGAACGTTGGAAAAATCCCCAGTAACATGGGAGGAACATTGGAAGGCCAGCTCTTGCCACCTCTCTCTTTTTTCTTCACCTACAGAAATACCTGCCAGCTCAGTGGCAGGACAGACATGCTGAGACAGAGGTGAACCCAGAGCCCTGTCCACAAATATCAAGGAGCAGTCAGGGTGTGCCAGCGAGTCCTGGGAGCTCTAGAACCTTCTGCTCCAGATTCCTGCTCTTCCTCTTGGATTATTCAAATCCCACTGGGGGACTAGATCCATCAAAAAGACATAGAAGAGCCTATAAGAAAAATCAATTTGTGTTGCTAAACTTAGTGGTTCATTAGTTTTTAGTGAAACTAAGGGGTGTTTCTTATTGCTTGTTTCCCCTCTCTTGATGCCACTCATTCTGACGGCCTCTATGAGCAATTCTTAATTCAGGATGTTACATTTTTCTAAAAGACCTTCAAGAAGCATGAAAGTGAATAGTACCTTATACTTGTAAGATGCTATTCCTCATCTGCCTGGTAATGACCATAGATGTTCTTGCCCCTGTGTCTTAGCACCTATGTCCTAGTATGTATTGAAATTACAAAACTGCCAGAAAAAAAAAGGTAAATACTTTTCAAAGGTGTTTGGATTTGGGTTTCTTTGGAATATTAAGGTTTTTTTCTTTCTGTTTAAAAAATAACTTAAGGATCTGGGGATGGAGTGGGAGGGTGCACAGGGCCTTGGAGGTCTGATGACCCAGTTTCGTTTTCTTCCAAGTCCATTGTTAACACAGTGCAGTGGGGAAGAACAGGGGCCAGGAGTAGGAGACTTGGTTTCTAGGCTCCTGGTCTGTGAGTGGCCTCTACATTGTCCATGGCTCCCAAATCCACTATTTCTGTGTTCATGGATACACGTAAGATGGTGTATCACCAAATACCACTGTAACAGGTTGAATGACGGCCATCTAACAGTAGCAGGTCCTAATCCCTGGAACCTAGAAATGTTACCTTCTGAGGAAAGTCTTTGCAAATGTGATTAAATTAAGGATCCTGATATATGGGGATTATCTTGGATCATCCGGGTATTCCCTAAACTCAGTGATGAGTATCCTTATAAGAGAAAGGCAGAGTGAGATTTGATACACATTAAAGGCAACGTGAAGACAGATGTGGAGATTGGAGTGACCTGGCCACAAACCATGCAATGCTGGCAGCCACTAAGAGCAGTAAAAAGCAAGGAACAGCTGTAAAAGGCAAGGAACAGGTGCTGTCCTGGAGCCTCCAGGAACAGCACAGCCCGCTCGACACCTTGATTTTGGCTCAATAAAACTAATATTGAACCGCTAGCCTCCAGAAATATGATAAAATAAATTTCTGTTGTTCTAAACCACTAAGTTTGTGGTGATTCCTCACAGTATCCTCTAAGAAACAGTACAACCACCACAAATGTGCACTGCGCGCCCGTTACGGAGGTAACTGTGCGCCAGGCACTTGGGATTCATCTGGGAAAAAGGAGAGTCATGGTCCTTCCCCTTAGGGCCCTTTCCTGGGGCCTGGGAAGGAGTCATCTACTGAAATTAAAATTTTAATTCATCTACCACTCTGTAGCCATATCTAGATTTTTAAAATCAGAAATCATTTTATCAGAGAGAGAAGTACAAATAACACCAAATTGCCTAAGATAGGGGATGAAATGCCTTTGCAAATGCAGTGAAGGTATATGATATTAAAATGAACCATTCAGTTTGTCAAAAAAGGTGTTCTCTGTGGTAGAAAAATCAGTTCTGTTTGCTAGACAATTTGTGGAGGGAAAATGGACTTTCTGAGTGATTTCTAAAAATAGCTAAAATGTTATTTATTGAAGGCATCTCTGTGTGAGCACTTCATAATGTATTATTTAATAGAATCCTTATAGCCACTCTGCATTTTCATTTTTCATATAAAGAAACTGAGGATGAGACATACTGAATAACTCTCCAAGGACAGACGATAAGAAGTGATATATCCTGGCTTGTTTCACTAGTACCTGGTTATTTTCTTGTTCTTTTAGAAATCTTAAGACAGCTGCTAGTTGAATATCAATAGTCAGCTATGCTTTGGGGCACAAAATATGCAGCCCAGTCTGAACTGGGGTGGGCCTGGTGGGTGAGGAGCCAGCCAGTCCTACTTTGACCAAGCTGAAAAGTCCTCGAGGCCTAGTCATGTACAGGGTGGAAGCACTGTACCTTAAAATTTTCCTGGCCAGGCGCGGTGGCTTATGCCTGTAATCCCAGCACTTTGGGAGGCCAAGGTGGGCGGATCACCTGAGGTCAGGAGTTCGAGATCAGCCTGAACAATATGACGAAACCCCATCTCTACTAAAAATACAAAAATTAGCTGGGCATGGTGGCATGTGCCTGTAATCCCAGCTACTCAGGAGGCTGAGACAGGAGAATCGCTTGAACCGGGGAGGCGGAGGTTGCAGTGAGCTGAGATTGCGCCATTGCACTCCAATCTGGGTAACAAGAGCGAAACTCTGTCTCAAAAAAAAAAAAATTTCCTGAACACTGAAAATTTTGTTCAAGGTTGGCAATCATGTACAAATTTCACATCAATTATACTTAATTGGTAATCCATCCCACATCCAGCCATTGCTCCATCTATGTACGTTCAGCACCAGTGGGAAAGGTTCAGAAGTAGAAAATATTTTTTTGTGCTTTGATGATAGAGTCATTCCCACTCTGATTGGTGAATGGATATGGTGAGAGGTTATTTGGATTGCTGAGACTTGCCCGAGGGAGGACCAAGCCCATTTTATTCTCCTAATAAGCACTACTTAATGTCTTTAAGAATAATTTTTGTTTAAGAGGATCCACTTGAGGAAGTTAAGATTTAGGATTTTGGGGGATTTGTAGTTCAAACACAGTTCAGTTGTTGACAATAGAGACTGTTCCTAATTACTGGATTAGTGACAATGATTCCAGAATGTTTTGACATTTAAAACTACAGCATTATATGTATAGGAAAATTAGATAGGCTGGAAATAATTAGAAGTGTCAACAAAAAGAATCATAGGATCTGTAACTCTGGAGAGGAAACTATTTCTTATAAAGGGTCAACCAAAAGACAGGCACTTTGAGGAGGGTAGAACAGGGAATTATGCTGAATGGGTTGGCCAAGTATACATACTCAACGGTTACAGGAGAAGCTATGAATATTCACGAAGGTGGTCCTAATGCATATGTACTCAATAAACATGTGTTACATATGGCCCATGTTCACTTAGGGGTGGAGACTTTTAAATGTATTACAATTAAGCCCTATACATCAAAAGCTGAAGCAGAGACACAAAGGCACTCAAGTGTGCAGCCTCTGTGAAACTGGCCAGGACCAGTCCATGGTTGGTGGTCTTTTACCAAGAGAAAGTTACAGAAATAAATGTCTTGTCCAATCAAAGCATAGTTATGGCTGATAGAATAAGGGGCCAGTTAGCATCTGGTGGTGCTCTGTCACCCAGGCTAGAGTGCAGTGGCGCAATCTCGGCTCACTATAACCTCTGCCTCCCAGGTTCAAGCCATTCTCCTGCCTCAGCCTCCTGAGTAGCTAGCTGGGACTACAGGTGCCCACCACCATGCCAGGCTAATTTGTTTGTGTTTTTAGTAGAGACGGGGTTTCACCATCTTAGCCAGGATGGTCTTATCTCCTGACCTTGTGATCCACCCGCCTCGGCCTCCCGAAGTGCTGGGATTACAGGCCTGAGCCACCGCGCCCGGCCAATTGTTTTATTCTTTAAGTGTAGGGAGGGTGCATGACTTACCCCTTGGCTGACATGGCCTTAGGTCCTGTTTATTATTTGGTATCTTATTTTCAGAGTTGTTCCATCAGTCTTATGATGTCTATTTTAAAATCAATGCTGATCAGTTGTTGTGTCTAAAACCACAGAAGTGAGGGGGTATGATGAGGTGTGTCTGACCTCCCATCCTGTTATGGTCAGGAACTCAGTTTGTAAGGCTCTCTAGAGTCCCCTTGGCCAACAGAGAGTCTGTTCGCTTTTTTGGAGTTTTATTTGTAGTTCTCAGAAGCAACACCTAACAGTGAAAAATAGCACATTCTTGCCATAACTGAGGAATGATTGCAACACTGCTGTTCCCATGCCGTTGGATTGGTGCCTGCTGCACACACTGCAGCTCCAGGGCTTCGTGCCACTGCCTCTTTGCTTGTGGCCAGTCCCCATGCCTGCAGAGACACAGCTCCTCAGTTCCCATTGGAGGGACTCAACAGCCAGTTTCCAGTGAACACATTTTCTTCTATTCATTTTGATATTGTAAGTTATCTGGTGTAGGTGGAAATAGGAATTCGTGGGTCTTGGTTCAGAGTTTAAAGATATTCCAGAGTCATGCATAGCGTGTTACAGGTAGCACATTAAATCAGCCACAAGGTGATAGGGGGCCTTGTGTTCCTCTGTGTCAGCAGCAGTTTTCCTGAACGATGAGAGGTCACTGCAGTACGTGGACTATTCAGTTGGCCCAGCTAAGCAGACAATTTGGCTTTTTCTCTTTAAGAAAACTAACCAGAAATTTTTTTTCCCTTCAGAGAGAGACTCCACCCCTAATAGTACCTGCCTAAAAATGCTTTTAAGCCCTCACTGCTCTTTGGGGAGGGTGATCCCATTGGGGAAAAGCCAGATGCTTTTGGGCAGGGCAATGGGCTAGGAAATAGATAAAGTTGCCTTTCCAAAAAAACACTTGTCATGTACTCAAGGGAATAATTATAGTTTTTTAAATTCCAATTTTCAAATAAGAACTGAATAAAAATGTGGTAGTTATACAGGAAGAGCTGGCTGCCTGGGACAGTTCTTGTAGCCATTTTATCCAGTCCCTGAAAAGAGGGATCCTTGATGATACACTTATTTAGACAAGGTGATTTTACTGGAACTCAGCACACAGCAGCAGGTGGTAAACTGGCTACAGAATAGAGCAATTCAGTCAACTTCAGAGGCTTCTTGGCTTAGATGATTAGGCATGCGATTAGGATAGGAATGTCGTGAGAATAAAGGAGCTCATTCACAGAGATGCAACACATCCTCAGAAATGCGGCCTCAATAGAAGGAAATGAGCTCTAATCCAGCTAGCTGTCCCTCTATCAGCAGGTGGTATGAAAAAATCACATGTCTTTGGAAGAAAAAATTGCCTGAAATTCTAAGGGTTGTGGTAGTTTAGAACTTTCTCAACTTATCTATCTGTCTATTGATCAATCTATGTGTGTGTGTGTGTGCATGTGTATACACATATAGAAGTTCACTAACTGTTGGGTTAAATTAAACTATATGGACTTGTGTTTGTGAACAAATGTAAGACAGATTTTTGAATTTGTCTTGTGCTTGAATTCTGTTTCTGATATATTGAAGATGGATTACCATTTTTTAATGTCCTAAAAACCTGATTTGTGAAGATAGTTATTAAGGCCACAGCCATCTATTTTAGAATCTAATTTTCAAAGGAAAATTAAGAGTTTTTCTGATGAACACTGAGTTGCTCAATAAACATACATTGTAGAGCCCCAGCATCACGTCCCAGAACCTGTGTAGCCAGGATCTAGAACCACCTGTGGTAGCAGATGTGGCCTGGAACCACCAGGCACTTAACCCTCAAGTACCACCCATGTCGCCGTCTCTATCCCATGAGATGGCCTTGTTTTCAAAATAAAGTTGAAAAGTATAAAGCTGGGCGCTGGGACCTTGGTAAAGGTGAGCTGTTTTTCCAGAGGTTTAATCTTGTCCTTAGTGTGTTCCACACTTAAAGCTTTTGCTTGAGGGATGGGGTTTCTCCTTTACACTCAACTGTGCTCAGGCTGTTTGTGTCCCTGCCCTAGGGACATATTCTTTTCTAGTCTTTATGCTGGGGAAGAAAAATTAACCTAGCTGGTCTTCAGGGGAGTACCAGTTACCTCAAAACATGTTTTGTTTTTTTTTTTAAATTTTAAATTTTAAATTTTTGTGGGTACATAGTAGGTGTATATATGAGATATTTTGATAACAGGCATGCAATGTGTAATAATCAAATCATGGAAGATGGGGTATCCATCCCCTCAAGCATTTATCCTTTCTGTGAGAAATATTATTTCTTGAACAACTATTTCTGAGGCTAGGAGGATGATCCCAAACCTAGCCCCCTCTGCTCCCTAGGAGGGCAAAGGAAATGAGCTGCTTTAAGATGAAGAAAATCCTGAAGACCTAGAACCTGCTCCTTACTTTCCCACAGCTCTCCATACTGGAGACTGTGCAGAGACCTAGAGAGGCTGGGGCTGCCTTGGGGTCTTTGACTATCACATAGGGAAAGCTCAGAACTTGCACAGCCCACTGTGCAGCGAAAATGGGTAGCAGCAGGCTAACTCATCCTTGGCTTTTCCTATGAGCCACGGGCTGCAAAAGTAATATGTGAAGTAGAAGAGGATGTTGTGTTTTAGGTAAAAAAAAAAAAAAAAAAAGTCTTAAGATTAGGTAAATATCCTTATTCTTTGTTGACTATAGCATAGTATAAAATGGCTTTTCTGAATTTTCAGGGTTATTCTGAAAATTATAATATAAAACAAGCCATGCTTGCTCTAACTAGGGCTGCCCAGTGATGATGGAAATGTTCTATATATAACTATCTAATATGGTAGCCACTAGACATATGTGATTACTGAATACTTGAAATGTGGCTGGAGATTGAGGAATGAATTTTAAATTTTTATTTTAGTTTATGGCTATGTATTAGCACAGGTCTGAGAGAATACATACCTTTATATGTACTTTATTGCTATTTATTCCTTTTATACACAGGAAGTTTTTATGTTAAATTTAGTTTTGTATAAAATTGCTTTGGACTGCAGTTTCATCCATCAAGCACATGAAACAATGTCTAAGAAACTATGTGATATGGTTGGCTGTGTCCCTACCCAAATCTCATATTGAATGGTAGCTCCCATAATTCCCGTATGTTGTGGGAGGGACCCAGTGGGAGATAATTGAATCATGGGGGTGGTTTCCGCCATACTGTTCTTGTGGTAGTGAATAAGTCTCACAAGATCTGATGATTTTATAAGGGGTTTCCCCTTTCACTTGGCTCTCATTCTCTCTTTGCCTGCCACCATGTAAGAGTGCCTTTTGCCTTCTACCATGATTGTGAGGCCTCCCCAGCCACGTGGAACTGTGAGTCCATTAAACCTTTTTCTTAAAAAATTACCCAGTCTTGGGTATGTCTTTATCAGCAGCGTGAAAATGGACTAATACACTATGTCCACCCTCTGCCTACATTGTGTTCTGAGTCTTGGGAATTCTTATCCACAAAGGAGAATTCTATGTGAAGTCAATACTATCAAATATACACTCCTCTCTTGACATATCCCACCTACAAGATGCAATCTCTCCTCAGCAGAGTCCACATCAGACCTGTGAGTATAACCCTGTGATTATAATACATGCCATGGCAGAACACACATCTTTAACAGCTAAATCCACCTTACAATAATGCTTTAAAAAGCAGCATTTCAGTTATTGTGGTGGTGGTATGTGTTTTCACCATGTCACACTGTGGCTGGTCTTCACTACTGCATTTCACCCTTGTCACCTGGGAATTCTGTTCACAAAATATTTTATCCATGTGAGACTATGTAGTTGGTTGGATACTGAAATCATCAAGATGGATGGTTTCTTTCATAATGCTCACTACATTTATCAAGGATGGTATTGGACAAGGCCTGGGTGCTAAGAGCTATAGGGAACATAAGGATGTGCGATTACAAAGATCCCATTTTCAGAACCACAAAGGTACACTGTCAGATAAGAGTTTTGAGCCACAGCTAATGAGTGGCAAGAGGCAGTCTGGGAGACAATGTTTGGATGCCAAGACATTGGAACATTGCTAACATCTTTTATTATGGCACAGTTTTATGACAGGGATGGTCTGTGGGCTGAACTAAGGTATCCTGCCTTTAAAGTAGTGACTGTCTTTTTATAATTTGCATAAACATTTAAATTAACAGCATTTTTACTTTTTTTTTTCTGAATTTAGCTTGTTGTCTGTTCCTACTGGTCTATCCTGAAGTATGAAGCAGTTCTTGATTTAGCACAAGATTATGTATTAACTGATTTTAGGTTTATTAATGGTTCACGGGGTTCCATACTAAGTAGCAATGGATTTTCTAGAGTAACATAAAGTCCCTATCTGGTATGGTCTGGATTTGTGTCCCTGCCCAAATCTCATGTCAAATTGTAATCCCCAGTGTTGGAGGAGGGGCCTGGTGGGAGGTGATTGAATCATGGCGGTGATTTCCGCCTTGTCATTCTTATGATAGTGAGTTCTCATGAGATCTGGGTGCTTAATAGTGTGTGGCACCTCCCTGTTCACTCTCTTCCTCCTCCTCCAGCCATGTAAGACGTGCCTGCTTCCTCTTCGCCTTCTGCCATGATTTTAAGTTTCCTGAGGCCTCCCCAGCTGTGCTTCTTGTACAGCCTGCAGAACTTCAAGTCAACTAAACATCTCTTCTTTATAAATTACCCAGCTTTAGGCAGTTCTTTATAGCAATGTGAGAATGGATTAATATACCATCTCAACACTGAAGACACAGAGGACACAGGCAAGGTGACCAAAAGTTAATTGAGTGGTACTGGCATGAAGCACTTCACCTCAAGGAGGGTTCTCCTTGTGGGCTAGGGATTCCCAGAGGCCTCTGAGGTGGAGGTGGACTGCAGCTGGACCTTGGGAGGAAACTCTAGGTGTAAAGGCACAGAAAGAGACCAAGCTGGAGTTTTGGAGAGAGTGAGTGGTTCAGGAGAGCAGGGCCAGATAGGTAATATAGAAAGTCAATGGCTGGAAACAAAGGTTGGGATAACATTATAAAAGAAGGGGCAAAAGAGGAGCTAACCTTTCTGAATTCTCAACTATATATTAGCTCTTTTAATGGTC
This sequence comes from Macaca thibetana thibetana, assembly GCF_024542745.1. Taxonomy (NCBI): domain Eukaryota; kingdom Metazoa; phylum Chordata; class Mammalia; order Primates; family Cercopithecidae; genus Macaca; species Macaca thibetana. The sequence goes on along the minus strand of NC_065595.1, from coordinate 43,985,190 downwards.
ACAGTTAACTCCATAATGGAGGTCATATGTATTAACAAGATAATGCATGGCTGGAAAAACAGAATCCAGTCTGGTTGCTTAAGTCAAGGAAATCTGGCTTGGTGTGGTGGCTCATGCCTCTAATCCCAGCATTTTGGGAAGCTGAGGTGGGAGGATTGCTTGAGCCCAGGAATTTGAGATGAGTCTGGGCAACATAGGGAGACTGCATCTCTACAAATGATAATAAAAAATTAATCAGGTGGTGTATGCCTCTGGTCCCAGGTACTTGAGAAACTGAGGTAGAAGGATTGCTTGAGCCCAGGAAGTCAAGGTTGCAGTGAGCCATGATTGCACCACTGCACTCCAGCCTGGGCAACAGAGTGAGACCCTGTTTCCAGAAAAAAAAAAAAAAAAAAGAAAGAAAAGAAAAGAAATAGGCAAATTCATCTCGAGATCCCAAGGGTAAGAGCACAGTCAACTTGGATTGGAAACCCACCTGGTGTCCAATCAACTGTAATGAAGGAGCCAGACTTTACTGGACAAATATAGCTACCAGGGACTCTGGGAGTGGCTACTGGAGAGAAAAAACTTATGGAGCAATTGCTAAAACATAAAGCGGTGTTGTATAAAAACCAATAGATAAATTGAACAGAATTATTTAAACAAAACTGAAGGAGTAAATATGGGTCTGCCTATGGCATGCCTGGTCATGAGTTGATAATTGATGAAACTGGATGATGGATACAGGGGGATTCATTATGCTCTTCTATCTTTGTAAACATTAAAAACTCTCCATAATAAAAGGTTTAGAAAAATACATGCATTTATGCAGAAACTATAAAGGTCCCTTGGTCCTTCTATTCTAGTCATTATACATGCTTTACTGGAATAAAGACAGATTTTGAATTATTCTTCATGCAGTAAAAGCAAAACCACCCAGACCCATTAAGTAACAAATTTCAGACTTGGTGAGCATCACTGTCACCACTTCAGTTGATTAAAAATCTTGATGGCTGGACCGTTTCCTGGCAATTTTGATTTAGTAGGTCTGGAGGGGAATCTGGGTATCTTACTTTCTACACATGATTCTAGTGGCACTGGTGCATGTCGGCTTTAAGGGCTAGATTCTGTGGATTATCAGGTGCAGGCTGCCCCTTTTCATTCCTGTCTTTGGCTTGGTTACTTCCCTGCCAGCAGCATGATGATGTAGCACTTTATGTACAATCTTAACTACATCAATGCATCATGAGGCATTCCGCCATTTATTCTCATTTTGTGACTGCAGCATACTGTCTTTTTCCTGGGCAGTTGATTTATAATACAGCCCATTTCCATTTTAATAGCTTTAGTTTGAAAACATAAATTTCTTGGGTATTTTTTTCCCAATTTAACCCACTCAACCTTCTGTTGTTGGGTCTTTTGCCAGAAGTGCTCCCTTCCTCCTTTACCAGGGCCAGCTTCATGGGTGGGTGACCTGTGCAGTCACACAGGGCCCATACTCAGAAGGGCCTCACACTTAGTTTAGTGCTCTTCTAGCCCTATTTTATCTTTGAACCTGTGTTCTGTAAGTGAAGTCTGATGGGACAACAGAATATATGCATGAGCGGAGGAGACATGTGCAACACATATCCAGTGTTCCTTACTGCCCCATTCACATGTAGCCTTTGTGATCCCCTGTGAGCAGAGAACTCCACTGGACCCATGATGTGTCAGAGCTCGAAGAGATTCAAAGTGTGTACAAAGTAAGCATCTTATATCTACAGCTGAGTAAGTGGGGGATGCTGAGACCCCCAAAAGGCTGCACTTCCCATCTGAACCAGACTGGCTTCAAACACAGAAAGAAGGCAATGGCATTCTAAGAAACACGAATGACCAAGGAGCCCTATCATATCCTTTTTTACTCATGTACATTCCTGTGTTAGTCAACCACTTATGCTGAAAATACCAAGAAGTGAAACAGTAACAGTTGAGTTAGTTTTGTACAGTGTTTCTACTGTTGTGGTAAGAATGAAATACATATGCATACAGTATGTAAACATAAGCTATAAAATGCAAATTGTGTAATTTTGGTGATTCTGCATGAGTTAAATAAATGCTCATATTTTCATTTAAAACTGGAATTGCATAATATAAAGATGAATAGTAAAATGCATGATAGGAATTTAACATTTAAGTTTTTAGTTAGAACAGCATTAAGTAGCAAATAAAAAACACCGCCATAACAAGTTGAGAAAGACACTATGGAAGAAAGGAAAAACATTACATTTTAGTACCTGTAAAGGCAATGTTTTCCTGCTGTATGCACAAAAGCCCCACATGTTCATTTTGTACTGGATCCTGCATATCATGGAGTCAGTTCTGCTTTTCCCTGCTCAATCCTTCTGAGGCAGGTCTTGAGCCTTTCCTTATCATAACCCCCTTCCTTTGATAGCCTTTTGAGAACTCCCTCTTGATTGCCACGGATTTGAGGGGCACCGCTGACCTCCTGGTTCCTCCGCTGCTTCACTTGTGGAATCCAGGACTGATTTAGAAATTCTGTGATTCAGGGGATCCTCAAGTACTGAAAAAAAAGGGTATCTGCTGCAGTGGAAGATGACATAACTTCTCAACTCCCTTCTAACCTCGCTTGTCTTGGAGAAGCAGCCAAATGCTAGAATCTCTTATCCGGTGCTGGTGGCTCTTCCTTTGATCAGCTCTGGCAAGAAAAATACTTCTGGAAGACTAAACTCCAGCTATTGTCCTCGACAACGTGGTCTCTCTATATCCTTTTCTGCCACTCTATGAATTGTTGCACATTTATAAATCCTTGAAGTATAATAACCTAAACAATTAAAAGGGCCAAAATGTCTCCTAGAGAATATGTGACAATCATGTTATGGTTAAAACATACACACACACACGTACGTTTAAAATGACCACACTGAATTATAAGTGGTTAGTTTTGGGATTGCAAAGGTAAGAAGTCTCGCTATTTTAAAGCAAATGAATAAGCTCTTAATACGACGCTCAGTTTATGCTCCCAAAGACTTTCAAGCACTAATATTTCAAGACTTTGAACTATTACAAGAATGGGGAAGCAGCCAGTTAGAGCTTGCCCTGATCCTTGAAGCCTAACTTTTCACCTTGGTTTTCCTCAGGGGCTATGGAAAGTGGTAGGTGGAGGAGATATCGAAGGCTCTTTCTCATGAATATCTATCATTATTGTCACCAATCAAAATAAACATGTTTCAGAGCAAAAGAGCATGTGGAGAATCCTGCGGACTGTTCTTAGTTCCCCAGTGGGTTTGGAAGAGGGAAACCCTGGGTTGATTAGACAGTGCAAAGGAAGGAAGCCTGGCCAATCACTGGGGTAGAGAGAAGTCAGGAAAGAGCGAGTGAGCCAGCTGGGACTGAAGTGTGCAGATGGTACAGGTCCCTGCACCTCATTCCTCAAAACTCCTAATTCTCTAACCTCTGGGACTTCAGTACAAAAACTGCAGCCACCCCAAGAACTTGGGGCTAGATGGGTGACTCCCCACTTTCCCTGTTGGGAAGTAGGGTGAAGGCCTTGCTTCTGCCCACAGCCAGGACTGTAGAGGGAGGAAATAAATAGGCATTCCTAATTGAAAATCTGAGCAACCTTCTTTGTAAAAATTTCACTAAATGTAGTAGGTATGTCAGATTTATCTTGTGTCAAATATTAAGCATATATAGGCTAGAGGTCTAGTACCCCCATATGTCAATGGGAAAGTGATTTCTGAATTACAGGCAACTTGCTTCCAAAAGAACTCTTGGAAGCCCACCCTGTTCTAAGCAGGAGACTGCTTGTCCTAAGGATGGCCAGGGACCAGGCAAAGTGACGCCGGACAACTCAGAGCTGTGGAGAGTCAGGCAGAGCATGTGGAAAGCTTCTGTTAACAGTGACAGGCACCATTAAAACTTTTTCTTTATGAAGAGTTGCGCAAAGCAATGCTTGGGAATTTTTTGTTTTTAAATGGTAAGAATAGAGCACAGCACAAGTACACCTTTTTAAAAAAGTTAATAAGGAAGATAATTGTGGAACATGTATAAACAACATAACACAAAACTGGAAGCAAGAAACTTCACTGCAAACTGATGAGGAAGACAAACTTTATAGGAAGCTACAAAAGAAATGAGCAGAGCAAGATATTCGTGGTAAAGGATACAGAGAACATACAACTGTGTATTTGAGAGGTTTCATGGAACATTATGACCCATCAAATGAAGACATCAACATTATTATTATTATTATTATTATTTTTTTTTTTTGAGACGGAGTCTCGCTCTGTCACCCAGGCTGGAGTGCAGTGGCCAGATCTCAGCTCACTGCAAGCTCCGCCTCCCGGGTTCACGCCATTCTCCTGCCTCAGCCTCCCGAGTAGCTGGGACTACAGGCGCCTGCCACCTCGCCCGGCTAAGTTTTTGTATTTTTAGTAGAGACGGGGTTTCACTGTGTTAGCCAGGATGGTCTCGATCTCCTGACCTCGTGATCCACCCGCCTCGGCCTCCCAAAGTGCTGGGATTACAGGCTTGAGCCACCGCGCCCGGCCGACATCAACATTATTTAACAACAAAAATTAATAGATCTGAGGAAGAGCAGTATGAAAATATTAATGCAGTGCTGTCCAACAGAACTTTCTGTGGTGATGGAAATGTTCCCTATCTCTGTGCTAATACAGAATCTACCAGCCACATGAATTCTAGAAATGTGGCTAATGCAACTGAAGAAATGAATTTTTCATATAATTTAAATTTAAATAGTCATATGTGATTAGTGGCTCCTGAATGAATGACGCAGTTCTAATGCTTCATGGGTCAAAACCAGTGGTTTCTTTGGGGGACTTCTCTAATCAGTGCTAAGGGATTGAGGGTTGAGTGCTGAAGAAGAGGAGAACACTCATTAGACTTATTTGGGCACTTAAACAAGATCCCAAATTCCCCATTGCTTCCAGAGGCAGGGGACAGCACAATGTGCTGTGGAGGCCTCACTAGGAGCCTGGCTAATGTCAGTGGGACTAAAAGGCTTACAATTTTGGTCATTCAGCTGGAAAAAGGCCTATGGTTCACACGCAAAACTGGAGGTCACCCCTAGGGCCATCTGTGCATGGCAGCCACCATTCTGGAGCTGGTAGAGAGCTGGAGGGAGGGGTGCTCACTTCCGGATGGGGTTTCCAGAGCCAGAGGAGGATTTAGAAGTAGAGGAAGTGGAGGGACCGGAGGGTCCTGAGGGCCCTTTCTGGCCACCTGCAGGCTGCACAGGCCCTTTCTTTTTTGGGATTACGATCTTGTTCTTGCTCTTAAACACTTTGCTGGGATCTAGCTTATTCACAAAGGAGTCGGTCTCTTCTGTGAGCAGGCTTGTGTTGTAGGTGATAGGTTTATACATGCTGAACCATTGCTGTAAGGCAGAATTGGAAGAGAAGGTCACAATTCAAAGGAGAAATGCCATTCTGTATGCTCTTTTTGGGGGATGCAGGAGAGCTGGGAATAGGAGGTAGAGGTACATTTTCATGAAAAACTGCCTAAAAATCTATTTGCTCTTCCTTTAAGTGGAAGTGATAACAGATCCCATCAACCTCTGGTAAGATACACACATTGCTTTATGAGTTCTCATGACCTTTAAGATAAATGCAGTGTGAGAACTAAGAATCTGAGCATACTTTCTTCTGATTTAGTGAGTCCTGAGCCTGGGATGCTAGATCCAAAAGCACTAGAGGACAGCGTCTATTGTTCTGTCCTCAAACCAGCTGCTCCCCATCAGGTGGATTCTGGCAGCATCATTTCCCCAGGAAAGGCAAGAGACAGAGGCCAGTGTGGGCCTCTGCTGAGGGATGTTATATCTTGTTGGTGTTCTGTTTCCTACTGTTTTCTCAGGCAGCCAAGGGCAAAGGGCATCCACATTTATTTACCTTTTAAATCACAGCCGCCTCCCAATGTTGACCAGATAAATGTTATGTGACGTTTGAAGAAAATGAAGCCTACTAGATGAATACATACATAGTAAGGTGAGCTGGAGCTCAGTTCCTAATTTGTTGCTAATTTAGAGCTGCAAGAAACCACCATGAAGGAGCCCAGATGAGCTCACTCTAGTCAAAAGTTTTTACAGCCACACTTGGTGTTTTCAAACCAGGTTGTATACCTGGTATCTGTGTGTCTGAAATGGTGACCAGATCTGTAATATAAATGAGGCACACCCACACAATGGACTACCCTGTAGCCACTGAAGAGGACAAGTGCTCTAAATGCACTGAAAGGGAATAAGCCCCAAGATGGAGAGTTATGTGAAAAGAACAAGATGCAGAATCACGTGGACAGTACCTCATTTGAGATTTAGAAAAAATGAACAACAGAAGCGTGCATGCATGCTTTATGTGCAATGAGTATCTTGGGAAGGGCATACAGGAAACTCGTAATAGCAGCTGCCACTAGGGAAGCACACTTGGAGAACAGGGGAGTGAGAGTCTGACTTTTCACTCTTCCTGGGTGCATGTACTGCCAACCCAGAACAAGCCATGGGACATAAACTATCCAATAGAATTTAATTAAAAATAAAACTCCCGAGTTAATTCTGAGGATCAGTCAAGTTTGGGAACCACTAACGTGAAGCTGTCCATTGGAATGACCTGTCTTGCTTATTGAAAATGCAGGTTCCTGGGCCCCACCCTAGATCTCCTGAATCAGATGGGGAAGTTGGGAACCTGCAACGTAACCATTTCCTCAGTAGATTTCGTTATATACCATAGTTTGCGATGGCAGGTGTTCCTCCCTTACCTTGGCCTGTGGGCTAATGCCATAGCTGGTGAAGGCATACTGCCACTGGGGCAGGCCCAGGTGGGTGATGAGCAGGCGGTAATAGGCAGTAAAGGTGTCTGTGAGAAAATGCCAGTATAACGCTCTGTCCAGGAACCAGATCTCGGTGTCTTCTGCTAATGCTGAATTAGAAGACAAAGGAAGTAAAAGATAAGGAATAGTTTAACAGTGTTTTCTTTTTAACTATAAAAGGTTATATTCATGGTCTAAAAAAATAAATCCCAACAGAGAGAATGGAAAATGTAAAGTAAAAGTTCCCCTTCTGCCCCACTTCTAACCCTCCAGTCTCCTTCTCTAGTGGCCACTTTACCAGTTCCTTTGCTACTCTTACAAATTTTGGCTAGATTGGAAGATTGATCTATCTGCTGGTCTCTGACCATCTGGAAGTCCAGTCAGGCTATCTAGGCAGCTGCTCCTTTTCTGTGTGTCATCAGCACTCCCCTCCCCTGGTAGGGGGGTGGAATACTGTGGTCTCAGCTTTCCTGACAGAGAAAAACATTGAATGGCTTGGGGTTTTTTGGAAGAGGTCTCTATCAATGCCATGAAAGACAAAAAGAGCCACAAAAAACCACCATGAAGGAGCCCAGCCCAGTTCACTCCTGGAGTCTTGCCAATACTGTGGTGTGATGTCCTGCCTCAGTTTCTGACTTTCCATTCTCACTACTTCAAGCCTATCCTACTTCCTCTGCTCTCTAGATAGCTGTAACATCTCCCTAAGTGCCCTCCGTTATCCATCCAGTCTCTTTCTTTGTCAAAACTGCTGGTGGTCATGATCCCTGCCATTTTACAAAACAACTTTCATTGACTCCCCACTGTCTTCCACATTATGTCCAAACTCCTTTGCTTGGCTTTCAAAGCTGTGCCTGAGAGACAGCAATTGGCCTTCTGGCTTAATCTCCTCCTCATCCCCTACGTGAACCATGTGGTCCACTGAATTGGAATTCTTTTGTCATTCCCCACAAATCAGTTGTATTTTCCCACGTCTTGGCTTTTACCCATTTGTCCCTTTGCTTGGATGCTCCCTTGTCTCTTTTACTCCACCAAATCCTCCTCCCCACCTGGTATCTAATTCCTACCCCATAGTTCAAGATGCAGCTCCAAGACTACTTTGCAACAATTCCTCCAGCTGGATGATTTCTCCTTCCCCTAGAGGTAAATCCTAGTGTCTGCATCCTCTCACCCCTACCAGACAGCTAGCTGAAGAGGGCTTGCCATTGTCCAGCTCTGTAGTTTCACAGTCCCTAGGCTAGGGTCTGAAGTGCTGTTAGGGGGCTAGGTGGCAGCTGCTGCTTGAGGGCATTCCCATCTGGGGTCTTTGGTCTAGTAATTCAGGTTTTTATTGCTATTAATTGGCCTAGACAGAGAAGTATAAAAGAAAAGATAATGTGTTTTCTGAATGCTTATCTAGTGCATGAACTTGCTATAGGAGTCTATAAACAAAATGTCTATTTCTTTTAGTTTTTACTCCCATATTATCCTAATCCCATCAACTATTTGGCAATAACTCACAAACGAAGATGGATAAAAGGTCTAGTAATTAGCCCAGAGGGAGATACTCAGAGAGAACCAAAGGGGTTTCTGGGTTTGGGACACACAAGGAACCTGGAAGCATCTCAAGAGGCCAAGGAGGTATGTGTCTCCTGAGCCATGGCTGACAAGCAAGGTCAGGCAAGACCCTAGCCAAACTACAGGACCACACTGGTAAATGATTCTTACCTGGTTTCCCACTTTTGTAGACAAGGCAAACTTTCCCACTGCCATTGCATGAATCCAGCTCAAATATCACACTGCGAGAGTCAAAGTGAGGCTTCTCTGGCTGATCATCACTGGCTGCAAACCCAGAAGTTAATGGTAATGTTCAAACAAACTCAACTCAAACACATATCTATATATCCAACTTTGCCCGGTGGAAAAAACCGAAGGAAAAAGCCTTATCTCAGACGTATACTTAAGTAGTATTTTCAAATAAATTCTGTATTTGAATTAAAGCCTGATCTCATTCATGGACTAGGCCTTGTGTCTGGGTTTCTCTATCAGCAACAGACAATGTCAGGGAATCTGGGAAAAGGAGGCATGAGAAAAGCAAACTTAACTTCTTAGAAGTGGGACCACAGAGCAATCTGAATGGCTTGATGCTGACATAACTTCATTTCCTTTCCTGAGATTGTTTATTCTATAAAAGTGGGATTGCAAACACATTATCTGAATCTTTCTTTCTTTTTTTCTGAGATGGAGTCTCGCTCTGTTGCCCAGGCTGGAGTGCAATGGGGTGATCTCGGCTTACTGCAACCTCCGCCTCCGGGGTTGAAGCAATTCTCCCACCTCAGCCTCCTGAGAAGCTGGGACTACCGGCGTGTGCCACCATGCCTGGCTAATTTTTGTCTTTTTAGTAGAGATGGGGTTTCAGCACGTTGGCCAGACTGGTCTTGAACTTCTGACCCCAAGTGATCTGCCCGTCTCAGCCTCCCAAAGTGCTGGGATTACAGGCAAGAGCCACCACGCCCGGCCAGTCATGGAAAAGCCCTCTAAGTCATGTGGTATAACTCTAATTCATTCTTTTTATATGACTATTTCATAGTCTGTGGGAGTGAAGTACCCTCATTTATTCCACCATTCCTCTATTGATAGGCATTTACCTACCATTACTTGGTTGTGAATGCTACAATAATCTTCTTGGTACATGCCCTTATATTCTGGTGCTTTCATTATATGGGACAGATTGCCTGCAACAGAATAGATGTTGCCAGATTGTTTTTCAAAAAGGCCTTTTTAAGATCCAGGGAGACAGACTGGAAGTCCTTTGTTTTTGAAAGATATTTTCAATGGGTATAGAATTGTGGGTTGATTATTTTATTTTATTTTATTTTTTTGAGACAGGGTCTCCACTCTGTCACCTGGGCTGGAGTGCAGTGGCATGTGAACATGGTTCATTGTACCCTCGACCTCCTGGGTTCAAGCAATCCTCCTGCCTCAGACTCCCAAGTAGCTGGGGACCACAGGCGTGGCCACCACACCCGGGTAATTTTTAAATTTTTTGTAGAGATGGAGTTTCGCTATGGTGCCTAGGCTGATCTCAAACTCCTGGGCTCTAGTGATCCTCTGGCCTCAGCCTCCTAAAGTGCTGGGATTACAGGCGTGAACCACTGACCAACTTGTTTTTTCCTTTGAGTATTTGATCTCACTTGAATTGCTTTTAAGGAGAAATATGCTGTTATCCTTATCTTTGTTCTTTTGTATGTAATTTGTCTTTTCCTTTTGGCTGCATTTATGATTTTCTCTTTATCTTTGATTTTGAAAAATCTGATTATGGTGTTTCTTGTTACCATTTACGTTTCTTGTTCCTTGCTTATGAAGCTTATTGGATATGTTGATTTATAGTTACCCTGAAATTGGTAAGCTTTTGGGCCATTATTTCTTCAAATATTTTCTAGCCCCTGACACCTCTTCTCAAAGACTTCAATTACACATACATTATACCATGTGTTATCCCTCAGGTCACTGATACTCTTTTCATTATAAATACTTTTTTTTTCTGTGTAACTTTGGATAGCTTCTATTATGTGTTGAAGTTCTCTAGTCTTTTCTTCTGCAATGTCTTAGCCACTAATAATCCAATCCACTGCATTTTTCATATCAGAAACAAGTTTCCATCTCTAAAAGTTAAATTTGGGATGAATATATATATATATTCCATATATAATATATAACATTATATACATATAATTTGGGGGTATATATATTCTCTCTCTATACACATACAAATACATACACACACATGTATCTTCCATGTCTGTTCTTATTTTTTTGACACAGAGAATATAGTTATAGTAACTATTACTATATATGCATTGCTGAGTGTTGGATATTTTTATATTTCTGTAAATATTCTTGAGCTTTGTTCTCTGACACAGTTAAGTTACTTGGAAACAGATACTTTAGGCCCTCTTCCTTCTTAGCCTTGACCTCCTGGGTTCAAGCAATCCTTCTGCCTCACACTCCCAAGTAGCTGGGGACCACAGGTGTGGCCACCACACATGGGTAATTTTTAAATTTTTTGTAGAGATGGAGTTTCACTATGGTGCCTCGGCTGATCTCAAACTCCTGGGCTCTAGTGATCCTCTGGCCTCGGCCTCCTAAAGCGCTGGGATTACAGGCGTAATCAAGAAACACAAATGATAACAAGAAACCCCTCTTAAGATCTGTCAGGCAGGACTAGGGCAGTATTTACTTAGGGCTAATTATTTTCCATTGCTGCGGCAACATTCTTTTGAGTACTCTATCTAATGCTGTCCAAATCATGAGGTGTTTTAGCCTGTCTGGCTGAAGCAGGCACTATTCCTGGTCCTGTGTGAGTACTGGGCATTATTCCTCCTATCACCATGAGTGGTTTTGTCCTCTGGCCTTAGACAGTTTCTTTGCATACATGTACTTATCAATTCTTTTCCAAATATTGCAGATCTCTGGGATTTTCCCTTTATGCAGCATTCACCTATCTGTTACTTAGTCCTGTGAACTCTAGGTGTCTGGACTCTCAGCTCTGTCTTCTAACTCAGGGAGTGCTATGGGTCCTGCCTGGGTCTCTTTATTTATTTATTTATTTATTTAGAGAGGGAATCTTGCTCTGTCGCCAGGCTGGAGTGCAGTGGCATGATCTCAGCTCACTGCAACCTCCGACTCCCTGGTTCAAGCGATTCTCTTGCCTCAGCCTCCCGAGTAGCTGGGATTGCAAGCACATGCCACCATGCCCAGCTAATTTTTGTATTTTTCGTAGAGATGGGGTTTCACCGTGTTGGCCAGGATGGTCTTGATGTCCTGACCTGGTGATCCGCCCGCCTTGGCCTCCCAAAGTGCTAGGATTACAAGTGTGAGCCACTGCGCCCATCCAGGTCTCCCTCTTTATGCTGTGGACTGGAATCTCTCTTTAGGGAAATTGTAGGGCTCACCTTATTTGTTTCCCATCTCTCAGGGCTCACTGTCCTTTGTTGCCTGATGGCCAGTGCTTGAAAATCACTGTTTTATGTATTTTGTCTGTGTTCTTTGTCACTGTTGCTCCAGGTGGGTAGATAAATCTGTTCTGTTACTCCATCTTGGATGAAATAAAAAGTCCAGGCGATATGTTCCCACCAAGTTTTAGCAGCCCTGCCTGGTGCTGACTGAGGTCTGCCCTTAGGTGAAAAGTTGTAAGAACAGAAAACTCAATGTGGCTCCTTTCTGCCAACTGTAGACACCACTTCAGCTTCTGCCTGCTTTTGACTGCTCTCCAGTCCTTTAAGACACATGTTTTTAAACTCCTTCCAGAGTGCAGAGTATTATCTGCAGAAGCCTTGCTCTGGTAAAAGAGATTCTGCCATATTATAAACCCAATGTCAATATTTGAATTTTTTTTTTTCTTCAAATCTACAATGTCACTGTTTTTTCCAGTTCCTCCCTGAAATTTCAGTTTGGTTTTACCTCCATGGGGGCATATAAGCCTATCGTTTTGTACTCCGTATCTAATGACGTCACTCTTAGTAGTACCAATGGATCTCTTTTGCTTTTTTTTTTTTTTTTTGAGATGGAGTCTTGCTCTGTTGCCGGGCTGGAGTGCGGTGGCATGATCTTGGCTCACTGCAACCTCTGCCTCCAGAGTAGCTGGGATTACAGGTGCACGCCACCACACCTGGCTAATTTTTGTATTTTTAGTAGAATCGGGGTTTTACCATGTTGGCCAGGATGGTCTTGATCTCCTGACCTCATGATTTGCCCACCTTGGCCTCCCAAAGTGCTGGGATTGCAGGTGTGAGCTACCGCACCTGGCCCTCTTTTTTTTTTCTTAATTAATTTTTTTTAAAGTTTTATTTTTAATTGACAAATAATAATTGTATATATTGATGGAGAACAACATGCTATTTTAAGACGTCTATGCATTGTGGAAAGATCACATTGGGCTAATTAGCATACCCACCACTAGTATTTATCATTTCTTTGTGGTGAGAACATTTAAAATCCTTCCTTTTAGCTATTTTGAAATACACATTATTAGCTATAGTCATTATGCTGTGCAATAGATCACCAGAACTTATTCCTCCTGTCTCACTGAAACTATGCCTGTTGACCAACATTTCCCCTTTCCCTGTCCAGCCTCCCCACCCCAAGCCTCTGGTAACCACTGCTGATGTGTTACCTGTTCTCTGTGCTGGTTCTCATTCATGGGGTTGTGTGTCCTCATCTGCTGAGTTAATGCCAGTCTGCTTATTATTCCCTCACAAGTAATTTGTTATTTTTGCCTAGAAGCTTGTAATTTTCTCCATATCAGGATATGCATAGGTATCTGTGTTTTCTCATCTGCTCAACTTGGGTCTAGGTGAGCCCTTTCCATCTGCAGAGAGGTTTTTTTAATTAGTATGTATTTACTGCCTTTCCATCTATTCTCTGTTTTTTGAGCACCTATAATTCCAATGGAAAGTGTCCTAAATCTGTTTTCCACTTCACTTAATTCCTACCTTTTCCTTCATAATTCCCCTCTTTTAAATGTATTCATCTATGCTTTAAGATATTTCTTGCACGTGATTTTTCAGGCTAACTCAGGTCTCAATAAAATACATATACTCTTCTTCAATTCATGTGGTCAATTGTTTGATAATCTTTGTTTTTATCCATAGAACGTCTTTATGTTGTCTTAAATCTCCTTAAGTATTCTTGTTCTTTAGATTTTTATCTGTGTCCTCTAGCAGTTTTATTTCTCTGGTTGTATATTTTTTTAAAAATAGTGATGGGATCTCACTATTTTGCCCAGGCTAGAGTGTGGTGGCTATTCACAGGTGTGATCACAGCATGCTACAGCCTCAAACTCATGGGCTCAAGCGATCAGTGGCGATTTACAGATGTGATGATAGCACACTACAGCCTCAATCTCCTGGGATCCAGTGATCCTCTTGCCTCAGCCTTACAGGTAGCTAGGAATACAGGCTCATACCACTACACCCGGCTGATTGTGTATTCTATTTTTTCCTGATCATCCTCTCCCTGACTGCTGAGTCCCCTGAGAAAAGTCACTGTTTTTCCATTTAGGTTTAATGAGACTTAGGTATACTTGTTGCACTATCCTAAAATGCACGAATCTAGCAAGTATCAGAAGGCCAAATGGTTTTTATCTCCAACTGTATGTGGAACAATGTGATCCCAGGAAGCCTCTCTGTTATCTACTCTACCACTTCTCTTCCAGCCTCAAGAGCAGGGAAGACTTAGCCCACCTATTTGACTACTTCTTCACCTTTTAGAGAAGCCCACCCCACACATATAAAGACAGCGAGACCTTTTTCCTACCCCTGGAAATTCCACAAATCTTTGTGTGACAGGCTCTTTCCAGGACCCATCACTGTCCAGCCTCTGCCCCTGAACTCCTCTGGTACTATTCTTCAATTGCTCATCCAATCAGAGGAGAAAGCCTTACACCAATTTTCTCTGCCAGGGCTTAGTGAACTCCAAGGTCAGTATTGGAGACATTAGTTGACTATTCACTGTTTGTTCCTCCTTTCTTTCTTAATGAAAGCCAAGTTCTGTTCAAGGAAGCCATACTGCACAACTAAAAGTATTTACCTTCTCAGACCCCTGGCAACCTGGGTTGCCATTTGACTATTCTAATAGCTATCAGGAGGTGCTGTGGAGAAAACCATTGTTTTCTTGATCAAAAGGGAGAGATTCTGCAAACAGCCAGGTATTTTGCCCTTTGCCTTTTACTCGTCTTTTTCCTGACAGGAAAAGCCCACCTTCCTCAACCATAAGGATGAAAACCAAATCCAAAAGCTGGTGCAGCACAGTGCCAGAGGGAGACTTTATCATTGGCTTTCTCAAGCAGCTACATCAGCCTAGTTCCAGATATCTTGTTATGAGAAAAATAAATTGCTATTTAAACATTGTAACTACATCTGTTATATATGACTAAAACAACTCTGACTAAGTCCTCACTTATACCCAGCTGCTCCTAGGTTTTAGCAGCCACTTGACTTATGAGCCATTTCTCTGAGAAGTGGCAAAGAGCTTGGAGGTAAGAATGGAGAGGAAAGGAGCTGTATTTAGATTGCTGTGTTTCTGAATCCTCCTGATACTGAAATGTTGAGTGAAGTTTAATCTTTAACATTCATTCATGCACCAAGATTCATTAAGTACCTACTATGTGCCATTCATGCACCAAGATTCATTAAGTACCTACTATGTACCAGGCATGGAGCTGGATGCTGGAAACAAAACAAAGATACCAACCCTGGCATCTTCTTCCTACCTTCATGGGTATCGTCCTCCAGGTCTGCCAGAGTGGGCGCATTAGGAAGTGAATACATGGAAGACTGGGTGAGCTGAGTCAGTTTTGAGATGCTGTTAATTGCCATGCTGCCCAGTGGAATGATGTGCTCTAGGGGAACATGCGTAAGGAGAATCACATGGAGTAACAGCCTAGTTACAATGGTTATCACAAGATTCTGCTTGAATAACGTAAGCCCAGGTATTGTTTGGCCCCATGGCTGAGGAATCTGATGGAAGGTGGGAAGAAGAGGATTACTCACTGCATATTCCAAAGTACCAACCTTTCATACAAAAAAGGAAGTGGGGGCCACGGGTGATGAAGAGCCCCCATTGTATGTATTAGGGTAGAGTTGAAGAAAATTTTCAAAGAACTGGGAAATCTGAGCCTAGGGACATCTGAAGGGTAAAGGACTTTAAAATGTTTTTTGCTTCCTTTCTCCTTTGTTTAGCAAGTATTCTGCATAAACGTTTTCTGAAGGAGGAATAGCTTTGATTATATAATGGACCCCTTCTATTCTTGTTATAAGCTTTCATGATAAAAAATTTCCTCCCTTCTCTTTATCATTTTCCCTTACTCAGTGATAAGAATTTGGCAGCCTTCTTGCTTGGTTCTAGTCTTCTGTGATTAGGGTGTACATACAGACTAGGAAGCTGCATATTTTCTTTATTTGACTGCTGAAAAAACTGGAATGGCTTAAAGCAATAAAACAACCTGTGTATAGACCATGGAATCTCTAAGAAGAAAAGACCACTAAACAGGCAAACAGCAGAAGATGCCTCTGTTGCCTTTTCTGTCACTGACTTAGGCTGTTCAGTATATAATGGTTATGGTAATGGCATAAGAGGACTGGGCTTGGGGAGATTAAATTAGAGAAGGTTTTACAACAATGAACTGGGACTCATTCATGAAACTTTTATTCTCTGAAGCAGGCTTGTGAGGGGGCTAGCCTGTTCCAAGGATGTAGGCCAGGGAGAGTCTGCCAGTTGGCTTAGTCTCTGTCCCCTCTGTGTTGCTCCAGATACCAAAAGCCACAGCCATGTTCTGATGCTGGTGACAAGGATGGTTTCTAAGCCATAGGAGGAAATGATTCTAAGATAAAAGCTAATGTTCAATATTCACTAGCAAGCTATAAAAAAGTACCTCAGGCTGGGCACGGTGCCTCACACCTGTAATCCCAGCACTTTGGGAGGCCGAGGTGGGCAGATCATGAGTTCAGGAGTTTAAGACCAGTCTGACCAACATGGTGAAACCCTGTCTCTACTAAAAATTCAAAAATTAGCCAGGTGTGGTGGCACATGCCTGTAATCCCAGCTACTCAGGAGGCTGAGTCAGGAGAATCTCTTGAACCCAGGAGGCAGAGGTTGCAGTGAGCAGAGATCATACCACTGCACTCCAGCTTGGGCAACAGAGGGAGACTCCATCTCAAAAAAAAAAAAAAAAAAAAAAAAAAAGTACCTCCCAGCAGTGCAAGACAGACAGGAAGGCTTTGGAAATCACCCAAACAGGGAACTCAGGTGTGTAGGTAGAAGGCCGAGGCAATGAAGGGGAGAAGTCTGCTCTGTAGATATGCAGTGCAACAGAAGTCACAGTGGGGAAATGTAGGGTACTTCCCAAGGCCACAGTAGATTTGGTTGGAGTCAGAGACAATAATGGACTGGAGGGGAGGGACTGGGGAATCTGTGCCAGGAATGGGCTGGGCTCCTGTGGCTGGACAGGGCTTTCTAGCCTATGAAATGTTTTCAAGAGTCTTCACCTAAATGTTCAGCATTGCCTTTCACGCCTACGTAGTACTTAACAATCTGACATGTACAAACTTGTGAGTTCCCACATCCTCACACACGTTTTGTCCTAGACACATTAAAGGATAAAGATGGCAGCCTGTGAACTGAGATAGCTGGTGACTTAGGCTGAGGTGATGTGAAGGAGAGAAGCAAAGATTCTGGCTTGAGGGTTAGGGCCCTGAGTTCTTTATGATGGTGGGAGTAAAGGAAGGAGCCTGAAAGAGATTAAGTGGCCCCCATGATAAACACTAGAGACTGTCAATGCAGCCTACCCTGAGGGGTCTGCTCCAAGGTGGAGTCTTCTGAGGCTTTACGTTTGAGGTGGCTAGGGTTTTTTATGTAGTAATTAATGATTTTCTCCACCCTATTCCTACAGGTAGACTCTACATTGAACTTCCAGTTCCATACTGCTACACTGTCGTGGGGTTTGTGGTGGGTGAAGCAATGATGGTATCTGTTAGTTTTGGGACATAATCACAGCTTCTGGACATGGCACTTGAGGAGTACCCATGAAAACCATCCAGATTCAAAGACTCAAAAATCAAAGGGCCCTCAGAGTTGCCCCATTCAATCTCTCAGCCAGGGAAATGTTCCCCTACAGCAAGGAGACTAACTCACCATCCAACTTCACACTCCATGTCATGTGGAAGCCATTGGTCATCAGGTAAAAGTTCTTCACATCTTCAGGCATCACACAGTTATTCTTCTAGAATCATAAAGCAGCTAAGTGTCAGGTCAGGGCTGGGAAAGAGGGTACAGGGCTATACCTCAAGGCATTGGAGACATGTTTACCATGTTATAGGCCCCTGAAATAGGAAGGCTCTGATAGTTAACTACAAAACTCTATTAGAGAGGCACTGGGGTCTTGCAAGCAGAGTTCCAGTTTGCCTTTTTTTTTCTTCAGCAGCTAAAGCAAACCAGGTATCTGCTCTGCCATGATTATGCCTCAATGGGCAGCCGCCTGGCAACAGAGCTCAAAGGGATCAAGCTGAAGAGGAGACAGGGGAACATGGTGAGAGGGGAAGTCCTAGGTAAAGTCTGACAATGTTCAAGCAAAGCAATCAATGCCATATATTTCAGACCCATGCTCATATATTATTTTCCGAAACAAATTATTGGACAAATAAGAGCATCTTAAAAGTAAAGAGTATATCATTCCCAGAAAACTTATGCAATGTCTAAGTTCTGACAGCTCTTAGAAGGTAACCATATATACTCAAATATTTCACATATCCATGGATACGAAATCATCCAAAACTGTTAGATAAGAAATCATCCAAACTGTTGGCGGAGAGCACAAAGAAGGAGCTTAGTATCCTTTCAGGAGATACCAGGAACAAGCCCTATATTCTAAGTAACTCACATCTGTGTGTGTGTGTATGACCAGTCTTCCCTAGCCAACTCAAATCCCTGGAGTGTGCAAAGGATGAGTTCTCCAATTCATTTCCTAGGCCCCGTAGAGTGACTTCTTGATGTAGTTATAGAGGCAAAGAGGCAACATGTTAATAACTATCCAAGCTTGTGGCTTACCGGACCCTTCTGAGATGTGATACTGACAACTGCTTATGTCAGGACTGCATTAGGTCATCCTGTCAGTCAGTTTTAGGTACCCAACGCGTGGGAAAGCATCATGTAGAAGGATGATCTGAGTTCACTTCCCAACTCTGCCAGTAGCTGAGTGACCTTGAACATGTCACTCTGTGAATCTATATTCAAGAATAAACTCTAAGACTTAATATACAGAACACTGGCAGTACGAGGGGGTGTGAGTTTGACAGGAAGAGAGGAGACTAGGAAATTATTATTATTCACAGCCACAGCATCTTCAGGAACTATAGATAAAGAGAAACCTTCAAGCTTGCCAGAGATTTTAAGCAGTGTTTTTAGATTATTAAATGGACAACAGCTGTCATTTTAATGAAACATGTTTTAAATTTCCTTTATTTATGAACTGAAATGTATGTTCTGATCAAGTTTTGTTTTTTCTGTGTCCACTATTTAGTACCCAGTCTCACAGATGTGAAATTTAAGAGACTCTCAGACTCCTTGGACTAATTTGTTTTCCTACTATTTGGAGTTAGGGGCTTGCTCCTATTGCCTCCTGTGTGGCCACATTATCTGTGCTTTCAGAAGAAAAAATGCACTTGCAGAATGCCTTTCTCCCACCCCTAAAACCCTGGTACAGGAAGCCTACAGTTACCAGTGTTCTGACGAGGTCCTTGCTCCTCTTTTCACTCCAAAAGGCCAGCATCCCTCTGACATTTTGATCACTAGTGCCATCTAGTGGTGAAGACAAGGAAACTACTGTCTGTCAGCCTTTCTTAATGGGGATTCCATGAGATCCAGGCTGAGGGCTGGTGGACTATTTGGCATTGTTCAATGTAAGTCATGCTGAATAATTTCAGTAATAGTAATTATAACATCTGTTATGGTATTTATTTCACCCAAGAAAGAGATTTTGGTATTATTTTATACCAGTAATTTTTACAATTATTCAAAATTCATACAAATAGAAAAAAATCTGTGAAATCCAATATTTAATACATATTTCACATACTAATATACATAAAAATTTTCAAGTAAACCAACTTCATGAAAAACATCAATCCCTCACTGTCATTCTAATTTAAATGACTAGCGGCCTTGGCTCTGCTGCTCTTTGCTGCAGACCCTTCTGCCCCAAGCACCCCTGGGGCAGTTGCTGGGTCTGCAGTGCTCCAGCCTTCCTACTACATGTAGCTCTTCCGAGTGGGGCAAATCCAGGAAGAAAGGTTCACAACCAAAACTTAAATGACCACATACCTGCTTCAGCCCCTTCAGGATGGAGATAAACGTAAACAACCTCTCCTAATTTTAACATATTTCACCATTTTTTTTTTCTGGCCAGTGACTCAGTTACTGCCGTTTTAAAATTTCTCTTCTAACCAACCTGAAAAGAGTTTGCTTTTCCACAGGGGGCAATCTGCCCACATCAGAGGGCTTCTTCCTGCACAGGTTCATGCTCAGTCTATATTTTGGGGGCTGTAATAGGAGGGTGGGGAGGAGGAAGATTGGCAGAAAGTAAATGGACAAGGGTATTATCAGGATTGGAGGGAGGGTCTGGGGAGAAAGCCAACAAGGAAGAATAACACCAACTGGTGTCTGAAATAACAGCTGATTGCATCAAGATGGTATCTGCGATCTCTAGCCCAATGGTGATTCTGTCACATAGTTCCTAATTTTTAATCTTTCCTTCTTCTCCTGAGACAATCGACAATGGTTTCTTTAAGCTACTTTAGAAAGAGTCCACCACAAGCTCTGTTACTCTTTCATTGGATGAAGGACCTGAGCCACATTTTTGTTTTGGGAGCTATCAACAAAACTCCAGAAAATCAATAGCACTGGGCCTTAAGGGAAGGGCTAGGGGCTGTCCATTGCCTTCTACTCACCTTTTCTACTCCTGGACAATCCTGCACCCCATTGTTCCCCTCACTTTTAGAGGCCACTTCCCAACTTGGGAGCAGATGCAGGATCAGGTCAGCATAGGGGCCACAGGACAGAAATCAATGTTTCTGTAGGTGCTGGTCCACGCTGAGCTGGCTCTCTGGCTGGTCTGCAGCCAGGGTCAGGTGAAGAGCTGCCCAGGACGTCCATCAAGAAGCGTGAGAACATTGCTGGAAATTGTGGCAGTGAGCACAACGGCACCTCCTGAAACTCTTCTCAGGGAGGACATTCCACAAAGTGGAGGAAAACCTGGATGAGCTGTGGAGGGATAGTGTGAGATCCCCAAGAGAATTCCCGAATATATTCTCAAACTTCCACCTTAGGAGAGGTGGAGGGCTTCGTTAACTGAACGCTTTTGTTTTGCTGAGGTTGCAGAATCTCCTGCAATTAGTGCTGGACATTAAAATGTAAACACAAGTCCAAAAGACAAGGTTTCTAAGAAAACTTTCACTGTCCTGTTAAAAGGTGACAGATGTGCCTAGTAACATCCCTTACCTCTTTTTTGTTTTTTGAGCTTGGAAATGATAGCTGAGACTTTAGCAGTTATTTTGCTACTATGATATTGTGAAACTTATATTTGGTCTCTGTCCCAGATTCCTGGCATACAATTTCTAAAATCCTTGGAATCTCCAAAGTGGTATCTTTTTGTGTGCAAAAGAGTTCACAAATGACTGGCATCTCCAAGGTAGCTGCAGGATGGGGGATTATCACCAGAACAACCAAGGCAGGGAGTAGGTTGGAACTTTCAGCTCCACCCCCTAACCTCAGGGAGGGAAGAGGGGCTGAAGGGTAAGTTGATCATCAATGACCGATGGTTTAATCAATCATGTCTACATAATGAATCCTCCATAAAACGGCAAAAGACAGAGTTTGAAGAGCTTCCGGACAGCTGAGCACATGGAAGTTCCTGTAGGGTGGCATGCTCTCGGATGGCAGGGAGGTTCCCCGCCCTCCCACCACACCTTGCCCTGTGCATCTCTTCATCTGTTTCCTTTGTAATACACCTGTAAATGTTAAGTAAGTGTTCTTCTGAGTTCTGTGAGCCACTCCAGCAAATTAACTGAACCTGAGGAGGGGGTCATGGGAACCCCAATTTATAGCTGGTGGGTCAGCAGCACAGGTAAAACAACCTGGGACTTGCAGTTGGCATTGGAAGTGAGGGGCAGTCCTGTGAGACTGAGCCCTTAACCTACGGGATCTGACACTATCTCCAGGGAGACAGTGTCGGAATTGAATTGGAGGACACCCAGCTGGTATTCACTGCAGAACTGATTGCTTGTTGATGTGTTTGAGAACTCCCCCTTGCAACACACACACATTTGGTCATGGAAATTTTCTGTGTTGATTGTTGCGGAATAACAAGAGAGGAAAAACTGTGTGTGTTTCTTCTTTTCAGAGGCACCATAAAGAAAAAGGACAAAAGAATTACAGAGATAACGGCTTAACATTATCAGGGCTGATGAACCAACTGCAACTGTCTACCTCAGGACTTGTTACATGAAAAGTATCAATTCCTATTTGCTTAAGCTATTGCTAGTTTATCTTTCCTTAAGTCAAACATATTCCTAATTTATATAGAGACAAATGTTGAACAGGTAAGTGTTGTGGAGCTGAAGGGGCAAAGAGAACTAGGAGGGAAGAGTCTGCGAGGAAGGAAAGAATCAGAGTTGTGCTTCTGCATCCAAGGGAGGAGAGGCTAGCAGAGAAGGGATTGGCTAACTGGGAGGCATGCAGGAGTGATACCAAGTGAGATGAAGTCAGTCTTTAGCCGTGGAGAGGTCCTAGTGATTTTGACAGAATGGTATCCAAGAATGGTGGTGGCTAAAGAGAGGCTGTGGCAGGATGAATAACTGAGAAATGAAGGAAGGATGATAATTCGTAAACTATGGCCACTGGATCCACCCTGTCACCTGTTTTTGTAAAAATGTTTCATTTGAACACAGTCACACCCATGCATATCAGTACTGTTGATGGCTGCTTTCACAGCTACAATGGCAGAAATGAGTAGTTGTGACAGAGACTGTAACACCAGAGCATAAACTATCTGGTCCTCTAAAGAAAACATTTCCCAACCCCTGGTGTAGACAATTTTTCTACACACTTGGCATGAAAAGGAACAAATAGCTAAATAGCTAGAAGGAGACATACGTTGAAGGTTTTTTGTTTTTAATTTTAAAGAGATGGGATGCCCCTATGGGGAAGCTGCCAGCAGAAAGAAGTGAAGTGCTAGAGAGAAGGGTTGACTGGTGGAGAACATAGAGAATCTCCCAGGCAGAGTAAGAGCATGAGGTGAGGGGGTCACTAGTGACATGGTGTCGCAGGGTGATTTCTTCTACTGGAAATGCTTATCATAAATTCACAGTGGGGCATGTAAGGAACAGCTCTTCAAGAAGGTTCAGAACCCACTCTGTAGACTGTAGAAAAACTGAGCCTGAAAAAAAGGAGATATTCTGCTAAATCGTTTGGTTTCTGTGGACCATGGTTTCACTATCAGTAAACTGAATTTTTATCTGGGGATTGGAGGGTGTAACCCATCAAGAATTGTAAAGCCATCTGCAACTATGAAATGTCACTGAAATGCTTAATAATAACAGAACTCTCCTGGCATCAGGATGCCATTAGAACTAAGAGGCAGATGCTTTCCTGGTGCTTGAAAGATGAAAAGCTCAGTGTAGGCACTGGGCCTTACTATGGACCATCATGACAAAAGGCAGGTAGCAGGCACAATGAACATGAATCATACAGCTGCACAGAGGCAGGCAAACTGAAACTGTGTATTTAAGAAAAAATGGTGAAATATATAAAAATGGAAAAAGGTTGTTCATATTTCCCTCCAACCTCAGGGGACTACAGCAGGTATATGATCATTTAGGTTTCAGTTGTCAACTTTTCTTCCTGGATTTGTAGTACAGAATCATGAAAGACTAGATTACAGCTGGAAGAGTCCTTCAATAACACTGATTTCATGATTTCAAATTACTTATTTCATACATGATGAACATGAGTTCCAGAGAAGTTACATGACTTAGCCAAGGGTCCAGAGCTGGCATAAGACTTCTACTCTAGTCTGTTTTTCCCACATCAAAATGCTTCCATATCCTTACTAGTATAATGTATCTGTGAGCTTCCCACAGAGCTATATTTGCCCAAAGGGGCAGAGGGCCCCTTCTCAGGGGGCTTTATCTGAATGTATTTATGCAGCTGTGGTTACCAGGTACACCAGAGGGAGGTTGGGCTCTAAATGAGGTGTCTCCAAGGAGATGGGTCTCTAGGGTCAGTTCTCTAGAGAAGCAAGAATTATCAGCCCCTTGGGATCCTCCTGCTTCTCTGGTACAAGCACTTCTGGAAGCAGGCACACAGCAGGGGTGGCTTATCAAGCCTGCTCCTGTGGCAACATGCTCTTTAGTAACCTCTAGGGTGAGAAAGTGAGACAAGGGAGTTTCAGAGCAGTCCAAAACTTCTACCCTCCACTGCTTAGGAGACAAAAGTAGGTAAGAAAATAGCACATCGAGTATTGCCCCATTTTGAATGAAAAAATTATACAAAAACTTGTTTTAAACTTTTGGGGTTATGAGTCCCTTTGAGAATCTGAAAAAGCCTTTTCCCCCTACCTCCCCCAAAAAACATATCTGACATACATTTCAAGGAGTCCATGGACCACTTCCCATTCATGGACTTGTAAGGTATCCCATTGCCTACCCTCCACCCACACACATAACCAAAAATACACCAACTGTGGTTATGTCTAGGTAGTAAAATCCTAGAAGACCTTTTTTAAATTCTTTTTTTTTTTTGTATTTTCAATACACCTTTTTGACTGTTTTGTTTAGCATAATCAGAAAAAAATAGTGTTACATAAAAACTGAATCTTGAAACAAAAGTACACACCCCAAAGGCTATCTTCCAAGCATCCCACAGGCCTTTACAAGCCCAGACATGCCGAACTCAGGTGAAAGAAACGTTTTTACATTATTGATCCTAATACTGTATCTTATTTTTAAAATTTTTATTACTTATTTATTTTTTAAGAGACAGGGGTTGAGGAGTTGTCTCATTATGTTGCCCAGGCTGTTCTTGAACTCCTGGCCTCAAGCAATCCTCCCACCTTGGCCTCCCAAGCAGCTGGGACTGCAGGTGTGCACCACCACACCTAGCTTGTGTATTAGATTTGGCATATTTGAACTTAGATCTGAGATACTTTAACTAAAGAACTCAAAGGAAAATTCCAAATCTATAAATCTGATAATTTTAGGTACCTTCACAGGTATTCTCCCAACTGAATATGTCTGAAGAAAATGTTCCATTAACTGTCTCAGTTAGTTAAAAATCTCTTTCTCTCATGCTTACCCCTTAATCCTTTTAGACCTCTGATGGCTATTTATCTAGCACTACAACTGCATTTCCCTAAGTGTCAGTCTAAGCTAAAAGGGAACTCAATGAAGTTGCATTGTCCAGGAGGCAGATTAGACCCCAAGAGATCCCCTGCAGACTCTATCCCTGAAACACAGCTATGGAAGGCAGCTCCAAATGAAGAAACTACAGTATAAGTAAAACTGGGACAAATGGGTAATGCCGTCTCAAAGAGTTCTAAGGACTGTATGGTACAAGACACAAGGAAGAATATGCCTCAGAAATCACTTTATTCCAAAGAAACTTAATAGTGTTCCACCCTAGACAAGGCATTCCTGTGCTCTCATCTTCCAATGCAGGTCCTCAGCAGACACGAAAACACCAGGATCTGACTCTCACAAAAGAGCCCTGAGGCAGTTCTTTTTTTTTTTTTTTGAGACAGAGTCTTGCTCTGTCGCCCAGTCTGGAGTACAGTGGCGCAATCTCAGCTCACTACAACCTCTGCCTCCCGGGTTCAAGCGATTCTTCTGCCTCAACCTCCTAAGTAGCTAGGACTATAGACGCGCACCACCACACCTGGCTAATTTTTGTATTTTTAGTAGAGACGGGGTTTCACCATATTGGCCAGGCTGGTCTCAAACTCCTGACCTCGTGATCTGCCTGCCTCAGCTTCCCAAAGTGCTGGGATTACAGGCGTGAGCCACCGCGCCGGCCTGGCAGTTCTACTAATACCTAAAGGGCTGACTTAAGCCCAAAAAGAATCAAGAGGAATGTCCTCCATCATATCTTTTCTCTTACTGTTATTTATAACAAACAAAACAACGTCAATAAGGCCACAATGGCATAGTCACAGAAGTACCAGGAACAGGTGTTGACAGGATCAGCCAATAAGAGTTTCATAGACACTGTTCTGGAATTCCCTTTTCCTATGATGGGCTGTGAGTGGAAATGGAGGTGGGGGCTGAAAGAGAAGAGTTGGGATGCTGCTGAGCTGAGGTCCTGGATCAACTCCCAGTTACTGAGCTGCCAGAAAAGCTGCTGCTGGCTCAGCCCAGGGAGGGGAGTCAGGCTGGTAGGACTGCTTGCCTGCTGAGGGCAAGACTCCCATGGTGTTGTCCTCTGTCAGAGGGGCAGCCTGGCAGAGCAGAAACGACATGTTCTTAGAGGCAGGCAACTGTAAGTTCAAATTCAGGCTCTGCCACTTGGTCACTATGTGACTCGGAACAAATCAATCTTTCTTTCTCTCTCTCTCTCTCTCTTTCTCCTCTCTCTCTTTCTTAAAAGAAACAAGGTCTCTTTCTTTCTTTCTTTCTTTCTTAAAAGAAACAAGGTCTTGCCCTGTTGCTCAGGCTAGAGTGCAGTGCTGTGATCATAGCTCACTGTAGCCTCAACCTCCTGGGGTCACAGGATCCTCCCACCTTGGCCTCCCCAGTAGCTGGGAGTAAAGGTGTGTGCTACCATACCTGGCTAATTAACATTATTGTTTTGTAGAGTTGGAGTCTTGCCATGTTGTCCAGGCTTGTCTTGAACTCCTGGCCTCAAGCAATCCTCTGCCCTGGCCTTCCAAAACACTGGGATTACACGCGTAAGCCACTGTGCCAGCCAAATTCTTTAAACTCTTTCAGCCTCAGTTTCTTCATCTATAAAATGGAGACACCAATACCCACCTTGCAGGTTTATTATTTATTTAGTATGGAATGACTTATGGGGTAAGTGTTAGCAGGTACTTATTAAATGGTAGGGCAATTTGTTGCCACTTGCCCCAGTCAAATCCATTTGTTACTCTACAGCCACAGTGGTCTTTCCAAAGTATAAATCTAACTTCATAGTTCCCTACTTAAAACATTTCAATGACTCCCCTTTGCTTCTAAGATAAAGAGCAAACTGCTGAAAACCTATGAAGCCCCAGATTTCCTGGTCTTTGGTGAGCTCTCTCTCCCTTGCTCTCCTGTGCTCCTTCTTCGTGATCTCAGAACAATGTAATCCTTCCCATCTTGAAGCCTTCATAGAGGTTGAAAGTCTCATCTTCCTAGATCCCATATACCTGGTTAACAACTTCTTATTGCTTCTTTGGGAAAACTTTTCTCAACCTCTAGACTAGAGCAGGTCTCCAGGCAATGCTCCCTTTGCCTCTTTCACAGTACTCAGGCCAGTTTGTAATTACATTCATAACAATCCATACTATGTCTTAGGCAGTAAGATCAAGAGGTAAAAACAGTGCCTTTTAAAAAAATTACCATTTAATCCCCAGAGCTCAATACCAAGCACGATGTCTGGCCCATTGTAGAAGCTTAAAACTTTTATTGAATAAAGAATTGAAGTTCAGAGGAAAATTGGAAAGCATTAGCCTTTAATCTGCTTAGTAGTTATGTGCAACACTTAACCATGTTCTGGACAGCATGACACTGATTAATACATATCCTTTTCTTTCCTTAATTGATTTTTAGCTTTGTTGTATACAACTTTGAATGTCCAGTGCTTCTATAGGAGAGTGGGGCTCAGGGGAGACACTCCATGCTGGGTAAGTGGCATAGAACAAAAGGAACTGTTAAGTGGGCTGGACAGGAACATAGAAAAGGTAAACTCTACCTTGAAAGCAGCTGTGGTCTGAGATAAGTATT
The DNA here is from genome assembly GCF_024542745.1 of Macaca thibetana thibetana. NCBI lineage: Eukaryota > Metazoa > Chordata > Mammalia > Primates > Cercopithecidae > Macaca > Macaca thibetana. Next base: position 43,957,885 of record NC_065595.1, on the reverse strand, counting down.
TTTCCTCCCCTAATCTTTCCTTCTCAGGGACATTTACATTGACCTCTCTTTGTTGGGAGGTAAAGACTTCACATGGCAACACTTACTTGTTCCCAGGAAGAAATCATATGACGTTCAGCAGGAGGCTTTTCTATGATGGTCACCTCTGTCACACCTGGGGAAGATTCTGGAGGAGAAAAAAGAGTCTGTAGAGTCGCAACTGGTCCACTGTCATACATTTCTATGTTAGATGTTGACTAACTATTGATGACTGCTCTAAGAACACCGAATCCTTCTCATAAACACTTATTACCTCTGTGATCAAAGCGGAGAACTGGTTGGCCTCTGAAAGGCATGGTCCCATAACCTAGGACAATGTAGTCTACCTGATAGAAAGGATATGCACAGACTGTGCTCTATACTGTCATTGCTCAGTCATTAATCTTATTGAACAAAAAACAGAGATTGTAGATTCCTAGTGATTGCACACTGAAATTCTCAGTGAGCTAAATCTATATATTCAGGATAAAGTGAAAAGAAATGGAGAATAGCAACCCATTAACTTTTATAAGACATAAAACTTGCTTATTAACTTTTCTTCTAAATAAAACTCATCTTGGACATAACCTTCTACTCTATGAGGTCTAGGATTTCAAAGCTGGGTTAACAAAAAAAATAGATTCTATCCAAAAATATACTAAGACAAAAAGTAAGTCATATTTCTAAATCCTTGAAGTAGGAAAAGGTCTCCAAATAATCTGGTCTGCTTCTCTTTGTAGAGCTGTGTTCTATCATTCACTCTGAGGGAGAGCAGAAGCCACCTGGGAATACTACAGAGTTCAATACCTCCAACAACATTCTCCATTTGTCTGTGGCCATGCAGACTCAAGATTCTGAAATCCTTAATCCAAGACTTAAAATTTGTCATAAAAGCTGTTATGACTTGAATTCTGTCCCCACCTGCACAAAAAAAGATATCGAAGTCCTAACCCCCAGTACCTCAGAATATGACCTTATTTGGAAATAAAGTTACTGCAGACATGATTAGTTTAGATGAGGTCATAGTGAAGTAGAGTAGACCCCTAATCCAGTCATTGGTGCCCTCATAAGCAGAACAACATGTAGCTAGGTGTGGCAGTGCATACATGTACTCCCAGCTACTTGGGAGGCTGACACAGGAAGGTAGCTTGAGTTTTTAAAATCTCTAGGACTATGACAGAGACTTCTAATCATTTTATGTGGTTCACTGATCCTATAATTAAGCCAGTGCCCTTTTCATGCATATAAAACTTCCTCCAAGTTGCCAGAAACTCAAATCTTGGGATGCAGCAATAGCCCAATACAGGAACTAAGAATTCTAGACTCTACCTATTCTAGTCTTGCTTTATACATTTACTAGTTGTATGACCTTAGATGGGTCTTCACTTCCCTTCACCTTCAGCAAGTCACAAGAGACCTTAGGTTTGAAAGAGGACACATACAATTATTTACTGTTTATAACAGGCCTACATGGAAGGCTTATAGGTTCAGACAAAACTACTGTGATGCTACTGCAGATGGGGTCATATCATACTTAAGCTTGGAATACTCTCATGATAAGGTAATTGGCCAACATATTGACTTTAATAAATTTCAGATAATAAGTTGCTTAGGAAGTATCCATTGTAGAGACTCCTATATCCAATATAGTACTTCAGAATTGGTGAGGAGAAGGTATTGGGGATATGGAAGAGAAGGGCATGCAGTAAATTACGTTTGTATAATGCTCTGTTACAGGAAATTGGCATAAATTATCCCATTTAATCTTTCAACAATCTTGTGAAGCAGGTATCCTTACCCTCGTTTTAAAAGATAAGGAAACTGAGGTTCAAGGGTTTGAAATAATTCATAAAATGAAATATCTGACCAAAGTTGTGGACACCAAGCCTAATGCTGTTTTTATCGTGTTGTCTTAGTAGCCTATCATTTTGGTGAGATAACTAAAAACATTTGCGGATGTATTGGAAAGCAACAGAAATTGTACATTGTCCTTGGCCTATCAAGATGCCATATATGAGAAGCAATATCTGAATAGGCATAGCCATTCTCCCTGTCCTGCCTTTATGACCAATGACAAGCATTTGTCAGCCGCCTGGCTGGAATAACCTGCATGGCAAGAGTAAGAGATATGAAACTCAGATCTTTAGACTCAGCACAGTCCACTCTAAGTAACTGTGTGATATGCCGTGGATTAAAACTCTCTGTGGTAGCTTACTCCAAAGGTGGGTGCTATCAATTCCTTCCTTCCCTGCATGCCCATAGCACTTCTCATTGACAAGTGAGTCTATTTCTCCAACTTCTTGAATTTGGAGTTGGCCTGAGAGTGCCTTGCCCTATAAAATATGGTGAAGAAATGGTGGGCCAGTTTTGGACTTAAAATTTAAGAGAACTGGCAGTTTCCCTTTGCCTTTCTTTGATTCCTGAGCCATCACATACTAAATCCAAGCTACTCTACTGGAGACAGAGGGCATACTGAGAAGTACTGAGCGGGGCAGACATTCGAGTGCAGAAGCCATTTGATGATTCCAGTCCCAGCTGCTATCTAACTGTGACCACTTGAGAGACCCCAAATGAGAACTACCCCAGCTGGTTCAGTCAATCCACAGAGCTGGCAGAGATAGTTAATTGTTGTTTCAAGCAAACTATGTTTTGGGATGACTTGTTATTCAGTTATTGATAACGAATATATTTTCCAGTGAAAAACAGTCTCTCTGAGGTATTTAATGAGGACCTGCTATGTCCTAAGCTTTGGGAAATTTCTACCAGAGATTAGGAATTTAAGTAGGAGATACTGTTTGAAGAAACTTATTGCTTAGTTAGATAAATAAGGCAAACATGAAACAAAAGTGAAAACTCAAGATAATATGTAATTATGTGTTAAACTAGGTGATACTGACTGTCAGGGCCACAGGAGTTGAAGGCAGAGGGAGGTTGACAAAGACTGAACAAGTGATAGAAAACATCAGAAACTGCACACAGCTGATCTGGGCCTTGAAGGATGATGTGGCAGTTACTGCAGACCGGCTCAATTAACACCTCCTCCTGTTCCCCGCTGGCGTGCTTTCCTTTATTTTAGACTGGTTAGCTAAAGACCTCATTTCCTAGATTCCATTGCAGTTAGACTCCCTCTGGTGACTGGGATGCCTGCATGGAAACATACACTCATAAAGCCTGGAAGAAGGGAATCAGTAGATGAGGAAGAGAAAAAATGGGGAGATCAGGTCTTCTTGCAAGCACAGTTTCACAGGTGTTTTGGTCTCAGAGGGCCGGAAGTTGTAGCGGTGGCTGCGGCAGCAAAAGCAGTAAGTTTTTGATTCTGCAGCTATCCTTCTGGGAGTCTGAAATTTTGAGAGCTGTGGCTGGTTGTTTTGCCAATGTGAACAGCATTCAATAAACCCCTGGAAGTTGAGGCTTAAACAGGCTTTCCAGGGAAGAAACACTGCATATATATTGTTGAATTTCACTATTTAAGAAGTGTATTCTATGTGACCACTGACAAGATGGAACACTTCAGAAGATTGTGCATGGATTCCTCTAGATTCTACCTATGTATTTTCCTCCTGCTAATCAATGTTATAAATTATACTTGGGATTAAAACTGTTTCTGAGTCCTGTGAGTCTTTGCAGTAGATCTGGTGGATCTAGATGTGTGGGTGGTTGTGGGATCCCAGAAACATGCATCCATCTTTTTATATTTAACATTTCTGATTGAGTTTGATTTAGGTATGTTTTTGAAAACAGCAAATAACTGGGTTTTGTGAGTCAGGTTTAAATCTTTTTCTATTAGTAGGTGACATAAACCTGTATGTACATACTTAAGAGACAGGGTCTTGCTGTCACCTAGGCTGGAGTGCTGTGATGTAATCATAGCTCACTTCAGCCTCGAACTTCTGGACTCAAGTGATCCTCCCATCTTAGCCTCCCAAGTAGCTGGGACTACAGGTGCACACCACCACACTGGGCTAATTTTAAATTTCTTTTTTTTTTTTTTTTGTAGAGACAGGGGTCTCACTATGTTGCCCAGGCTTGTCTTGAACTCCTGGTCTCAAGTGATCTTCCCACCTTGGCCTCCTAAAGCACTGTGATTACAAGCATAAGCTGCCATGTCCAGCCATGACCATTTATATTTATTGTTATGACAGATATGTTTGGTCTAAACTCTATCATAATAGTTCATAATTATGTGTGCTGTATTACACTTGTGTTTCTTTTTGACGTGCGTATCATTTGCTCTTTTCTTTCAAACATTTAGGGGAACGTTTTCTATTGCTGAGTAATAAATTACCACGAATTAGCAGCTTTAAACAACGCCCTTTTATTAAGTCATGCTTCTGTAGCTCACAAGTCTGGCATGGCATGACTGGATTCTCTGCTTAGGCTGAAATCACTGGTCTTTCTTTACACCAGGTGTGCTGACAGGTATTTTAACTGTTCTATTTTCATCTGGATCTTGGGGTCATCTTGGAAACTCATTTCTGTTATTGACAGAACTCAATTCCTTTTGGTTGCAGGACTGAAGTTTCTATTTCCTTGCTTGTTGTCAGCTGGGGCCACTCTCGGCTTGCAGAGGCCACCTGTATTTCTTGTTAAAAGGTCCCATCCATCTTCAAGTCAGCAACAGCCTAACGAATTCTTTTCCTGCCTCAAATCTCTTTGACTTCCCTGTTAACAGCTTGTTTTAAAGTGCTTATGTGATTAGATCGGGCCTACCTGGATAATCTTGCTTTTGCCATTTAATGTAACATAATTGAGGTGTGGTGTCTCATCATCTTCACAGTCCTGTGGATTAGAGTAGGAATTCTAATAGTACCGTGTTTAGAATTCCTTTTTAAAAATAGCTTTACTGAGACATAATTCGCATACTATAATTCACCCTTATAAAGTGACTTTTATATTCAGAGTTATGCATCCTTTCCCCCAAAAGAAACCCATACCTATTGTATTAGCAGTCCCCTTTCCTACCAGCCTCTGGCAACCACTAATCTACTTTCAGTTTCTATAGATTGGTCTACTCTGGACATTTCATATAAATGGAATCATACACGTGGCTTTTGCAACTGGCTTCTCTCACTTTGATTTCAAGATCATCCATGTTGCAGGATTAGTACTTCATTCCTTTTTATGGATAATTTTTTTTTGTTATATGGATATATCACATTTTATATAGCATCAATTGATGGACGTTGAGTTGTTTTCACTTTTGACAATTATGAATAATGCAGCTATGAACATTTATATGCAAGTGTTTTCATGTAAATATCTTTTCATTTCTCTTGGAGAAATGAAATCCAGAAAAGGAATCCAAAAATGGAATTGCTGGGACATATGGTAACTCTAATCTTTTGAGGAAGTACCAGACTAGTTTTCAAAGCTGCTGTGCCATTTTACATTTTACATCCCCACCAGCAGTGTATGATATCTCCATACCCTCACCAACAATTGCTGTATCTGTCTTTTTGACTACAACAATCTTAGTGGGTGTGAAGTGAAATCTCATTATGGTTTTGATTTGTATTTCCCTAATGGGCTAATGGTGATAATCATCTTTATGTGTGCTCACTGGCCATTTGTGTATCTTTGGAGAAATGTCTACCCTGATCCTTTAAAATTGAATTATTTGTCTTTCATTGAGTTGTAAGAGTTCTTTGCAGATCTGTAAGTCCCTTTTCATATATATGATTTACAAATATCCTCTCCTATTTTTTTGGATTGTTTTGTCACTGTCTTGACTGTATCCTTAAAAGCACATGTTAAATTTTGATTAAGCCCAATTTATCTATTTTTCTTTTGTCGCTTATGCTTTTGTAACCTAAGGCCTGTTTTCTTCCAAGAGTCTTATGGTTTTGGCTGTTACATGTAGGTCTAAGATACTTTTGGAGTTAATTTTTGTATATCATTTGAGGTAGAGGTCCAATTTCATTACTTTACATGTGGAAATCTAGAACCATTTGTTGAAAAACTATTTTTTCCCATTGAGAAGTCTTAACATACTTGTCAAAAATCAATGAATCAGGCTGAGTGCAGTGGCTCACACCTGTAATCCTAGCACTTTGGGAGGCCACGGCAGGTGGATCATGAGGTCAGGAGATAGAGACCATCCTAGCTAACATGGTGAAACCCCGTCTCTACTAAAAATACAAAAAATTCGCCGAGCATGGTGGCAGGCACCTGGAGTCCCAGCTGCTCAGGAGGCTGAAGCAGGAGAATGGCCAGAACCCAGGAGGCAGAGTTTGCAATAAGCCGAGATCATGCCACTGCACTCCAGCCTGGGCGACAGAGCGAGACTCCATCTCAAAAAAAAAAAAAATCAATGAATCATAAATATGTTTATTTTTGGACTTTCAATCTTATTTCATTGATCCAGATTTCTATTTTTATGCCACAACCACTCTGAAGACAACTGTGGCTTTAAATTTTTAAAATTGTAGTAAAATACACATAACATAAAATCCATCACTTTGGTCAATTTTAAGTGTACAGTTAAGTGGCATAAAGTACATTCACACTGTTGTACAACCATCACCAGAACTTTTCCATCATCTCAAATATAGTATAGGGAAATGTGAGTAAGAGGAACTTTTTTCCTGTTTTGGAAAGAAAAGTTTGTCTTGGCTACTCTGGGTCTCTTGCATTTCTATATTATATTTTAGGATTAAATCAGCTTTTCGATTTCTACAAAACAGACAGTTGAGATTTTGATGGGAACTGTAGATCTGAGATTTGTAGATCAATTTGGGGAGTAACAGATTTTAACAATATTAACTCTTCCAATCCATAAACATGGTATGCCTTCTCATTTATTTTGGTGTTCTTTAATTTCTTTCCACAGTCCTATGTGCTTTTCAGTACATAAGTCATGAACATCTTGTGTTAATTTATTCCTATTTTATTCTTTTTTTTTTTTTGAGATAGGGTCTCACTCTTGTCACTCGGGCTGGAGTGCTGTGGTGTGATCATAGTTCACTGTAGCCTCAAACTCCTGGGCTCAAGTGATCCTCCTGTCTCAGCCTCCTGAGTAGCTAGGACTAAGGCATGCACCACTACACATGGCTAATTTAAAAATATTTCATAAAGACTATGTTGCCCAGGCTGGTCTGCAAGTCCTGGTTTCAAGCAATCCTCTCACTTTGGCCTCCCAGTGTTGGGATTACAGGTGTAAGCCACTGTGCCAGCTACATTTTATTCTTTTTGATACTATTGTAAATTGAATTGTTCTCTTAGTTTTATTTTTGTATTGTTCATTGCTGGTGTATAGGGTTTTTTTTGTGGATTCCTTAGGATTTTTTATATACGAGATCATGTCATTGGCAAACATAGTTTAATTTCTTCCTTTTCAATTGGATGTCTTTATTTCATTTTCTTGACTAATGCCCTAGCTAGAAACTCCAGTACAATGTTGAAGAGAAGTGATAAAAGTGGAATTCTTGCTGTGCAGAAAAGAGTGAACATAGCAGGCCTGAGACAATAATCCTTAGAAAGGCCTGCCAATGGGGCTGCCAAAATCCTTTTGTTGTAATGAATCATAGCCATGAGTAGGACTATCTCCTGAGTCCTGTAATCCTGGCATCAAATCATTGAATCTGGTGTGATCTTGGGGAACCCTAATACAATTTTTGTTCCTGATTTTAAGGGGAAAGCTGCCAGTCTTTCACCATTACATATGACGTTAGATGTGGGTTTTTCATAGACGTCCTTTATCAGGTTGTCTAGGTCCTTTATCCTATCCTATTTCTAGTTTTTTTTTTTTTTTTTTTTAAATCAAGAAAGGATGTTAGATTTTGTCAAGTGCTTTTTCTTTATTAAGATGATTATGCAGTTTTTGTCTTATTCCATTAGTAAGTTGCATTATATTAATTGACTTTTTTTTTTTTAAGTTTCTTTTTTTTTTAGTGACACAGTCTTGCTATGTTGCCCAGCTGCACTCATACTGGACTCTAGTGACCCTCCCACCGCAGCCTCCCCAGTAGCTGGAACTAAAGACATGGGCTGCCATGCCCAGCTATTAATTGATTTTCATATGTTAAAACCACGCATTCCTAAATCACACTTGGTCTTGGACTTCTTCTATTAAAAGACACACATTTTAAAAATCAACCGAACAAATACATAATTTCAAGTAGTGAAAGTGCTATAGGGATAAAAGAAAAAGCAGGGTAAGGAAAGAGAGAGCAAGAAAGACGGTGGCTATTCAAACTATATTCAGGGAAGGTTTCTCTGAAGCAATGATCAGAGATCTGAATGACCTGAAGAAGCGAGACATTCAGAGAAAGATAATTCCAGGTGCAAAGACTAGCAAATTGCAAAAGCCTTGAAGCAGGAACCCGCTTAGTGTGTTTAAGGTACAGCTAGAAGGCCATGTGAGCAAAAGAGTGGAAATGAAGTCAGAAAGAGATGAGAGCAGATCATACAGGTACTTGCAGGTCATGGTACAGACATTTGGATTTTATTCTAATTGTGATGGGAAGGCACTGAAGCATGGTTTTCAGCCTTCTTAAAAGACCTTTCTCCTCGGTTTTCTGGCTAACTCCCATATGTCTTTCAAAATCTAGCATCATCTCCTCTGTGACATGTTCTTTAACATCCCTGATAAGATCAGTCCCTTCCTCTGTGACATCTCTGAGTAACAGTAGATTACTGACCTCTCTTCACACTCCTAGGGCCCTCATTTGTTTATTTTTTCACAGAACTGTGTCTTTTTCATATTTTACCCTCACAGTCTAACATAGTGGTGAGTACTAAAGAAACGTTTGATAGGCCAAGCGCGGTGGCTCACGCCTGTAATCCCAGCACTTTGGGAGGTCGAGGCGGGTGGATCACCTGAGGTCAGGAGTTCGAGAGCAGCCTGGCCAACATGGTGGAACCCCGTCTCTACTAAAAATACAAAAAATTAGCTGGGCGAGGCAGGAGAATTGCTTGAATCAGGGAGGCGCAGGTTGCAGTGAGCCGAGATCGCGCCATTGCACTCCAGCCTGGCCAACAAGAGCAAAACTCTCAAAAAACAAAAAACAAACAAACAAACAAATGTTCGATAAAAGAAACACTCTAAGTCATTCAGTGGTGCAAGGTGGGATTCCTTTCAGACCCGAAGTAGTTGTCGCCCTGGGAGGTCGGGCGCATCACTTTTCCCTCAGAGAAAGGGCTTGGGTCTCGGGGAGAATGCCCTGGCTGAGAATGCCTCCTAGGGGGAGATCCAACCTCTCAACCGTCAGGTGTTTGCTGTGTTCCCTTTGCACGACTTTGTACGTCCTTCCAGGGTGGGACCTTGGGTGGCGTAAGTGGAGGAACCTTCAGGCTTCCCAGTTCCGCCTCCGAACACTCCTGGCAAACACTTCCAAGGCCTAATCACAAACCCAGGTCCCCCATTTTCCTCCATAACAACGGAAGTCACAACAACGATGTCCACTCCTGTTCAGGGGCCAGCGTCGTGCCGTCCACCCCACACCTCATCCCTCCGCTCCTCCTTCCTTCTCCTCCACACCCTCTCGGCACCGTGCCCCCACCCCTCACCTAGGATGCGCGTGATGCCCAGGGTGAGCTTCTCCAGGTGCGGCTTGCTGCAGCCCAGCCCCGGGGGCGACGCCTCCTCCTCCATGGCTCGCGAACCCGATCCGCGCGCGGCGGGAGCGGGTGGAGGACCGGGCCCCGCCTCAGCGCCGAGGCCAAGTTCATGGCATGCCGGGAACTGTAGTTCTCGGCGTCTGAGAGCGCGGCGCAGTGATGATGGGGGCCCGGGGTTGGTCTGACAGCAGCAGCTCCGCGGGGCGCTGGTTCCCGCGGCCCCGCCCGGTCCCCCACACCGCACCTCCGGGACGCAGCTTCCCTTTCGCTCCGACTCTCTCGCCCCGCAAGGGCCGGCCGCGCAGGAGGGGGCGGGCCTCTGCGTGGTGCGGCCAATCGGGACCGAGCCTGCAGGCCGAGGCGTGGCGGCCCCGGCGCGACGCCCCGAGTGGCGGTTGTTTCAAGATGGCGGACGTGGCGGGCCCCTCCCGCCCCGGTGCCGCGGCGTTCTGGAGCCGGGACTGTATCCTTTGCCCGCCTGACAGGGGGCGCCGGCGCCCTCCACGGGGCGGCGAGGGGCGAGCCGTCGCGTGGCAGTCTGAGAGCGGAGGAGAAGCTCCGAACTAACCCCGGGGACGAGGACGTGCTGCTTGGCCTCAGTCTAGGTGCTGGGCTTTCCCCTTGCTTGGGTGTTAGGTGGCCGAGATACTGGTACTGTCTCCAGGTGCGGGGACACGGCGCAGATGCTTCCCAACCTTCACTAGCGGTGAGCTCAAGAAAGATAGCCTAGAGTCCAGGCTCAGCCTGGAGCTGGGAGGGCCCTCCGAGGTCCCTCTGCCCACCCTCTCAGAGTGCCCCCACGCTGACTCTGCGAAACGAGCTCGAGGTTAAGGGAGGAGTGGGTGTTGGCTGGACAGGGAGCCTTTTTGTTTTGATTTAGGATTGTCCTTAGTCTGCGTTGGTAGGAACAAGTCAGGACCTTGTCGGACTTCAAAGGCCCTCCAGTGATGATGTATTTTAATACTGGGGTTTTAGGAGAGGTTTGGAGCTTGGTTACTGGGATGTGGTCTGGTGGCGCTGGTTACTGCGTAAGATGGGAATCATTGTGCCTGCAAGTATTGCTGACTTACGTGTAGAGTGTGGGTCACTGGCAGTCATTGAAGTTCTTGGATCGTTGTGAGGTGGAGAAGCAGTGGAACTTTTTAGTCCAGTGGTAGTATTACCAGTTCAGCAGCAGTGATGAGATGTTTGTGTGACAGGAGTTTCTTTCCCTGGAGTAGGTAGACTCTTAATCGCTTGAGCTTTGGTCCTGATAATTTACTTCACGTTCCTTAGAGGGGTTACTTGAGAGAGGGAGGGCAGTCAGTGTTACTGAGCGCTTGCAGAGGCAGCTCTTTTTCTGTTGGTTAGGATTGGTGATGGCTTTATTTGAGGCGTTGCTGTCACCTTTGGCAGAATCACTCTTTGGGCATTCTTCTTAGCTCCCGGTAAAACTTCCAAAACTGTGTTATCAACTCCTCTGTTGAGTTACTAGGATTAGTGTCATGTGTAGAGAGAGGGATATGTTTGTATTCTGTGCTGCTCGTGTTTAGTGTTTGCACTTACTAGACATAATTACCATTTGTCTCTGATAGGTTGGTGAAAAGGAAATGAAATCATGTACATACACTGTGGATAAGAGCATACTCGTGCAGTGTGCAAATTAAACATTTTTTCCTTTACCTATCAGAAGAGAATATGTGCACTGTGGACAACTTGGCCGAATTAGGAAGTTAGGAAATTGGGATAAGTCTTTTCTCAAGAAACGCTGCTTCTGCATTGACAGGATTTTGTGATGGAGGAGCTACTTGAAGATTATTAGCTTATAGCATCCTATGGTATTGTTCAAATACAGAATCAGTGGTTGAGGGGAACAAGCTATTGCAGTGGGACTGAATAAGTTAATTAATAGATATATGGACTGAACTTATGCTCTTGGTCTTCGCACCCAGTACTTTCACTTACTCATGTAGTTATATCACTCCCTGTTTTATGTAGAAGTCATATATACTCCCTTATGTCCTGTATTCTGACTCCCAACATTTAATGTAAAATATTTGCCTTCTCATTGATAGTGAGGAATTGAAATTGTACAGGGGAAAAATGGTGGTGATTATATCCTATAAGATCTAATTCAGATGTGTGAAAGGAATTGCAAGGTTACTAGTGTCACCTTTTCCCCCAGCCTATTCCACATAATGACCAGTTAACATCGAGCCTCAGATATTTTCATTTTAAATCTCCATAGAGAATGTCACTGTAAGCAATGTCAAATGTAAATTTGTTACTGAGTATTTGCTGAAAAGCATAATGATAGTTATTAATCATTTGATTTAGCTACATGTCTTTGGATCTTGATCCCTTTGTCATATTGATTATTTCCCAGACCACCCTAGAGCCTTTATAGTAGAATTTTCAATAGAAAAAGACCAAAAAGTATGTACCTATAATCTGGTATTCTTTTCACACTATTGAAGAAAGATTTTCAATACTTCACGTAAATAATTAGAGAAATGTGATGGAGAGATTTCTTAGTCCTTGATGTTTCCATCATGAGAGGACAGATCATCTGTGACTGAATGCCCCCCGCTTTTTTTAAAACTGTTGTTCTTGTGAGTTATGCATCTCCTGCACAGTATGATTCAGCAGTGCTGTTTTGCACAAGGTATGTTTTAGTACCTCATGTGTAAACAATGAGTGTGTGGGGTTGTCATTTTATGGGTTAAATCTTCCAGCAAAATATGCTCCTTCAGTTTAAGTTGGCTTTGACCTTCGTTACAGTTCCTAGTAATGTCAGAATGAGTTAATGTTTCAGCAGTACCTAAATTTGACTGCTTAAATGCACTCAAGTGTATTACCATTAACAATATCAGGGACTTGATATTAAAAAATACGAACTGCAAGTTACTTGGTCAAAACATAACAATATAATCTCTACTGTTGAGTTTTCAAATGAAAACAAAGACTTTATGTTGTGGTAAAAATAATATATTAGCCCAGAAAGTCTCTGTGGTTGAAAGTAATTACATATACATGTATTGCTGGTAAAACTCAGCAGATTAGAGTAGAATGGGCAGTACTGAGCTTATTTCCTTCAAATTCTGGAGGTCTGGGATAGAGGTACATCTTCCTCTCTACCACTTCTGCCTGGGTTTCTAATTACAGTTAGCCCTCTGTATCTGCTGATTCATTCAAATGTGGATGGAAAATATTTAAGAAAAAAAAAGAAATAACACAACAACAACAAAAAAACCCAAATTAAACTATACAATTTAACTATTTGTATAGCATGTACATTGTTTTAGGTATTATAAATAATCTAGAAATGATCCACTAGTAGGCCCACTCTACATTTGGTATATAATGTGTCTGTTTGACTTCCCCATAAAATATACATTTGTTGGGAAATTCTACATTTGAAGGAGGTAAATATTTGAGTTCTTAATATAATGAGATGAAAATACATTACAAATTATTAGAAAGGATAGAGGCAATTTCAGATATCCTTATTTAAAAAAATTGAAGTCGTCTATTTAGAGTTTTATATATTCGAAAAGAAGTTTGGCATGGATGTAGCTGAAAGTAAAAGATTTTGTTGGCCGGTTGCAGTGGCTCACACCTGTAATGCCAACGCTTTGGGAGGCCAAGGCAGGTGGATCACGAGGTCAGGAGTTCAAGACCAGTCTGGCCAACGTGATGAAACTCCCATCTCCACTAAAACTACAAAAAAATTAGCTGGGCATGGTGGCAGGTGCCTGTAATTCCAGCTGCTTGGGAGGCTGAGGCAGAGAATTGCTTGAACCTGGGAGGTGGAGGTTGCAGTGAGCTGATATCGCACCGCTGCACTCCAGCCTGAGCAACACAGCGAGACTCCGTCTCAAAAAAAAAAAAAAGTTTTGTTTGCATATTTTGAATCAGAGAAAAATAACATTGAAGGTTGTTGGACAATGCCTCATAAAATTAAATAAATACTAATTTTATTCTTTCATAGATGGAGCCAGACATTCTTTTGTGTTTGAGGGTACAACACTGAACAAAATAAAACATAAATCATCACCTTCTTGGTGCTTACATTTTAGTGAAATGAGATCAGGTCATGGATAAGGAAAATATATGTTCAATGATTATTGGTGCTGTGGAGAAAAAATAAAGCAGGAAAGAGACAGTAGGGGAGGTAGGTAGGTTGTGGGAAAAGAGAGTTTTGCAATTTCAGGTACCTATATGGTTAGGAAGTGAAAGCTTCAATCAGAAGGTGACATGACATGACATGTGACATTAAGTCCTAAAGTGAGCCATGAAGATATTTGGGGAAAGAGCTTCCTGGGTAGAATAAATCATACATGCAGAAGCTATAAGATAGGAGCTTGCATAGCTCGTTAACAATTGTAAGAAAGCCAGGAATGAGTGAGAGGAATAGTAGTAGGGAGTGTGAGATCAGAGATGTAACAAGTTATAGGGATCAGATCTTGAGCATGGTAGGCTGTTGTTAATACTTTGGCTTTTAATCTAAATTAGAAATGACATAAGTATTAAAATGATCATTCTAACCACTGTGGGAAAAAATAGGCTATTAAGAGAACATGCCCAGAAGTGACAGAGAGCAGTTAGGAGCTTATTGCAATAATTCTGGGAGAGGAAAAGTTGAGTTGGATCAAGGTGACAGTTGAAAATGGTGTGTTATAATCATAGCCTGTCTAAATTTCTCCTTTCGAAACTCACACTAGTTCTTTCTGTCTTAAATTTCTTCTACTTTTTAAATAGTAGGGCTTCTTGGGATATTTTATGAATGCACCGTAGAAGATTAAATAATGTCTTTGTGTTTGCATGATTGACTTGCCCTCAGCTTTTTTTCTTCAAAGCTAAAAACCATCTTGAAATTATTTACTCTTCAGAATTGTCAGTTCCCCAATATGACCAAACTGGAGCACTTAAGTTTTTGTTTACAAAAGGAAAGGGAAAGGAAAGGAACCTAATAGTAGAGTATATATTGCAGGGTAACCCACTTGAGAGTGGATAAAAGTTTCATGGAACAAGACCTTCCAAGATTTTTATAAGACGTGTAGTTGTAAATATATAAAAGTGAACTTTTAGAGAATATTAATTTTGTTACATTTAATTCAATTACTTTGCTTTCTAACTTTGTTTTTAATTCAATTACTTTGCTTTCTAACTTTGTTTTTAAAAGTTAGTTATAAATTCCCAGGTCAAAAGAAACTATGAATTATAAGAGTTATACAGAATAGAAATGGCATTTGGATGCTGGATAATATTATTGTATTTTCCTTCATGTTCTCCTGCATAGTTTCTGATGAAGAACAATCAGTAGTGTACGTTCCAGGTATGATTTTCTATGTTAAAATTTGGGAAACTTACTTTGGTCCTTAAATGTTAGAAGAAAATAAAGCTGTTAGAACAGTGTTGCAGGTATAACTAACTGGATGCAGAGCAGTACATCAAAACCTAAAATTTGTTTTTTGAATATTTGGCATAACCTTATTAAGGTTTGAAATACTGGCTTATCTTTGGGATTGGCTGGCCCAATCAGCTTTTAACGAACTTGTAGAACATTTCATGTGGTAAGGGGCAAAAGATTCTTTTCTTATTTTTTCTTTTACAAATGATAGCCAAATTTAATATTTCAAAGAAAAGTATGACCGCTGCTTGATACAGGGTATATGTAAGAGACACTTTGAGTTTAATGGTTGTAACTAGATGGTAGTAAAGCAACTATTGAAGGCACCCTCATTATATAGGGTGAAAAGATTTCCCCTAAGTTAACGTATATTTAGCATATTGTAATTTCTTGGTTTTAATGTGACTTATGAACATTAACAGTACCCTTTGCAAATATTTCAGTTAAGCTGGACATGGTTGCTTGATCCTGTAGTTCCAGCTACTCCAAAGGCTGAGGTGGGAGGATTGCTTGAGCCCAGGAATTCGAGTCCAGCCTGGATAAACATAGGAAGACCCTGTCTCTTTAAAAAAATAAAAATAAAAACAAATTTCAATTGAATCTTTAGTGTATTCCTTTAAAACATATTCTTTTTATGATTTATATATTAAGAGCTTTAAAATTAAGTTTATAAAGTATAAAGAGAGTTTCTTCCATCAGGTCCCTTAAAATAGAGGATTCCAAGGAAGCAGGTGATGGGGGAGGGTTTAAGATAATAAGATATAATTTTGAAATCTTGTTTAATGGAAATCCTTAGGCATTTCTACTGGAGGAAATGTCAGATCAAGACACAAGCTGACAAGTCCAAAAGCTGATGTTAAACTTAAGACTTCCAGGGCGACTGATGCTTCAATCTCTATGGAGTCCTTAAAAGGCACAGGAGATTCAGTAGATGAACAGGTTAGTATTTTTTAGTCTTTTTTTTCCTTGTTCTTCAGTCTTTATGAGTGCTGACCAAAAAGGGTAGAAGAACCTTTGGAAGTATACTAGGTGATAAACAAACATTCTTAAAAGATACAGGGGATTCCAGGATCCTTTGGTGATGCCAGGTTTGAGCCTAAATTATCTAGATTACTCAAGGATTTTGCTCCAAAACATACGACTTGCGTTAAGCGTTAGCCATGATGATGTATTATCTTGATATGTCTCAAAAGAACTACCTTCTGATCTGTGTGGCATTAGTAAATCAAACTGACAAGAATTGCTTTTTTAATTAGGCATCTTTTTGATTTTTATTCTTGTGAATTTATTTGATGGATGAACCCTTTTACATAAGAAAGATACATTATTAAAGAAAATTAGCCCTTATTATTTCCCTCAGTTAGAAAACAGTATCATAAAGATTATTACTTTTGAGTCTTTATGATATCTTTATCTTTCTTACTATTGCTATGCCACATTATTGATTTGTCCCTTGTAAAGATGAGGGACAAATCAATGACTGGGCATATTAATAGTATCGGTGCATTCCTTTGGCACATGTCCTATCTGACCAGTTTATTTTACTTTAATTTTTGTTATGTTTACTGTCTGCAACCAGAGTTATTCAGTACCACTTCACACTCACTAGGATGTCTACACAAAACTTGTATATGAATGTTCTGGAATCTATAACCTGTGGACCAAATCCTTCTCCTGCCTGTTTTATAAATAACTGTTTTTTTGGAATACAACTGTGCTCATTATTTTACATAATTGTCTATGGCTGCTTTTGTGTTACAATGGCAGAGTTGCTACAGAGACTGCATGCCAACAAGCTAAAAACATTTGCTATCAGACCTTTTATAGAAAACTTTTTTTAGTCTGTGAATTATGTTCTCAAAAATATTTCCAGTGTGTCTTTTATTACTACAGGATTTTACTGTGATTGAATCAAAAGGCCTACTTTATGTTACTTGTACCAGTGTACTCACTTCACACTGGGGTGTGAATAGTTGAATTTGCAAGTTTTTACCAAAAAAAGTTAAAAATGTTTTTTCACATAATGATTGATTTGTTTTACATTGAACAATAGCCTTCTTTTAGATTAAGTTCGTATTTTTGTCCTATTGGCTATAACTTTGGATTGAATTATTTCAGTGGCTTCTTTAGAGATTATAGTATACATCTTTAATTTATCATAGCCCATTATCAAGTGATACTTTCCCACATCACCTATAGTTTAAGGACCTTTCAACATTGTACTTTATTTCTCCCCTCCTGACTTTTTTGATATTGTTGTCATACATTTTACTTGTATGCACAGACCCCAAAATATGTATTACTTTTGCTTTAAATAGTTAACTGTCTTTTTTTTTCAAATTGAGATGTAATTTGCGTATAAAATTCACCCTTTTAAGTGTACAATTTATTATTCTGATTTTGTGTGTGTTTATATTCACAGAGTTGTGGCTCCATCACCACAGTCTATTTTCAAAACATTTTTATCACTCTAGGAAGAACCACCATACCAATTAGCAGGCACTCCTCATTACCTAGACATTTCAGCCCCTGGCAAACACTAATCTGCTTTCAGTCTCTATAGATTTGCTTGTTATTGATGTTGCATATAAAAGGAAATCACATAATATGTTGCCTTTTGTGACTGGCTTCTTTGATTTAGCGTAATGATTTCAAGGTTCATCTATGCTGTATCATTACTTTATTCCTTTTTATGTCTGAATATACATTTTGTTTATCAATTTATCAGTCAATGGACATGTTCAACTTTTTAGCTATTATGAATAATTCTGCCATGAACATGCATATACAAGTTTTTGTGTAGACATATATTTTCAGTTCTCTTGTGTATATACCTATAAGTGAATTGCTGTGTCATGTAATTTTATGTTTAACCTTTTGACAAAATTCCAAACTTTTTTAAAGTGGTTACACCATGTTACATTTGACTAGCACTGTATGAGGATTCAGATTTCTTCACATTCTTGCCAACATTTATGTCCGTGTTTTTTGAGGATGGCCATCCTGGTGGGTGTGAAGTGGTATTTCAGTGTGATTTTGATTTGCATTTCCCTAGTGACTAAATGATGATGAGCATGTTTTTATGTGCTTCTTGGCTATTTGTATATCTTCTTCAGACAAATATCTAGTCATATCCTTTTTTAACTGGGTTACTTGTCTTTGCTCTGTTAAATTATGAGTTATTTCTAAATTCCATCTACAAGTCCCTTATCAGATACATTATGTGCTAGTATTTTTTCTTATTCTATGCATTGCCTTTTCACTTTTTTATTGGTGTTCTTTGAAGCATAGAAGTTTAAAATTTTGATGAAGTTCAATTTAGCTAGTGTTTTGTCTCCTTTGCTTCGGTGTCATATCTGAGAAATTGTTGCCTAATCCAAGGTCACAAATATTTGTGCCTACATTTTTTTCTAAGAGTTTTAAAGGTTTAACTCCTGTATTTAGTTCTCAGTCCATTTTGAGTTAATTTTTATATATGGTGTGAAGTGGTAGCTTAACTTTATTCCTTTGCATATAGCTATCCAGTTGTCCCAGCATTTGTTAAAAAAAACTGTCCTTTCCCCTTTGCATTTCTCAGCACCCTTGTCAAATATCTGTTGACCATAAGTGCAAGGGTTTATTTCTGGACTCTCTGTATTCTCTTCCATTGATTTATATTTTTATTTTTGGAATTAGGAAGTATAAGTCCTCCAACTTCTTTTTCAAGATTGTTTTGGCTATTTTGGGTCCCTCTGTTTCCATAGGCATTATAGAGTCAGCAAATGTTTTATACTTTTTGATGTTATTAGAAACACAGTTGTTTCTGAATTTCACTGTTGGATTGTTTATTGCTAGTATATAGAAATTCAGTTGATTTGTGAATTGATCTTGTATCCTGCAACTTTATCAAACTATTTCTAATCCAATAGTTCTTTTGTGAATTTCTTACCATTTTCTCTATGTAAGATGAAGTTGTCTGTGAATAGAGATAGTTTACATATTCTTATTGGATACCTTTATTCCATTTTGGATGCATTTTATTTTAATTGCCTTTTAAAGAAATTTTACAAATGCACCAGAAGTCTTTTAAATCTATTCATGTAGTTACAATTAGAAATCTCGTGATTTCATTTTTTTTGCATGTATCCAGATTTCCTAAAAGACTTCCTTTAACATTGGTTCAGGTATACTAGGAAAGAATTTTTTTAGCTCATGTATGCCTGAAAAGTCTTTATTTCTCTTTTCTTTTCAAAAGATATTTTTACTGGTTATAAAATTCTGAGTTGATAGTTTTATTCATTTAGTGCTTTAAAGATGTTGCACTGTTGCCTGGCTTGTATTGTTTTTGAGAAGTTGGCTGTCATTTTTATTCCTATTTATTTTTGTGTGTGTATGTGTTTAAATTTGGCTGCTTTTAAGATTTTCTTCTTATCACTGGTTTTGAGCAATTTGGTTATAGTATACACTGGAGTAATTTTTTTTTTTTTTTTTTTTTTTTTTGAGACAGAGTGTTGCTCTGTTGCCCAGGCTAGAGTGGAGTGGCACGATCTTGGTTCATGGCAACCTCTGCTTCCCAGGTTCAAGCGATTCTCCTACCTTAGCCTCCTGAGTAGCTGGGATTATAGGCGCGCACCACCACACCCGGCTAATTTTTGTATTTTTAGTAGAGATGGGGTTTCACCATGTTGGTCAGGCTAGTCTTGAACTCCTGACTTCGTTATCCGCCCGCCTCGGCCTCCCAAAGTGCTGGGATTACAGGCATGAGCCATCATGCCCAACCTAACTTGGAGTAATTTTTTAAGTATCTGTTTTGTTTGAGGTTTGTTGAGCTTTTTGGAACTGTGGGTTTATAGTTTTCAGCAAATTGGGAAGTGTTTCAGCCATTGTTTCTCCAGATATTTTTGTGCTTCCCTCTCTTTCTAGTGACCTTAGTTACAAAATACTAGGCCTTTTGGGCCGGGCGCGGTGGCTCAAGCCTGTAATCCCAGCACTTTGGGAGGCCGAGACGGGCGGATCACGAGGTCAGGAGATCGAGACCATCCTGGCTAACACGGTGAAACCCCGTCTCTACTAAGAAATACAAAAAAACTAGCCGGGCGAGGTGGCGGGCGCCTGTAGTCCCAGCTACTCGGGAGGCTGAGGCCGGAGAATGGCGTGAACCCGGGAGGCGGAGCTTGCAGTGAGCTGAGATCAGGCCACTGCACTCCAGCCTGGGCGACAGAGCGAGACTCCGTCTCAAAAAAAAAAAAAAAAAAATACTAGGCCTTTTGAAGTTACACTCTCAGCTCTCTGATCCACTGTTCATATTTTTTTCATTAAATTTTTTTCTTTTTATCCTTGGATAGTTTGTATTGCTGTTGCTGTGTCTTCAAATTCATTAACCTTCTGCAATGTCTAACCTGCCACTAATCTCATCCAGTGTATTTTTCATATGAAACAATGTAGTTTTATCTCTAGAAGTTCAGTTTTGGTCTCTTATTTTTATTTACATCTTCCATGTCGCACTTGACATGCTTTCTTCTAGGTTCTTGAACATACGGAACACAGTTATAATAATTGTTTCAATATTCTTGACTATGAGTTCTATTATCCAAGTCATTTGTGGGTAGGTTTCAATTGAGCAATTTTTCTCCTAATTATAGGCTGTATTTTTCTGCTTCTTTGCCTGCTTGCTTGGTTTTAATTAGATGTCACAAGACAGTGTGCATTTTGCCTTTTTGGGTTCTGAGACAGTGATAAGTTATTTGAAAATAACTTATAAGTTATTTGAAAGTAATTTGATTCTTTCCAAGCTTGGTTTTGAGCTTTTAAAGGTGGTGCCAGAGCAGCTTTTAGTATAGGGGTAATTTTACCCATTGTAGGGCATACCCTTTTGAATACTCTTCCTGATGCACCTTAAATTACAAGGTTTTCCACTCTGGTTGGTGGGAACAGACTGTTCTCCTATGCTGTATTGGCTACAGACATTGTTTCCACTGTTCATTTTCAACTTTTTCCCTGGCATGAGTAGTTTTCTCACATACGTGTGCTGGTCAGTGCTCAGTAGCTGACGCGAAGGGATTATGCAGATCCCTGGGGCTCTCCTATACAGCTCTATCCTTGCCATTACTTTGCCCTGCAAGCGCTAGAAACCTTGGCTTTCCTGGACTCCCAGCTGTACCTTTTCAACTCAGGGAGATTGCTGGGCTCTGTCTGAGTTTACCTACCTTAGCCCTGAAAACTCTCCACAGCAGTTAGCTGGGACGGTTGTAGGGCTCACCTTGTTTGGCTCTGCAGTTCTAGTGATCATAATTCTGTGTTGCTTGCTCTCCAATGAAAACTATTGTTTCCTGTCTTTTGTCAGGTTTTTGTTTTGTTTTCTGAAACTAGGATAAATCTGGTTCCTGTTACTCCATCTGGGCTAGAAGAGGATGTCCTACATAGGGGGTATGTGTGTCTGTGTATGCTTTTTCTTAAGACTAGAAATGGTGATGTGCTTTTTTTTTCCTTTTTTTCGCTGAAGAGCATGTCTTGAGAATTTTTTTTTTTTTTTTTGACAGATTCTCGCTCTGTAGCCTAGGTTCAGTGGTGCGATCTTGGCTCACTGCAATCTCTGCCTCCCGGGTTCTGATTCAAGCAATTCTCATGCCTCAGCTTCCCAACTAGCCGGGGTTACAGGAATGCACCACCATGCCCAGCTGATTTTTGTATAAATAGAGACAGGGTTTCACCATGTTGACCAGGCTGGTCTTGAACTCCTGACCTCATGATCCACCCACCTCGGCCTCCCAAAGTGCTGGGATTACAGGCGTGAGCCACCACGCCCGGCCATCTTGTGATTTTTTTCTGCATGTAGTCTTTGTTGGTACTGATGTTCAGTATCCTTAATTCATTAGGATTTCACAGTGGTAATTAGGTCAGTTCAAGTCTTCTGGTAAGCAGACCACAAGGTGGAATTAGAAATGGAAGAGATTTAATGAAGGAAAAGCCTATAAAGCATAAAGAGTAGAATGAGCAGGAATAGAAAAGGGGAGTTCTCAGATTTCACTACAGTCTGGCACCTGTGACAGGAGAGGAAAAGAAGGAAGATTGACTAGGAAGAACCTCAGACTTCAGATTGCCGTGCAATCTGAGATAGTGTCCATTTTGCTAGTGAGGAACCCCAGAGCAAGTACTGACTTTTGAGGATGCCGTTTGGATCAGAAATAGCTCAGTTCTAGTGTCTCTACTGTTCCCAGTCATTGGCATTGGCATGAACACTGCAGTGGATCCCAAAGGTTTGGCAACTGGAGGCTGTTAGCTGATTATACTCTGCAGCAAGTTCCTCTCTTTTGTGGCCATATTGCTTTATTTTTCACAGTTAAGCCTACTGTTCATCAGGAAGTAATATGCATGTGTAGTGTAAAGTAAGGGTCACAGTCATTGCAATTCAGAGGAGAAAAAAATCTTCTTCCCAATAGATGGTGTTGGGCCCATAGACTGCCAGTATTGGGTCAATAGACTGTCAGTATTGGCCCAACACCATCTATTGGGAAGAGGATTCTTTTTCTCCTCTGAACTGCAATGATGCCGTTGTTCTAAGTCAAGTGACTGTAGATATGTGGCCTTTCCTTATCATGTTTTCTTCTTTGGTAATTCCTATCCTGAACTTTATGTTTATAATTCTTTTGTTTTTCTATATCAGGGGTTGGCAGACTTTTTCTGTATATTGGACAGATAGTAAATACTTTAGCTTTTGCAGGCCATAATATTTGTCTCAACAACTCAACTCTGCCACAGTAGCATTAAAAGAGCCATGAGCAATATGCAAATGAATGAGCATGGCTATGTTTTAATAAACCTTTGTTTACAAAAACAGGCAGTGGGCCAGATTGGGCTTGCAGCCATGGTTTACCAAGCCCTGTCCTATAGTGTAAATACAGTTTTTTTGAAACAGTGTTTAATTTCATATATATTTGGAACTTTATATAAATGAGCTCATATCCATTTGTATTGTGTGATTTGCTTTTTTATTTCATATTATGTTTATGAGATTTCTTGTTTTTTTTTTATTCCCTCTATGGCTCTTCCAATGTTATGTGAGATTTCTTTATGTTGTATGTAGTTATATTTCATTTCTTTTCACTGATGTCTCAGGGTTTAGTCAGTTATTTTAACTTAGAATATTTAAAAGAAAAAATTACTGAATAGTGCTAGAGAACCAAAAAGGCAAAAAGGGAACATTAAGGTATCATGAAAGTAGTAACTGTAAGAAACAGCCACAATCTCTAGAACTGGATGAGAGGGCAGAATAAGTTGGAATTATTGAAACTTAAAAGCTTAGAGGAGGGGCCCCTTAAAGCTGCAGCTTGGACCTCTGGTGATGGGACAGTAACCTGGCTGGTACTGACATTCCTGAGGAGGCCTGATAAAGGCTGGTTCTGTCATTCCTGAGGAGGCCTGATAAAGGCTGGTTCTGTAAGGGCTGGAAAAAATTGCAAACTGGAATCAGCAGTACTTGCCAGGGTAAGGAACTCAGGGGTGACACTGTCAGTAACAGGAAGGAAATATCCTTCCTTCTTTCTTCCTGGTCTTCATCTAGTTCTTTGTGTTGGCAGGGTTCAAGAGAGCACCAGGTGGCAAAGGAGAAATGGTGTTTCCAGAGTCTTAGCCTTAGCATCTCAAAGCAGAGGATGGAAGGGTAGTTTTGAGGGGGAAAGTTAGTAGCATAACTACTGGTACCTCTAGAATTTTATTGTATCAATATGCCAGCCACAGTTTTACTATTCTCTAGTTAATAGACATTTGTGTTTTCAGATTTTTGCTGTTGTAAACACAATGCCGCTAATTTTTTTTTGCCCGTACAAAGATTTCTCTTTTGTTCTTTTACTCAGCGCATCACTAATGAAATGCCTTTTCATGGGTTATCGGCAACTTCTTCCATTGCCAAATCCATTGCCTTCTTCCCCCAGTCTATCTGTCTTTTTTGATCATTAGCACTGTTGAACCCACACTGTTCTTGAAACTTTTTCTTTCTTGTTTTCTCCTACAGTGTTATATGCTTCTGATTCTCCACTTGTCCTTTCAAATGCTGCTTTAAATTAAATTAAAATCCAATTACTTAAATTGAAATTAAAATAAATGCCAATTTTCTTGGACTTGTAGATGATTTTTAAAATACTAATATTGTTTTCTTAATTTTAAATACATAGTTATTAATGAAAAATTTAAAACATAGAAAAGTATAAAGAATAATAAAAAAATCTCAACCCTGTCCATAATACCATACAACTGACTTTTAAATCTTTATGATTTTCTCTAGCTTGAAAGCTAGACCTACCTTTCCAGCTTCCTGCCTAGACATTTCCACATGAATGGCTTGCTGGCATCTTACATTGAGCATTTCTAAAACTGAACTTATTTTATTATTATCTTCTTTTCTCCATTTTTTTCCTACTCTCTTTCCCACCTTTGGCTATTACTATTTCCAGAATTCACTTTAGGGGTTTTCAGTTATTCTCGGCTACCTGAGGTAATTGGACTAACTTAACTTTGGTGGTTGTGCAAATGCCAAGGATTGTGATTGTAGCTCCTTCCTTTTACATGTTACCTACGATTCCTTCGTGACTCCCTGAGTTTATGTCTCTTTAAGGACTCCTCTTAATGATGCTGAGGTACCGGGGAAAACTTTTTGTAGCACAAAAGATTAGAATAATATGGCATTTTAATTAAAGAGCATAGACTCTGGAACCTGTGTTTGAGTCTTGATTCTGCTGTTTAATTGCTATAATCCTGGATATGTACCCTTAAAGTAGAATAGGAATAGTAACTATTAATACTCAATAGCATTGTTATGCAAATAAAATGGAATAGTAAGTACAAAGTACTTAACGATATTCCTGGCATGCAGTGAGCACTAGATATAATTGTTAGCTATTGCTATTATTACTCTTTGGTTTAGTACTCTTTGGGGTGAACATTAGGATATTTTGAATGCTTAGTAACTGGTGCCTCTGCTGCTAATGTTAGTATACCCTTAAGCAGCGTGGGGACTATGGTGTAATAACAGTTCTCAGTATCTTCTGTTGAGTGTTTGTTTCTATGACATTCACAAAGGGAAAGTTGTTTCCCTAATGTACCCTAGTATTTAAGTGGGGGACATCTGCGTTTAGTTTCTTTCTGTTTGCTTCTCTGTGTAAATCTCATGAAGTGTCCTAGTGGACAGTCAGTTCCTTAGCCTGTTTTTAGTTCACAGTAGGTTTAAATTGAAACAGGTAGTGTTCCACCAGATAAAAGATATCTAAGAAATTTCACCTTGAACCTAGGTTTCTTGAAAAGACTTTAAAAATTGGCTTTAGAAAAAGTGTAACTAATTTTTTTTTTTTTTAAAGAATTCCTGCAGGGGAGAAATAAAGAGTGCATCACTGAAGGATTTATGTCTTGAAGACAAAAGACGCATTGCAAACTTAATTAAAGAATTGGCCAGGTGAGATAAAACCTTATATGAAATGATTTATTATACAAAAGACAATTCTTATTGAAAACAGAAAATTACAAATATATTTTGATGACTTAATATCTTTGATCTTATGGTAGCAAAGAGTTTTAGAAAAAAGACATTCTGTGATGCCAGAATCCCCCCAAAAAGGTTAGAAAACAAGCATCAAAAGCAAACTACTTTCCAATTTACATTTTCTTATTTACTTAACTTTCCAAATTTTTTGATGCAAAGATTTGTAGCAGTCATCTATTAAGGGAAGTTTTGGAAACTACTGTTGAAGTAGGTTGATACTGTTGTAACCAGAGGCATAGCAGTTACCTTTGATTTTTCGTCAGCATCTGAAGAAAAAATATTTCACTCACAAGACTATCTATTGTTGCCTTGCTAACTCCTAATGCTTTTCAATTAATGGATTTTGAATTTTGATAATGATATTTCTCAGCTCTTTGGGAGTACTATTCCAGTTTATTAATGATGTGTATGAGGCACATCTACTTTGTACGTGTAATTTCTTTGTCAGATATACATCCCCAGTTTTGGGGGTCTTAAAAAGTACTTAATAGGCCGGGCGCGGTGGCTCAAGCCTGTAATCCCAGCACTTTGGGAGGCCGAGACGGGCGGATCACGAGGTCAGGAGATCGAGACCATCCTGGCTAACACGGTGAAACCCCGTCTCTACTAAAAAATACAAAAAATTAGCCGGGCGAGGTGGCGGGCGCCTGTAGTCCCAGCTACTTGGGAGGCTGAGGCAGGAGAATGGCGTGAACCCGGGAGGCGGAGCTTGCAGTGAGCTGAGATCGCGCCACTGCACTCCAGCCTGGGGCACAGAGCAAGACTCCGTCTCAAAAAAAAAAAAAAAAAAAAAAGTACTTAATAAATGAAGGTATCTGTAGAGAAATGGATGAATATAAATTGTAAAAGTTAAATTTATGGAGAGACCATACCTAAAAGTTGATAAAAGTTGATAAAATAGTACTACTTTTTGTCAGTGAATTGCAAAAAAAGATAACAATATTAGGTATATTTTGAACGTATTTCATGTTGAAGCCTTGACGTAAAGTTTGTAGAGGCTTTTAAAAAGACTGAAGTTAAAAAATTACCTTACTCTAAATCATAGAATCATGGGTATCAAAGATGACTATAAAAAAGTGATGTTTTGGAAGCCAGAATATAGGGTGTGAGAATTCAAAGTACATGCCTTAGTCTGAATTTGATACGCTACCTGAGATAAGTAGTGATCTCTTTCATTAGAATTCTTTGGCTGGCCTACTTTCTAAAGTAGAGTTTTCATTAACTTCAGTGTTCTTTTATTGGGAAAACATTTCATTGTTATCCTCAGTATTTGAAGATGATGTTCTTGTGAGGCTATTTAATACATAATAAGTCCTTTGATGAGGAGTTATTAAATATATTTTGATGGTATTGAAAAGTTATTGCTATTTGTTTGACTCTGTTTGTTAATGGTCCTAAGTTGCCATTATTGTCCTCCTGACCCATTTTGTTTGAGCTGCCAAGCTTGGAGAATACCTGCAATATTAGAGCATGTCATTTTGGTATTTAATAACCCTCTACTTCCTATAAAATATGCTAGGTTTTCTTTTTTTGTAATTTCTTTGTAGAAGGTCAGTGTGTTAATACAAGGTCAGTGTTAGTAAAAATCTGCTTATACTGCTAAAGAATCCCATTATTACTATATTTACTGTTAACATACAAGTATATGGGAATAATGTGTTCTTGATTTCTTAAAATTTGCTGAGTTTCCTCTATTGGATATTTCAGTCTACTTTGTCTACTTTTGTCTACTCATACTTTGAAATTGTTTTCTTTGCTTTTTTGTTTTTTTATTTGTAAGACTGTTCGATTGACGTGGGAATGTAGAGAACAGAATCTCATATAAAGCAGTGGCAACAAAACATTTCCAGTTTTTACATTCTTTTCCCTCTGAATTTTCAATCTGGTTTGAAATAGTTAAATATACTTATGTCTCTTTTATCTTAAAAATGCTCCTTTCCCTATATATTTCCCCCTAGTCACTGCCTTCTTTGCATTACAAGACATAACCTTTTTTCTAGAAAGAATAGTCTATATTATTTTCTACTCTGTTGCATTTTATTTTTTTATCAAGCATACTTGCTTGCTTATCAATCTGTTTATTTATAAATATGTCAAAGTGCAATTTGCATGCAATAACATGAACCAATTTTAAGTGTAGATTTCAATGAGTTTTGACAAATGTAAGATACACAAGATTTCCTTTTCATGATATACAGCATTTATGTTACTCCAAATAGTTTCCTCTAGACCTTTTACAGTCTGTTTTCCCTTTCTCCCCCATCCCAGTTAGTTTTCCCTTTCTCCTCCATCCCAGGCAACCATTAATATAGTTTCCATTATTATAGTTTAGTTTTACATGTTCTGGTACACCACATAAATGGCCACACAGTATATACTCTTTTACTGTCTTTTTTCCCTCTACCTAATGGTTTGGATAGGGGGTGGTAAAATACACCTAGCGTAAAATTTACCATCATAACCATTTTTAAGTGTACAGTTCAGTGGCATTAAGTACATTCACAGTGCTGTGCAACCATCTCTACCATCCATCTCCAGAACTTTATCATCACAAACTGAAACTGTACCCATTCAATAATACCTCCTCCTTCTCCTTTCCCTCTTGCCCCTAGTAATAACTTCTCTGTGTGTCTCTATAAATTTGACTAATCTAGATAACTCATATAAGTGAAATCATACAATATTTGACCTCTGTATCTGGCTTATTTTACAGCATAATGTTTTTAGTTGTTTTCAAGTTGTTGTGTATGAGTATTCATTTTTTATTGTTGAATAGTATTTCATCACATGCCCATACTTTAATTTGTTTATCTCTTCATCTATTAATGGGCATTTGGGTTCTTCAGATTGTTGCCTTTTATGAATGAAGCTTCCATAAATATTCATGTACAAGTTTTTGCACGAACATAATTATTTTTCTTCAGTAAATACTCAATTATATGTTAAGTGTGTCTATCACTTTATAAGAAACTTCCAAACCGCTTCCCAACGTGATTGTGCCAATTCACATTTCCACTAGCAACTTATGTGAGTTCCATTATTCTGTCTACTTATCAACTCTTGGTATTGTCATTTTAAATTTTAGCCCTTCTAATGAGTATAGTGGTTTCTCCTTGTAGAATTAATTACTGTTTCCCTGGTAACTAATGTGATTATTGGTGTGATAATCACATTATAATAATGTGACTAATGTGTCATTCTTCCTTTGTGAAGTGTCTGTCAAATCTTTTTCCCCTTTATTTCACCCATCATGTTCTCTTTTTAATATTGAGGTATTAGAGTTCTTTATATGTTATATACATGAGTTGTCAAATATGCATTTTATTCTCAGTTTGCAGCTTCCTGTATAATTATCTTAATGTTTTCTTTTGATAAAATTTTGGATCTTGGTTTATAAATTTTTTCCTTTTGTGGTCCATGTTTTTAGTGCTCTGTATATGAGATCCTGCCCATCACAAATTGCAAAGTTTTTTTTTCTATGTTAGAAAAGACTTCCTACAGAATTACCTTAGCCTCCTTGTCAAACTCAATTGAACATATATGCATGGTTTATTTCTGGACTCTCTGTTTCATTCACTGATGTATATGTCTATCTTTATGCCAACACTGCATTGACTTGATTAATTTTGTATTGTCTTAAAATCAGGTAAATCCTTTAGCTTTGTTCTTATTTTTGAAAATTGTTTTGATTCTTTGTGATCCTTTGCATTTCATTGTAAATTTTAGAATCAGCTTGTCAATTTCTAACAGAAAATTTTTTCCTGGAGTTTTGGATGAAGTGTTTTGGACATACAGATCAATTTGAAGAAAACTAACATTATTGAGTCTTCCAATTCACACAAAGTTATTTATTTAAATTTTCTTTAACTTTTCTAGGCAGTGATATGTAATTTTCAGGTTACAGGTTTTGTTATATGTATCCTAAAGTTTTTTTTTTTTTTTATGGCTTTTATACTATTGTAAATGGTGTTATTTAAAATTTTATTATACATTCAATTTTCAATTTTTTGATTGCTCATTTGAAAAAATAGATTTTTTAACATATATTGACTTGGTATCCTTCAACCTTTTAAAATTTGCTTATTACAGTCACTTTTTGGTAGAATCCTTTGGATTTTGGGCATAAAAGATGTCATCTACAAATAAAAACAGTTTTGCTTTTTTCCTTTCCAATCCATAGATGCTTTTTTTTTTCTTTTCGCCCTTTTGCATTGGGTAGTACTTCCAGTACAATGTTGAATGAAAGTGGTGAGTGGACATCTTTGCCTTTTCTTGTTCTTGATCTTAAATCTTTCACTATTAGGTACAATGTAAGCTGTGGATTTTTTAATAGATGTTCTTTATCAAATTGAGAAAATTTATTTTTGTTTCTAGTTTATTGAGAGTTTTTATCTTTAGTCATAAATTGGAGTAGAATTTTGTCAATTTTTTTTTATCTTTTATTGCTGAACATGTGATTTTTTTTATTCCTTTTTTCCATTAATGAGGTAAACTACATTGATTTTTGAATGTTTAATTTACCTTGTGTTCCTGGCTTAAGCCTCATTTGGTTATGTTTTGTTTGTTTTTATTTTTACTCTGTTGAATTGATTACCTGTTATTTTGTTAAATATATTTGTATCATCAGAAATATTTGTAGTTTTCATGAAATGTCTTACTATATTTTAATTAATTTTTAAAATTACAGTGAGATATACATAAAATTTACTATTCTAACCAGTGTTTTAGTGTACAGTTCAGGAGTGGTAAGTACATTCACATTGTTGTACAACCAGTCTTCAGAACTTCTTCATCTGCTGTAAAACTCCGTGTCCATTAAAAAACTTCTCATTACTCCTCTCACCAGCCGCTAGTAATCACTGTTCTACTTTGTATAGCCAATTATTTTACCACATCATTTAAGTGAAAATAGTATGTATGTATTTTTAATGTGGTAAAATACACATGACATAAATTGATCATTAGTGACATTTAGTATACTCACAGTTTTATACAACCATCACCATTTTCTAGTTGTAGAACATTTTCCATAATCCCAAAGGAAACTCTGTTCACCAGTTACTCCCCATTTTCCTGTTCCCCTGTGACTCTGGCAGCTTCTAATCTGTTTTCTGTCTCTAAGGATTTGCTGACTCTGGTTATTCTCTCTAACTGGAATTATAGAATATGGGGCCTAATATGTCCAGATTCTTTCTATTAACATAATTTCAAGGTTGACTGAGTAACAGTTCATTGTGTGGATATGCCACATTTTGTTTATCCATTTATACTTTGATGGTCATTTGGGTTGTTTCCACCTTTTGGCTATTTAAACTACATGAATATTTGAATACAAGTTTTGTTTGAGAATGTGTTTCTGTTGTTTTGTATATACCCAGGAGCGGAATTGTTGAGTCTTATGGTAATTCCATGTTGAACTTTTTGAGGAAATGCTAAAGTATTTTTACAACAGCCAAACCATCTTACATTCCTATCAATGTGTGAGGATTCTAGTTTCTCCACATTCTTGCCACCATTTTTTGGATTATGGCCATCCTAGTAGATATGCAGTGGTATTGTGTGGTTTTGATTTACATTTCCAAGGTGGCTAATGATGCTAAAAAATCTTTTCATGTGCTTTTTGGCCATTTGTGTATATCCTCTTTGAATAAATGTCTATTCAAATCTTTTGCCCACTTAAAAAAAATTGGGGTGTTTTTCTTTTTTGTTATTGTAACTGGTTTTTTAGATATTCTGGATGATAGATCATTATCAGATGTATGATTTACAGATATTTCTCCCATTCTGTGGGTTATCTTTTCATTTTCTCAGTGGTGTTCTTTGAAGTACAAAAGAAAAGTTAGAGAAATCTAAATTCTCTAACTTTTATTTTGTTGATAATTGCTTTTGGTATCATGTATAAGAAACTGCTGCTAAATCAAAGGTCATGAAGATTTACCTTCATGTTTTGTTCTAAGAATTTCATGGTTTTAGATCCCATATGTAGAACTTCGGTCCATTTTGAGTTCATTTTTGTATATGGTGAGACATAGTGTTCCGACTTTATTCTATTACATGTAGGAATTCATTTGTTTCATCACCATTTATTTTATTTTTATTTTTATTTTTATTTGAGATGGAGTCTTGCTCTGTCGCCCAGGCTAGAGTGCAGTGGCCGGATCTCACTGCAAGCTCCGCCTCCCGGGTTTACGCCATTCTCCTGCCTCAGCCTCCCGAGTAGCTGGGACTACAGGCGCCCGCCACCTCGCCCGGCTAGTTTTTTGTATTTTTTAGTAGAGACGGGGTTTCACCGTGTTAGCCAGGATGGTCTCGATCTCCTGACCTCGTGATCCGCCCGTCTTGGCCTCCCAAAGTCATTACCATTTATTTAAGAGACTATTCTTTTCCCATTTAATGGTCTTGATATTCTTGTCAAAAATTGACTAACTAGAGGTGTACAAGTTTATTTCTGGACTCTCAGATCTATTACGTTGATCTGCATATCTGTCCTTATGCCATTAATGGACTGTTTT
This sequence comes from Macaca thibetana thibetana, assembly GCF_024542745.1. Classification (NCBI taxonomy): domain Eukaryota; kingdom Metazoa; phylum Chordata; class Mammalia; order Primates; family Cercopithecidae; genus Macaca; species Macaca thibetana. The sequence continues at coordinate 43,925,895 of NC_065595.1, read as the reverse complement.
AATTAGTATAGCTTTGTAGTAAGCACTGAAATCAAGAAGTACAAGACCTCCAACTTTGTCCTTTTCAAGATTGTTTTGGCTATTCGGAATCCCTTACATTGCCATATGAATTTTAAAATCAGCTTTTCCATTTCTGCAAAAAACGCAGTTGGCATTTTGATAGGATTGTGTTAAACCTGTCAATGTCACCTTAACAATATTCAGTCTTCCTGTCTGTGAACATGGAATGTCTTCGATATTTAGGTCTTGTGTAATTTCTTTTAGCAGTGTTTATAGTTTTCAGTGTATAAGTTTTTTATCTTTTTGGTTAAATTTATTTGTAAGTATTTTATTCATTTTGATGCTTTTGTAAATGAGATGGTTTTCTTAATATCCTTTCAGATTGTTCATTGCTGATGTAGAGGAACACAAATGGCTATTGTGTGTTGATCTTATACTCTGAAACTTTACTGAATTTGTTTATTAGCAGTAATAGTCTTATTTATTTATTTATTGAGGATTCTCTAGGCTTTTCTAAATACAGTAGTCTCCCCTTATCGGGGAATATGTTCCAAGACCTTCAGTGGATGCCTGAAACTGCTGATAGTGCCAAGTCCTATATATATTTTTTCCTATACTTACATACCTATAATAAAGTTTAATTTGTGAGTTAGGCACAATAGGGGATTAACAACAATAACTAATAATTAAATAGATCAATAAGAACAATATGCCAGCATCACTATTCTTGTGCTGTGGAGCCATTATTTACTAAAATAAGAGTTACTTAACCACAAGCACCGTCCTACCTCAATCTGATAACCGAGAGGGATACTACATGACTAACGCCTATACACTGTGGATGTGCTGGCCAAAGGATGAATCATGTCCCAGGCAGGACTGAGTTGGGCTGCACCAGCATTCATTATTTATCTTTCTTACCTTAGTGCTCTGCCTAGAATTTCTAGTACATGGATGAGTGGAGTGGCAGAAGCAGGCATCTTTTTCCTGATCTAAGTGGGAAAGCTCTCAGTTTTTCATTAGTGGAATAACATGTTAGCTGTGGGTTTTTCATAAGTGCCCTTTACCATGTTAAGAAGCTTTCATGCTTTTCTTAGTTTGAGTGTTTTTTGTCATGAAAAGGTTTTAGATTTTGTAAAAAGCTTTTCTGCATCAATTGATGTGGTCATGTTTTTGTTTTTTGTTTTTTTTTCCTGCTGATATGCTGTATTACATTGATTAATTTTCTTGTGTTGAATCATCCTTGTATTCCTGAGATAAACACCAATTGGTTATGTTATAAAATCATTTAATACGCTTTTGGATTTGGTTTCCTGGCATTTTGTTGGGGATTTTTGAATCTGTGTTCATAAAGGATATTGTCTGTAGTTTTCTTTTCTCATAACGTCTTTATCTGGCTTTGGCATCAGGTAATGCTGGCCTCATAACATGAATTAGAAAGTATTTCCTCACCTTATGTTTTTTTGGAAGAGCTCGAGATGGATTGCTGTTAATTCTTTGTTTCGCAGAATTAATCAGTGAAGCCGTCTGGTCCCTGGATTGTCTTTGTTGGGAAGGTTTTGATTACTGAGTCAATCATTTTACTTGGTATAGGTCCATTCAGATGTTCTGTTTGTTCTTGACTCAGTTTTGGTTATTTATTTATTTTTTTAGAAATTTGTCCATGTTATCTAGGTTATCTAATTTGTTGACATACACTTGTTCATAGTATTCTCTTACAATACTTTTTAATTTCTGTAAAGTTTGTAATAATGTCTTCCACTTTTATTTCTAATTTTATTTGCATTATCTCTTATTTTCTTCATAAGCCTAGCTAAAAATTTGTCTGTTTTGTTGATATTTTCAAAGAACCAAGTTTTGTTTTTATATATTGTATTTTTTTTAGTTCTCTGTCTTTATTCTAATCTTTATTTTCTTCCTTTTGCTAGCTTTTTATTTAGTTTGCTTTTGGTTTCTAGTTCCTTAAGGGGTAAAGTTAAGTTACTGATTTGAGATCTCTTTTTTAATTTAAGGTAGGAATTTATAGCCATAAATTTTCCTCTGAGCACTGCTTTTGCTTCATCCCATAGTTTTGGTATGTTGTGTTTTTGTTTTCATTCATTTCAAGATACTTTCTAATTTTCCTTATGATTTCTTCTTTGACCTATTGATTGTTTAAAAGTGTGTTAATTTTCACATATTTGTGCATTTTTTTGTTTTTTCTTTTGTTATTGATTTAGAATTTTATTCTATTGTGGTGGAAAAGGTACTTTGTATGTTTTCAGTTTTTAAAAACATGTTGAGACTTGTTTTATGACCTAACATATGGTTTATCCTGGAGAATGTTCCATGTGCACTTGGGAATAATATGTATTTACCTGTTACTTGGTCGAGCGTTCTGTATATGTCTTTTAGGTCTAGCTGGTTATAGTGTTGTTCAAGTCCTTTCTTGTTACAGGCCGAAAGAATGAGGCTTGTGATCAACTCAGTATGCCACTGGAGGCTATATGAGTAAACAGCAAACTGCTTCTCATAAATGCAGAATGATTATTTTAAACAATCAATAGGTCAAAGAAGAAATCACAAGGAAAATTAGAAAGTATCTTGAAATGCAGAATATTGGCAAACTGACAAACTGTGTCTGCCGCCCAGAAGGAATGCTGAGGGCAGTCATGACCGAGGCACAAGTGTTTCTTGTGATTAGGCAAATCTGAAGCCTGTTAGCAATAACATGAACCTGTGATCAATCAGGCAGCTGACAAGTCGTTACCCCCTCTTCCCTGCTCTTGCTACCCAATAAATAGGAAGGGCTGTGGAAGCTCAGGGGCTGCCTTTGCTCACTAGAAGCAGGGAGCTCTTTTTTTCCCCTGGACCCTTCTTTAAAACAGTTTCTTTTGTTTTTTTGTTATCATTTCTATGTTCATCTCTTTGTTTAGTAATGACAGTCTCAAGCAGTAACCGTAGTAACTGCTATAATGATGGTCTCAAACAGTAACAGTAGTAACTGCTGTAATGATGGTCTCAAACAGTAACAGTAGTAGCAGCTGTAATGAAGGTCCGGAATAGTAACTGTGGCAGTCTGCCACACTTTGTTATTCTTCTTCTGTCTAGATGTTCTATATGTTATTGAAAGTGTGTTATTGAATTCTCTATTATTCTAGAACTGTTTATTTTATCTTCAGCTATGTTAGTATTTTCTTCATATATTTTGAGGTGCTGTTTGGTGTATATTTTTATAATTTTTGTATCTTCTTGAGGAATTGACTATCTCTGCCTATTGTAGCATTCTTTGTTTTAAAGGCTATTTGTTTGATATTAATATAGCAAAATAAACTGTCTTTTGGTTAATATTTGCATGTTTGTTGTATGGAATAAATTTTTTCATCTTTTAACTTTCAACCTTTATGTCTTTCAATTTAAAGTGATTGTCTTCTGGGGAATACAAACCTGTAGTTAGATTATGATTTTTAAAGATCCTGTAGTTAGATTATGATTTTTAAAGATTTATCTCCACCTTTTATTTGTTGAGTATAGAACATTTACATTTAAAGTAATTACTTAGAAGGAATTACTATTTTGCATATGTGTATGAAAAGACATTTCTTTATTTGTTCCTCAATTATCCCAATAGTGCTGTCATTTGTTTGATTTTTTTCTAATATGTCATTTTGATTCCCTCTTCATTTCTTTTTCTATATATTTTTTAAGTTATTTTATTAGTGATAACCTGGGGATTATAGTTAACACAGTAAATTTGTGACACTCTAATTTGAATTTTTACCAATTTAGCTTCAATGGCACATTAAAAACTCTGCCTTTACACAGCTGCATCTTCTATCCCATGTTGTTATTGTCATTAGTTACATTTTTATACACTGTGTGCTTTTTTTTTTTTTTTTTTCTCTGAGACAAAGCCTTGCTCTGTCACCCAGGCTGGAGGGCAGTGGCACAATCCCAGCTCACTGCAACCTCTGCCTCCTGGGTTCAAGTGATTCTCCTGCCTCAGCCTCCCGGGTAGCTGTTACAGGCGCCTGCCACCAAGCCCAGCTAATTTTTTTGTATTTTTAATAGAGACGGGGTTTCACCAGGTTAGCCAGGCTGGTCTCGAACTTCTGACCTCAGGTGATCCACCCACCTCAGCCTCCCAAAGTACTGGGATTACAGGCGTTAGCCACCGTGCCCAGCCCACTGTGTGCTTTTTATGGGCTGAATTGTGTCCTCCCTAAATTCATATGTTGAAGTGTTAATCCTCAATATTTCAGAAGGTAATTGTGTTTGGAGACAGGTCCTTCAAAGTGGTTATTAAGGTGATGTGAGATAATATGGGTGAGCCTTAATCCAACATAACTGTTACCTGTGTAAGAAGAGTAGATTAGAACACAGACATGCATGTATGCAGTAGAAAGACTATGTGAGGACACAGCAAGAAGGCAGCCATCTGTCAGCCATCTGGGAGAGACTTCAGAAGAAACTAATCCTGCTGACACCTTGATCTTGGACTTCTAGCCTCCAGAAATGTGAGGAAATAAGTTTCAGGTGTTTAAGCTACTCAGTCTGTGGTCACACTTTGTATGGCAGCCCTAACGAATTAATATAGTGCTCATTAACTTGGATTGATGATTATTGTTTAAGTTGTCTTTTGAATCATATTCAAAATAAGAGAAGTTCCATATCAAAAATATAATACTACTGACTTTTGTATTTACTTATCTAGTTACCTTTACCAGTTTTCTTTATTTTTTTGAATGGCTGTGAGTTATTGTTTAATATTTGTTCATTTTAGCCCGAAGGACCCCTGTTAGCATTTCTTGTAGGACGGGTCTACTGGTGATGAACCCACTCAGCTTTTGTTCCATTGGGAATATCTTAATTTTCCCATCCCCCACCTTTTTTTAATTTTGAGAGTTAAGTTCACGTAATGTTAAATCATCCATTTTAAGTACACAAGGCAGTGGCATTTAGTATATACACAGTGTTGTGCAACTACAATCTTTATCTAGTTTGAAAACATTTTCATCACTCCAAAAAAATCTTCAAACTAATTTAACAGTTACTATATTTGTATCTCCTCCCTTCAGCCCCTGGCAACCACTAGTTTACTGTTTCTATTTATCACCTATTCTTGATATTTTATATAAATGTAATTATGTAATGTGATCTTTTGTGTCTAGCTTCTTTCACAAGGTGAATCTGTGTTGTAATATGTAGCAGTACTTCATTTCTTTTTATGCTAAATCAGATTCTATTGTAAAGTTTTACCACAATTTATTGATTTATTCATCTGTTGATAGCCTTTTTTGCTTGTTTTCACTTTTTGACTATTGTGTATAGTGCAGCTATGAATATTTATGTACAAGGATGTGTTTTGAGTACATTTTCAAATTCCTGTGGGTATATACCTAGGAATGGGATTGCTGGATTGCATGGTAATTCTATGTTGAAGTTTGTGAAGAGCTGTGAAAATGTTTTCTGCAGCTGCAGAGTGTTTTAATATTCCTGCCATCAATGTACAAGGATTCTGGTCTCTTCATATGCTTGCCAACACTTGTTATTTTCCATTTATTATATTAAATGATAGATTTAAATGATACAGTAGTTTTGATTTGTATTTCTTTAATGACTGTTTATATTGAGAGTCTTTTCATGTGCTCGTTATCTATTTGTGTATCTCCCTTGAAGAAATATCTGTTCAAGTCCTTTCTCCATTTTTAAATTGGATTGTTTGTTGTTGTTGAGTTGTAAGATTTCTTTATATGTTTGGTTACTAGACTTTTATCAGATTATATGACTTACAGATATTTTCTGCCAATTCTTTTGAGTTTTCTTTTCCGTTTCTTGGTGGTGTCCTTTGAAGTACAAAAGTTTTAAATTTTGCTTAAGTCTAAATTCTTAATTTTTTATTTTGTTGCTTGTGTTTCTAGTATGTATGAATCTGTTGCTAAATCTAAGGTCATGAAGATTTACATCCCTGTGTTTTCTTCTGAGAGATTTATGGTTTTAACTGTTATATTTAAGTAGTTAATTCATTTTGAGTTAATTTTTATATATGATGTGATGGAGGCATCCACTGTCTTTCTTTTTGCATGAAGATATCCAGTTGTCCCAGCTCTCCTTTCATTTTTGAAGGATAGTTTTTCCAGATATTGGATTCTTGGTTAACAGGTTTTTTTTTTTTTCTTTCAGGATTTAAAATATATCATTCTGTCACCTTCTGTCCTTCATCGTTTCTCATTAGGAATTGACTATCTTACTGAAGATTCCTTGTGTATGATGAATCATTTCCCTCTTGTTGTTTTTAATATTTTCTTTTGTCTGATTCTAGACAGTTTTATTGTAATATGCTTTGGTGCGGATTTCTTTGTTTATCCTCCTTGGAGTTTGTTGACATTTTTGGATATGTAGTCATGTCTTTTATCTAATTTGGGAAGTTTTTTGGACATTATTTCTTCAGGTATGCCTTTTTGCCTGTTTCTTTCTTCTTCCTTTGTGACTTCCATTATATGCATATTGATACCCTCCATGTCATTCCACAGGTCCGTTAAACTCTCTTCACTTTTTCTTTCTGCTGCTTAGAGTGAATAATTTCAATTGGCCTACCTTCAAGTTTGCTGACTGTTTCTTGTGCTTTCTCACATCTGCTGTTGAACTCCTCTAGTCATTTTAAAAGTTTGAGTATTACACTTTTCAGCTCGTGAATTTCTAGGTGGTTCCTTTTTATAATTTCGTTCTCTTTACTGATATTCTCTATTTGTTCAGGTGTTGTTTTCCTGGTTTTCCTTAGTTTCTTGATCATAGTTCTTTTAGTTCTTTGAGTATATTCAGGATAGTTGATTTCCAGTCTTTGCCTAACAAATCCAATATTAAGCTATCTCAATGTAGCTTTCTATTAACTTCTTGTTCTCCTATTAATGGGTAAAAAATTCTTATTTCTTTTTATGCCTTGTAGTTTTTATTGACAACTAGCATCTTGAATGTTATAATACGGTAATTGTGGAAATCTAGATTTCCTTCACCTTCCCAGAGTTTGCACTTGTTGCTTGTTGAGGTCTGCTGTTTCCTGTTTGCTTAGTGACTTTTCCAGACTATTTTTACAAAGACTTCCTTGTCATGTAGAGTCTCTGAGGTCTTTTTTTTTTTTTTTTTTTTTTTTTTTTTTTTTGAGACGGAGTCTCGCTCTGCCGCCCAGGCTGGAGTGCAGTGGCCAGATCTCGGCTCACTGCAAGCTCTGCCTCCCGGGTTCACGCCATTCTCCTGCCTCAGCCTCCTGAGTAGCTGGGACTACAGGCGCCCGCCACCTCGCCCGGCTAGTTTTTTGTATTTTTTAGTAGAGACGGGGTTTCACCGTGTCAGCCAGGATGGTCTCGATCTCCTGACCTCGTGATCCGCCCGTCTCGGCCTCCCAAAGTGCTGGGATTACAGGCTTGAGCCACTGCGCCCGGCCTTGTTTTGTTATTTCAATGTCAGCCAGTGACTTGACCTTGAACCACTGAAGCCAAAAAGAGAAAAACGTACTCTCCCAATCATTTTAGATTGGCTCTAATCAGGTGTATTCCTTCAACAGTCAGCCAGTCAGTCTACAACTCTGCCTTAGCCTCCAGCTACTGCTTGCACTGAGCCTAAAGATCAGCCAGAGGTGTGTACCTTTTCTAAGGTTTTTTCTGAGCATGCCTATGGCTGTCAGCATGTGCATTACACTCTGGATTCCCTGGTATATGTGGAAGTCACTCGAAGTCCTTATTTTACCAAACATCTTCTTTTTCATTCTTCTCTTTCCTAAGCTTTTTGGTCCATCTACTTGCCCTACCTGCTCTCTCTTTTGCCAGGTATGTGTGAGTAGTATATGTCTTTAAATGATTTTGACAGACAGTGCTTGGAAATCTGCTGTAGCCTGAAGGAGCTGACACAAAAGCAAGCGTCTCTTCCAATCTGTCAGGTCAAAATAAATAACCACAAATGTTTGATAACAAGGTCCATATTGTCTCATTAGTACCAGCAATCCTCACCAAGATTGAGCCATCATCCTGGCGGCCACCATTGATCTGGGGAATGGGGGATGAATGGTAGGTGGACAAGTGAAAACACCATACCATACTTTTACCAAAATTTCCCAGCCTCTTTCCTCATTAAAAGCTCCCATGGTTACTATGAGTTTTGGTTAGCTTTCAGAGTTCTGAAAAAGTTGATTTGGTTAGTTTTCGCCAGCTTAACAGTCACACTTCAGTGGAGAGAGAAATTTTTGGAGCTCTCTACTCTGCTATGTTTTGCAATGTTACCCTTCCATGGTGGTGGTTTTAAATACTTTGGGATTTTCCAGCAAATTTTTTTAAAAATTCATTTCTAATTTAATTATTTTATGGTCAGAGACTATTCTTTATATGATTTTGGCCTTTCTATATTTATTGAAACTTGTTTTATACTGCTAGGCTGTGACCAGTTTTGAAAAATGTTTCATGTGCTTTTGAAAATAATGTTTGTTCTATCATTGTTTATAGTGGTCTATGGTTGCCAATTAGGTCAAGTTGAGTGATAGTTTCATTCAAGTTTTCATTATTTATAGTGATTTTCTTTCTCTTTATATATGGTATTCATATTACCAAAAAAGGAATGCCGTTATCTCCAGCTATACTTGTAGATTTGTCTGTTTCTCCTTTCATTTTTGTCAGTTTTGCTTCAATTATATTCAACTTGTAATAATAGATTAATGCACCTTTACAATTATTGTATTTTCCTGATAGACTATTTTATCATCATATGCCCCCCTTTATCCCTGCTAATATTAGTGGTCCTGTAGTCCACTTTTTCTGATATTAATATATCCATGGCAGCTTTTTTTTAAAATTAGCATTTGCATGGTATACTTTATTTTTTTCTTTAAGCATTTTATCTTGAAATAATTTTAGACTTACAGATGAGTAACAGATAGTTCAGAGAGTTCCCATTTAGCTTTCTTTCAGCTTTCCCTAGTATCTACAGCTCATATAGCTATAGTATATTTATTAAAACTAAGAAGTTAACACTGGTATAGTACTGTTAATTAGCCTGTCAACTTTGTTTGGGTTTTCCTGGTTTTTAACCCTTAACCTATTTCCATTCCAGGATCCAATTCAGTATGCCACATTGCATTTAGTTGTCATATCTTCTTAATCTTCCCCATTGTATATAGCTTTCCTTATTTTTCATGACCTTGACACTTTTGAAAAATACTGGTCAGTTTTTTTGTAGACTGCTCCTTAATTTGGGATTTGATATCTTCTAGGACTAGACTGGGTTTTTGGGAATAATTCCACAGAGGTGAAGTGCCCTTTCTATCACACATGATGCATCATCAGCATATGATACCAGCATGACCTAGTATGCTTGATTAACGCATGTTTTCTCTTTAATACTTTTATTAAGTATTTTATGGTTGTCTTTTTTAACACTTAAATCACTGATTCATTTGTAACTTTTCCTAGTGAATGCATTTAATTTTTTTATATGACTTTCCAAGAATTCTAGTACCACTTATTAAATTTTTCATTTTTTCCCCTTGGATTGAGATGCAGTCTTTTTTTGTACATACAACTTCATGAGCAATTAAATCTGTGTTTTTATAATATGTTCCATAAGCAATTGAATCTTTTGTATGTTTATAATTCTATCCATTTGCATGCCAGTAGTGAACTATTTTAATTATATCTTAATATCTGTGTGTATCTTTATACTCCTTTTCCCCACCTTCATTGTTCATTTTAACAAGTGCAGTTTCCTCTCTATTCTTGTTTCATTATGTTTCTTTTATTTTTTAATTTTCTTTCATCACCTGAAGAGTTCTGATGACCTTGTTTTGTTTTCTTATTTTAATAAATTTATGTTTGTTGAGTTCTTTTTTCTGTTCTCAATCTTATTATTGGATTAATTTATTTCAATTTGCATATATATTGGCATGAAGTTGTTCAGAGTTGATTATTTTTTAATGTCTATATCTAAATGATGTGCCTTTAAAAAAATGATTAATTCCCTCCCTCGCTCTCTGCCTCCCTCCCTTCTTTTCCTCCATCTCTACCTCCCTCCCTCTCTCCCTTTCTCCCTCTCTCCCTTTCTCCCTCTCTCTCACTCTCTCACTCTCTTTCTCTTTCTCTCTTTGGGGACAGCGCCTTGCTGTGTTGCCCAGGCTAGCCTTGAAACCCTGGGCTCAAGCTCTCCTCCTGCCTCAGCCTCCCACAGTGTTGGGATTATAGGTGTGAGCCACTGCACTCTGCCTTCTTGTATTTTTTGCTTTGAAAAATTCTGCTCTTTATTATTCTTGTTTTTTTTTTTTTTTTTTACAGGAGTGAAATTTATTCTTCTATCTTTACTGTCCATTTTTTTTTTTTTACAGGAGTTGAATTTATTCTTCTATCCCTAACTTTTTATAATAGATATGTAACTCATTGATTTTCATTTCCTTTTTTCTTTTTTAATGTATGCTTATAAAACTGTATTTCCCTCTAAACGTTTTCTTATTCCACATATTTTGATATGTAATATTTTACTAATATTATATTTTACAAATATACATATTTGATATGTATATTTTACTAATATTTTACCATTTAAAATTTTCTTTAATTTTTGACATGTTTTATTTAAATGCTTACTTCTTAATTTGTAAACAAATTGGGGATCTTCTGTGTATATTTGATAGCTATCTGAATTGAATTGTGAAAAGAATGTATTTTGCGTGATTTTACTAGTTTGAAAAAATCTTGGAACTTGCTTTACTAGCCTACCATGTGGTCGTATTTTGAATATGTTCATATATGTTTAAAACAATACATGTTTTTGCTTGTTGAGGGCGTCGTTCTTTTTATATTCATTAAGTCATCTTGATTATGTTCAAATCTTCTATTAGTGATTTTTTTAACTTATGAATTTCTGAGAAAGATGTTTTAAAGTTTCCCACTGTGATTTGATACTTATTTCTCTTAGTTTTATCAATTTTGCCTTGTGTGTTTGACTCTATATTTATTAGTTTTATACAATTATAGTTTGCTTTTTTTTCATTGTTGTTAAATGAACCTCTGGTTACCCTGGAGATTTGTAGTATGCATTCTTGACTAATCACAGTCGTTGAATATTAATTGGCACTTTTAGCTTTTCTAGACAGTGCAAGAACTTTAGAACACATGAGCTACATTTTCCTTTCTTGGTATAAATTATGTTACATGTTACAGTTCTGTGCGTTTATATGTATATTTAAATTTTAACTCAGCATAATATCACTGCTCTTTGTAATATTTTAAAATAATTTTAAGCTTATAGAAAAGTAAAAATATCACAGGGTGGGAGAATAGGAAATGAACTCCTAATGTGTACAAAACTTTTTGGCAGAATGAAAATGTTTAAAATTAGATTATGGTGATGATTACAGAACTCCATAAAATATACTAAAAGCCATTTAATTGGATATTCTAAATGGGTGAACTTTATGATATGGAAAAAATATCTCAATAAAGCTGTTTTTTAAAAATATAGTACAGAGGGTTCTCTTCCCTTCCCCTAGCTTTCTCTAATGTTAACATCCTGAATAATCATGGTGAAATTATAAAAAATTAACCTTGGTACAGTAGCATTAATTGCTACAGGGTTTATTCTGATTTTACTAGTGTTTTTTTTTTTTTAAAAAACGACTATGTTCTTTTCTAGTATCCTGTTTTGCATTCAGTTTTCATGTTTCTTTAGTCTCCTCCTGTTTGTGGCAATTCCTTAGTTTTTTTCTTGCCTTCCAAATCTTGACACTTTTGAAGAGTACTAGTAAGATGTTTTGTAGTAATTCCTTCGATTTGGTTTTTTCTCATGATTATATTGTTTTCCGATACATTATATCAGGGGGTACATGAAGTTGATGTGTTGATATGTCTTATCACTGGTGGTTTTAACTTTTGTCACTTGGCCAGTGTATAGTGTGCTAGGTTTCTCCCCCGAAAAGTTATTTTTCTCTGTGTAATTAATTAATATCCTGGGGGAGATCCATTGAGACTATTCAAATATACTGTTTGTTCTGAAACTTTTACCCACCACTATAAACATCCATCCAAGAAACTTGCCTGCAACTATTACAGTGATGTTCTAATGGTTACTTTATATTTCCTTTATTTGTTCTGCATTTATTAATTGGAATTCATATTTAAGGATGAGCTCTCCCTATTTATTTGTTACAGTATTTATTTTGTTATTTATTTTTATCAGTATCAAACTCATGGACATTTATTTTCTTCTTTTTTTCTGTTTAGACAGGATCTCGCTCTGTTGCCCAGGCTGAAGTAGTCATATGATTATGGCCTAATGCAGCCTCAACCTCCTGGGCCAAGGAGTCCTCCCATCTTAGCTTCCCAAGTAACTGAGACTACAGGCATGCACCATCACGCTCAACTAATATTTTTATTCTTTTGTACATATGGGGTTTCATCGTGTTGCCCAGGCTGGTCTTGAACTCCTGGGCTTATGCCATCTACCAACCTTGGCCCTCAAAAAGTGCTGGGATTACAGGCATGAGTCACTGTGCCCAGTCCCATTTATTTTATTCTAACCCAGGACTCACAAAGACAAAAATGAAATAATAAGATGTTACATTAAAAAAGAAACAACTTTTTATTTTGAGATAATTGTAGATTCACGTGCAGTTGTTAGAAATAACATACAGAAAGCCCAGGTACCTTTTACCAATGGTAATGTTTTGATTACAGTACAATATCACAGGAAATTGACATTGATAGAATTCATCAATTGTGTACAATTTTACATGTATTTATTTGTGTATGTCTTTAATTCAGTGCACAGTTTTTTCATGTGTAGATTTGTGTACCATTGCCATAGTCAAGATACAAAACAGGTTTTTTTTTTTTTTTTTTTTTTTTTTTTTTGAGACGGAGTCTCGCTGTGTCTCCCAGGCTGGAGTGCAGTGGCGTGATCTCGGCTCACTGCAAGCTCCGCCTCCCGGGTTCACGCCATTCTCCCGCCTCAGCCTCCCAAGTAGCTGAGACTACAGGCGCCCGCCACCACGCCCGGCTAGTTTTTTTTTTTTTTGTATTTTTAGTAGAGACGGGGTTTCACCATGTTAGCCAGGATAGTCTCAATCTCCTGACCTCGTGATCCACCCGCCTCGGCCTCCCAAAGTGCTGGGATTACAGGCTTGAGCCACTGCGCCCGGCCTTTTTTTTTTTTTTACAAGGATTACTTATGTTACCTTTTTGTAGACACAGATACTTTCTTTCCTATCTGCCTTCTCTAATCTCTAGGAACCACTAATCGGCTGTCTCTATGATTTTGTCATTTCAAGAAAGCTATGTAAGTGGAATCATACAGTATGTAACATTTTGTGACTGACTTTTTTTTCTAACTCAGTGTAATTCTCTTTAGGTCCATTCATGTTGTTGCATGTATCAATAATTTGTTCCTTTTTACTGCTGACCGGTATTCCATGATACAGATGTACCACAGTTTGTTTGATCATTCACCTGTTGAAGGACATTTATGTTGTCTCCAGTGTTATAAATGAAGCCGCTATGAACATTCATATGTAGGTTTTTGTGTGAACATCACATTTTAATTTCTTTGGGATACTGTAACTAATGTTTAGTTTCATAAGAAACTACTGAACTATTTTCCAGAATTGTTACATCATTTTACATTCCCAACAGCAATGCAAGAGTCTTCTTGCATTCTTGCTAACATTTGTTATAATTAATTTCTAATCTAGTCATTCTGGTAGGTGCTTAGGGATATCCCATCTCGATTTTAATTTGCATTTCTCTAATGGGCAGTGATGTTGGACATTGTTTCATGTGCTTATTATTTCCTTCTGTATCTTCTTCAGTGAAACGTCTATTCATTCCTTTGCCCCATTTCTTATTGGAATTTTTTTTGTTGTTGTAACTTTTGAAGTTTGAGAGTTCTTTATATGTTCTAGATAAAAATCCTTTATTGGATATGTACTTTGTGAATACTTTTATCTAGTCTGTAGCTTGCCTTTCATCCCCCTTGACTGGATTTTTCCTAGAATAAAAGTTTTTAATTTAACCAGGTCCAGTTTTTTTTTCCTTTTTAAGCCCATGACCATTTCGAGTTAACTTTTGAATAACATGTGAGGTTGAGGTTCTTTATTTTTTTTCCGATTGATGTGCAGTTACTCCAGCACCATTTGTTGAAATCTTTTTTGCACTTTTGTCAGAAATTGGCATATTCATATGGGTCTTTGTCTGGGTTCTTTTTTCTGTTCCATTGGCCTATGTGTCTATTTCTCTGCCAACTGCTTTGATTACTATAGCTATATAGTAAGCCTTAATACTAAGTAGAATGACTTTTCCTATATTATTCTTCTTTTTCAAAATTATTTTAGCTCTTCTCATCCTGTGCCTTTCCATAATAATTTTGGAATAAGCTTATTAATGTCTACAAAAAATTCTGCTGTTACATTAATAGGTGTTACATTAAACTATAGATCAAATTTGGGAAGTATTGCTGCCTTTGCTGTGTTGGGTCTTCTCATCTATGAACATGGTATGTTGCTCCAATTATTTAGGTCTTTGATTTCTTACAATAGCTTTTTGTAATTTTCAGGATACAGATACTGTACATATTTTCTTATATCTGAATATTTAATTTTCTTTGGAGCAATTGTAAAAGGTATTATATTTTAATTCTGCTGTTCACATTTTGTTGACAGTGTATAGAAATATGACTGAATTTTGTCTGTTGATCTTGACTCCTACAACCTTGCTGAACTCACTTATTAATTCTAGGAGTTTTGCTGTTTATTCTTTGGGATTCTTTTATGTAGACTATCATGTCATTTGCAAATAGGGACAGTTTTTCGACTTCCTTTCCAATGGGTATCTCTTTTATTTCTTTTTCTAAACTTCTGGTCCTAAGTAGGATTTCCAGTGCTCTGTGAGTAAGAATAATGAGAGGGGACATCCTTGTTATGTTCTTGATTTTAGGTGGAAGGCATTCAGCTTATCACCATTATTCCTAGTTTTATAAGATTTTTATTATGATTGTATGCTGAATTTTGTTAAATGCATTTTCTCTGTCAATTGATATGATCACGAGTTTTCTTCTTTAGCCTATTGATATGGTAGATTACATTGATTGATTTTTGAAAGTTGAATCAGCCTTGCATACCTGTAGTGCCTCACTTGTTATAATTGTTTTTATGTGTTGCAGGATTTGATTTTCTATTATTTTGTTGGTAATTTTTATATCAAAGTGGTCTGTAGTATTTTGTTTTGTTTTGTTTTGTTTTTTTGGTACTATCTTGGTCTGTTTTTGGTATTATAGTAATACTAGTCTCAAAATGAGTTAGGAAGTGTACCCTCTTCTATTTTCTGGAATAAACTGTGGAAAAATGTTGCTAATTCTTATTTAAATATTCAGTGAAACCATCTAGGCTTGGAGATTTAATATAACTTTTTAGTTAAAAAATTCAATTTCTTTAATGGCTTTAAGATTATTCAAGTTGTCTATTTCATCTTGGTTGAACTTTGGGAGCTTGTGGTTTTCAACAATTGTTTCTTTTTTTTTTAAGCTAGTTTTTAAGTTAATGACTTCAGGATCTGCACTTTAATTTCTGACATTAGTGATATGTTTAATTTTTTTTACCTTTGTTTTGCTAGGTTTAGTTTATTGACTTTTTCTTCAAAGAACTAGCTTTTTATTTTGTTGATTTTTCTCAATTTTTGTTCTCTTTTTTATTGATTTTTTTTTTTTTTTTTTTACTCTTACCTCTATTATTTCCTTCCTTTTCATTGCTTTGGACTTATTTTCCTCTTCTTTTTTTTATGTCTTGTAGTAGGAACTTAGAGATCATTCTTTTTCAGTGTAAGCATTTAATGCTATACACCTTCTTCTCAGCACTACTTTTACTGTACCCTAGCTATTTTAATTCATTCTGTTTTCATTTTTATTTCATTCTTCTTTGATTTTATTTTCGTTCAATTCTATGCATTTTTTAAAATTTCCCTTGAGACTTCTTTGATCCATCAGTTTTTTAAGTCATGCCATGTAATTTCCAATCGTATGGAGATTTTTCTCATCTTTCTATCACTTATTTCTAGTTTAGTTCTATTATGAATAGAGAATAACTTGTAAAATGTTTTTGAGCCTTGTTTTATGATGTAGTATATAGTTGATCTTGGTGAATGTTCATGAGAGCTTGAAAAAAACATTTATAATTGTAACTCTCTTGGATGACTTTGAGAGATCTGCTTCCTGTTAGCTTTAATATATTCTCCCCCTCCTGTTTTTGGTTTGTTTAGTAATCCTGTATGTAACTGATCTTTTCATCTGTGCTGCTACTCCCTCTGCTGCACATAAGTCATCTTTATTTTACTGAAACTCTGACTCCTGTTTCAGTCCATCACCCCCTAGTGGATGCCCTCTTCTCCCTGCTTGTGTTGCAGCACACCAGTTCAGGATACACGCTGCCTGAATGCCCTCCTTATACCTTTCTGGTTCTGACTCTTCGTGTTAGATCATCCTCTCACTTTATGCTGTCATATCCCACACCAGGCCACTGCTTTGTGGTCATGTCCTCCTTACACTTTTTCTGGCTCTGACTCTGCCTGTTGGTCTGCTCCCTTGTGTGGATGTCCTCTTTACCCACCTCAGACTTTGTCATTCCACATCAGACTGCCCCTTTTTGAGGATAACCCTGCTGTCTGCCTGGGCTCTGATGCTACACATGGGGCTGCCCCCCCTGAGTATATGCCCTCATCCTCTTTGAGCTCTAATACCCTGTTTCAGGTTAAGCCTTTGTTGGCTAATCTTCACCAGTACCCACTACCAACCCCTGCATAGATCCGCCCCTCCCCATACTTGGGCTCTGAATCTCCATGCTCAGTCAGTCACCCCAGTCCTCCTGCAAGGACACCCACCTCACCTTACTTCGGTTCTGCCACATTGTGCTTGGCTGCTTCTCCACATGGATGTCCTTCTTCTCTTACTTAGGTTCTAACACTGGACTGGTATTAGACCACCCCCATGTGTGGATGCCCTTGTCAGCCAAGGGATGCTTGAGTCCCGACACCCCACCCCAGGAAACTCTTCTGTACAGATGTTCTCTTTATGCCACTCAGATTCTGACTCTGCTTGTCATTATGGTCTTAGGATTTAATTGTTCAGGAAGGAAAAGGAAAGTGGAAAATAAATGAAAAAAAAAGGAATGACAGCTCAACTTTCAGATGAGAAAAAAGTGATCTCTTTGAGTAAAGACATTAAGTGTATTTCCTTGTTAATGAATAAGCACATTATATACTTTTTTCCCAATTATGTCATATAAAATAAGACAAACCCTCTGCTTCTTTTGTATTCTGCCTATCTTGCCTGATATATTGCATTTTTAATCAGTCAACTTTTGGATAAATAGAGAATAATAAGAAAGTATTAATAGAGAATGACTAGGAGGCTGAAGTTTTAAAAGTTGTCTTGATTTACATCTTTTCAGAAAATAATAGCTGTGAGGCATGAAGGATGTTTAATTTATATTAAAGGTCAAACCAAGTGGGAGAAAAATGCCAGAAGATTTAGAAAAACTTATGTATTCCTATGACATATTCAAGTATAGCATACTTAGAGTTTCAACTCTTAGGCACATCTACTAACGTTATTTTGGAGGAGAAGTCACTGAGAGAGCTTGGTACCCAACACAGTCTATTGACAAGCACATTTTTAGAAGGATATAATATTCAGCAGCTCTCAGCACAACATATAAAACAAATAACATGTGATATAGTTTGAATATTTGTCCCTTCCCAAATCTCATGTTGAAATGTGATTCCCAGTGTTGGAGGTGGGCCCTGGTGGGGGGTGATTGGATCATGGGGGTGGATTTCTTATGAATGGCTTAGCACCATCCTCTCTGTGCTGTTGTGATACTGAACTCACTATCACAAGAACAGCACAGAGAGCACATGAGAAATGAATGGTTTAGCTTTTAAACAACAACAGAATCTCATTGTTTAAAAGTATCTGGCACCTCCCCCACCGTCTTGCTCATGCTTTCACCATGTGAAATGCCAGTTTGCCTTCTGCTGTGAGTAAAAGCTTTCTGAAGCCTCCCCAGATGCAGATGCCAGCACTGTGTTTTCTGTACAGCCTGCAAAACCAGGAGCCAATGACACCTCTTTTGTTATACGTTGCCTAGTCTCAGGTAATTCTTCATAGCAACACAAGAATGGCCTAATACAGCATGCTTTTCAATTACAGAGTGACATGCAGTATAAAGTCAAAGCAAAAACTATAACTTCTTTTTAATGGTGTGAAGTTTGAAGCATTCTTACAAGCGCGTGGCCAAGAGTGGCTTTCATGTATCTTGGAGGGTTTAATTGAAGTCCTCTCTGTGAGGTCCTCTTTAGTTAGTATCTTTATTGATACAATGTATGAAAGAACAGTAAAGATGCCTATATAAATGTGAATAAAAGTGAAAATAAAAGTGAACAAAATATATAAATAAATTTTAGAATTGCTATAATAGACAGAATAATTGATTCATTCAAACAGGGTGAAAGACATTAGTAACAAGCACAGGATATTTATTATGTGTCTAAGAATAAAAACAAATTAGAAATTTATATTAAAGAAAGACTTACTGGTTAGGCCCCATAGACTAACAGAGAAATCTCTGGTTCATAGTTAAATTTAACTTGAATGTGATTCAGCCATTTGTGCTATTTGACAAGAAAACATGAAAATGCCTGGTATGGTTTTCTGTAATCTATGGATATCTCCTTAACAATCTGTATATGCTCAGGAAACTTTTTTGCTTGTTTTAGCCATGCTAATAAAAGAATAGAATACAAATGTGAGTCTGAATTTATGGGCTAATGAAAGACAGAAGCCACAAAGATAAATTAGGGGTATAGTGAATTATTTAGCTTGTAGAAGAGAGTGCTAAGGGATGAGTTGATATATGGGTTTCAAGTAAATGAAGGGGTTTCCCTGAGGTGTCCAGCATTGATTTACATTTGCAGAAGGATAAGTGGAATATTGATTGATCTTTCTAGGAGGTATTAGGATAGAAAGAATTCTTTTTGTTCAAGATTGCAAAATTAAGTGACCTCAGAAAGTCTTTTTCAATAAAATTAATGAATTGTTTGCATAGCTGGGGAAAGCACTGTCATTTTTGGAGACTTGAAAAATGAATGGCTTTGCAAAATACTACAGTTTGTGCTGAAAGATGCTTATAATTCTCTATATATTCATTTGCATTTTGTTACTGAGACTTTTTAAGATAGGGAGGGATACCATAGACTACTGCACAGATTGCACTGTAGACCTGGTCTTTAAAGGAAAAAAGTTTCAAAGTTGTAGAACAATGTAGGCCACAATTGCAATTTTTGATGTATATGAGCTATGCTCTAAGAGGCCTTAAAAAAAGTCTCCAGTATTTCATGTCCTAAGCCCATACTGTCAAGTAATGCATTGTTCCCCAGTGAATACTTGGGCACTAACTCATTTGAGGACATGGTTCTTTTTTAGACCCAGATACTTTGATTTTTCCCAGAGGACAGTTTGCTATTTGTGCTTGACATTTCTCAGAAGAAAAATAGAAAGTGTAGCACCATTAGTTTCCCATTGTAAAATGAGTAAATCATTATTATTTTATATTTATTCTGGTCTTTATTTTTTTAAATTGATTGTAAATTTTTTATTGAAATTAAATGTGCATTGATTGCAGTACAGTATGAAAATTAGAGGGCTTAAGTTTTTAGTGACTCGGGTTTCTTTCTTTCTTTTTTTTCTTTTTTTTGGTCTTCCCATCAGAAGCCTTTATGGATTTTGTTTGGGGTCAAGGGGGTAGTATACAATGGTCTTTATAATGGATTACATAGAAAATTTTAAGAAAAGGGACCTTGAATTTGTTTTAGGTAGAAAGGCATTCTCTGAATTTTAGTGGAATTTATACTATAGGCAGTATGTCAAAATCCATTTTCAGGTGGTCTGTTCTGAGCTCTGTAATCAAAAGAACATCTTTTGAGTAACTAGTGTACACATAACATTCTTTCTTCTGGTTCTAACCAGACCCTACCTCCTAAAAGAAGTTAGTTTTCTATGGCATTTTTTTTCTTTTACATAGTATCTGGAAACATGTACAGTGCCATATGAATGTGAATAATTTCCTGTGACCTTGCTAGATCTACTCAGAATTATGCTCGGGTCAAATTTTGGTTATGAAAAGCTGAAAGGCTACCACTACAGGTACATGTGATATGCAAGTATATGCTATAGCTATTCTCAGGCAGTTTTCATGTGCATGTGCATGCTTTTCTCTTTCATAGTTTACTTTTTATATGCCTCTTGTAGTGAATTTAGGTTTCTTAGACCTGAAATAAACAGAAGAACGGAAGTATCACTGAGCTAAGGGAAGGGAGAAGAGAAGAGGTAACCAGAAATATAAATATGGCACTTATTTAAGTTGCTACGTCAAAATTGGAACTATGGCTTGAATTTAGGACTTTTGAGAATTGGGTATTCTCATGTTAGTACTTGATAATTGAAAGTGTTTATTCTTTTTTTTTTTTTTTTTTTGAGACCAGAGTCTCACTCTGTCACCAGGCTGGAATGCAATGGCATGATCTGGGCTCACTGCATCCTCCGCCTCCTGGGTTCAAGTGATTCTCCTGCCTCAGCCTCCCAAGTATCTGGGATTATAGGTGTGCACCACCACGTCCAGCTGATTTTTGTATTTTTTGGTAGAGACAGAGTTTCACCATGTTGGCCCGGATGGTCTCGATCTCTTGACCTCATGATCCGCCCACCTCAGCCTCCCAAAGTGCTGGGATTACAGGCATGAGCCACTGTGCCCGGCCTGAAAGTGTTTATTCTTACCATATTAATTTGCAGGTTTTGATTGAAAAACAATTATTGATCCTTTGCTCTGTGATCTGATGATTCAAAGCATTTGTGGAAGAGATAATCAGTTTTTGTCAAGTAGTACTGAATTTGTTTTGGTAGTTTTTAGAGTAATTGATTAATTTAAGATACCTATATACACTTGAGTGACATTTTATGTTAGCTCTTGAAGAGGCCAAAACATTGCATCTTTATTTATTCTGAAATATGACTTTTCTTCTAATTTTATTTATGGTAATATACATATTAAAATTATTCCATTAAAAAATAAAACTAAAATAAAATAGTAGCAGATGAAGTAAAATTCCTCTTTGACAATGCATCCCTTCCTATCCTCCCCATAGCTATGCTGCATATTATGTTTGGGTGGGATTTATTTCTTTTTAACTTTTTATTTGAAGTAATTTAGAACTTATGGAAAGGTTCACCCAGCTTTGCATACATTTTGCATTACAGAAGTACAGTGATCAAAACTAAGAAATTAACATTGGTGCAGTATTATTAACTAAACTCATATCTCACCAGTGTCATTTCACTAATGTCACTTTTTTGATTCAATAGTCAACTCAAGATCTCAAGTTGTATGTAGTTGTCACATCTCCTCAGTCTTCTTCAATTCAGTCTTTCATAACCTTGACGCTTATGTGTTTTGTAGAATGTTCTTTAATACAGATTTATGTGGTATTCTCTCTAGATTATATTCAAATGGGTGTTAGAATGCCCAAGAGGCTCCCCACTCTTACCTGCCTACATTTGGCCTCCGTAAGCTGAAATTGTCTTACGCATTTCCAGTGTGGCTGCCCTAGGTTAGCTGGGGCTCACACCTGTATTTTCCTGTCAATGTAAGTCTCTTTAGATTTCTGGTTGGTTGGTTGCCCTTCAACCTTAGCTCTTAATTGGAAATTGAGAAGGAATATCTGGCCCACGTGAAGGGAAGTTGTGCCTAGAGGAATCTGAAACCTGTAGTGCACTGTGGGTAACTTACATCAACAATATACCTCAAATCAGCCTAATATCTGTTAGAGTAACTCAACTCCTACACTAAAAATCTAGCCTAGCCAAAGGAAAAGTCTGCTCACTATCAAGTATGGAAATTAATTTACTTCCATCTCTACTTCAGATTATACATTTTTTGGCAAGATAACAACACAAGTGATGTGCCTTTTCAATAGGTCATATCAGGGGCTACCTGAAATTGACATGCCTTTTTGCTGATGATGTTAAACTTGATTACCTGATTAAGGTGGTGTCTGCAGGTTTCTCCACTGTGAAATTATTTTTTTTAATAATTAATATAGTTCTATTGATTATAATCTAATATTGTTATTTATTTTGTTGTTAAAATTGTTCCATCTTTGGAAATAGGAAATGTTAGGAACATAAGAGTGAAAACAATTGAATATGTAAGCAAGTAGGTAAGTATGTGTAAATAATTATGTAGATATGTCTGAGTGACAGTAAAGAACATTGCTGCCAGTATTACAGTTTAAAAAGAAGGTGGAAAAGACTGAAAACCCAGGACATTTCTTGAAACGATCAGAGAGCTAAGGTTGAAGGGCAACCAATCAAGCAGAAATCTAAGGAAACTTATGCTGATAGGGAAAGACAGGTGTGAGTCCCAGCTAAACTGCAGGAGACACAGCTGGAAATGGGTAAGATTTCAGCTTGATCGAGGCCACATGTGGGCAAGTAAGAGTGGAGAGCCCCATGGACAGCAAATATGGGAGAGCTTGAACTCTCTTACGGGCTTTTTCTCCTTAGGCCCCACTTGGTGAGAGCCCTGCTAAAGCATCTCTCTTGGTCCAGGCCTGGGGGAGGGGAACAGTAGTTGCCGTGGAAAAGAAACAAAATTCCTGAGTCCTTCTCCTCTATCTGCCCTATGCAACAAAAAAACATAACTTCAGGAAGATGAGCAACATAAACTATTATCCTTAATATACTCGTAAAAACCACTGGGTGGTGGTGGGGCTGGGTGGAGGGTCCAGGGGGAAGCAAAAAATAACCTGTGGGGAGGGCAGAGTTATATGCTGGTCGGAGAACTATGGAAGAGGAACAGTAGCACTTCTAAGACCCTAGGCATACGAGTCTGATTAGCACAGGCCTGATTAGAATAACAGAAAATATCACCCCAACCCAGACCCCCACCATCAGACTAACAAGTATCTAGTAAAAGTAGTAGATAAATACTGATGAGGAACTCATTAGATGGACCCTCTAAGAGGGAACTCATAAAGCTGAACATGGAACAGACATTGAGAAGGAATACCTGGTCCACCTGAAGGGAAGTTATGCCTGAAGGAATTTGAAACTTGTGGTGCACTGTGGGTAACTGTGGCAACAATAAACCTCAAACCAGCCTAACATCTGTTAAAGTAACACAACCCCTACACTAAAAACCAAGCCAAAGTAAAAGTCTCCCCATTACCAAGAATAGAAATTATTTACTTCAGTCTCTACTTCCTACCCAAGGTGTCCAGATAGCAATAAAATATGAGACATATGAAAATGTAGAGAAAACAACATGTACACAAAGAGAGCAACAGACACTGGTGCAGTTATGGCATAAATGTTGGAACAGTCTGATGAGGAATTTAAAATAACTGATTAATATGCTAAAATCTGTATTAGTTATTTATGGCTGCCTAATACATTATCACAAAATTTAGCAACTTAAAACCCTGGTAAGCTTCCTGGAGGCCCTATTGTTTGATTGAAAGGTTTTGTGAGGCCCAACTTTAATAACGTTAAAGTGCCTTTTGTGTGACTGTATTGAGGCATCAACTTTGATCTTTCTGAGGTCTTAATGAAAGATTCACCCTTGGTTTTATCTCTAGAGCATGTTTTTCCGGGTATTCTCCTGGATTTGGAATTTTCTCAGAAGACATTTCTTAATTTTAGCATGTTTTTCGCTATGGGCAGGCTGAATGTGAAGTCCTGGCTCATTTTGGTTTAATATCTTTCCTTCAGTTTATCTCTTTCTTCTCCCAGTTTACTATAAGCACCAAAAAGAAACCAGGTGGCATCTTCAGCAGGTACTTGGAAATCTCCTTAAGTAAATCAGTCACCCAGATCATTTGGCATATTTCCTACTCTACACATTGTTAAACATGATAGTGTTGTAAAACATTGTGCTACCACATGCAGTGATTACCCTTCCTGCAATTTCCAGAAACATGTTTCCAGGGCCTCTCCTTGTGGTGGCTTACAACAGAGCAAGAGTAAACAAGACAGCAGTCCCTATCTTTTTGTAAACTAATCTCAGATGTGACATCTCATCAATTTTGAGAGTCACTAGATCAAGGCTATACTTGAGGATAGGGTATTAAACAAGGACATGAATACCAGGAAACAGGGATCATTGGTTTGTATTGCAGAGGTTGCCTACCACAATAACTGATCTTCCTTAATTTGCTTGTTTTAATATATTTTCTGTAGATTCCTTAATTTGTTTTTCTGTTTTATTTTTTATTATACTTTAAGTTCTGGGATACATGTGCAGAACGTGCAGGTTTGTTACATGTGCCATGGTAGTTTGCTGCACCCATCAACAGTCATCTACATTAGGTATTTCTCCTAATGCTGTCCTTCCCCTTGTCCCTCAATCCCCCTACCGGCCCCAGTGTGTGATGTTCCCCTCCCTGTGCCCATATGTTCTCATGGTTCAGTTCCCACTTACGAGTAAGAACACGCAGTGTTTGGTTTTCTGTTCCTGTGTTAGTTTGCTGAGAATAATGGTTTCCAGCTTCATCCATGTCCCTGCAAAGGGCATGAACTTCTTCTTTTTTATGGTTGCATAGTATTACATTGTATAAATGTGTCACATTTTCTTTATCCAGTCTATCGTTGACCGGCATTTGGGTTGGTTCCAAGTCATTGCTATTGTGAATAGCGCTGTAATAAACATGTGTGTATGTGTCTTTATAGTAGAACAATTTATTATCCTTTGGGCATATACCCAGTAATGGGATTGCTGGGTCACATATTATTTCTGGTTCTAGATCCTTGAGGAATCGCCACACTGTCTTCCACAATGGTTGAACTATTTTACACTCCCACCAGTGGTGTAAAAGTGTTCCTATTTCTCCACATCCTCTCCAGCATCTGTTTCCTGACTTTTTAATGATCGTCATTCTAACTGACGTGAGATGGTGTCTCATTGTGGTTTTGATTTGCATTTCTCTAATGACCAGTGATGATGAGCCTTTTATCTTATGTTTGCTGGCCCCATAAATGTCTTCTTTTGAGAAGTGTCCGTTCATATCCTTCGCCCACTTTTTGATGGGGTTGTTTTTTTCTTGTAAATTTAAGTTCCTTGTAGATTCTGGATATTAGTCCTTTGTCAGATGGATAGATTGCAAAAATTTCTCCCATTCTGTAGATTGCCTGTTCACTCTGGTGATAGTTTCTTTTGCGGTGCAGAAGCTCTTTAGTTTAATTAGATCCCATTTGTAAATTTTGGCTTTTGTTTTCCATTGCTTTTGGTGTTTTAGTCATGAAGCTTTTGCCCATGCCTATGTCCTGAATGGTATTTCCTAGGGTTTCTTCTAGAGTTTTTATGGTTTTAGATCTTACGTTTAAGTCTTTAATCCATCTTGAGTTAATTTTTGTATAAGGTATAAGGAAGGGGTCCAGTTTCAGTTTTCTGCATATGACTAGCCAGTTTTCCCAACACCATTTATTTAATAGGGAATCCTTTCCCCATTGCTTGTTTTTGTCAAGTTTGTCAAAGATTAGATGGTTGTAGATGTGTGGTATTATTTCTGAGGCCTCTGTTCTGTTTCATTGGCCTATGTATCTGTTTTGGTAGCAGTACCATGCTGTTTTGGTTACTGTAGCCTTCTAGTATAGTTTGAAGTCAGGTAGCATGATGCCTTCAGCTTTGTTCTTTTTGTGTAGGATTGTCGTGGCTATATGGGCTCTTTTTTGGTTTCATATGAAATTTAAAGTAGTTTTTTGTAATTCTGTGAAGAAAGTCAATTGTAGCTTGAAGGGAATAGCAATGAATCTATAAATTACTTTGGGCAGTATGGCCATTTTCGCAATATTGATTCTATCTTTGAGCATGGAATGTTTTTCCATTTGTGTTCTCTCTTACTTCCTTGAGCAGTGGTTTGTAGTTCTCCTTGAAGAGGTCCTTCACAACCCTTGTAAGTTGTATTCCTAGGTATTTTATTCTCTTTATAGCAATGGTGAATGGGAGTTCACTCATGATTTGGCTCTTTTTTGTCTATTATTGGCGTATAGGAATGCTTGTGATTTTTGCACATTGATTTTGTATCCTGAGACTTTGCTGAAGTTGCTTATCAGCTTAAGGAGCTTTTGGGCTGAGACAATGGGGTTTTATAAATATGCAATCATGTCATCTGCAAACAGAGACAATTTGACTTCCTCTTTTCCTCTTCGAATACCCTTTATTTCTTTCTCTTCTCTGATTGCTGTGGCCAGAAATTCCAATACTATGTTGAATAGGAATGGTGAGAGAGGGAATCCTTATCTTGTGCAGGTTTTCAAAGGGAATGATTCCAGCTTTTCCCCAATCAGTATGATATTGGCTGTGGGTTTGTCATAAATAGGTCTTAATTTTGAGATACGTTTCATCAATACCTAGTGTATTGAGTGTTTTTAGCATGAAAAGGTGTTGAATTTTATCCAAGACCTTTTCGGCATCTATTGAGATAATCATGTGGTTTTTGTCATTGGTTCTGTTTTGTGATAGATTACGTTTATTGATTTGCGTATGTTGAACCAGCCTTGCATCCCAGGGATGAAGCTGACTTGATTGTGGTAGGTAAGCTTTTTAATGTGCTGCTGGATTCAGTTTTCCAGTATTTTATTGAGGATTTTCCCATCGATATTTATCAAGGATATTGGCCTGGAATTTTTTGTTGTTGTTGTGTCTCTGCCGGGTTTTGGTATCAGGATGATGCTGGCCTCATAAAATGAGTTAGGGAGGAATCCCTCTTTTTCTGTTGTTTGGAATAGTTTCAGAAGGAATGATATCAGCTCCTCTTTGTACCTCTGGTAGAATTCGGTGAATCCATCTGGTCCTGGGCAGTTTTTGGTTGGTAGGCTGTTAATTACTGCCTCAATTTCAGGAGTTGTTATTGGTCTATTCAGAGATTCAACTTCTTTCTGGTTTAGTCTTGGGAAGGTGTATGTGTCTAGGAATTTATCCATTTCTTCTAGATTTTCTAGTTTATTTGCTTAGAGGTGTTTATAGTATTCTCTGATGGTAATTTGTATTTCTGTGGGATCAGTGGTGATATCCCCTTTATCATTTTTTGCTGTGTCTATTTCATTCTTCTCTTTTTTCTTCTTTATTAGTCTGGCTAGCAGTCTATTTTGTTGATCTTTTCAAAAAACCAGCTCCTGGATTCACTAATTTTTTTTTTTGAAGGGTTTTTCATGTCTCTATCTCCTTCGTTCTGCTCTGATCTTAGTTATTTCTTGTCTTCAGCTAGCTCTTGAATTTGTTTGCTTTTGCTTCTCTAGTTCTTTTAATTGTGATGTTAAGATGTTGATTTTAGATCTTTCCCACTTTCTCATGTAGGCATTTAGTTCTATGAATTTCCCTCTAAGCACTGCTGTAGCTGTATCCCAGAGATTCTGGTACGTTGTGTAATTATTCTCATTGGTTTCAAAGAACTTATTTATTTCTGTCTTCATTTCATTATTTACCCAGTAGTCATTCAGAAGCAGATTGTTCAGTTTCCAAGTACTTATGTGGTTTTGAGTGAGTTTCTTAATCCTGAATTCTAATTAGATTGCCCTGTGGTCTGTGAGACTGTTTATTATGATTTCCATTCTTTTGTGTTTGCTGGGGAGTGTTTTACTTCCAATTATGTGGTCAGTTTTAGAATAAGTGCTATGTGGTGCTGAGAAGAATATATATTCTGTTGATTTGGCATGGAGAGTTCTGTAGATGTCCATTGGGTCTGCTTGGTCCAGAGCTGAGTTCAAGTCCTGAATATCCATGTTAGTTTTCTCTCTCATTGATCTGATTTTGAAAGTGGGGTATTAAAGTCTCCCACTATTATTGTGTGGGAGTCTAAGTCTCTTTGTAGGTCTCCAAGAACTTTCTTTATGAATCTGGGTGCTTCTGTATTGGGTGCATATATATTTAGGATAGTTAGCTCTTGCTGCATTTATCCCTTTACCATTATGTAATGCCCTTCTTTGTCTTTTTTGACCTTTGTTGGTTTAAAGTCTGTTTTATCAGAGAATAGGATTGCAACCCCTGTTTTTTTTGTTTGTTTTTGTTTTTTTGCTTTTTACGTGCTTGGTAAATATTCCTCCATCCCTTTATTTTGAGCTGTGTGTCTTTCCACATGAGGTGGGTGTTCTGAATACAGCACACCGATGGGTCTTGACTCTTTATCCAATTTGTCAGTCTGTGTCTTTTAATTGGGGCATTTAGCCCATTTACATTTAAGGTTAATATTGTTATGTGTGAATTTGATCCTGTCATTATGATGTTAGATGGTTATTTTGCCTATTAGTTGATGCAGTTTCTTCATAGTGTCAATGGTCTTCACATTTTGGTATGTTTTTGCATACCAAAGAGTTTTGCAGTGGCTGATACCAGTTTTTCCTTTCCATGTTTAGTGTTTCCTTCAGGGGCTCTTGTAAGGCAGGCCTGGTGGTGCCAGAATCTCTCAGCATTTGCTTGTCTGTAAAGGATTTTATTTCTCCTTTGCTTATGCTGCTTAGTTTGGCTGGATATGAAATTCTGGGTTGAAAATTCTTTTAAGAATGTTGAATATTGGCCACCACTCTCCTCTGGCTTGTAGGGTTTCTGCAGAAAGATCTGTTGTTAGTCTGGTGAGCTTCTTTTTGTGGGTAACCCGACCTTTCTCTCTGGCTGCCCTTAACATTTTTTCCTTCATTTCAACCTTGATGAATCTGACAATTATGTGTCTTGGGGTTGCTCTTCTCAAGGAATATCTTTGTGGTGTTCTCTGTTTTTCTGAACTTGAATGTTGGCCTGTCCTGCTAGGTTGGGGAAGTTCTCCTGGATAATATCCTAAAGTATGTTTTCCAACTTGGTTCTGTTTTCCCCATCACTTTCAGGTACACCAATCAAATATAGGCTTGGTTTTTTCACATAGTCCCATATTTCTTGGAGGCTTTGTTCATTCCTTTTCATTCTTTTTTCTCTAATCTTGTCTTCACGCTTTATTTCATTAAGTTGATCTTCAATCTCTGATAGCCTTTCTTCCAGTTGATCAACTCGGCTATTGATACTTGTGTATGCTTCACGACATTCTCGTGCTGTGTCTTTCAACTCCATCAGGTCATTTATGTTCTTCTCTAAACTGGTTATTCTAGTTAGCAGTTCCTGTAACCTTTTATCAAGGTTCTTAGCTTCCTTGCATTGGGTTAGAACATGCTCCTTTAGCTCAGAGGAGTTTGTTATTACCCACGTTCTAAAGCCTGCTTCTGTCAATTCGTCAAACTCATTCTTTGTCCAGTTTTGTTCCCTTGCTGGTGAGGAGTTGTGATCCTTTGGAAGAAAAGAGGCATTCTGGTTTTTGGAATTTTCAGTCTTTGTGTGCTGGTTTTTCCTCATCTTCGTGGATTTATCTACCTTTGGTCTTTGATGTTAGTAACCTTTGGATGGGTTTTTTTCGTGGATGTCCTTTTTGTTGATGTTGATGCTATTGCTTTCTGTTTGTTAGTTTTCCTTCTAACAATCAGGCCCCTCTTTTGCAGGTCTGCTGGACTTTGCTTGAGGTCCACTCTAGACCCTATTTGTCTGAGTATCACCAGCGGGGGCTGCAGAACAGCAAAGACTGCTACCTGCTCCTTCCTCTGGAAGCTTCCTCCCAGAGGGGCAGCCACCAGATGCCAGCTGCAGCTGTCCTGTATGAGGTGTCTATCAATGCCTGCTGGGAGGTCTCTCTTGGTCAGGAGGCATGGGGGTCAGAGACCCACTTGAAGAGGAAGTCTGTCCCTTAGCAGAGCTTGAGCACTGTGCTGGGAAATCCGCTCCTCTTTTCAGAGCCAGCAGGCAGGAATGTTTAACTCTGCTGAAGCTGTGCCCACAGCCACCCCTTCCCCCAGGTGCTCTGACCCAGGGAGATGGGAGTGTTATCTATAAGTCCTTGGCTGGGGCTGCTGCCTTTCTTTCAGAGATGCCCTGCCCAGAGAGGAAGAATCTAGAGAGGCAGTCTGGCTACAGTGGCTTTGCTGTGTTGTGGTGGGTTCCGCACCCAGTTCGAACTTCGGCTTTGTTTACATTCTGAGGAGAAAATTGCCTACTCAAGCCTCAGTAATGGTGGGTGCCCCTTCCCCGACCAAGCTGGAGAGTCCCAGGTTGACTTCAGAGTGCTGTGCTGGCAGCGAGAATTTCAAGCCGGTGGATCTTAGCTTGTTGGGCTCCGTGTGTGTGTGGTGGATCTGCTGAGTAAGGTCACTCGGCTCCCAGGCTTCAGCCCCCTTTCCAGGGGAGTGAATTGTTCTGTTTTGCTGGTGTTCCAGGCACCACTGGCATATGAAAAAACTCCTGTAGCTAGCTTGGTGTCTGCTCAGATCGCTGCCCAGTTTTGTGCTTGAAACCCAGGGCCCTGGTGGTGTAGGCACCCGAGGGAATCTCCTGGTCTGTGGGTTGTGAAGACCGTTGGATAAGCGTAGTGTCTGCGCCAGATAGCACTATCCCTCATGGCACAGTCCCTCAGGGATTCCCTTTGCTAGTGGAGGGAGTTCCCCAACCCCTTGTGCTTCTGGGTGAGGTAATGCACCATCCTGCCGTGCGTGGGGTGCACCTACTGTCTAACCAGTCCAATGAGATGAACCAGGTACCTCAGTTCGAAATGCAGAAATCCCCCACCTTCTCTGTTGGTCTCACTGGAGCTGCAGACCAGAGCTGTTTCTGTTTGGCCATCTTGCCTGGAGATTTCTTAATATTTTCTATATACAATCATGTCATCAGCACATAAAAATTTTACTTTTTCTTGGTCTGTAGGCATTTTATTTTCTTGTGTTATTGTGCTGGCTGTGATATCCAGTCAATAATGAACAGAGGGAGATAGTAATAGCTGACATTTTTGCCTTATTCCTGAAGTGCAAAGGTAGGCAGGGACAAATTTTTGTTTTACTCTCAGACATATGTTAACTGTAGGATTTTTTATTTTTAAAGATTCTTTTTATTAGATTGAGGTAGTTTCTTCTGTTTCTAGGTTGTTGAGTTTTTATTGTAAATAGATTGAATTTTGACAAATGCCTTTTCTGCTATTATAGATGAGCATATGAGATTTTTCCTTTATTCTGTTAACATAGTGAAATACATAAATTAATTTTCAACCGTTAAACAAATCTTGCCTTCCTGGAGTAAACGTTAGACATATTATCTTTTTATATATCTGGATTCATCTTGTGAATTGTTTTTTAGAATTTTCTTCAGCTATATTTATCAGATAGATTGGATTATAATTTTTGTTTTTCATAATGCCCTAGTCAAATTTTGGTATCAAGGTATGGCTGCATTATAAAATGAGTATGTATGAACTAAAAGTGATAACCAGTAAGTATTAGAAAGTTAACTTTTTTTTCTTGGTTACCAACTTAAGCATGTAAATAGTCAAATATCTGATCAGCTTTAAGTACTATGTATCATACTACCTCTTATTTGTTTCTTGAAAAATGAGTTTTATTCTTAGAGTTTTTTTTTTCTTTTT
Source organism: Macaca thibetana thibetana (assembly GCF_024542745.1). Classification (NCBI taxonomy): domain Eukaryota; kingdom Metazoa; phylum Chordata; class Mammalia; order Primates; family Cercopithecidae; genus Macaca; species Macaca thibetana. The sequence goes on along the minus strand of NC_065595.1, from coordinate 43,894,369 downwards.
TGAGATGGAGTCTTGCTCTGTCACCCAGGCTGGAGTGTAGTGGTGCGATGTCGGCTCACTGCAAGCTCCGCCTCCTGGTTTCACGCCATTCTCCTGCCTCAGCCTCCCGAGTAGCTGGGATTACAGGTGCCCACCACCATGCCCAGCTATTTTTTAGCAGAGACGGAGTTTCACCGTGTTAGCCAGGATGATCTCGATCTCATCACCTCATGATCCGCCCACCTCAGCCTCCCAGAGTGCTGGGATTACAGGCGTGAGCCACTGCACCTGACCCTATTCTTAGAGTTTTTAAAACAGTATGTACTTTGATCAGTTTTCTTTATATCTAATCTTTTTCCTGTATTTACATTTATTTTTGTTATTTCCATTTTTAATATCGAATCTACCATATTCATTGTATAGAAATTTATGTATTTCACTTTTCATCTAAAAATTCTTATTTCACTTAGAGTTTTTAACTACTTAAACTTGACTTAAAAGGAAAGAAGGTCATTCCTTAGTAGGAATAAAATATATAATTCCATTTATTAAACAGCATATTCACAGTTGTGTACCCATCACCACAATCAGTTTTAGTACGTTTTCATCACACCAAAATGAAACCCTATATGCATTAGCACTCACTGTGCACTTCCCACCAATCCTTCCTAGCCCCAGACTGCCACCGCTCTGATTTCTTTCTCGGTGAATTTGCCCGTTCTAGATATCTTACGTAAATGGAATCATACATGTGATCTTTTAAAACTAGTTTTTAAAACTCAGCATAGTGATTTCAAGGTTTATTCACATGGTAGGTAGCATGTATTACTACCTAATTTCTCTTTGTTGCTGAATGACATTCCATTGTATAGACAATGACACATTTTGGTTATCTATTCATCCATTGATAGATGTCAGGTTGTCATACTTTTATTGTGGATAATACTGCTATGAACATATATGTACAAGTTTTTATGTGGACGTATGTTTTCATTTCTCTTTGAGTATCTACCTAGGAGTAGAATTGCTGGGTTGTATGGTAACTCTGTGTTTAACTTTTTGAAGAACTGCCAGACTTAAAGCGATTGTGCCATTTTACATCCCTACTAGCACTGTATAAGGGTTTTCGTTTTTCTGCAGCTTCGTCAACATTTGTTATTATCTGTCTTTTTTTTAATTATAGTTACCCTAGTAGGTACGAAGTGGTATCTAATTGTGGGTTTGATTTGGATTTACCTAATGGCTAATGATGTTGAACATATTTTTATGTGCTTGTTGGCCATTTGTGTTTCTCCTTTGAAGAAGTGTCTGTTTATATCCTTTTCAATGGGATTTTTTTATTGTTGAGTTTTTCAGGCTTAATCTATTTCATACACCAGTCCCTTCAAGATATATGCCTTTGTTTTTTTCTAGAGTATATAGTTTTAGCTCTTAAATTTTGGTCTTTGATTAATTTTGAGTTAATTTTTGTATATAGTGTGATGTAGGGGTCCAACTTTATTCCTTTGCATATAGATATCAAGTTACCTCAGCATTTATTTTGAAAGGTTATTATTTTTTCTTCAATTTTCTTGGTACCTTCATTGAAAATCAGTTTACTAGAAATATGAAGGTTTATTTTGGGTCTCTCAGTTCTGTTCCACTGATCCATATGTTAAGTCTTCATGCCAGTACCACACTGTTTTGATTACTGTAGTTTGCAGTAAGTTTTGAAATTGGGAATTGCAAATCTTTTGTGTTCTCCCTTCTTCAAGAGTGTTTTGGATATTATGTGTCCCTTTCATTTCCGTATGAATTTTGGGATCACTTTCTGCAGAGAAGCCAATTGAGATTTTTACACTTAATCTGTACATCAACTTTGAGACTGCTCTTTTAACAATATTGTCTTCCAATAATGAATGTGGTTTTTATTTAATTAGGTCTTAATTTGTTTCAAGTGTTTAGTTACTCTCAGGTATGATTTTTGTTCTTTTGAACTTTGTTCTTGATGAAATTGTAAATGGAATTGTTTCCTTAATTTCATTTTGGGGTTATTCTCTGCTAGAATATGAATATACATTTTTCTGGGATCCTGTAACATTGCCAAACTCCCTCGTTAGTTCTAATAGTTTTCTTAGTGAGTTTCTTCAATTTTTCTATGCACAATCACATCATATGAAATAGTGATGGTTTTATGTCTTCCTTTGGAATCTGGATGTCTTTCCTTTTTCCCCCTAATGTAATTGTTAAGAATTGTTCATTATTTTCTTTAATATTTTTACTATCACTGTAGCATTGTATTGAATTGAAACAATGATGGCAGGTATCCTTATTTTGTTCCTGAACATGGAGGAAAGCATTCAGTCTTTCACTATTAAGGTAACGTTACGTGTGGGTTATTTCATAGATGGCTTTTATCAGGTTGAGGAGGTTCCCTTCTCTTCCTCTTTATTGAGTCTTTTAAAATTATAAATTGATCCTGGATTTTTTTCAAATGCTTTTCTGCATCTATTTAAATGATCATGTGATTTTTGTCTTTTATTCTATTGATATTGTATATTACATTAATTGGCTTTTGGATATTAAAACTACTTTGCATTCTTGGGATAAATCCTAATTTGTAATCATGTAGAATTATTTTTATCTACCTAGATTCTGTTTGCTCGTATTTTGTTAAGGATTTTTGTGTCTGTATTCATAAGAGATATTGGTTTGTAGTTCATAGAGCCCTTTTAGACATGTATTGCTGTATCTTTGATGCCTGAAAGCACTTACGTTACTTTAGGCAGTACATTTTAAATAACAGCCAAACGTTAAAATTTGTAAAGAGGAAGTTAAATTGATTTCATTGAAATATTTCTTTGTAATGAGAGATCCCTTCTTTAACAATGCAATTATTTTTGCTTGAAAACAATTTAATTTTTTTTCTATTTGTTAGGCATACTCTGAAATCTGTTCCTTCCTTTTCCAAATCTTACCCACTAAGTTGATCATTATAATTCACAAAATACAACCAACATACCCAGCTCCCAAATGGTAGAATTTAAATAGGGAAGAAACTTAACCTGTTTGACTATTAGGTGAGCTAGAGTTCTCTTTGAGATAGGTTTGCTGACTTGATGTTGTCTTTCACATTCGTTTAAAAGTACCAATTTCTGGAGTATTTGGAAGAATATCAGGAGTGTGCAAAGTCATAAAATAAATGCCTTTCTAAAACATTAGTTTTATTAAAAAATTTAGAATAGGTGATTATGGGGAAACTTTTTATATTAAAATAGAATAGTTTTATGGAGAGGAATACAAAATATGCATGAATGTTTAAGGTAAAGCATAAGACTTCAAATAAATTCAGTACTTTGGCCTGATTTTCAGCCCAACCACCCAGTTCTCCTACCTGTTAGATAAGAGTACATTTTGTGGAAGTTTTTGAGAACTACTCTGAGGTATTACCAACAATGATGATTTCTTTATGACCAGGTTATTGTCCTTTGTAGATAATTAACAAATCAACACTACATCTCCTTCTGTCTGGAAGGAGATGTATTTTATCCTGTTAGTCAAATAGTTCACTTTTATATATTTAGATTTTCACTGTGTTAAGTAGCTTTTTGCTGTACAGTAGTCCTCCCTTATTTGCAGGAGATATATTCCAAGACCCCCTGAAACTCTGTATATATTATGCTTTTTCCTATATGCACATACCGATGATAAAATTTAATTTCTAAATTAGGCATAGTAAGAGATTAACATCAGTAACTACTAATAAATAGAATGAATGTAACAATGTACTGTAATGAAAGTAAAATAAGGGTTACTTGAACACTAGCACTGTGATATACCTCAGCAGTCAGTCTGATAACCCATATGGCTACTCACAGGCAGGAATCGTACACAGTGTGGATATGCTGAACAAAGGGATGATTCATGTTCCAGGTGGGACATAAGTGGGCTGGCTCAAGATTTCATCATGCTACTAAGAAGGGTGCACAGTTTAAAACTTAAGAATTATTTATTTCTGCTATTTGCCATTTAATGTTTTTGGACCACTGTTGACATCAGGTAACAGAAACCACAGAAAGTGAAACTATGGAGAAGTGAGGACTAACTATTATACTTTAAAATGTGATACAGAATTAGGTCTTTTTATTTTACTTTGTGGTCTGAGAATACTTAGATGAAAAATATGACCATGATACCAAATATTTTCTTGTTACATATACTTCATTGGAAATACTGTTGAACATAAGAAGACAGATTTCATAATGAATATCAAATCTTGAGGTTGCTTTATTGGCAGGTCTTCTACATTGAAAATCTATATTAATATACTAGCTCATATTAAGTATGCTAATGGACCACAAAGAAGCCATGCATATCTTTAGATAGGCCTATCGAAAAAATGTTGCTCTTTTTTCTTAATACAGCTTGTTAATTTTATAGCCTTCTAGGGCTTAATAATTGCTACAGGATAGTCAAATCATAGCAGCATAACAGAAAAGATTAAAAAGAAAAAGCCCTGCTTAATAACATAGCAACAAATATTTCAAATATACCCCAGAAACTAAATTTAGAAAAGAATGATTTTATCTGGATAGAATACATTTTGGGAAGAGCTCATCACAGACTCTGACATTAGGGAATTTCTGACCTGGCTGGACTCTAGAGATAATCTGTGCATTTAGATTAATGTTAAGGTAAACCTGCGATCTGCTTTTCTGTTACTGTTTTTTATGACCATGGAGCATTGTTTGTTGAAGAAACAAATCTTTGGGACATTCTTCATATCTCTAATGGCTTTTATGAATGGGATTGAAACTACAGAAAGCCATTTTTTAGATCCCTTTTGGAAACTCTATACTGAACAAAATTATTGTGATTACTTTTTCCTTTAGTAGGTGTTCACTAAATACTTTTTAATAAATAAATGAAAATAAATGTTTTGATATCTACTTACAGATTTTCCTTTTTCATCGTGTCTTCAAGATTTTACCAGTCTAAACTGGGAGGGATTTTGTTACATATTTTCTTACCTTGACAGTATTTATTCTTTGCTCACAATACACGTTGGGTATCGCTAATACAAAAATTCGAAATCTGAAATGCTTCAAAATTTGAAATTTTTTTGGCACTGGAGTGATGCTAAAAGTGGAAAATTTCACACCACACCTTATGTGACAGGTCACAGTCAAAACACAGACATACAGCACACAGTTTATTTAGTGTACCTCCGCAAGGGAAAAAAGACCCTCCCAGAACCCCTGTAGCTGTGATAGAGCGTTTTTGAGCATGCCCAGATTCTCCTGCGCCATCAATCCTACAGAGGCGTCTGAGCAGGCTGGGCATGCCAGCAGCAGGCCCCTTACAGTGTCCCACATGGGAACAAGACCTCCTTGCATTACTCACTGTTTGTTTGCTTATTGTGTGCTCTGTGATTTAAAGATACTGTTTAAAATGTTAAAAAAAAAAAAAAAAAAAAAAAAAGTCCTGCATCATACCCATCGGGTAATGTCGATATTCCCAAATTGGAAACTATTTCAAATCTGAAACACTTCTGGTCCCAAGCATTTTAGATAAGGGCCACTCAACCTGTATACAGCATCACTCATTTCTTTGTTTTATGCATCGTCCTACAGATTCATCACTTTGTTTTGCATTTCTGTAGTCTCATGCCAAATTTCACGTCTTTATACTTTTTAATATTTCTCTAATCTACTTACTACTCTGTCATGCTATTGGCATAGCTTTTGCCTAAACCATAGTATTATATGTCTTGTTCCGTGACCAAATGTTTGGTAACTTTTTCCTTCTTTACAAATGGTTTCCATATTTATAAAGGATACACACACACACACACACACACACACACAGTCAAATATTTATAATATAGTGAAAGAAGTTCTGGAACTTCAGTGGGAAAGGATTTTTAAAATTGTCTAGTCTAGCCTTTTTTCTTTCTTAGTGAGATCAATAATGCCCAGAGAGATAAGCAGACTTTGTCAAAGTTACTTTGAAAGATGTTATTGCAAGTGGGCTTCAGAGTAATAACAGGAAAAGGGAAGGCATTGTAAAGAGATGGGAACAAAGGAAGCAGGATAACCTGCTAACAGAGTATAAAGTATCTTCGTGTGTATATATTTGTTTAGTTGTCTGAATTCTTTGTAAATACATCAGTCTTTGAGATTACCCTCTTTGAAAAAAGGGCCTGGGTCCCATTCATGGGCCTACTAATGGTATGCTAAACATAAATAATATATAGGCCAGGGAAAATGACTTGAATGCTATGATAAGTAAGAAGAAATAAACCTATTTATTGAGCACTACTATGTGCCATGTGCTTTCACACAAATTATTTCAAAGACAAGATACAATCAACTCTTGAACATTCATGATTCTAGTTTTCAGTTATCCGGTTGATTGCAGTATCTCTACCAGAGGGCAGGCAAGAAGGAAAACCTATGGGATTCATGTTATACAGAAGTTGCTCTAGTAGAGTAGGGTTCTGGGCAGAAGTAAATTTAGTAGCTCAAAGAAAAGGTTTAGATTCCCTGTGGGCTTCACTTACACCTATTCCTGTTATCTTATAGGATATGTGCATTCTATGAGCTTTGGAGAAATAAGTACCAGTAACAGAAATTTGGGGTTAATGTCTCTGCACACAGAGTAGAATGAAAATTAGGGGCCAGGCACGGTGGCTCAAGCCTGTAATCCCAGCACTTTGGGAGGCCGAGACGGGCGGATCACGAGGTCAGGAGATCGACACCATCCTGGCTAACACGGTGAAACACCGTCTCTACTAAAAATACAAAAAAAAAACTAGCCGGGCGAGGTGGCGGGCGCCTGTATTCCCAGCTACTCGGGAGGCCGAGGCAGGAGAATGGTGTAAACCCGGGAGGCGGAGCTTGCAGTGAGCTGAGATCCGGCCACTGCACTCCAGCCTGGGCCACAGAGTGAGACTCCGTCTCAAAAAAAAAAAAAAGAAAGAAAATTAGGGTTGTCCCAATACATACGTCAGTGAATTGCAAATAAAGTGTTGGTGGTGTTCATGTTTGTTTGTTTTTAGATTTTTGTTTTTTCTGTCTGTGCTCTTGTCAGAAATCATCCCTTTCTGGTTTGATTAAGTTGGAATCGTTTTCAGAGTTAAATATTTTCTTAGTTAATGTTTTTAACTTTATAATTTTTTTTTGTACTAAGAATAACATGTACTGCAAACCTTCCTTTAAGTTACTGTCATCTTTTTATTTAATCATACTATTTATATGCTACTAAAGAATGCAGGGTATTGGTACCAGGAAAAAGTAAAATTGCCCGTGTATATTTAGTAAAATATTTAAAGTACATATTTTGTTTATTAATAGGATTTAAACAAACGTATACAAAATGTAAATCAAAATCAATTGATTGTACCTGTTTTGCTAACAAAAAAAATGAAACCCATGTTTTAAAAATTGGAATATATTTCTGTCCTGGATTATAATTTGGCACCTGCGTCCTTTGTAGGACTTTCCATATTTAAGATGTCTCTGATGATTGAAAACATTTTTAATGTAAAAGTTACATGTGTCTTTTATTACAAAGGTGAAAAAGATTGCCTTATGAGAGATTAGGTTTTTAAAAAAGCAACAACAAAAACAGAACAGAGTGTTCCTGAAGAATTCTTCATACCTTTGGAAGAAGTCTAGTTTTTGTAAACTGCAGCTATAGGCACATACTTAATTTTATTCTGATAGATGTTAAAATTTTTTTCTATTATTTCTTTCAGAGTAAGTGAGGAAAAGGAAGTGACGGAGGAAAGACTGAAAGCTGAGCAGGAGTCATTTGAGAAGAAGATCAGGCAGTTGGAAGAACAGAATGAACTGATCATCAAAGAAAGGGAAGATATCCTTTTGAAAGTCTTCTTTTTTAACGTGCAGGAAGTTTGACTATTTCATGAAGACAATGTAAACTCCAGAGAAATAATTGTTCTAATTTGTAACAGGGAATAAATCTGCATGTGCTGCTGTTTCTAGGCAATCAGAACGACACTCAACAGTATGTGCTGTAGCTTCCTTTGTGCCTGATGAGGCCCTCCAGCTGTTTTGCTGCTGCTGTTATGCTGCTAAGCACATACTTGTCAACTAAAAAGGACAATAAGAAATTTGGTCATTTAAATATAGTGTTGGAACTTTATTAAATTCTGTTCCTCTGCTGTAATTGAGCTGGAACCTCCTTGTGTTTGGTATTCTTTCTAGTTAAAGCTTTGACAGTCCTAGGAATTCTCTGAAATCATAAAAATTAAAAAAAAATTCTTTTTACTGTAAAGATGTTGTAATTGATAAGTGTCTATATGGCAACATAAAGCTGCCAAATCCTTCTTATGGAGCAGAAAACTATTGGGTTTAGACCTAGAGGGGTGTGTGTGTGTGTGTGTGTGTGTGTGTGTATGCGTGCGTGTGTATAGCATTATTTGTAAGAAAATAAAAACATATTTTAGGGATGTGTTAAAATAAGCTATTTCTGAAATTTCTTTTGAATAGGTAGAATTACTTATCTTTGGATATTGTATGCAGCAATACTCATGTAGAAGAGAAGTCCCTAAAGTTAGAGTGATAGAGCTGTCAGCTAAACTAGTGTGTGAATGCTTGAAACAACCATTATTTTTATTGGCAGTATCATCATTAACTTGATTGTTAATAATTGTTTCAAAGATTCTGCAAATGTCAAAAATGGTCATGTACTGACAGTAAGTATGCCTTTGTGAATACCAGAGAAGTGGAAGCATAAAGATAAATTATAATAATTAGCTTGAAAAACACAAGACTGTAGCTACAAAAACAGAGTCCTGAACTTTTATTTTCCAATCAGTGGAAGTTCATGATAGAAAAATAATATTATCAGAATTCTCAGAATTGATTTGCTGAGTATAACATTAAGAAGGCTTGTTGGCCCCACAATTCTAGATCAGTGCTTTTTCAGTTATTATTTTTTTTCTACATCTCTAGCATTTGGATAATCATCTCCCAACCTTCTCTTTTTTTTTTTTTTTTTTTTTTGCCCACTTTGACTTCATTGCCATTGGTTGTTGACCCTCAAGGTAGATTGTCTTTTGTGTTTTTCTTCCTGCTACTTTTTTTCTCCAGATTTAAAGGAATGCTGTTTAGTCAGAACTCATAACAAAGTGCTTAGCCAGTTTTATTTACTCTTCTACTTCTCATGAGGAGTAGTACTCCAGGTCCTAGCATTTTCTAGAAATGGAAGGTTAGGAATGCTTTCATTTGCAAAAAAAAAATTCAATTTACAAGCTCCTTTGTTTCTCACATAATAAGAACTCTGGAGATCATGGAAGATTCAGTGGTTTAACATTTTCAGTGCTGGCATCTTTACAATTCTCTCAGGTTTTTTTAATGGTTGCTCAGATTCTAGGCATTACATTTCCATTAAGGCAGGCAGAAAAGGGGAGGAGGTCCTGGTAATTATGACTCCCTCTCCCTCCTTTAAAAAACATAAAAACTTTATGAGAGCACTCCCTACTCCCCACCCAGTAGTCTTTTATATGATATTTATAAAGGTCCTGCATTTTATGATGTGGCCATGGTAGGCTGCAAAGGAGGCTAAGAAAGTGAGCATTTAACTTGTCCAACTTAGGTAGTAGAAGGCAGCACTGGAGAAGACTGGAAATGAAGTCAGCCCCCAACTCTGGTAGCAGAGGTAAGGGGAATACAATTCACTCTTTGTATGGAGAGGAGGTGGTGATACTTTAATCTTCCTGGGACAAAAAATCTGTAGCATACAGTGGAATTGGGATGAGTTGGGGAAAGGTGAGAGAGGTTGGTAGTAGACAGTTTAGAAAACCTGGCCACAGTTAGAGTGGGCCCTTGTTTGGTAAAATACTTTAGTAAATTTTGTGGTTATCTGGAAAAGTAGAATCTAACTCAAGTAGACTGTTATATTTAGGACTTTCTGGGTCAGGATTAATTCTATTCAGTGCTAAACCAGTCTATACTTTGCATGGCTGTGAATGGTTTCTTTTGTCAGGCTAAATGTTATGATACCTGGGTGATTGTAGTGACACTATTTTTCATGTTTTCCTCATGATTTAACTCAGGGGTGAACATACTACTACCGTGGGCCACATCCAATAGGGTGCCAGCTAATTCCAGCTGTACCCATTGCGTTATGTATTGTCCGAGGCTGCTTTTGTGCAATAACAGCAGAGTAATTGCAGCAAATACCCTATGCCTTTCCTAACCTAAAATATTTATTATTTGACTCTACAGTAAAGGTTTGCTGGTTCATGATTTATCTTACAAGCTAAGAAAAGAAAGGAAAAGATATGTGAGTAAACTCAAAGACTTTTAGTCATGTGGCATAGTCAGACTTATTTTACATATAGTAAAATAAGCATTTCTTTATTATCGTGAATAAGAATTGGAGTAAATGTTATACCATTGTCAAAAATTAAAATTTTTTAGTTGGTCTAACTGGTTTAAGTTTTTTTTTTTAAGCACTAAAATATGGGTAGTATTTATAAAACTTTGTTATCAAAGAAGGAAGAAAGGAAGACATGATTTTTTAAAAATGATATTTATGGTTTTTATTCTGAGTAGATCGCTCAGGTGCAAATCTCCTTTACCAGAATAAACCTGTCAAAGGTTAATATAGATGAGTTTACAGTACATAAACCTCTATAAAACTTAGAAACATAAAACAAGGTTATTATTTAAAATAATATAATTTTAACTACGGATACATTTACCTATCATACATGAATGATTCAGACTCTTAACGTATACATGAAATCAGATAATTTCAGATCATATTAAAGTCTGTTTCTGTGTGAGAAAATATATCCATTAATTCTGATTTTTGGCATTTTAAAGATGTATTATACCAACATTTATGGGATTTTTGTTTTAAAAGTTTGAGTAACTTGATTTATTGATCAACTGTATAAACACAGACCAGTGCCTTAGTAAAAAGGAAAAGATATTTTACGTGTGTGCATCAGGATCAGCCTGTTGAAGGGTTTGTTCTTGTAGAAAATTGTGCATTTATTATTAAAACATAAAAAGTCTTAGTAACATTCAGTCTTTAAGCAAAGAAAGTTTATGTCTGGAGAACTTAACCATATAAATGAGTGTGCCGTTTACAAAGCCAAGCAGTCTGATGAACTTAGTAGGTTTTTGCCTGGCTGGATGAGTATGAAAAGAAAGATAAATCTGAAACTTAAAGAGAAATATGTATAATCACAATAATTCTGAAACGTGTTAGCGTGTAATAGTGTAAGACACAGAGGATGTAGCCATTATAAAATTTGATTAATATTTAAGCTAATTGTATTTCTAGAACATATGACTCAGATCAGTGGTGAGCAGTGGTATTAAAAGCTTATATTAGAAAAGTATTAAAGTCGAATGTTTGCTGACTTCACTGTTTTAACTGGCATAGCAAAGGAAAGTGACAGCAAAGAAAGCACAGTGGGATTTAGAGTCATAATCCCATTTTAGCACTGACTAGCTATCTGATGCCTTGGGAAAGTTACTCAACTTCTCTGAGTCTTTCATCTATAATATGTAGATAACTAACATGCCTTTTTTGCAGGCCTATTGGAATTTGGTAGATCCTTTACATTATATGTGTAAAGGACCTAGTCTAAGTAGCCACTGAATAAAAAATAGCAATTCTCATTTTTACTATTATTAAAAGGAGCAGGGATGAGATGACTAGCCCACGTTTCTCATTTCTGTGCCTTTCTTCATTGGGATTTTGTTGATTTTCATTACATTATGCAAGGGTTGGGCTGCTTAGTAGCCCAGTAGAAGAATGTTTTGTCTTCTGCTTTATCTTCTGATCTCTCTGGAAGGAAAAACCTCTATGTACCACTAGCACCCGTTGAGTGCTCACTGGGAGGAAACCAAGTTTTAGTTTCCTCTCCCAGAAATCAAACTCAGTTGTGTTGTTTTTTATTTTTGTTTCTGTTACTTCTCTGACTAGGACTTAGTAAACTGAAGGGCTTTAGAGGTGCTTGTAGCTCACATCCTTGAGCCCATTTCATGGGTCGTCATTTTAGAAACTGCTCTTCAAAGAAAGAATTTTAAGGGAACTAGCTTTTTTTCTTTCTTTCTTTCTTTCTTTCTTTCAAGCAAAATCACCTTTATTTGCATATGGTATGAAACTTAATTTGGCATATCCAAATCAATGATACTATCTATGTAAAAGTAATAACCAGTCAGAAGATTAAAATGGCAGAAAAAGAAGTTTAAAATGTCCACAAAAAAATATGGCTGGGTGCCGTGGCTCACTCTTGTAATCCCAGCACTTTGGGAGGCCAAGGCAGGCAGATCACCTGAGATCAGGAGTTCGAGACCAGCCTGGCCAACGTGGTGAAACCCTGTCCCTACTAAAAATACAAAAATTTGCTGGGCAAGGTGGTGCATGCCTGTGGTCCCAGCTACTTGGGAGGCTGAGGCATGAGAATCGCTTGAACCTGGGAGGCAGAGGTTGCAGAGAGCTGAGATTGTGCCACTGAATTCCAGCATAGGTGACAAAGTGAGGCGCCATCTCAGTAATAAAATAAACCTAACAGTAATGTACAAAACCTTTAGGAGGAACATTTCAAAGACTCCTGAAAGACAAAAGCAGAGTTGAATGAATGGAAGGACAGCCCTTGTTGTTCATTTGGATGACTCAACAAAAAATGATATCAGATATTCTCCTAATTCATATATGTGTAATGTGATTTCCCAAAAATATATATATATGAAGGAGATTTTTTCTGGAGCTAGACATGTTGGCTATGAAATCCATGTAGAGAAATATGCAAAATTAACTAATCAGCCTCTTACAAAGAAGAGCCAAGAAGGAAGTGATTAGCTCTCTATCAAAACATGGTACATGAATAAACAACCAGACTACTAAAGAAGAATAGAAAGTTTAAATTCAATTACATACGCAAATTAAGAATATAATTGAGATAGCATTTCACAACTGTGACAGCAGGATGAACTTTGTAATAAATAGTATTGTGACAACTGGAGAGTCATTTGGAAAGAGATAAAATTGGAGCCCATGCCTTATACCATACACCAGAATAAACTCTAAGTGAATTAGAAGTCCAAAAAGTGAAAATATGAATTATGTACACATATCTGAAATTCAAGAAATACATATAATTTTAAAAATTGTTTTAATTATTTTATTTCAATAGTTTTTGAGCTACAGGTGGCTTTTGGTTACATGGATAAGTTATTTTAATAACTGATTTCTGAGATTTTGGTGCACCTGTCACTGGAGCAGTGTACATTGTACTCAATATTTAGTCTTTTATCCCTCACCCACTTTCACTCTTCCCCCCTCTGCTGAGTCCCCAAAGTCCATTATATCATTCTTATGCCTTTGTATCCTCATAACTTAGCTCTCACTTATAAATGAGAACATAACGATGTTTGGTTTTCCATTCCAGAGTTACTTCATTTAGAATAATGGCCTCCAGCTCCATCCAAGTGGCAGCAAAGGTCATTATTCCATTCTGTTTTCTGGCTTAGTAGTATTCCATGGTGTATATATGCCATATTTTCTTTATCCACTTGTTGGTTGGTGGCCACTTAGGTTGGGCCCATATTTTTGCTATTATGAATTGTACTGCTATAAACATCCATGTGCATGTGTCCTTTTCATATAATGACTTGTCTTCCTTTGGGTGGATACCCAGTAGTGGGATTGCTGGATCAAATATTAGTTCTACATTTAGTTCTTTAAGGAATCTCCAAAATGTTTTCCATAATAGTTGAACTAGTTTACATTAAAGGAACTAGCTTTAATCTTTCTGAGGACTGTATTAAGAATGAGCCAAAGATCCCACAGTGTCTGTGCTGAAAATAGGTAAGAGAAAATTCACAAGATTTTTATATGATTCTGTGAAAGAAATCATTGGTTGCTAATAACAGTAATACCCTGGAGCTATCCAAAGCTTTGTATTTAACTATATATCTCATCCCTGCATAGGAGCCAGACTACCTTGATTTGTCACCATCATCTGTTAGACTTTTAACAAGGATAGGAACCATACTGCACAAAGCTGTATCATAGATCTCGGTGGAGTGGTATGTGAGGAGAGGTAGAAAAAATTTTCACACACACACAAAAAATGTGTCAAGAGAAAAGGTCTCTCCTTAATGTATCTTTCTGGCCCTTCGGAAGAGAGGGCAGATGTTCTAGTCTTTGAAATAATTTTGGGAAAATAAAAAACCTGAAGTTCTTAAAATGAAGAAAACTGTAAGTAGAAGAGAAGGGATATGGAAGAAGAAAGGGTATTTTGGTGTTTGGCAGTGTGGTATACTAATATAAACACCTTATCAACTTTGATGAATCTTGACCTTTTTGTTTTGAATAAGTATTTGGTTTTTGATTTTTTGTTTACAAATTGAATTATTTAGTGAAAGAATATATTGTGTACTTGGATAGAGCCACTTTGTTCCGTTTAACAAGCCCTAGAAAATACTGTTTTACTGATCTGATAATCATCTCAAATACTACAGAAGCTGTATTTCTTGAGGCCATTTTATTTACTCTATGTTGCTGTATAAATTTAGCAGATTTTGGACCATTGTTATTATAAATTGTCCTGGAATGACATTTTATATCAAACTAACAGTTTGAATGATTCTTTCCATTTGTATTACAGAGAAATAAGCATTCTTAAAGAAAGAACTGATTGTTACTTATTTTATTGTTATGTAAACCATTCTTAAAGCTTATTTTTGTTCTCTTAAAAATATTTAGTTATTAATGCTAACCACAGGAAGAAATTGTGACAAAAGTTTGTAGAAAGTAAAGAAATTATATGTTCACTATTGGGTACTATGCTTACTTACCTGGGTGACCATACCCCTAACTTCAGCATCATGAATATACCCACGTAACAAACCTGCTCATGTACCCCTGAATCTAAAAGTCGGAATTATTTTTAAAAATTATATAAATGTAACCCTATACTAAAATTCATCCCAATAAGAGTCTCTAGGGGTTAAGTTACTCTTTAATAATGAGTTATATTTACACTTTACTTTTTTGGAATTCATCCAGGAAATAAGAATAAAAAGAGGCACTCCTCACCCACTTTAGTCCCCTATGTATGAATGTATGAACTTACTTTCTCTGTTTTTCTCTCTCTCTTTCTTTTTTTTTTTTTCTTTTGAGATAGAATCTTGCTATGTCGCCTAGGCTGGAGTGGTGTGATCAGGACTCACTGCAGCCTGGATCTCTTGGGCTCTAGTAGTCTTCCCACCTCAGCCACCATAGTCACTGGAACTACAGGTGTACCCTTCCCCACCTAGCTGTTTGTGTGTGTGTGTGTGTGAGACAAGGGTCTCTTTACGTTGCCTAGGCTGGGCTGAAACCTCTGGGCTCAAGTGATCCTCCCATCTTGGCCTCCCAAAGTGCTGATATTACAGACGTGAGCCACCACACCCAGTAGAACTTTTCTTATATGAGAATTTTTAAAGCTGTCGTATGGATAATAATAAACTTATTATTTGGTATCTAGTTTTAAAGCTAATTGCAGATTTAAAGTAGAAAATTAGAAGTAGAGAATGGGGCTGTAATGAGACTATTGAAGTTGACAGAGGAGTTGATAGAAAAACTACTAAAAAGCACGTAAGAACTAAAAATACACAGCAGCCTAGAACTCTGCCCACTTAGATATATCTCAAGGACATCATATATTAAATACAACTTAGTATTCAGAGGCAGGACAATGTTAAATTGTTTTTATCCTTTTAGAACTAGTAGTGCTTTTATTACTAAGACATCTTGCATTTTTATATTGCTTTTCTATTTACAGAGCACTTTCACTTACACATTTTTAATCTTCATAATAACCTGGTTAACTTAGATGAGGCAGATACTCTTATTGTCATTTTACAGGTCTGGAAAGGTAATGAAACAGCCCATTGCAGAGCTAAGACTGAAATTTCTTGACTCCAAGTGTTCTGCTGTTTTCACTATACCAGATTATCTCTGCAGCAGTGAATGATACAAATATCAATAAACCTTACTTTTTAAAGCACAATTTTATAAAAATGTGTAATATATTTTATGGTGCTTTTTATCCGAAGTTGGTTAAAAATTTTTTTGGTACTCAAAAGTGTATACCTTAAGTTACCAGAAAATCCAGATACGTAGAATGTTTCAGGAGTTTTCTTGTATTTTGACATCTCCATTCAGTCACCACGTCCTACTCATTTTCCCTTGAAACCTTATTCCTTGCTATTTTCACTGCTACCTCACTTCATTCCTCTGTTACTGTATAGTGTCCTTGTGTGCTTGCCTCCATTGTTTCCAACTGTCCTGTGAAAGAGTTCATTCCATTAGTGTTGCCAGATTAATTTTTCTTAAGGATTACTTTTCCTTCCTTCCTTCCTTCCTTCCTCCCTTCCTTCCTCCCTCCCTCCCTCCCTCCCTCCTTCCTTCCGTTCTTGTTTTTGGGACAGAGTCTTACTAGGTCATCTAGTTGGAGTGCAGTGGTGCAGTCATGGCTCACTGCAGCCTTTAACTCCCAGGCCCAAGCAGTCCTCCCACCTCAGCCCTCTCAAGTAACTGGGACCAGAGGCATGCATCACCATGCCTGGCTAATTGTATTTTTGTAGAGATGGGGGTCTCCCTCTGTTGCTCAGGCTGGTCTCGAACTTCTGGGCTCAAGTGATCCTCTCACCTCAGCATCCTAAAGTACTGGGATTACAGACGTGAGCCACTGTGTCTGGCTTTAAGTTCTGTTTTTATTACATCATTTGGCTTTTTCATACCATTCCATAGCTTCTTATGGCCTGAAGGACCAAATACATATTCTTGATTTTGACATTCAAGCCCTCCATTACTGGTGTCAAGTAACATGTGTGACCTTCATTTTTATGGCCCCCACATACCAGCTAAGAAAGGCTCATTGGATTTTCCTGCTTATTACATCTAATTTCTGTTTCTTTGTCATTGCTCATTTTACTAATTTCCTTCTTCAAAAATGTTTAAAGTCATCTTCCCCAATACATTTTTAAAAATAGTATTTGGCTCTCAGCATTCATACCTGTACCAGCTGCCCTAACTTGTATATCTTCTTACAGTTCTTTGGGCACTGTAGTGTACTTGAAACAGCCCTGAATTTTTAGTAAGAAAACTTATAAGAGACCTTGGATCAGCTACTTTATACCTTTGTGACTTTGATAAATCGTTGAATGCAGGAGCATTTCAATGACATTTTAGAAGAATAAGCTGCTTTGCAAAGGCTTTAGGCTAGAGTAGGGGTGAGAAAGTGAAGGCCATGAAGAAAAGGAGATACTGTCATGCCAAAGGGCATCTATGTAAAGGGATGTTTTGGGGTTTGTTTTAAGGCTGGAAGAGATTTTAAAGATCTGCTTCATCTAGCACCTTTTCTGATTTTCAGTTTTTCTTCTGTAAGAATGAGACAAATACTTTTTAAAAATTCTAATTAGTTTATGTAACTGCTAAACATGTATTTTTTGGAGTAGTGTGAGAAGAGATTGTGCTTTTCAGACCCTTTGCCTGCTATTCTGGGCTTAGCAAGGTTTGTTTGCTTATGTATTTGTTACTTAAGTATTCGCTGTGGACTGAATTATGTCCCTTCAAAATTCATATGTTGAAGCTCTAACCCCCAGTGAGACTATAGCTGAAGATAGGGTTTTTAGGAGGCAATTAAGGTTAAATGAGGTCATAATGGTAGAGCCCTAATCCAATGACTGTTGTCCTATAAGAAGAGCAGAGAGATCTCTGTCACACACCACACCCCCACATTGTCCTGTGTGAGGCCACAGCAAGAAGGTAGCAGCCTGAAAGGCAAGAGAGCCCTCACCAGAAACCAAACCTGATCAAACCTTATTTTGGACTTCCAGCCTCCAGAACTGTGAGAAAATAAATTTCTGTTGTTTAAGCCTCCCAGTCTGTGGTATTTTGTTATGGCAGTCTGAGCAGACTAAGACAGTATGTAATATGTACTTAGTTCTTTGGTAATTTTTATTCTAAGTATCAACTTAAAAGGCTTTTCAGTGTATTTGTGGAGGGTAGTGTTTCTAGTATTAGTGTATTTTCAGATATCGTTCTCTGATCATTTTACTTTATTTTCTTGGTTGGGTGTTAATACATTTTTGAACAATTTTTAAATATTTTGTATTATTTTTTGATGAGATTTGATTTTTGGCAATCTCGTTGCCTTATTTTCTGAGACCCTTTTAATATATATGATGTACTCATTTTATAATTAAAAAATAGCTTAACTTTCCAAGCTTGATTTTGCTTTGGTTTTGATGTCTTCGATTTACTGAAGGCTCCAGACGTGGAACCTTAACATCCTCAGACAGCAACTTCTATGTTGCTTTATAGTGAGTGATACTGCAATTCAAATAAATGTGGATCGGGGCTTCTCAGCTGGCTCTAGTGGCTAAGGATTTCATTTCTTTTTGATACCCATATAAATAAGCTCAGCAAACTGAAATTCAAAATACATTTATTTGCTACATCTTTGTTTAATTATCTTTTTTTCAGTGATGGTTCTGTTCTGGGTAAATGGTACTAAACCTGTATAGCATCATTTAAAATTACTTTGGAAAGTTTCAACAGTTCTTGTATGAAGAAATAGACTTTAAATAAATCAGTAAATCAATCTCATAATTATCATTCAGGGTATTATTTAGGATTATTGTTTAGCCTTTTGCATTACTGATTTTCCTTAAAGGGCTATCTGATGTACTCTTTTCAGCTAAATCTATTTGCCATACCACAGCTTGTAATTGCTTTACATTTGAAGAATATAAAGAATGACTTTATTACTAATCAGTAGCAAATTTGTCTTAGTATTTTTAACCTTAGGATGGCCTTAACTTATGAATAAATGATTTAGATGGTAATACTCTCACTTCAGTTACAGACTGATGCAATAACTTAAAAAAAATTGTACTCAAGATTTTGCATTTCAAAACTACTTTTTCAGAAATAGTAAATATAATTATGGTATTCTCATGAAATAATTAGAAGTCAACAGAATATCTGAATTGTATCTTCCTATAGAGGATAGTAAGGATTATCACCTTCCCCCAGTTTTATTATCTTTTCTTAATACAGATTACCAGGCTATTGAGCATCTTATTTTCTTGAACCCTCAGGCTTATGAAGAGCAGAGCCAAATGGAGAAAGAGTTCTTCCTGTCAAAACAGCCCCAAGCAGTTTTTGAATTTGTAAATAAACGTGGCCTGGAAAATCCAGGCATCTAAAGACAATATTGTATTTCAGTTAAACCGGTCAGTTTTTCAAATAGTTGTTATAATGCGTGTGTTTTATTTTTTTGGTTGTACCTATGAGACTTTGTTCCACACAAAACTGATAAACACAGGAAAAGTGTCAAGAGGCAAAGGAGAAAAAAAGACGAGAGAGAGAGAGAAAACCAACAGAAATGGTTAGATATAGTAATTGCCCTAGTGAGAAATTTGCATGGGAGAAAAGTTGACAATAAGCACAACCTATGATATGGTGACACAAGAGAATGGTTACTAGTGAGTTCAGAGAAAAGTTTCCAAGTAGCCACCTCTGTCTCACATTAATATTCCCAAGGCATCAGTGAGCCAGGCTAAAAGCACAAGGACTAGTTCAGCAGTATAGAGGAAAAGGGGGTGAGAGGAGGCTTTAATATGATAGTAAGCTTAATCATTGAGAGATGTCACAACATTTAGAAGTATATTCTTTGTATAACATTATATAGTAACTTGGCATGGCAGAGAAATAATTTGATATATTGCTAAGGCAGCTTTTTTCCCCCACTTATTAAATTAAAAAAACAATTACATGGAAAGCCCTATTGGTAAATCTTTAGTTAATTACAAATTGATATCTCAAATATGACTTATCTCAGTGAAATAAGAAGCACAATAGTATTTTGGAAACTCAACTATTTATCACACAGGATTATCAAATGATCCAAAATATGTAACTGGTTTAGAATTAGGAAGTTCTATGAAAATATAAAGACTATAAAATATTTTCTTGGCCTGAAAAAATTTGTAGCATAAAAAATGGATGTGAAGACATATTTGATATGTATCTTTCAAATGCTGTCTTTTATTTCAGATGTTATCTTCTATTTGAATATTTTTTTGTTTTGCCTTTAGAGTCCTCATTCAGATTTCTTTTGCCTGAAAAGTAAGTAGCTTTCTGGTTTTTGAAGAGATAATATGCTTTTTGAAGCAAAAAATTTTTTTGATTATGTGAGGAGCATCCCTTTTAATTTTTTGAAGCAGTTGTAAGGATGTTTGTTGCTAAAAATAAGTCAGCTAGGAATTGCTAAAGAGTCTTAGCATCATGTGTTCTGACAAGGCATTGAAGAGATCTCAAGGACAATAATGCAGAAATCAAGCTGAGAAGGCTCTGATTAGATGGAACCTACTTGAGAATGTTTTATGAAGCTATATCAGGATCAATCTTCCTTGCACAGATAACAGGAAAGGCCAAAGTGACAGTATTCAAAACAAGATATATGTTTATTTTTTATTCATATAAAACTCATCTGGTGCCAGCAATTTTAGGCCAGTGTAGTGACTCCACGGATTATAGGAGCCACACTTTTCTTAAATCTTGGCATTCCAAGCTTCCACCATGATTTGCAGATTCTAGTTAGCAGATTCTGTTAATTTTGGAAAGTTTCTTCTAACTTTGGTTTTAATTTTGTTTTTCCATTGTTGAACTTAGAAATACAATTAAGTTTTATATGTTGATTTTATATCTTTTGACCTTGCTAAATTCTCACTTATTTATTCTAATAGTTGTTTTATACATTTCTTAGGATTTTATTTGCAGTCACGTCATCTGCAAATGAAAAGAATTTTAGTTCTTTTAAATATTTATGCCCTTTGTTTTTCTTGCCTTCCTGCAACACCTCCAGTTAGGTCTTAACTGAAAGTGATGAGAGGAGAACATCTTTGTCTTGTTCTGTATCTTAGGAAGAAATACATATTTCATCTTTAAGTTTGATGTCACATATAGGTTTTCGGGTTTTGGTAGATGACTTTTATATCACATTGAATAATTTCTCTTTTATTCTTAGTTTGCCAAGAATTTTTGTTCTTGTTTTTTTGCTTTTACTAATCATGAATGGACACGATTATTTATAGTACTCGACTTTTACTATATGTTTATTGTCTGTTTCCTCCATAAGGCATTATTTCTGTCTTGTACACTATTGTATACTGAGACTCTAATATACTACCTTATGCATAGTATGTAGTCAGTAAATAAATACATGCTACATGAATGAATTAGTAAATCAGAGTTACTTGATCAGAAAAGATCTGACTCAAGAGAAAACTTGCCCTTTATTGCTGAATCTGCATAATCTGGCACTCTACTGCCACCTGGTGATAGTATATCTAAATTGCAATAAAAGCGTCTCAGGCGATGAATAAACATGTGAGCTAAAAACTGCAAATGATTGGACTGATGTGACAATTATAATTTAAAAATATACATATACTCATGATATGTATCAGGTCTGCGTTTGAGATTTAGCAAATGTATTTCACATTTAAAAGATGCTGAAATGTTTTCTGTTTTCCTGACTGCTAGGAAAGAATGAAGGATCAGTTAAATTACATATGTTAAAAAAAATAGAATAAATTGGGAAAGTTGGCAGAAGTCGAGTAAGAGCAAAGGCATATTTTCTATATTTGAATTCCTGCTCTGTCGGCATTTTCTTGCTGTAAAGTGCCAACTAAATTTGAATTTTAACGAACAAGAATTTTTAACTTCTTAATATCTTGTGTTAAATATTTAATATATTGCAAGAAAATCCAGCTTGTGGCCAAGAGTGAAATTTAATGCTTGTTCTTAAAAATTCAATCCTTTGGCTACACAGAATTCACTGAGATTTAAGTGTAGAATGGAATGGGATTTCTGTTAGACAGTTTCTTGGAATGAAGTCATCTATCATCTACACTGTTATGATTACCACTACATATTTTCATTTCTTAGCCTCCCTCTGAAAAAACAGACCATGTGCCAAATATATGTTAAAGTTTTTAGAGATGCAATTCAAATATTAAAATTTTCTTATTGTTGTTAAAATGGTCAATATTGTAAAATGTTGATAATTTTACATAAAGGTTAGCCCTTCTTATGATCAAAATACCCTGAGATGATAGTGTTGGAAGTACTGTTTTAGTAATAAAGATTATCGTGTGGATAAGTTCCCTACAAGGCCCCACGATGGTAATGCCCCTAGATTTTGTCTTTAAAGAAAACTGCTGAGAGGCAATAATTTTTTTTGTTTGTGTCCCATTTTTATTAATACATGGTAATTGATGGAGTTGCAGTGACTTGTAGCAGTAATGAGTTCTAAACATAATAATGCACTCTTTTCTAATAAGTGAGCACTGCTGGGGTTTAAAAGCATACTAAATCAGTTGCTTTAGTATGAATTTATTAGTTTTTTTCAGCATTAGCTTTAATAGTAGTTATTTACATAAGCGTACATCCCATTAACCGCCATCAGGGCTGGAAAACATGCTGAACTGTTCATATTTTCATATAATTATTGAACATAATGGTTTCATTTGCATTTCTAAACAGTGATGTTTCTGTCAGCCTTGGAAATAGTGTCTTTACGCAGTCCCTATTTCACATCCACTTATTTGACATCGTTAAATTTTATGCTAATGTGCTTCCCTAGAATATCATCAGTAGGACAGATGCTTGTGCTTTAATATACAAATCAGGGATGCTTTTCCATCCCCCAAATGGCAAAGGAAATTTTTTAAAATTCGCACTTTTAGATACAGAGCCTGTCTCTATATAAATAGGTTTATGAAATAAAACTTTCAGAATTAAATGTTATAATCTGATTGTCTCTTCAAAATGCTTCATTATGAGTAACTATATACCTGACTAGGTTTGGTTTTGTTGTCTTGAATGAAGAGGTGAATCTTGATAAATATCATGTTCCTTATGAATATTTAGAGTTCTGCTTCTAAAATGTTTATCTTGAGATGCGAGTTTTTCAGTGGCTTTGAATATGTCGGGCCACGGTGTTAGTTCTTAAAGTATTCTCTATGTTTTTGTTTCTTTAGTCACTTAACCCTGATTGTAATACCTTATGGTGGAAGCTGTTATGTTAATGTTCTTGGGCATCTTAGCTTTTTGTTTACATTTAAAAAATGTTTATTGTAAAATTATGAGTCACTTGGTTGGGGAGGCATGTCAAATGTGACAGCAGAACTAATGTGGAAGGACAGATTTATGGCAAAACTTTCTGCCTTTTGGAGCACTATCAGCTTGTCCATGTGCACTATTAGCTTTTGTTTCTTCAACACTTGTGGATGCTTTTGTGAATGCTGTCAGTCAGATGTCTGGAAAATTTTAAACATGAGCCACCAACTAAAGAATTGTTTTGAGAGTTGTTTCAGATCTTTTTGGCAGTGAGAGGGTGAACATGAAGTCACTGCCAGTTTTTGGTCTTTATGGTCGTCTTCCTTTCTTGTGTCTGACAGCTCAGGGCGGCATTTTACTGTTGACTCTTAATGGACCTGCAGTGCTAGAGCTGAGTCTGCACAGTTCAAAATGCAAGGTTGGCAGTCTAGAAAGATCGGGTAAAGAAGCAGCTTTGAGAGGAGTTCCTGCCCCAAATTACTTGCTAAAAATATATTAGAACTGATATAGCATAAAACTGATACAGCATAAAAGGATTATTTGGATAGAAGTGTTATTTGGCTTAGCAGGTCAGGAGGCAACAAAATTTTTGCAGTGACTTCTGTTTCTTGAGGAGTTGCCAGGAAAGAAATATGGTAAGGATTTTGAAGAAACTACTATAGAGGTGGAGTTTCATAGCTGTTTATTTTTATTCCAGATTTTTCATTTTTTCTCTATAATCTCTTAAAATAGTCTGACATTAGCACTTTTCACAGTGGTTGAATCTTCTGAACTGTCATGTTGGAAACACTGGACATGCTCTTCTATGAAGGGAAAAATGTAGCCTTCATTGTTACCACATGTGTTGCCAGACCGGACATCATATGAAAGTTAAAAAAAAAAATTCTGAAAATCCAGCCTCACTTAGAAGTGAGGCAATATTTTCATCTCTTTATAAAGCTATTTGTGATTACATTCTTCACCAACAATTTTTTTTTTTGAGGCAGCGGGTGGTGGTAGGGGCAGTTTGCCACAAAACTGAAGAAACACATTCTGTCACCAAAAAATATCATTTACATTTTTTCTCCCTTTACAGATTTCTTCTTTTTCTGGAAAAACGTTTAACATTGAAATGAAAATTTCATTTGCCTTTTTAGTATTAAGGTGCCGTGATATTTAGTCTAACAACATGTCCCTGAATATCTCTGTTGCTGTAACACTTTACCACCTTCAAGACAGCAAAGGAGGTGTGTTTTAAGTGCTATGCCATTGGTTTTCAATCCTTGACCTCAGAGGGAAAAATAATTCTACATTATGTTTTATGATAGCTTCTCTGTATGTTTTTTGTAAAGTTAAATATTCTAGACAAAGTCAGGTATTATCCATAAGATATCAACCAATTGGGAGAACTTTACCTGCTTGGTTATATTTATTTCCTCTTTTATAACCAGGGAAACACAATTACCACCTCTTTTTTAGAGGTGATGAAAGTACTTAGAAATAAACCTCCAGCACCCTTAGATGCCTGAGCTCCACCTGTTCTACAAGTCTGTGGGGACTCTTTGGCATCCTCTGTGTTGCATCTTTTCACAGAAACTTTAATTTGAATATTTGATTT
The DNA here is from genome assembly GCF_024542745.1 of Macaca thibetana thibetana. Taxonomy (NCBI): domain Eukaryota; kingdom Metazoa; phylum Chordata; class Mammalia; order Primates; family Cercopithecidae; genus Macaca; species Macaca thibetana. The sequence goes on along the minus strand of NC_065595.1, from coordinate 43,869,645 downwards.
TTCACCAAATATATTCTTTATTTTTTCCATTGTTAGGATAATTACCCTTAGAATTCTGTAGCTTCTGGAGATATTTACAAATATGTATCTGTTAATTTTTCCTTAACTCTACGCCTAGTGCTAGTATTTAAGGACATGGGAGATTAGGGACTACTTGATAATTAATGCCTTATTCAATTAAAAAAATTTAACGTGTTTTCCTGACTTTAAAAACAATGCATGTTTATTATGGAATATTTTAGAATAATATAGAATATTGCTTCATTCCAAAATCATCAGTGTGTGGCATATTCATGTTTTTCACTTAATCATCACTGTAATAGCTAGATGAATAACAGTAGGTCTCGTTTGACATTACAGTGAAAGTTAGAAGTTTTCAGATCTCTTGCCTTGAATTTTGTATCAATTATATTTTATTTAAGGCAGAATATTAAATATCTCTTTAAAATACAATGGAAAAAAGCAGCCAAAAAAAGTTTAATGCCATATATTTAAAATAATTCTTGCTAGTTCGATTGTGAAAGTTCTCTGCTCGGTTTTGTGGTTAAATGATTAGGTCTTTCCAGTGGGGAAGGGAAGAAGGACCGAAAAGAAAGGGAAATGTAAAATTGAGGTGACTTAAGGGGAAATGTTGGGAATAGAAAATTTCCATGGAGTTCATTTAGTGCTTCAACACCTGTGCTCTGCTAAGGCAGGTAAAGAACTCTGTATTGTGTACAAATCACTGACCTCGCTAAAATTCTAGTTTCTTCTCTGCAAAATGAGGAGTAAATAATAGTACTCATTCCAGCAGGTTTATTGTGGAGATTAAATGAAAGAATGCATATTAAATGCTTTGTACCATGACTGAGCACATTAGAATCATTCAAAAAGTGTTATTTATTTTCTGTCATTCACTCTCCAGAGGTATGCAAAGCTAAAGTGACCCTGCATCTTTACTCTTTTTCTTCCCATCTTCTAGTTCCTTGCTATTACAAGCTGAGTCTATGGGTTTGCAATGTCAGCATCACCAACAACATAGGGAGCTTGTTAGAAATGCAGATGCTTAGGCCTCATGCTAGACTTCACTTTTTCAGAATCTGTGTTTTAATAAGATCCCCAGGTGATCTGTACATTAAAGCACTGTTTGTACTCATTTCTTGCAAAAAACAATGTAAAAGACATGGGCAGTAGAGAAATATATGCTTTCGCTTTTGCTTTCTTTTCTAAGATCTCACAAATTTGTAGCTTTGGACAATGATGGAATGTGGAGTCTATTCGATTAACATGCATATTACTGCTATTATTACTATTATTATCATAGCTTTATATTTGCTGCTATATTAACATAGCATAATATTATTAATGTAAGTGGATTATCCTGAAATTGTCAGAAGTGTGGTTCAAAGCTTCTATATGCATATTGATTTTCACCTACTTGTATCAGCTATTGAGAAAGAGGTATTAAGATCTCTGAGTATAATATATTTGTGGATTTATCTATTCTCTTCACAGTTCTGTCTTCTTATATTTTGAAATTCCATTTTTAGATGCACAAAGTTTGAGATTATTGTCTTCTCCTAATGAATTGACCCCTTTATCATTATGAAATGACCTTGTTTATTCCTGGTAATATTCTTTGCCCTAAAATCTATATTACCTAATGTTTATTGACCTACTCTAGCTTCTTTTGATCCATGTTATTATGGTGTATCTTTTTATATGCTATAACTTTTAAACTCATTGTGCCTTTGTATTTAATGTGCATTTTTTATAGCCAGATCATATGTGGTTCTTGCTTTTTATTCCAATCTGACATCTATACTTTTAATTAGGATATTTAGAACACTTACATTTTGTTTGATTATTGATACAGTTAGGTTTGAGTTTGTTTTACAGTTTGTTCCATTTGACCTTTGTTCCTCTTTTCCTTTTTTTCTGTGTTCTCTTGGATCAATTGAATATTTTAAAATTTCTGTTTTATCTCTTTTGTCGGCTTATTAGCTGTGGCTTTGTTCTGTATTTAGTGGTTGCTGTAAGGTGTATCTATACACTTTTAACAAATCAACCTTCCAGTGATGGCTTATACGACTTTAGCTACTTTATTATACTATAACACTGTTTTTCTCTTTCTGATCATTGTGCTATTATCAAGATACATTTTAATTTTATACCCACATTTTATTTTTATTCTTGTTAAATAATTATCTTGTAAGGAGATATTTATTTATTTATTTATTGAGACGGAGTCTTGCTCAGTCTCCCAGGCTGGAGTGCAGTGGCGTGATGTTGGCTCATTGCAACCTCCGCCTCCCGGGTTCAAGCGATTTTCCTGCCTCAGCCTCCCAAATAGCTGGGACTACAGGTATCCACCACAATGGCACAGCTAAGTTTTGTATTTCTAGTAGAGACAAGTTTCACCATATTGGCCAGGCTTGTCTCGAATTCCTGACCTCAAGTGATTCACTCACCTCGTCTCCCGAAGTGCTGGGGTTACAGGCGTGAGCCACCATGCCTGACCTTGTAAGGATATTTAAATAAGGAAAATAAATTTACTTCCTGTGCTCTGCATGACTTCGTATAGTCCACATTTTTGTTATTACTTCCTTCTATCTGGCAGACTTTCATTAACAGTTATTGTAGTTTTGAATTCATTGTCTTTGAATTTACAAAAATGTTTTTATTTTGCAAGTTGTATTTTTCTGTTCAATTTTTTAAAATATGTTTCTCCACTGTCGTGATACTGTCATTTCTACCAATGAATGGGGTTACCCTTTGTTCTACTGACCACCTTCCTTTTTGCCTCAAGATACAGCCCATCCACTGTCTTCTGTATCTGGAAATTATTGGGTAACATCTCATAGTGCTGACAAGTACTCAGGTTATCATGATGGCAGGTGGAGATTGAGGACCACAGTGTTAAGTTGTCAGCTAAACATGAGCTTAGATTGATGTCTTCAATGCCAATTAATTTAGACATGGATTATTTTAGCTTTCTTGCCTTTCTTGTCTATAACTTCTCATTCAGTGAGAACCCTGCCTCCCAACTTCTGCCATCTATTTAATTGCTCAGTCCCAGTATAGATTTATAGTGATTTTAGAATTATTAACTCATATTTCCATGGGAAACAACTTATAAACTACAGTGCTAATGTATACTTCCTTCTACCTTTAGTCTTACTCTCTATCACCATTCATTTTTAAAGTTAACTTAGGTAAACAGCTTTCCTCCCCTCTTTCAATGAGGTTATTACATACCATACATTTGTAATATAGCTAGTAGTTTGTATTCCATTCTAGAATCCTCCAGTCTCCTAAATGATTTTAAAAATATTTTCCTATGCTAAGATTTACTTTTTTGCTGTAAAGTTGTGTTTTGACAAATGCAAAGTGTTATGTATTCACCATACAGTATCATACAGAACTAATCTACCACCTTACAATATATTCTGTGCTTCACCTATTTAACTCTGCCTTCTCCCCAAGCCTTAATCAACCTCTGATTTATTTGGAATCTATATAGTTTTTGCCTTTTGCAGAATGGTATATAAGTGGAATCATACAGTGTTTAGCCTTTTCAGACTGGCTTTTTAAAGTTAACAATATGCATTTAAAATTCATCTATATTTTTTCATTGCCTAATATTTCATTTGTTTTTAAGAGTGAATAATAGCCTATTATATGGATATACCATAGTTTGTTAATCTACTTTTTTTAACTTTTAATTTTTGTAGTACATTAGTAGGTATATATATTTATGGGGTACATGAGATATTTTGATATAAGCATGCAGTGTATAATAATCCACTCATTTATTAAAGCACATCTTGGTTGCTTTTGGCTTTTGGTAATTACGAAAGAGCTACTATAAGCATTCATGTGTAAGTTTTTGTGTGGACATAAGTTTTCAAATCAGGTAAATACCTAGGAGCATGATAGCAGGAGTGTATGGTAACACTGTATTTAGCTTTGTAAGATACTGTAAAATTTTGATTGAGATTGTGTTGAATGTATATATCAATTAGGGAGAATTGAATTTAATATTGAGCTTTGCAATTCATGAATGTGGTACATCTCTCAAGTTATTTAGATGTAAAAAGTTTCTTCTGTGTTTTGTAGTTTTCTGCTTGCAGATCATGCATCTGTTGTCATACTTTTTTTTTTTTTTTTTTGTAGTTTTTGAAGATTTCAGACCCCAAATTTTCATTTCTGGTATAAAGGAATAAAGTGTCCAATGACCGCTAAACTCATTTTTTTAGTTTTATGAGGTTTTTTTTGTAGATTCTTTGCAGTTTTTATGTGAGCAATCGTGTTATCTGTAAATAAGGACAGTTTCATCTTTTCCTTTCTAATCTGTATGCTTTTTATTTCTTTTTCTTGCCATGTTGCACTAACTAGAACTTCCAGTACAATGTTGAGTAAAAGCTGTGGTAAAGGGCATCCTCTTCTTGTTCTGGATCTTAGTGGAAAAGCAAATTACTCTCTTACCATTAAGTATGATTTTTAGCTATAAGTTTAACATAGATACCTTTATTTAGGTTAAGGAAGTTCTTTTCTATTCCTAGTGTGCTGATAGTTTTTAGTTACAAATGGATGTTGAATTTTCTTGAAAGCTCTTTTTGTGTCAGTTGATGTGATCATATAGTTTTGCTAATAATTAATTTTTGAATATTAACCAGCTTTGCATTTTTGGGCTGAAGCCCACTTGATGTGAAATATTATCCTTTTATGTGTTACTGGATTTTATTAGTTAATATATTGTTAAGAATTTTTGCTTAATGAGAGACAGTCATTAGTTTTCTTGGAATGACTTCATCTAGTTTTGTAGCATCGTAGTGCTGGCCTGAAGGAATGAGTTGGGAAGCATTTCCCTCTCTTCAATTTCCTGCAAGAGTTTGTATAGAATGAGTTTTAATCTCTTCTCTTAAATGCGTGTTAAAATTTACTAAGAAGCTCTCTGAGCCTGGAGTGAGTTTTTTCCCCTGTCTGTTGGAAGCATTTTTAACTACAAATTCGATTTCTTATAGGCCCTATATGGAATTAATCCATATGGAACCACTCAGATTACTCATTTCTTCTTGAGTAAGCTTTGGTAGTTTGTCTTTCAAGGAATTTTTAAAATTTTATCATTGTTTTTATTTATATGTCTCAAGTTGGAGTAATAGAGGAATTTAAGAATTAACTGAATAGGCTCATTAAATTATATCAGTTTTAACTAACTTGCAATAAAAACAGCAAATTTCTTTCTAACTTAAAAAAGGAATATGTAAAACTTAGTTGTTTTCTCTTTATGGAGGAATGGCTGTTTGTCATTATAATTGACTTGAGGAAGACATTGTTCTTAAGATGCTAAAGTAATTTATTTTTATTTATTTTAGCAACTTACAGATAATTCAACTGTCTGGAACCTATAAATTTTTTTTTTTGTTTTCTTGACAGGGTCTTGCTTTGTCACCCAGACTGGAGTGCAGTGGCACAATCATGACTCACTGTAACTCGAGCTCATTGGCTCAAGCAATCCTCTCGCCTCAGCCTCCCAAGTAGCTAGGACTACAGTTGGCGTGTCACCACATCTGACTAATTTAAATTTTTTTGTGTGGAAAGAAAGGTCTCGCTGTGTTGTCCCGGCTGATTGAACTTTTGGGCTCAAACAGTATCCCCCTTGGCCTCAACGTGCTGGGATCCGCACCTGGTCCATGAAGATTTTTAATAGCTAATTATTACCAAGTTTTTGCAAACTAACTTGGGAGACTGTGTGACCAGTGTGAATATATTTATTTAGGATTGCAGAGCAGAATTTGCAGCTGTGTGAATCTAGAATATATATTACTGATTATTTGTATACAAACATAAAATTGTGAATTATTTATAATAAATTTTATGTTAATTGAGCAGTTCTCCCCCTTTTTATAATGTACAGCATTGTGAAATGAACTTTATTTATAGTTTAAGTTCACAGAAGAATCCCTGTTTTCAAAGCCAAATTGGAGTAAGCTTTCTTATCCACCTAGGCTTACTTAGTAGTGCCAGAATTGAATCACAGTCTGTATGGTAGATTTGGTCCCAGTTCTTTTTCTGCTTCCTATATCAAATTTTCCATATGGCTTTGAAGATACATATATCTACCCTTGTGTTGACTTTGAGTATAGTCAAGTAACTTACCCTGACCAAACAGAATAAGGCTGAAGTGATAGCTAATATGCTGTTTTCAAACCTATACTTTAACGGGACGCATTGAGTGTTTCTGCTTGCCCTCTTGCTTTTCTGTCATCATCATGAGAAATATACCCAGGAAAAGAATGAAGAGTCTGAAACTAATACACCCCCTAGCTGCCCACTGTAGATATGTGCCATATATTATCAGTACCCCAAAGCTCCCCTTGTACCTCCTTTCAATCACTACCACCCTCCAATGGTGGCTTTCCTGACTTATGAACCACAGATTACATTTTACCCTCTTCCCTTTCACATTCTCAGTGTTTGGCAGAAATTCTGAGGGAAAATTAGCCTTATGCTAGAGGCTGCCCAGATCTACCAAAAGCACCCTTAGTTTTTATACACTATCTTATGATGAAAAGATAACGTTTTAAGACAGTAAACAATGCCTAGGTTTAGTTTATAAAAATTACTAGAATCACCTTACAGTAATTCCTAAGGTCTTGGCATTTTTAGCCTGCTATTCCACCTCTTCTGTGACAATACTCTAATTAGGAATTCAAATTGTGACTATGAATTCTTGTAAGCCATTGAATAGGGATGACGTTCTTTAAAATACTTAGCTTTCCAAGGCAGGAGAGAATACTAATGAGTGTTTAAATAAAAAAATGCCTAGGTTACATATCAATTAACCAGATTTCTATTTTCTCTTCAGGTTTAACTTTCTACTACCTCAGTGTAACCTTGTACAAAAGCATTCCATGTAGAGTGCCTCCTTTTTTGAACTACTTCACTTTCTTACAGAGTAAGCCATCTGCTTTCTAAAGCATTGAGACAAGAAACAGACTCAATGAAAGACATACTATGAAGCCGTGTAGTATAGTGGTGGAAAAAAGTACAAGACATACTTAAATTCAACGCAACTATATATTCCTTTTTAGCTGCATGAACTTTATCAAATTACTTTTTTAAGCCACAGTTTATTCCTTTATGGTCTGTGGATATGTAACAGCTTCGACCTTATACAGTTGAGATTATATGCTATAACAAATGCATGTAGAGGCTTTACACAGTGCCTGGTGCAGAGTAAGCACTCAGAAAGAGCTCCTTGACATTATCATTATCAAAATTATTACTGTGATATTAATATTAAATATTTTACTGGGAATAGGAAAATCTAAGCAATTTTTGAAGGCCTGAGTGAGAAAAAACTACTTATTCTTTCTCCGTGGTTCTGTATGTTTTAAAGTTTAATATTCTTTAGTTGATTATTGCTAAGACCTTGAAACACCTTTTTTCCCTTCAAATCTCTGTTAATCTTCAAGTTAAAATTTTCTGTTTATATGCATTCTTGAAAGTGTGTGTATTCATTTCCTATTACAGTATCAATTACCAGAAACTTAATGGCTTAACACAAAAGAAATTCTTATCTTACAGTTCTGGTGGTCAGAAATCCAAAATCAATCTCAGTGGGTTAAAATCAAGGTGTCAGCAAAGCTGTTACCCTTCTGGAGGCTCTAGGGAAGATGTCTGGTTTGAAAATTCCTTTCTGTCTTCTTCAGGCTGCCCATATTCCTTGGCTCCTGGCTCTGTATCACTTCAACATCTAACATTGTCACATCTCCTTTTCTGACTCTCTTTTCTTCTTATTATAAGGACTCCTGTGATTACATTGGGCTTACCCGGATAATCTTCTCATTCCTAATTTAATCACATCTGCAAAGTCCTTTTAGCCAAGTAATGTAGCATATTTGCAGGTTTTGGGGATTAGGATGTAGACATCTGTGGGTGTACTGTTACTCTGCCTACCTACCACAGTCTGCCTTCTGGCCCCCAGAGATTTATGTCTGTTCCACATGCAAATATATTCACCCCATCCCAACATTCCCAAAGTTTAATGCTGCATTCCCATTGCAGCATCGTTTCAATGTCCAACATCTCTTTTAAATCTTATCAGCTCAAAAGTTTCAAACCTTATGAATTCAATCATCTAGATTAGGCATGGGTGAGAGTCTGAGAGTGATCTTTCCTAAGGTACAGTTCCTATCTGTGAAGTTCTGAAATTCAGACAAGTTATTTGCTCCCAAAATGGTGGGGCAACGACAGGATAGAAATTATAAGCATTCCCGTTCAAAAAAGGAGAAAATAGGAGAAATGGAGTTACCTGTTGCAGTCAATTTCATAATCCATCCCGGGAAAAACATCCTCTGTGATTTGAGGCTCCACCCTTGTGGGCTCAGGGCTCTGACCTTTAGATCATCCTTTTTCATGAAAGGTGGCACATGTTTGTGGCTGAGCAGTGTCATCAGCCCGTTTCCTGCCTGTGGTATTTTGGGAGTCTGAGAGTCTTTTTTGAAATTTTATTTAAAATTTTGTCTTCTCTTTCCTCCTTTCAATTTAAGCTGTCAGTGTTTCTGTTTATGTAATGTTCTGAAGAACCTTTGGGGCCGAGTACAGTGGCTCATGCCTGTAAATCCCGGTGCTTTGGGAGGCCAAGGTGGGAGGATCACTTGAGGCCAGGAGTTTGAGACCAGCTTGGACAACATAGTGAAACCCTGTCTCTACAAAAAAAGCTTTCTTTTTAAGAACCTTGTAGATTTTCTGTGTATGTTGGGGATTCATTTTTTTTTTTTTTTTTTGATAAGAGGCTCTTCCATAAATCTTTCCTGGATGATCAAAGGCAATTACAACCTTACACACACACATACACAAAATACACTACTTAGAGGAAAGCAACTGCCCAACCTTGGACTAGTAGTCATCCTTGTTATTGATCCTTGTAGCCAAGGATTATTATCTCAAAACAATTATGTAATCCTGCTCATTTTTCCTTTAAAAATATTTTTTCCTTTACCTCTGTGAATATGCACATAGTTTACTGTGACATGTGTATTCCCATTGCAATGCCCTATTCCCAAATATATATCATTTTCTTTTAGAGAGCCTCTTTCTGTTACTTAAGTTGACAAGTGGTGTCAGAAGTGGAATCTGAAAGAAGGTCACAATCAGTGTTTTCCTATGTTTTTACTGAATTTTTGACCGTGAGTTGTTTGTGTGCTTTGTGATTTTATCTTTTGGAATTTTTTGAGGCTTGTGATTAAGGTAGGTTTATCCAAAGTAGATTCGAGTTTTTTTCGTGTACCTTGTGGATGCTGTCATGTGGTAATCTCTGTAATCTAGATTGTCATCTTGTACCATCTAAGTAGTATAAATTTTACCTGAAAATATACAAGAAGAAAGTCTCATGATAACAAATTCTTAGGGTGATTTGTGTAGCCACTTTAGTTTTTCGTTTTCTTACCATAGTATCTGTAAATATAATACAGATGGAGTGAAGAATTGCGAGAAACAAAGCCTGCTCAGCTAAATCTATCTCTTTTTTGTGTGCCAAAGCATATAAACATGTGTTCCATAAGGGACGGTGCTGTGATAAGACAGCAGAAAATCTTGGGCCTGGTGGGAGAAGAGGATTAGGTATTAGCTTTAAGTTTTGATTATCTTAATAAAAACCTCAAGGAATGTTATAAAACAAAAATCAGAAAACCTCCTAGAACTAAGTGAGTTTAATACTATTACAGGATCCAGGGCTGGGCGTGGTGGCTCATGCCTGTAATCCCAGCACTTTGGGAGGCCGAGGTGGGTGGATCACAAGGTCAGGAGTTCAAGACCAGCCTGGCCAACATGATGAAATCCTATCTCTATTAAAAATATAAAATTTGGCCAGGTGTGGTGGCGGGCATCTGTAATCCCAGCTACTCAGGAGGCTGAGTCAGGAGAATTGCTTGAAAACAGAAGGCAGAGGTTGCAGTGAGCTGAGATCATGCCACTGCACTCCAGCCTGGGCAAAAGAGGGAAACTCTGTCTCATAAAAAAAATTTAATAATAATAATAATAATAATAATATAGGATCTAAGAAAAACATACAAATATCACAAGGAAAAATTGGAAACTGAAATTTTAAAAATAGCACTATTTATGATACTTTACCTCAAAATGAAACAGGTATTAAATATACACAGAATCTGTATGCTGAAAGCTACAAAATACTTATGAAAGAAGTGAACAGATTGACCATATTTGTGGAGTAGAGGATTCAACATAGTGAAGATGTTAATTATTCTGGATTGGTAAGGAGATCCCAGTCAAAATTCTAGCAAGATTCTTTGCAGCTATTCACAAGATGATTCTAAAATCTATGTGGAAAGTTAAAGGAGCTAGAATGCTAAAACAATTTTTTAAAAGATGAAAAAAGAAAACTCACACCAACCAATTGTAAGGCATACTGTAACACTACAGTAATCCAGTACAGTACTGGTGAAAGAACAGATCCAAAGATTAATGGAGCAAAACTGAGATTCCAGAACTGGACCCATGCAAATATGGTCAGTGGTTTTGACAAAATTGCAGTGGTGACCTGGGTTACGGAATATTTTCTGATATGATACCAAAAGTATGATACATAAAAGAAAAAACATGATTAATTGGATTTTAGTTTTAAAAGTTTTATCTTTGAAAGACATTGTTAAAGAGAATGGGGGAAAAAAAAACTATTCTCCCATAGGTTGGGGAAAAAGAATTTTGCAAATTAATATTCAGAGGTATATTCAGAGTATCTAAAGAAGTCTGAAAACTCAACAATAAGAAAACAATCTAACAAAAAGGCAAAGGTTTTAAGTGATACTTCACCAGGGACAGCATAGATATGGCAATAAACACATGAAAACATATCCAAAATCTTTACTCATTAGGGAAATGCAAATGAAAACTACAGTGAGATAGTATTATCTTACACACCTTCTAGAATAGGTAAAGCAAAAAACAATATTGACAATATTAAATGCTGTCAGGGATACAGAGGAACTGAAATTCTCATATGTTGCTCATGGCATACATATACAAAATGGTATAGCGTTTTAATAAAACATTTGACAGTTTCTTATAAAAGTTAAACTTATTTTTTTAACTCAGCAGTCCCACTCCTAGGCATTCATCCTACCGAAATGAAAAGTTATGATCACACAACATACTGTAGAAACATGTATGTAGCAGCACTATGCATAATTGCCAACAACTAAAACAACTCAAATGTCTTTCAGTGAGTGAATGAATACAAACTGGTAGATCCCTTGTTTATGATAAGTATGTCCCATTAGAATTTATCATACCATTTTTCACTCGTGTGTAATGTGTTCTTTGCCTTTTCAGTGTATGTGTCTAAATGTAGTTTTGTTTTCTTTATGGAGGTTCCCTGAGCTTTTTGAACATAAACATTTATATATTTCCACTATTTGAAGTAATTTCAGCTGTTATTTCTTTCAGTATATTTTCCAACTTTTTATTTTGCTTTTCTCACACTGGGATTCCAATTTTTATATATATGTATGTGTGTGTGTGTGTGTGTGTGTGTGTGTATATATATATCTGCTAATATTGTTGCAAAATTCATTGAATCTGTTTATTTTAAAAATCCTTTGTCTGTTTCTTAGATTAGGTGATGCATATTGATCTGTCTTAAAGCTTACTGACTCAATCTTCTGACATCTCCAATTTTCTTTTTAAAACTTTGTCAGTGAAATTTTTCACTTCAGATACTGAGTTTTTCAATTTAAAAATATCCATTTTATTATTTTTATAGTTTCTCTTTTTCTGTTCAGATTTTCTTAATCTGTTTATTGTTTATGAATATAATTATAGTAGCTATTTTTAATCCCTTTTAGATAACTCCAAAATCTGGGTCATTTTTTGTTGTTGTTGTTGTTTATTTTTTTCATTCTGCTACCATTTACTGATCACTTGTATCAGTCATTGTCCCAAGCGATTTATAGAAGTAAACCCATTTAATCCTTACATGTGGGTCAGGAGCTATTATCATCTCCATCGTACAGATAAGTAAGGAGGTACAGAGAGGAGTATTCTTTCCTGACAACAGTTAATGAATGTGGTTTCTTACGTATTTGTTAAAACAGCTGCCATTTTTTATTTGTTTGTTTGTTTAGAGGCAGAGTCTTACTATGTTGCCCTTGCTGGCCTTAAACTCCTGTGCTCAAGTGTTCCTCCCACCTCAGCCTCTCAAGTAGCTGAGACTACAGGCATGTACTACTGTACTCAGCTCACTTTATTTATTTATTTTTTTTTAAAGAAAAGTAATGTCAAAAGGTAAAGTAAAGTCAAAAGTAAAGTAAAAAGGTCCACTATTAAAACAAACAAAAAATTCCCTGGGTTAAAAAAACAAAAACAAAAAATCCTTAGCATCAGAGTTCACTGGGTTAAAAATAATGAGAATCAAAAATCCCTGCTCATAACATCCTCCTCCTAGAATGGTTGGAAGATCAGAGCATTTTTATAACAAAGTCAAAATAGCCAGCTGAAAAAGAACAATCTGGGTCATTTTATGCTTAGTTTCCATTGATTTCCTTCAGGGGTCACATTTTCTTGTAGTTTGGAATATCGCCTCCATATTATGAATGACATATTGTAGACAGTTTTTATTCTGTTGTAGTCCTCTGAGGAAGATTTTCTTGTTTTGTCTTGTTTGTTTTTAAGAGGCGGGGTCTTGATATGTCACCCTGGCAGCTCAAGCAATCCTCCTGCCTCAGCTTCCCGAGTAGCTGGGACTACAGCTGTGTGCCACCACTCCCAGCTACTTAAAAAAAATTTTCTTTTTAGAGATGGGGTCTCACTATGTTGCTCAGGTCGATCTTGAACTTGTGGCCTCAGGCAATCCTCCTGCCTCAGCCTCCTGAGTAGCTGTGATTATAGGCGCAAACCACAGTGTCAGGCCTCTGAGGAGTTTTGAATTTTGTTTTGTTTTGCCTAAATTAAGACTCCAAACTCTGTTTTCTGAGATTGGGCAGTAGCTGAAATCTTTTCTTAGTTCATTTAGTCCTAATTGAGCTGCCTGGAGACTTCTCTGTGTATGTATATGCCAGACAGAGATTTAGACAGAATTTAATATGTAGGATTTGTGCAGTTCCTTTCTCCTTCCTTCAGTATTCCTCGTCAGTTTCCATCTGATGTTGTCATCCTTAACTCTGTTCTCTGATTTAACAACAGATAAGACTATTTTTATCGGAGATTTAGCCTTTCTGCTCAGGATTGACTGAGGCCTACACTCAGGCAAAAAGTCATAAGAACAGAAAATTCACCCTCCTAGTTGGCAACTCCCCTCCCATTTTTCCTGTTTCTGGCTCATCTCCAGCGATTTTAGATAGTTGTGGGTTTATTTATTTATTTATTTATTTATAGAGTTTTTATGTCTAGAGCTCTAAGTTGTTTCTCATGGGAGGATTGGTTCAAATATTGTGAGACAACTTCATCATTACAGGAAGTTGGACTCCTTTTACTTTTCTTTTGATTTGTGTCCTATCTGTAGTAACACATCCTCTTTTTGCCTTATACTGGTAATAAATATTCCCCCCTTTTTTGCATCTAATCAGTCTCTGATTTTTCCCCTTTTTCATCAGTCTTGTAGAGTATTATCAGTTTTATTTATATTCAAAAAGCCTTCTTTTGACTTTCTTACTTTTCCTTCACGTTTGTTTTTTACTTTTTTGATATATGCTCTAGTATTTATTTCCTTCCTTCCATTTACTTTGGGCTTAATTTGCTCATCTTTTTATAGCATCTTAAGATGGAAATGAAGATCATTGTTTTTAAGCCTTTTTTTTTTTTTGAGACGGAGTCTTGCTATGTCAGCCAGGCTGGAGTGCAGTGGTGTGATCTTGGCTCACTGCAACCTCCACCTCCTGGGTTCAAGCAGTTCTTCTGCCTCAGCCTCCCAAGTAGCTGTGATTACAGGCATGCACCACCATGCCTGGCTAACTGTTTTGTATTTTTAGTAGAGATGGGGTTTCACCATGTGGGCCAAGCTGGTTTTGAACTCCTGACCTCAAGTGATCCTCCTGCCTTGGCCTCCCAAAGTGCTGGGATTACCTGCGTGAGCCACTGTGCCCACCTTTCTATATTTTTAATAAGCATTTGAAGATATAAATACCCATTTAAGCTTTGTTTTATCTATATCTCACAAATTATGAAGTACTATATTTGCATTATCATTCAGTTTGAATTATTTTAACAGGTAATTTATTCCTTCTTTGATATAAATTATTCTGAAGTATATTGTTACTGATTTCTTACTGTTATTGACATTTCTTTGTGTTTAGAGAGAATACTCTATATAATTTTAGCCTTTTAAAATTTAGTGAAACTTGTGTTATGTCCCAGTATGTAGTGTGTCTTGATGAATATTCTCTGTGCACTTGTATATTTTACAGCTGTTGGGGTAGGGTTTTCTTAATTTAATTGTCAGTTGCATTAAGGTACTTGACGGTGTTATTTAAAACAATGTTACTAGGGTTTTATTCCTGTATTATTATTATACATGCATGATCTGTTTTATCATCATGAAATTTTCCTTCATACCTGTTAATACTTCTCATGAAATCCATTTTGTTTGATAGTAATATGGTCACAAAACTCTCTTATGGTTATTGTTTGTACATTATGTCTAGTTTCATTCTCTATACTTGCAGCTTATCTGTTTTATTTTCAGTGTATCTCTTATAGCATGTAGTTACATTTTGCTCTATGTATGTATGTATGTGTGTGTGTATTTTATTGGGGGAGGGGTCTTGCTTTTTTATACAGTCTAACAATTCCTGTCTTGTGATCATGATTTTTTAGTCTGTTATACTTTTGTACCACATTTTCTTCATCCAGTCCACTGTTGATTCCATGTCTTTGCTACTGTGAATAGTGTTGCAAGGAACATATAGTGTTGCAAGTACATGTCTTTTTGTTAGAACGATTTATTTTCCTTTGGGTATATACCCAGTGATGGGATTGCTGAGGCGAATGTTAGTTCTGCTTTAAGTTCTTCGATAAATCTCCAAACTGCCTTCCACAGTGGCTGAACTAATTTACATTCCCACCAGCAGTGTATAAGCATTCCCTTTTCTCCATAATCTCACCAACATCTTTTATTTTTTATTTTTATTGATAGCCATTCTGACTAGAGTGAAATGATACATCGTGGTTTTGATTTGCATTTCTCTAATGATTAGTGATGTTGAACTTTTTAAAATATATTTGTTGGCTGCATCTATGTCTTCCTTTGAGAAGTATCTGTTCATGTCCTTTGCCCATTTTTTTAAATGGGGTTAGCTGGCTTTTGCTTGTTTAATTTTTTAAGTTCCTTATAGATTGTAGATATTAGACCTTTTTTGGATGTGTAGTTTGTGAATATCTTCTCCCATTCTGTAGGTTATCTATTTACTCTGTTGATAGTTTCTTTTGCTGGGCAGAGGTCCTACTTGTCAATTTTTGGTTTTGTTGCAATTGTTTTTAGGAACTCAGTCATAATTTTTCTGCCAAGGCCAATATCCAGAATGGTATTTCCTAGGTTTTTATCTAGGATTTTTATAGTTTGAGATCTTATAAGTCTTTAATCCATCTTGAGTTAATTTTTGTATATGGTAGAAGGCAGGGACCTAGGTTCATTCTCCTGCATGTGGCTAGGCAGTTATCCCAACACCATTTATTTAGTAGAGAGTCCTTTCCCCATTGCTTATTATTGTCAACGTTGTGGAAGATTAGAGGTTGTAAGTGTGAAGCTTTATTTCTGGGTTCTCTGTCCTGTTCCATTGGTCTATGTGTTTTTTTTTTTGTTGTTTTGTTTTGTTTTGTTTGTGCCAGTACTGTGCCATTTTGGTTACTATAGCCTTGTAGTGTAGTTTGAAGTCAGGTAGTGTGATGCCTCTGGCTTTGCTCTTTTTGCTTAGGATTGCAAAGTTTTAGTCTTTGTTCATACAATTACTTGGAATCAATATGGGTCTTGCATTAAAGCCTTATTAGAATGTGTCCAGGTCAACCTTTATCTTGGGGCTAATTTAGCCCCATTACTAAGATATGGCCTCTCTGAGGACCCTATCAAATATCTTGTGTGTTATATAGTTTTTGTATTCTGGCTGATGACAGTGCTACCTGGTTTTGGCCCTGTGTGAACTCTGGCAGTTGTTCAGCCTTCTGCTTTCCAGTATTTTTTTTCACTGGCCATGGGTGTTTCATTCCATAAGTATATGGATTAATACTCAGCCAAAGATCAGAGCATCCCTTTGCAGACCCCCAGAGCTCTCTGTGCAGCTTTCTCCTCTCTAGTACTCTGCCCTGTGAAGTCTAGCTAGCATCCTTAGCTTCCATGCATGCCAGTCTCTCTGCGTGACTCAGCAAGACCACCAGGTTCCATTAGTATTCCCTTTCACTGTGCTGTGGCCTGGCAACTGTCTTAAGGCAACAAGCTAGGATGATTGTAGGAGTCACCCAATTTTTTTACTTTTTCTCTGGCAGCATATCCTCCTCTGTCCTTTCTCCAATATCTGAAACTGTTGTTTCATACATTTTTTTTTCATTTTTCTAGTTGTTTATAGCGTGAAGACGACTTTTGTCCCAGTTTATTAATCTTGGGTGGAAGCAGAAGACAGTATTTATGGTCATGATTACCAGAGGGTTATTTTTTATTTTATTTAATTTTTTATAGATCAGGTTGAATGAAATTCTAGATATATTTTTACTTTAAGCCATCTTTGATTTTAAATTTCATAAATTTAACAACAGAAGATGAATTAGAGAAGAAAAATAGCCTATAAAAATAGGAGTTATAATTTTCTTTACTTTTTTTTTTTTTTTTGAGACGGAGTCTCGCTCTGTCACCCAGGCTGGAGTACAGTGGCATGATCTCAGCTCGCTGCAAGCTCCGCCTCCTGGGTTCATGCCATTCTGCTGCCTCAGCCTCCTGAGTAGCTGGGACTACAGGCGCCCACCATCACGCCCGGCTAATTTTTTTATATTTTTAATAGAGACGGGGTTTCACTGTATTAGCCAGGATGGTCTTGATCTCCTGATCTCATGATCTGCCCTCCTTGGCCTCCCAAAGTGCTGAGCCCCGCGCCTGGCCTTTTCTTTACATTTTTAACAGACATCCAACTTACAGATTTACTATGACTTGTGTGGTTCATTCTGTTCACTATCAGAATCTTCCAAGATTCATATCAGTTACTGAATTTTGTCAAGCTCCCTAGTTATGGTTGTGTTTTATTCTAAGAACCCACCACTGGTACTTGCTTTCCCTTATTCTCATATTTTAAAGTACTTATTTCAGAAGTGGTTTGGGAATTTTTGAATATACTTTTTTTTTTGTTTTTTTTTTTTGAGACAGAGTCTCGTTCTTGTCTCCCAGGCCAGAGTGCAATGGCGCGATCTTGGCTCACTGAAACCTCCACCTCCCGACTTCAAGGGATTCTCTTGCCTCAGCCTCCTGAGAATACTTTTTTTTAAAAAACAAAGACAACGTATATGTAGCTTGTCAAGTCATGGCACTCCCTTTTAATTTTCTCTTGAAGATTACCTAGATTTTAGCAGGATAGGAATAACATTTAATACTATTCTTAGGTTTTTCCAAGTATTAATGCCATTGTCGTTGTTTGCTGTGTCTGGAATGTAGTTGTCTCCCTCCTGACCATACAGTTCTTAAGTAGGTAGGCTCTGCCTTGTCTTCCTTTTATTGTACGTATGGTTCCATACTTTAACTTGATTCAAACATGTCTATCCACCTTCGCCAATACCATCTCTCAGTTGGCAACTTGGTCTGGCTCTTTAACTGAAGCATGTAGTTGATATGCTGATTTTTTTCAGTAGTAGATTTTATATTTGGATATTCCCACATCATCATGGAAAATTATTCATGAATAATTTAATAATTATTTAATAATTTAATATCCATCATATTAATCATTCTTTCTGATTCAGTTATTGAAAAGTTTGTTTATATTTTGCCACAGGGGTTTGTGTGATTTTATCGTAGGATGCTTTTTTTTAAATTGATTCTGATTTACTTGACTGGCCTGCGAATGCCATTCTAGATTGGTTACATTTAAAAATGTCTACATTTAGACCTGGGCAGATAATTTTTTCTTTCCTTTTATGAGTACCTTTTTAAAAATAAAAATCTTTTTAACTCAACAGAATTCTCAAGAAGGTGGACCATTTAGTATTTAATGGGGAACACAAATGTTGAGGTAATGAGTATATGAGCATATTCGAGTTTCATTGTTCAAGTTACTTAGGTTAGAATTTTTTTTCATAGTGGGGATTATTTGGGAATCATTTTACATACTGCCTTGAGAAGAGTCTTGGTGCCTTTTGTTATTAAAGTATTGCAATACGTAATGTTTGCAAGGTATTGCAATATATTGATATACTTTAATATTATATATAGTATTCCTCCATGTCAAGAAGTGTTGAAGATGTTTATGATTGTTTTTTCCTTTAATTTTTCTTACTTTTCACTTCTTGACTTCATGTATCAAAGAAGAAATCCAGACTGAAATTAGAGAGTATTTTGAACTAAATGAAAATGAAGACACAACACAACCTATTAAAATTACTTAGATGTATCTAAAGCAGTACTTAAGGGGAAATTTTACCACTGAAAACCTACATTAGAAAAGAAGAAAGGTCTCAAATCAGTAAAATCGGCTTTCACCTTAAACTAGTAAAAGCAAAACAAATGAAACCAGAAGTTTACAGAAGGATTATAATAAAGATCATGAAGGAAATCAATGAAACAGACAACAGAAAAGCAATAAAGACAATGAAGCCAACCTGGCTATTTGAGAAGATAATAACATTGTTAAAATTCTGTCATATTAATCAGTCAAAAGAAGAGAGAAGACAAATTACCAAATTAGAAATGACAGAGGTCTCATCTCTACAAATTCTATAGATGTCAAAAAAAAAAAAAGGGATTATTATAAGTAACTTTATACATATAAGCTTTACAATTTACATGAAAGGGACAAGTAGATAAGTTGAATATCTGTATATCATTAAACAAATTGTATTTGTACTTAAAAACCAGTAAGCAAAAGGTAAAGAAAAGAACATTCTAGACAGAGAGACATATCCCAAGATACACAGAAATACCAAGCATAGAGCTACACTGTATAATATGGTAGCCACTAGCTACATGTGACAATTTAAATTTAAATTAATTATAATTCAGTAAAATAAATTTTGTACCTGTCACATTTGCCACATTTTAAGTTATCACTTACCTGCATGTGACTGGTATTACGTAGAACATAAATAACATTCACTTCAACAAAGTTCTGTTGGACAGAGCCATCATAATGTGTTTAGGAAACTGAAGGAGTTCTGATTTGATGAGAGTGTAGGTTGCAGTGGTGAGATGAAGTGGCAAAGGCAAGTTGGAAGGGAATTATGCTGAAAGGGCAAACTGAGTCCAAATCATTGAGTGTCTTCAATGGCATTGGTGTTTGGATTTACCTTAGGTGACACCAGCTAGGGTGGAGAGGTGGTTTTTAGTTTTGATTAGTGATGGTAAATGCTAGTGAGTTGATCTGATTTGTGTTTGTTTTGATTAGTGTGGGTAGATGCTGGTGAGTTGATCTGATTTGTGTTTTAAAATAATATTTCTGGGGGCAGGATAAAAGGTAGATTTGAGGGGTGAAATCAATATTTATGAGCTCACTCTCTAACAGACAACTAGTCAAGATGAGAGTGGTGGTAAGGGCTGAGCTATAATGAGACAATGAGCATATAAGGGAGGAGACATTTGACTGCTATTTAGAGGAAAAAAAGATAGGAGGATTTGGTGTGGGAGCTAACAGAATCTGAATGACCCTGATTTCTGGATTGAGCATATAGAGACAAGATAGGACTTATGTGGGGACTTTGAAAAGGGAAAATGAGTATGACTATAAATTTGACCACATTAACTTTAAAGATAGGCCCAATTTAATTAAGAGTCTGGAGTTGATAAAACTCAGGATCAGATATGTACTTTTGGGCATCACCAGATTATAGTTGGCTTTTTGAAGCTTTGAATTTGGATAAGATTGCCCAGAGAGAACATACAGCATGTAGAAATCAAAGCCAAGGACACACCCCAATATTTATTAGGTGTAGAAAGATACAGCCTTAGAATAAGAATGAAAATGAGTAACTAGAGAAGAAAAATAAAGGGTGGTTCCCAAAAGAGCCCAAAGAAGATAACATTCCAAGGAGGGTTGCTGGTTCAGAGAAGTCATATAAAAGACCCATAAGCATATATTGGATTTGTTGAACAGGAAGTCATTTGGGACCTTTCCGAAGTATTCTGAAACACCCAGCAAATTCAGACCTTCACGCTGCGGTGAATTTGTAAAGGGTCATTGGGCATACCCTTTGGGAGAACTGATGCGGCCTTCACATATGTGAGTTATACTTGTTTCATATGTGAAATGATAATACACCATGGTATTTTTATTATAATGATTACTTATGGCAATATGAGAGAAAGTATTTTGCCAACTCTATAAAGTTTTTTGGAAGTTTACAGAATTATGATTAGTTTTTTGTGAAATCTATATATAATTTAAGGTAAGGAAATGGGAGGGAGGATTTTAGGTAAAAACAGAAGATAATAAAGATATATAATGGCAGAATACTAGGGATTCTAGAGAACCCATTGGAATTATATGAACAGTGGAGATATGAGGCAAGAAAGAAGAAGGGCTGAGCTGACTGAGGAAAAGAAATAGAATATTGGTGTTTTGCAGACCATGAATTGAATACCTTCTTCCTGGGGAGATCTAGAATACACTAAACAAATTTGGAACCTTTTTTTCTTTTTTTGTACAGTACAAATAGATCATTGTTGTTGAAACTAATTACATTAGTTACATTTTAGCCTTCTTCAAAAAAATTTGGTTCTTTTTTTTTTTTAGATAGGATCTCACTCTGTTGCCCAGGCTAGAGTGCAGTGGTGCCGTCAATGGCTCATTGCAACCTCAACCTCCTGGGCTCAAGCGATCCTTATACCTCAGCCTGCTGAGCAGCTGGGACTACAGGTGCATGCCACCATGCCTGGCCAATTTTTAATTTTTTTTTTTAAGAGATGGGGTCTCTGTCTTTTGCCCAGACTGGTCTCAAACTCTCTTGGCCACAAATGATCCTCCTACCTCAGCTTCGCAGTGCTTGGATTACAGCCATCGTGCCCAGCCTGGGTCTCCTTATATATTTCATACAAATGACTTCTTTGGAATGCTTAGTTTTGCAGGTAATACTTATTTCATCTAGTTTCTTCTCTTTCTCCTCCTCTCTTCTCCAACCCCCTTTCCACATTGATTTCTTCTTTTCTTAGGAGTTATCTCAACTTTTTTTTTTCCTTAGTATTGTTTTGTTGTTGAGTATAGGTCTTCTGAGAGTGGGGCTTTATAGACATTTTCATGTTTAGTTTACCATGAGGCAAGCTTCTTGTTCAAAAGGGTTAAGTTTCTTGGGTGCTAGTTGATTGGAGGAAGGATAGATTATCTGAGAAATGGGAAATATTTATAGTCTAAGTAAGAATAATTTATAATTCTTATTTCTACATACCTGGCTGTCATGCCTTCCTCAGCCTCCAGAGAGGTAATCTCTAATAGCAGATGGCAGCACCAGGCAACATTGTATTATTAACGGGAATGAGAAAAACTGGTTTCACTCACTTTCTTCCTTTTTCTTTCTCTCTCTCTCTCTTTTTTAAATTATTATTTTTGGAAAGAACACCACAGAAGTGCACTACCATTCTCACACATCATATCAGGGACACATGACCCACAAGGTATTGGTGATACTTTGATCACTTGGTTTAAGTAGTATTTTCCAGGTTTCTCCACTGTAGTGTTATTTTCCCTTTCCATACTTTACTTTTCAGGTGAAGTAACTAAGTCTAAATCACTCTCTGGAGTAGAAGATGGGAATTAAGGTCCATCTCCTAAAGGTGGAGAATGTACATATATATTTGAAATTCTTCCATACAACATTTGTATCTTCTCTTTCATTTTACTAATTTATTTTTAAGCTACTGTTCAATACAGAGTAGGTGTATGTGTTAGACCATTCTTGCATTGCTATAAAGGAATACCTGAGGCTACGTAATTTGTAAAGAAAAGATATATAATTGGCACATGGTTCTGCAGGCTTTATAGGAATCATTATGCTGGCATCTGCTTCTTCTAAGGGCCTCAGGAAGCTTACAGTCGTGGCAGAAGGTGATGGGGAGCCAGGATGGCACACAGCAAGAGTAGAGGCAAGAGAGACAATGGGGAGGTCCCAAACTCTTTTAAACAACCAAATCTTTGCAAACTGAGAGAGAACTCATCACCAAAGGGATTGGTGCTAAGCCATTTATGAGGGATCTGCCCCCATGATTCAATTACCTCCCATCAGGCTCCACCTTCAACATTGGGAATCACATTTTAACCTGAGATTTGGAGAGGACAAATATCCAACCATATCAGCGTAAAAGGGTCAGTAATGTAACAATGTTGGTGTTTAGGTGTGACAAATGTACCATGATAATGTAAAATATTAATAATAGAGAAAACTGAATAAGGGTATATGGGAACTGTCTGTAGTATCTTTGCAACTTTTTTGTTGTATCTAAAATAATTCTAAAATAAAAAGCTTATTAAAATGGTCATAGCACTATGGCATGATTGTTACTTGGAGAATGAGCAGGAACAATTTGGTAATAGTGATAACTTTTTCCTTGGTATGATTATTTTCACTGTGATTTAAGGGAAGAAGGAAGCCAGATTCACTGGCTCACGCCTGTAATTTCAATACTTTGGAAGGTAGCAACAGGCAGATCACTTGAGCTCAGGTGTTCAAGACCAGTCTGGGCAATAGGGCGAAACCTCATCTCTACCAAAAGAAAAAAAAAAAAAAGTAAAAAAAAAAAAATGCTGGGCAAGGTGGTGTGTGCCTGTATCCCAGCTATTTGGGAGGTTGAGGTGGGAAAATTAACCTGAACCTGAGAGGTTGAGGCTGTAGTGAGCTGAGCTGTGATCAGGCCACTGCATTCCAGCCTTGGTGACAGAGCGAGACCCTGTCTCAAATAAAGAAAGAAAAAAAGAAATGAGTGGGGTGGAGGGAAGAGAGAGAGGGAGGAAAGAAAAAGAAAGAAAGGAAAGAAGGAAGGGAGGGAGGAAACAAGGAAAGACAGAAAGGGAAAGAAAGAAAAAAGAAAGGAAAGAAAGAGAGAAAGAGAGAAAGAAGGAGAAAAAGAAAGGGAAGAGAGAAGTTGTTCCCGATGGGAGTGCCCTCGTAAGAACAAGTGAGTGCATTTCAACACAGAAATACATATATATCATAAAGCCCAGATTTTCTATGGTGTAGAAGCATTTATCTAATTTAGAAAGAAATGTGTCACCTGTGCTAATATTTACTGCCAACCCCAGTATAGATATAGGTAGTTTCTGTTTTTTTATTATATCAGTGTTGCTTTCTGTTTTAAGAGCACTGACTGGGCAGAATGTGTATGAGAGTATGGTGGTGGTGGTAGTGCTGGCAGTATATTAATTATTGCTGTCTGTGGTGCCTTATTGAGATGAAGATTGACCCCTTTGGGGTGGAAATGGCAGAATGGTCTAGTGATTAAGAGTATGGACTCTGGTGTGACACTGCTGGAATTCAAGTCCTGGTTCTATGGCTTCCAACTCTGTAATCCTGAGTAATTTACTTAACTTTATTGTATCTCAGTTTCTTCATCTGTAAAATGAAAATAATTGTACCTCTTGGATTTTCGTGACACTTAGAACAGTGTCTATTATATTAGTGATTAGTAAGTACAATATCTGTTGTTGCTTTTATTGTTTGTAGTTAAGTCTCACAAATGTGGAATATTGTTGCCATTGGCGGGATACACTTTTGTTTCAGTACTTCAAAAATTTTTTAATGTCTTCAACATTTTCTCTTTGGCTTTGGTTTTCAGAATCTATGGTATGTATAGGGGTGAGAGAGAGAGAGAGAATATGTGTGTGTGTGTGTGTGCGCGCACACACGTGTGTGCGCATGTGCATTTATCCTGCTGAAGTTCTTTGAACTTCTTTATTCTGTGTTGTTGTGTTTCATTAATTTTGTAAAGTTCTTAACCATTCTCTCTTCAGATATTCCTTCTGCTCCCTTCTTTCAGTGTGTCTTTCTTAAAATCCAACTATACATGTTTGGTATGTTTCCACAGAACTGCGATAGTCTGTTATTCTTATTTTCTTTGTGTTTCATTTTGGTTAATTTCTGCTGCCTTAGTTTCAAGTTCTTATATTCTTTCCCATACTGTATCCAGCTTCTGATAAGACCATCAAAGAAATGTTTATTTCTTATGTTGTGTTCCTTATTTCAGGCATTTCCATTTGATTCTTATTAATAAAGCTTCCTTTTGCTGAAGTTCCCCATCTGTTAGAGCATGTGCCCATCTTTTTCACTAAATACCTTAATTATCTTAAAGTTCCCTTTAGCTAATTCCAATGTCTCAGTCATATCTTAATCTACTTTTGTTGACTAGTTTATCTCTTGAATATTGATGGAATTTCTACCGTCCCTCTACCCCGGCTTTTGTTTCTTTTCTTTTTCCTTAACATTTACTTTAATGTCTGACATTGTGTTAAAGAACTGCAGACACTGAGATAAGTCATATTTATGCTCAGAAATGGGCCCCTCTCTTCTATCAGGTAGGCATTTAGTGTGTGGTTTGAGTCAATAGTTGAAGTGAATTTCAGTTTTATTGTTAATTGTAGTTGCCTTCAATGTACCTGACTTTAAATTTCTCTAGTGGTGGGCGTCTGCCATCTTGTACCTAACGTGGGTCCTGGAGTACTGACAAGTTTTACTAGTGTTTTTGTCCCTGGTCGTAGGTAGGTGTTATGCACTGAATATTAGTGTCCCACTAAATTTCGTATTTTGGAATCTTATCCCCCATTGTCTTATTAGGAGGTAGGCCTTTTGGGAGGTAATTAGGTCTTGAGGATGGAGCACTCGTGAATGGGATTAGTGTCCTTATAAAAGAGGCTCCAGGAAGCTCTCTAGCCCTCTTTCTCCGACATGGAAATATAGGGCCAAGTTAACAGTCTGCAACCTGGAAGAGGCTCCTCACCAGAACCCAACCATGCTGGCACCCTGATCCCTGACTTCCAGCTGCCAGAACTGTCAGAAATAAATATCTGTTGTTTGTAAGCCACTCAGTCTATGGTAGTTTGTTGTAGCAGTCCAAACTGTGTAAGACAGTTGGGTGATAGTGTTTTCTGACCTTTCCTTAGTAGTTTCAGCCTTTGCTTTCTATGAGAGAAGGATCTAAGATGTGTGCAGAGTTTTGTACACATGTACTACTGAGAAGGACTCTCAGGCCTCTTGTTATACCTTCATTATTTCTTGTAAGCCACTGGTAGAGACCTGTGAGAAAGATCTAGTGAGAGACTACATACTTCTCTCGTGTTTGTTGTTCCCAGAAATGTCTAAACTGTCACAGTAGCTCCCACTTAGCCTTCAAGAATTAGTTTAAAATTTCAGCTGTTTTATTCATATCTGCCTTTAATGGCCTTTTCTTCCTCAGGGTTTCAGTTTCTAAATTCTGCATTCTGTCCTGTCTCTCTCTCCTTAGAACAGCATGTCATCCTTTGGAATTCAGTTCACCTGATTGCCTTGTAACCACAACTTTCCTATAGGTCCAAAAATGTTACTAGTAATTTAGCAGATTATCTGGCTCTCGTTGTTAGTGTGGAAGCAATATTCTTTTGAGACTTTCTGTATTCTAAAAAGCACAGACCCCCCTTCTTATGACATATTTTTATAGGTGAGTTAAATAGTTCTAAGAAGAAATACTTCATATTTATACAACTGTCTTTTCTCATTTTGAATTTAGCAATAGTAGTTTTAAAAATAATCATAGCAATACATGAATGGATAGGAGTATATTCTTTAATGGGCATTTTGATTCTTTCAAAGATGGTTATAAAATGTGCTGTTGTAATAAGGCTACTTGTGCATCATAATGCTTTGATTCTGTATTATTAGAAGAGCTGGTCTCCTATTGTGCTCTGTACCTAGTTACAGGATCTACTTTGTAATTATTGTTCTGTCCTTTGATTAAATTAGATAAAAGTAATGGCCACTCATTTTTTGCCTTAATTCTTCTTATATTTAAATATGAAATGAAAAAAGAGCACATCATTCCAACATGAATCTGAATATTATGGTATGGCATTAGTGCTATGATAATTCCATAGCAACTAATAATAATTGTAATTATTAGAGTGAACATTTTTCTTTCTAAGCTTAGGCTCTACTTTTTGCCTTGGTTTCCAGTTTTTGTTACCTGCTGTCTTTATGTCATTCAGTATATTCCTCCATTGATTGTGCATAGGGCAGTCACTAGGACTGTCACTGTGGATTTCCTCTTGCTTTTACCCAACATCAATCCAATGAAAAGCAAACAGGCAAAAAACTCCCAAACATAAAGAGATCTTTGGCTCCAATTTGAGTTTATAAAGAGAATCTAAGTCAGGGGTCCCCAGCCCCTGGGCTGCAGACCATTGCTCATCAGTGACCTGTTAGGAACCTGGCTGCACAGCAGGAGATGAGCAGCTGGTGAGCAAGCGTTACTGCGTGAGCTTTGCCTCCTGTCAGATCAGTGGCAGCATTAGATTCTCATAGGAGTGCAAACCCTATTGTGAACTGCGCACGTGAGGGATCTGGATTGCATGCTCCTTATGATAATCTAAGTAATGCCTGATGATCTGAGGTGGAACAATTTCATCCCAAAACCGTTCCCCCTGACCATACCACCCCGCAGTGTCAGTGGAAAAATTGTTTTCCGTGAAACCGGTCTCTGGTGTCAAAAAGCATGGGGACCACTGATCTAGGTATCTTGACCTTTTTCTCTGCAAGTAGTGAGAGAACTTACATTTCTAGTTAACCTCATTCTTAAGATTGCTTAGCACTATCACGTATTTCCATTTTTTTATTCTTCTTTTAGATATGTGAAATATTAATTTACTCTCCAACTTGTATTTTAAACCACAAATAAAGTGGCCAGTAATGTACATTTCACAGTATTTTTGTTGTTTTTTGCTTTAGGGAATATATACTGTGATGCAAATTTTTGAAAATTACCAAGCTTTGCTATTTCTTTTTTTTAATTTTTAGTTTTATTTGTTTTAACATTGAACAGTTTACTTATGCTTTTATATATTCTCTGTAACAATGATTTTGCACATAGAATTCTACCTTGCATAGTATATTTCACAGAAAGTATGATGTATAATTTAACATATAGTCAGGTATAAAACATGTAAACCATATGCACTTATATTTAATGGCCTTTTCCATACTTTCTATCAGTTTATATTACATCTTCAAGGGAGCACAGAGGAAAAGATATATAATATGAACAAAATAAGTAAATTTTCATTGAAAGTGAGCTTATAATGCTCTTGTCTTTATGACAAAGATTGTATTAGACACCTCAGTGATCATAAACGTTTCCAATAATCTATCTTTCAAATGAAAAGGTTTGAGATTTTTATTTTGTTTTTATTGAAATGGATCTCGTTCTGTCACCCAGGCTGCAGTGTGATGTCATGATCACGGCTCATTGTAGCCTCGACCTCCCTGACTCAAGCAGTCCTCCCGCCTCAGTCCCACAAGTTGCTGGGACCAGAAGCACATGCCACTACACTCAGATAATTTTTGTATTCTTCTGTAGAGACTGGGTTTTGTTATGTTGTTCAAAGCTGATCATGAAAACTCCTGGGGTTAAGCGATCTACCCACCTTAGCCTTCCAAAGTGCTGGGATTACAGACGTGAGCCTCTGTACCTGGCCAAGATTTTATCTAAGTATTTCCATAATTGACATTTATTATAATTACCCTGAAAGAGAAATGAAATTGAGCAGTAAATGTGGGAAGGTAGTTCCATAGCATATTCTGAGCTTCTTTTTGGATTGCTCCATAGCAAATCCTAAAGTCCCATTGTTCAGTTATATAGGAAGTCTCCAAAACTCTCAACTATTCAAGATCGATTTTCCTGTCAATTTGTTATTATGTTATAAAGTAGATCCATCACTGCTTGGTTTAAACTTGGATTAAAAGACACAGAACAGTGGGGTTTCTATCACTTCTCCATAGGCATAGGTACCTAATCTATTCAGCTGTTTATATATTAGTAAATAGTGTTGTCTTCATTGTAGTTGTAAGAAAAATAATAAAAACACAGATTTCAGAAAAGTTTATAATTAGTGGACACAAATACAACAGGATGGCGGTTTTTGAAAGTTACTGGTTTTTAAACTTTGACTTTGGTACCAAGAATTGCTCTGAAAAGAGACTTTCTTTTTTTCCAAATACTTTGTCAATTTTGTAGCCCTAATCTCACCTTAATGATTTGCATTCAACACACATATCTAGGACTAATGAATATTGACCCAATTTCTAAGGAAAACAAATAACAAATACATTGAAGATCTCTTGTTATTAATATATATGTATATTAAAATATAAATATAAATACATTTCTACATTTCTATAAACATATATGTATCTATTTCTTAACTGTGTGGCTCTTGTATTTCCATATGTTTGCAGCCCTGCTCTGTGGTAGTGGTGGTGGAGAGAGAGATGACCCCCCGCAACCAGATCTGCTTCCGGGCCTTGGTGGAGCCCCCTCCAATCAGTGGTGCTATGCTGTGCTGTGCTCAAGTTTCCTTTGTTAGGTGTTCCAGGCCACGGGGCCCCCTTGGGTAGATAACATGGCTAGTAGATGGGTCATATTTCTCAGACCAGCCTTGCACCTGGAGGCACACCCTCCTCCTGTGCCAGCCCACCTCCCTGCACATTTCACCCTTCACAGTATTCTGAAAGTAACTGAGTCCCAGCCACAGATCTCAGCTTGGCACTTCTGAGCTGCACAATGCAGCCCTGGGGTGCCAGGACCAGCCCATAGCTGTGTCCTCCACACCCTCTGGGTCAGGCACCAGCTGTGCTAGGGGATCCAGGGTGCTTCCTGGCCACTGAGAAGGTACTTAGATAGAGCTGCAGGTAAAGCATCCAGGCTGGGCAGGGGAGGCTGCATTGTGCACACGATCCTGTGGAGCAGCCAGGCAGGGGCCTTGGGGGCTGTCAGTCAGGAGAGCCTACAGAACAGATGAACCCTAATCCAATGGAAGCCAACTTTGTTCTCTATTGGCCTTGCAGTTGGCTAGAGCTAGAGCTAACCAGGGAGATGGAGAACTTTGGGGGATAGGCACCTATGGCCATTTTACACTGTAGCTGCCCCGTGTGTAAAAGTCCCCGCATTTTGCACAGGTTGTACCTCTGTCTCTGCCTAACTCTCCAGGATGATCCCCCTACCAGTTCAAATGTCTATGGGGGTCATGGGATCTCTTGCAGCTAGGATTCCAGAGGTCTGCAGCAAGAGTGGACTGCCCATCTTTCCCTTCACTTACCCCTTAGGAGCCATTTAGGGCTGGGAACTAGCATCTGACAACCCCGTGCAGGCAGCTTCCTCCCTCCTCACTCTTGGTATCTGTGTCACCTCTCAACTCTTGATGTTTCCTCTCTGGAAATTGGCTCAAAGTATGTTTGTTTACTCCATATTTTGGTCTCCCTCAGTGGGAGCAGTGCTTCCTGGCTCTGTCTCATTGGCCATCTTCTCCCTCTCCTCTAAATTTTTTTTGTGGTCTTTCTTTTCATATTACCATTTTTGTGAGACTAACTTTTACTCTTTGAAGGATAATTATTTCTTAATTTAATAAATGTAAGTTTAGAGTTGACAAAGACAAAGCTTGGAAAAAGGAAAAGTATTGTGGCTTTGTCTGTGTTACCTCTACATTTTCATTTGTTATGGCAGTATAAGAAGATGTATAAGAAATATGTGCTTTTATTTACATATTGGTCCAAGTTAGTTCTCAAAGGGCAAATCACTTTAAAAACCAATCACTGTGAACTTAGACACTGTTGTCTTTCCAGAGACCACCTAATTCTTACTCATCATTTCTTCAATCTATTTCTCTTGGAAACCCTGGGAAAGTTACAGCCATAGTCTTTTTAGTTCTCAGTTAAGCTAGAGCAAGGCTTACCAAATTATCCAGGATACTGCCTGATTTTGTAAATAAAGTTTTCTTGGAATACAGCCACATTTATTTGATACCATATGGTCTCTGGCTACTTTGCACTACAGTGGTAGACTTGAATGGTTACAGAATGTGATGGCCTACTAAATCTTTCCAGATAGAATCTTTTGAGTAGAAATCATCCACTGGAAATAAGATATCTAAGTCCTCCCTTTTTCCTCTTCTCCTTTTACCCTGATATGAAGTCACTTAATAAAACAGCAAATATAGACCTCCTTTGGTATAAGCCTTTCAGCTTATGTCTTAAGTAACAAGGGCATTTCCCCCGTCTTGTTAAAAGCTGCCCAAATTATGCCATTTTTGCCATTCCAGATATCATATGGCCATTAATGCATTATGCTATCATAAAACCATATAGTCGATTAGTGGGGATTTTGTTTTTTGTTTGGTTTGGCTTTATATTAGTCTTTGTTTCACTCTTTTTGATGTTATTGTTGTTTTTATGGGGGGTGCGGGGTGGTGATCCTTCCATAGTATTCTTCATCATACAGACATATTTGTGAGAAACAGATTAGGAAGGAGAAGAATGTATCCCTCAGTACGTTGCACTGCTTATCCTAATTAAGCAGCCCACCTAGTCTGTGTTAAGTATATACTGTGTGTGTGTGTGCATATTAGGAGTTTGGGAGAGGTAACTTGGAAGAACAAAGGTCATTTGATCAAAGAATTCCTAGGTTCTTGGCATTTTAAATTATGTGGCAATATGCGTATATTAATGAGATATAATAATGGGTATCGGTAAAACTCTATTATAAATAGTCCTATCACAACTGTTATGAAGATGCTGTGATTAAACCTTTCTTCTGTGGATTTTAATTAAATGTAGCCAGGACACTCAACTTGTTATGTTTATATACAACTAGGGAAGAAAATGTTAACTCTACAGTTTAAAAAAAAACGTTTATCTAATTAATCAAATATACCCTAGGCATGTGGCATAAATTTGTATTGCTAGGGTTTTTTCTTTTGTTTTGTATTATTTAATTTTTTCCCTTTATTTCTTCTTTAAAAAATGGGATTTATGTCCAGAACGTGAAGGTTTGTTACATAGGTATACATGTGGCATGGTGGTTTGCTGCACCTGTCAACCCATCCTCTAAGTTCCCTCCCTTCACCACCCACCCCCAACAGGCCCTGGTGTGTGTTGTTCCCCTCTCTGTGTCCATGTATTCTCATTGTGCAACTCCCACTTATAAGTGAGAACATGTGGTGTTTGGTTTTCTGTTCCTGTGTTAGTTTGCTGAGGATGATGGCTTCCAGCTCCATCCATGTCCCTGAAAAGGACATGATCTCATTCCTTTTTATGGCTGCATAGTATTTCATGGTGTATATATACCACAGTGCCTATCATTGATGGGCATGTGGGTTGGTTCCATGTCTTTGCTATTATAAATAGTGCTGCAGTAAACATGTTCATGTGTCTTTATGGTAGAATGATTTATATTCCTTTGGGTATATACCCAGTAATGGGATTGTTGGGTCAAATGGTATTTCTGGTTCTAGACCCTTGAGGAATCGCCATGCCGTCTTTCACAATGATTGAACTAATTTGCATCCCTACCAACAGCATACAAGCGTTTCTGTTTCTCCGCAGCCTTGCCAGTATCTGTCGTTTCCTGCCTTTGTAATAATCCCTGTTCTGACTGGCATGAGATGGTATCTCATTGTGGTTTTGATTTGCATTTCTCTTTTAAATTTCATGTGGAATCAAAGAAGACACCGTATAGCCAAGATAATCCTAAGCAAAAAGAACAAAGCTGGAGGCATCATGCTACCTGACTTCAAACTATATACTACAAGGCTTTAGTAACCAAAACAGCATGCTACTGGTACCAGAACAGACATACAGACCAATGGAGCAGAACAGAAACCTCAGAAATAACACCACACATCTACAACCATCTGATCTTCAACAAACCTAAAAAAAACAATCAATGGGGAAAGGATCTCCTAATCAGTAAATGGTGATAGGAAAACAGGCTAGCCATATGCGGAAAACTGAAACCAGATCCCTTGCTTACACCCTATACAAAAATTAACTCAAGATGGATTAAAGACTTAAATGTAAAACCCCAAATCATAAAAACCCTAGAAGAAAACCTAGGCAATACCATTCAGGACATAGGCATGGGCAAAGACTTCATGACACAAACGCCAAAAGTAGTTGCAACTAAAGCCAAAATTGACACATGGATCTAATTAAACTAAAGAGCTTCTGCACAGCAAAAGAAACTACCATCAGAGTGAACAAGCAACCTACAGAATGGGAGAAAATTTTTGCAATCTACCCATCTGACAAAGGTCTAATATCCAGAATTTACAAGGAACTTAAATTTGCAAGAAGAAAACCCATCAAAAAGTGGGCAAAGGATATCAACAGATACTTCTCAAAAGAAGACATTCATATGTGGCCAACAGACATATGAATTATTTAATTTTTAATTGACAAATAATTGTTTAAGAAGCATGCTTCCGTATACCTTTTATTTTTTAATTGAGGTAATATATACTTACCACATTTACCATCCTTTCCATTTTTAAGTATATAGTTCTGAGTAGTACTTACATATATATCCTCTTTTTGCCTTTTTTCCCACCTCCCCACTACCCTTCACAGCCTCTGATAACCACTGTTCTACTCTCTATCTTCATGAGATCTACGTTTTTAGCTCACACATGTGAGAATGTGCAATATTGTCTTTCCATTCTAGACTTATTTCACGTAACATATTGACCTTCAGTTTCATCTATGTTGCTGCAAATGATAGGATTTCATTCTTTTTTATGGATGATCAATATTCCATTGTGTATATATTTCTCATTTTCTTTGGTCACTTAGGTTAATTCTATGTCTTGACTATTGTAGTAAATAGTGCTTTAATAAACATGGGTGTACAGGTGTCTCTTCAGCACACTGATTTCAATTTCTTTGGGTATATACCCAGAAGTGGGATTACTGGAACACATAGCAATTCTATTTTTAATTTTCTGACAAACTTCCGTACTGCTTTCCCTAATAGTTGTATAATTTACATTCACATGAACAGTTCACACAGGATCTCTATTCTCTACATCCTTACCAGCACTTGTTATCTTTCATCTTTTTGATAATAGTCATTCTGAGGGGAATGAGGCAATACCTTATTGTTATTTTAATTTGCATTTTCCTGATGATTAGTGATGATGAGCATTTTGTCATATATCTGTTGGCCATCTGTATGTCTTCTTTTGAGGAAAGTCCGTTTAGGTCCTTTGCCCATATTTTGATTGAATTGTTTGCTTGCTATTGAGTTGTTTGAGTACCTTCTATTTTCTGGATATTTGCCTCTTATCAAATGTATGGTTTACAACTATTTTCTCCCAGTCTGTGGGTAGTCTCATTATTCTGTTTCCTTTCCTGTGCAGAAGCTTTGATGTAATCCCATTTGTCTATGTTTACTTTTGTTGCCTGTGCTTTTGATGACAAATCCAGGAATTCACTGTCCTGACCAATAGAGACTTTCCTCTGTGTTTCTTCTAGTAGTTCTGTAGTTGTAGGATATACATTTAAGTCTTTAATCCATTTTAATTTGATCTTTGTATATGTGAGAGATAGGGGGTCTAGTATCATTCTTCTGCATGTGGATATCCAGTTTTCCCAATACCCTTTATCGAAGAGACTGTGTTTTCCTTATAGCGTATTCTTGGCACCTTTGCTGAAAATCAGTTGACCATAAATGCATGGGTTTATTTTTTGGGTTTTCTATCCTATTCCATTGATTGATATGTTTGTTTTTATTTTTATGCCAGTACCATGCTGTTTTGATTACTCTAGCTTTGTAATAGATTTGAAGTTATATAGTGTGATGCCTCCAGCTTTGTTCTTGCTGCTCAAAAATTGCTGTGGTTATTTGGGGTCTTTTGTAGTACAGATTTGGGGGTTGTTTTTCCTATTTTTCTGTTTTTCAGAAA
This sequence comes from Macaca thibetana thibetana, assembly GCF_024542745.1. Classification (NCBI taxonomy): domain Eukaryota; kingdom Metazoa; phylum Chordata; class Mammalia; order Primates; family Cercopithecidae; genus Macaca; species Macaca thibetana. The sequence continues at coordinate 43,835,557 of NC_065595.1, read as the reverse complement.
AATGACATTGGAATTTTGATAAGGATGGCATTAAATCTGTTGATCACTTTGGGTAGTATGAATATTTTAACAGTATTCTAATCCATGAACATGGACTACCTTTCCACTTATTTGTATCATCAGCAATTTCATCAGTGTTTTATAATTTTCAGTATAACAGATATTTCACCTTCTTGGTTAAATTTATTCCTCAGTATTTTATTTTTTATTTCTTATGCTATTGTAAATAAGACTGCTTTCTTATTTTCTTTTTTAGATAGTTTGTTGTCAGTGTAAAGAAATGTTACTGATTTTTGCGTGTTGATTTTGTGTTCTGCAATTTTACTGAATTCCATTTATCAGCTCTAATTTTTTCTTAATGGAGTCTTAAGGGATTTCTAAATATAAGGTTATGTCATCAGCAAACAAACAATTTCACTTCTTTTTTTTTTTTTTTTTTTTTTTGAGACGGAGTCTCGCTCTGTCACCCAGGCTGGAGTGCAGTGGCCGGATCTCAGCTCACTGCAAGCTCTGCCTCCCGGGTTCACGCCATTCTCCTGCCTCAGCCTCCCGAGTAGCTGGGACTACAGGCGCCTGCCACCTCGCCCGGCTAAGTTTTTGTATTTTTAGTAGAGACGGGGTTTCACTGTGTTACCCAGGATGGTCTCGATCTCCTGACCTCGTGATCCGCCCGTCTCGGCCTCCCAAAGTGCTGGGATTACAGGCTTGAGCCACCGCGCCCGGCCAACAATTTCACTTCTTTTCTATTTGGATGCCTTTTACTTTTTTTTTTCTTGTCTAATTGCTCTGGCTATAACTTCCAGCACTATGTTTAATAAAAGTGCTGTAGCAGTAATCTTTTTCTTGTTTCTGATCCTAGAGGAAAAGCATTTAACTTTTCACCATTGAGTATAATATTAGCTGTGGGCTTTTCATATATGACCTTTATTGTGTTGAGGTACCTGTTTTCTGTGCCTAATTTATTGAGAGTTTTTATTATGAAAGGATGTTGAATATTGTCAAATGCCTTTTCTACATCTATTGAGAGGATCACCAGGGTTTCTTTGAACAAATGTCTGCTGTTTTGCATGCATATGTAAAAAAAATATCTATTTTGTATAAGAAACTGTCTTTTTAGAAATTAACATTTAGACATATGTAAAAAAAATATCTATTTTGTATAAGAAACTGTCTTTTTAGAAATTAACATTTAGACATATTTAGTCAATTTTATCTCAGATGTCTTTTGAAAGAGAAATAGTTGAATGTTTTTTTATCCATTGTGATCCAAAGACACTGTATTCTAACAAGGTGGGAAAGACTGACTAAATGGCACATTTTAAAAAATGAGCATTCTAGTTAATTTCTTATAAAAAGATATAACTTTGGAGACAGAAAAGCTGCATTTCTTGACTTCAGAAGTGCAAGATGAGCAGAAATGGAGCCTAGAATTTTGTCATAGTGGTTTAGACAGTGCTTTGTTACCAGTGCTCCTCAGGCTATAAAGTACACGTTAATCACCTGGGCAGCTTGATAAAATGCAGAATCGAATCCACATCTAGAGTGGGGCTCAGGATTTTGCATGTCTTAGAAGCTCCCAGATGATACCAGTGCTGCTGTCCATGGATCACACTTTTAGACTTCCTTCCTGACAGTAAGTTTTTCTCTTTTTATGGCAGGTTGATTATATAGAAAAGTTAAACTCAATGTAGACAAACTATTCATGAAGTGTACTCTGATAAGAAAGGTATGCCATTGACAAAGCTTGCTGTAGTTGTGAAGCATTTGATGTAAGACTATTAACTAAGTGAAGGGCTATGAATTCTTGAAGTTTTATCCTGACTTTCCTTTTATATGAATGTAATGCATGTATTTTTCAGAAGACTGAAAAGCCTATAAAAAACTGCATTCATCATTGGTAGATAGAGTGCTCATTTTACTTTTTTTTTTTTTTTTTTTTTTTTTTTTTTTTTTGAGACAGAGTCTCGTTGTGTCACCAGGCTGGAGTGCAGTGGTGCGAACTCGGTTCACTGCAACCTCTGCCTCCTGGGTTCAAGCGATTATCCTGCCTCAGCCTCCCAAGTACCTGGGATTGCAGGCATGTGCCACCACAACCAGCTAATTTTTGTATTTTTAGTAGAGCTGGGGTTTCACCAAGTTGGCCAGGATGGTCTCGATCTCTTGACCTCGTGATCTGCCCGCCTCGGCCTCCCAAAGTGCTGGGATTACAGGCGTGAGCCACCACGCCTAGCCGCGTGCTCATTTTTCTTATGCGACTTTTGACCAATTCAGATTTTGATTGATAAGTGAACGCAAAATAAGGAATCATCCCGTTTTTTGAGTCAGTTGGACGTTTACTCACCTCAGACTTCTAGAAAGATCTTGGTTGTCAAATTAGAGCAGGGACATAAACCGTTTGGTATGATTAATAGTTTGAATAGCAAAAGGGACAGATTTCAATATATATATTTTAACATATTTAAAAATATGTATATCTACACACACATATAATTTTTTTTCTCCTGAATAGTTACAAAGCTCTGTACCTGAGGAGGGAGAGAGCCTTTTTAGCCTTTTTAAAAGGAGATAGAGGCCAGGTGTGGTGGCTCATGCCTGTAGTCCCAGCACTTTAGGAGGTCGAGGTGGATTGCTGACTTGAGGTCAGGAGTTCGAGACCAGAGTGGCCAACATGGTGAAATTCTATCTCTACCTAAAATACAAAAATCAGCCAGGCCTGGTGGTGGGTACCTGCAATCCCAGCTACTCAGGAGGCTGAGGCAGGAGAATCACTTGAACCCAGGAGGCGGAATTTATATATATATAAATTAAACGAGATGGAAAATGTCAGTAATACTCTCATGGAAATAGACATATAAAACACATTTTTTTAAATTGTAAAATTTTGATATTTATTCATAATTACTCTTACCCTATTCACAAATATAGAAGAGGCATTTACATTTTACTACTGTATGGTCAGTTCTGCTATTAGGAGACATTTGCATTTCTAAAAATCACCGTACTATGCAGAATCATTACTAAAGACCCCATGAAGCTTATGGGGAAAATAGGTTTAGAGGTACAACAATAAAAAAAAAAATTTGTTTAGTAAAACATTAAGAAAAAAGGCAGCTAATAAAAATGATAGAACAGTTGTACATGCATTATGTTATAAAGAAATTCATAAATACTACAATAAATATGGTACTTTGCCTTGAAAAAACTGAAGTATGCTTGTGGAAGTTAACATTGAAAGGGTTGCTGCTTGTGAGTTATGTTAAAATGGTACAGGCAGGGTTACTGAAGTGGGATATAAAGTTGTAACACCATCTATTAGTAGGTATGGCTCATAATACAAAGTGAACTGAAGATGTTTAAGATGTGAGGCCTGTTGGCACATATTTTAAATATTTCTACTGGGCTTGGTCAGCTAGATGTAGTTTTCTACCTGCACCTCGTGTTTCTCACAGTGATATTCAAGTTATGCTCAAATTGTTTCCAAATACATCAAATGCACAGGAACGAATTTTGGTTTTCTAAACAAGTGGTATAGCAGAACCGACTGTATATGAAATTTCACGCTTTGTTAGAGAAATAGAACAAACCTTTAATTTTACTGCAATTCAGTTCCACAGGCAGTAGGGGGAGTAGTAGGTTCACAATTCGCAGCACCACTGACCAGTGCTTTTCTTAGTTTTGCAGCTACACGTGTGGTAAATTATCATTTTATAGTTACTGTTATAAGCAATTTAGTAGAAAAAGACAGCTAAAGTATGCAGTGTTGCTTTTAATTTTGTAATCTAAATGTATTTTTTAATGAGAAAACAAAACCCAGATTAATTTTTAATAGGAGTAACCCTTTCTGTGGCTTAGTCTTGTGCCACCCACTAGACCTGGCATTTCACTTTTAATTGATCTCTTGTGTATGGTAGAAATTAGCTATCATATAGCTGAGACATTATGTCTGTATACTAGGGAGCGACTGTTTTTAGCTACATTATTGTGACTCTTACTACTTAATAAAAGGGAGATTTAACAGGTGACTTGATCAACACATATGTTAATTTAAAACTTCTCCCAATTCGTAGAGACAGAACATTCCCAAATTTTATTCCAGGAAGCAGCCCTAGAAATGATGCCAAAGCAAATTTACTTCCCTTAGCCTTATTAGAATTTGTTACAGTGTTATGCAGACTGCTCCCTGTGTATAGGAATTAGGGCCCATCGGACATCTTTATATAAAATCCTTTGTGTGCACTGAAGGAGCTAACAGTGTACCTGGGCAGAGTGCCTTCCTTGTTTGTTTGGGGCATGTATATTGAAAGGGAATGTCAGATATTATAAATAGATATTATAAATATCAGATATTATAAATAGTATATTTTATATTATATACTATTATAATAGTATATAATTCAGATATTATAAATAGTACCTAACCCTTGCTATAATGATTGCTGTAATCCAACTTTGTTACATATTTATTATGAAAGAATAGATTTGCCTTTTATAAAGGAACAAAGTTTTTGTTTGTAGTATTTAAGTGTACAACTACTTTCATTATAAAACCTTTCTTAGCTGATGCGTTGACTTGCTCACCACTGATACCTGCTGATGCCCAAGTGGTGATCTGTGTGTCTTAAAACACAGTCTGTCATTCTACATGGTTTACATATTTCAGAGCCATTACCTGAACTAGGGACCAGATAAAGATAAACTGCTTCATTACTGATAATGTTAAATCCAATAGTCATGCAGTGCCTGTAATCTTTATTTCATTAATATAAGTAGATCATATCAGTGTTTTTAACCAGAGTGGGGAGTTATTTAGCATTGTTCATTGCTTTTAAGTTATTTTTGAACAATTTTTGCACAGGTGGTATAAATAGAACTAGAAAACAAGTCATTTGGGTGTTGGAAAACTGAATAGTACTGTAATTTAATTGATGCCAGTTGGAGAAAAAGTAGATATTTTATTTTGATGGATAACATAGTCCTTAATTTTATTCAGTGTGGTTTCTCTTTTATTATATATAGGTTACCCTAACTTAATTCATTTGTATTATACCATATGCAATTTTGGATTCACTTCAAAGAGTATTCAGGTCAGGAACTAATCATGACATATTATTCTCTAGTAAAGTAAATTTCATGTTTCCTTCAAATGTAACTGGTATGTATTAGCACTTTCCTGATAAAAAATGGTATCATTTAACACTTACGATGCTGTAAACAGTAGTAGGATGATAAACTTTCTTGGAGCATTAACTCTTGTTATCTAAATGTAAAAATTCAACATTATGCTTTGAAAATACTGAAAATGATTGGAAGAATTGGATGTTTATCAATTGTCTTACCTACACTTCATAAACTATATAGTACCTAATATGTGTACACACTCTACTGGATAATAATCATGTTTGTAAAATGGGACTGCTGTAGAACTTCATGTCATATTGTTTTTCTTGAATAGCTAAGAAGTAGAAATTTGGGGATCTCCAGCCTCTATATTGAATTTGAAGCTGTGGTAGAATATAAGGTCATGGGGGTCGGGCGCGGTGGCTCACGCCTGTAATCCCAGCACTTTGGGAGGACGAGGCAGGTGGATCACAAAGTCAGGAGATCGAGACCATCCTGGCTAACACGGTGAAACCCCGTCTCTACTAAAAATACAAAAAAATTAGCTGGGCATGGTGGCAGGTGCCTATAGTCCCAGCTACTTGGGAGGCTGAGGCAGGAGAATGGCGTGAACCTGGGAGGTGGAGCTTGCAGTGAGCCGAGATTGCGCCACTGCACTCCAGCCTGGGCAACAGAGCGAGACTCTGTCTCAAAAAAAATAAAAATAAATAAGAAATAAGGTCATGGGGAAGTAGCACAAACAGAGTACGTTCTTGGACACTATTTTAGGGAATATGTCCATTTAATGATGGATAAAGAAAGGGATATCAGTGAAAGAGATTTAAGGGGCGATCAGTAAGGAAGAAACAGAATGAACCAGTGACTGGGGAACCAGGGGAGGAGATCTGTTGAAGAAGGAAGTGGCCAGCAAAGAGGATAAAACCCCAAATCAAGTTGTTATATTTCGCATTTAATAGATTAGAGAATACTTGTCAAGAATCCAGTTTAAATAGAGTGAGTGACAGAAAATGTATTGGGCCAAAAACTAAACTGGAACTGAGGAAACAGAAACTGTGAATATGGATGAATTTTTTGAGAGCTTTGGTAATAATGAGGAAGAGAGAGAGATGTTGGCAGCTTAAGAAGAAAGCTTTGTTTGAGTAGGGCTTTTCTTAAGATACACTTGAATGCTTATGGACAGTAGCAAAAAGCTATTGGCTCAGGGATTGTTCTTTTAAATGTTTATGGGCTAACTTATGTAGTATTAAAATAGTAAAGTAAAACCTAGCTCCTTGATTTTAGTGATATTGTGAAACTTTTGTCTTTGAGTATTTTTGGGCTAAACCTCTATAACATTTCTTGAACGGAGGGTAAAACAAAAAATCTGGTTTTTTACCTGTTTTTTAGTATCATTCTGCTGAACAGTCCACATAAGCTTAATTATATTAAGAACCATTGAAGTGAAGTTGTTCATAACATTTTTTTTTTTTTGCCTTAGTCTTTGTGGCATTTGCTGAGTTTAGACAATAAACCTCCCCATGAAGTTACTTAATTTTTCTCTGAGCAGTAATTTACATGTGTGGTCAATAGCCTCAGTCATTTTCAAAGAGACAAGTAATGAGATATTCCTACTACTTTTAAAATTTTAACCTTAAGATGATAACTGTGATTCCATTGTATAAGAACTCTCCTTTTTCACTCTAGTTAATACAGTTTTATTGAATGTGTTTGATTTTCACTTAGAGTTATTAATACTGGGTGATATTTTCATACTACATTACAGACTACTTGCAACTCTGGTGAGAATGCTGTTCCCCAAGGCCATAGCTAATGATCTAGCAATGTTAAACTGAATTTAGAAATGATACTGTAAACTTATGTTTAAAAGTGTGGATGGGTGATATAGAAGATGGATATCTTTTTGGAAATAGAAGAGAGAGGGTGTGGTTGTTTACTTCTCATGGACTCTTCCCCCAATACAAATTCTTAAGCACTACAGGTAGTATTTGCTAATTGTTATTACAGGTTGAATATCCCTTATCCAAAATTCTTGAGGCCAGAAGTGTTTCAGATTTTGGATTTTTTCAGATCTTTCAGTATTTACAATATACATACCAGTTGAACACCCCTAATCAGGAAATCTAAAATGCTGCAATGAGCATTTCCTCTGGACATTATGTTGGTGCCCAAAACATTTCAGAGTTTGGAGTATTTCTAATTTTGGATTTCAGATTAGGGATATTCAACCTATACTTCAGTAGTTATCCAAAATAGAAATGTTACACCGCCCTAAAAATTCAGAATGCTGCTTCCTTTTAAAGAAGAAAGTGGATTATTTTACCTCACTTCTTTTATTTTCTATATGTTTCCTTCCAAAACAAAAACAGTTGACCAAAACAGATAAAATAAACTCAGAAAGATATACCAAGAATGACTTAAAGGGAGGAAGCAAATGAGTCCAATAATGTATTACATTTCAACATAAAGGCGAAGGATGGGCCTCCTCTTACTGGTATGAAAGAGGGTTCTTAGAGATGATACGCATACCCTAAGTATGTTCCCTGGACCAGCAACATCAGCATTACTCAGAAGCTTGTTAGACCCTACCTCACATCTACTGGATCAGAATTTGCCTTCCAACAAGACCCACAGGTAATTGTTTTGTACATTACATTTTAAGGAATGCTGCTTTAGTGGATCTAAGACTTTATTCTAAATCCCAGCTCACTGCTAAGTTATCCTCGGATAAGTTATTAACCATTCTGTGCTGCAGATTTATTTGTAAAATAAAATTAGTAATAGTACATCATGGGTTTTTTCTTTTAATAGGAATTAAATATAATATCTTTAAAGCACTTAGAAGTCCCCCACCTTCAAGTAGAGGTTATATTGAGCTATTCAAAGATACTCTAGTTCAGGCATCTGTTCCTGGTGATAGGTGTTTAATTGTGAAATAGGTGATGATAGTATCTTATTCTTAAAAGAGAACTCTGATGAAATCTCTGAAGAAGGGAGAGATGACAAGCATAAAAATGATAGTACTGGAAGATCAAATACTGTATATGAGGAACACTTGATGTCACCGGATTGGTTTGTGTGGGAGAAAGAAGATTGAGGGACCACTTAAACTCGGTTTACATTTCTGCTAAGAAATGAATTGTCAGGTGCCTGCAATCCCAGCTACTCGGGAGGTTGAAGCAGGAGAATCGCTTGAACCTGGGAGGCAGAGGTTGCAGTGAGCCGAGATCACGCCAGTGCATTCCAGCCTGGGTGACACAGCAAGACTCTCGCTCCAAAAAAAAAAAAAACAGAAATGAATTGTCTTACACAGTAAGATAAAATAGTTCAAAGAGAGGAATACAGGAATGTTGATGAAAAGAGTCAAATTCTGTAAAACATTTAAAGAGGCTTATTCTGTGCCAAATATGGGTGACCAAGGCCTGTGACACAGCCCCAGGATGTCCTGAGAACATGTGCCCAATGTGGTTGGGTTACAGCTTGATTTTATACATTTTAGGGGGACAACTTACTGACAGACATAAATCAATACATGTAAAGTGTACCAGTTGATTCATTCTGGACAGGTGGGACAACTCAGGCTTTTGGTCATAAGTGGATTCAAGGATATTCTGATTGGCAGTTGGTTAAAAGAGTTATTATCTTAAGACCAGGAATCAATAGAAAGGAGTGTCTGGGATTGTGGAGACCAAGGTTTTTATTATGCAGGTTTTTATTATACCTCATAGGTGGCCACCCTTAGAGGCAATAGATGGCAAGTGTTTTCTATTCAAATGTTTAAAAGGTGCTAGACTCACAACTAATCTCTTCAGGAACAGAAGAACTGGAAAGGGAAGGGGATTCTCAACATAATGTAGATTCTCCCCACAAAAGATAGCTTTGCAGGACCATTTCAAAATAAGTCAAAGAAATATATTTTGGGGTAAAACACTTTGATTTTTTCAGGGCCTGGTATCTATCATATGATGCTATACTAGAGTCAGGTTGGAATTTGATATCTCATTGCTGCAAAGAGACTGCTTTGCCAGTCTTAAAAATCTCTGTTTTAATGTTAATATTGGTCAATTGGGCCTGAATTCCAAAGGGATGAGGGTATAATGAAGCATGTCTGACCTCCCCTTCCCATCATGGACTGAACTTGTTTTTCAGATTTACTTTGGAATGCCCTCAGCCAAGAGCGGCCTTACAGGAGTATGAAGAAAGAGAGGTATCATATGTATTGAAACTGATAACTCATGAAATGTTTTAATTTAATGGCAAGAATAAATCTCTTCGGTTTGAAGATGGGAAGTAGAATGACATGACTTTTTTTTTTTTTTTTTTTTTAGACGAAGTCTTGCTCTGTCGCCAGGCTGGAGTGCTGTGGCGCGATCTCGGCTCACTGCAACCTGCAACTCCTTGGTTCAAGTGATTCTCCTGCCTCAGCCTCCTGACTAGCTGGGGATTACAGGCATGCGCCACCACGCCTGGCTAATTTTTGTATTTTTAGTAGAGACGGAATTTCACCATGTTGTCCAGGATCGTCTTGATCTCCTGACCTTGGAATCTGCCCGTCTTGGCCTCCCAAAGTGGTGGGATTACAGATGTGAGCCACTGCACTTTTTTTTTTTTTTTTTTTTTTTGAGACAGTCTCACTCTGTTACCCAGGCTGGAGTACAATGGCGCAATCTCAGCTCACCACAACCTCCACCTCCTGGGTTCAAGCAATTCTCCTGCCTTAGTCTCCTGAGTAACTCAGATTACAGGCGTGCACCACCATGCCCAGCTAATTTTGTATTTTTAGTAGAGATGGGGTTTTTCCATGTTGGTCAAGCTGGTCTTGAGCTTCTGACCTCAGGTGATCCGCCCACCTCAACCTCCCAAAGTGCTGGGATTACAGGCGTAAGCCTCTGCAACATGACTGTTTCTCATGGTTGAAACTGGTAGTTCCCAGCCTGATATATTTCACTATACTTCACAAAGCATTATTCACACAACTTCACTGAACAGCCTTTCAGGGTCTGGAGAGCTTAGTGTGCAGACCATTTTCCATAGTCTATATTGTCAGGAATTTTCCCTTTCTGAAATTGAAAGTTTTTAAGTGTTAGTTATTGTTGTGCAGTTCACTTGATAAGGAAACTTCTTGGGGGAGAGGTATGATAGCAGCTTTTTTTCTTCTACAGTTCTAAGGTAGTTCTTGTAACTCATGAAAGGTTGAATTGCTTTAAAGGAGCCTTTCCAAATGGGGAAAATATTTCTCCTTTGGGTCCAGCTGAAACATAGATCTTTTAAACAAAAGATAAATTTTTAAGCATGTTAGAAGCAAGAGAAAATGCATGGTTTTCAATAGAAATATTTTCTCAACCTTGTCTTTAATGTCTACAGTGAATGCTTGAAAATATATATTCTCTTATTTTGTGAAAAGGAAACTATAAAAACATGAAATCAAAGTTCTGGTCCATCTGGCACATTGATAGCCTGCTGTTTAGGATGTCTGGATTTAAATAAGTGTCTTTACCTTTAAAGTTGGAGAAATAAACCTTGGGTCTCCATTGTGTAGGTAGTTTCTAAAATCCATAGGGTTTTAGATGACCTGAAAAAAAGACAGAATGTAAAGCATCTCAATTTCAAGTCTATTTCTACCAGCCCCCACCCCACCATCTTGATTTGCAATTCTGCAAGAAACAAGGTAGGGACTTAGATAACTCTCAAGGAGCTAGTTTACTCTAATTAGCTATCTTTTCATGGCTTATGTTTTTGTTCAGGTGATCAAACAGAATGAATTACAGTCTAGAAGAGTATGAGTGGGTCACTTGAGTCTTGTTTCCCTCTTTAAGTGTCCAGGGCATTGAGTTTTCCGCTGTTTTGTGCTTTGTTACCCTCCCCAATGGATAACTGTTACCAGGAAATTGAAAAATAACATGGTCATGTACCAAATTTGCCATAAATTTTTCTTTTAATTAAATGGAAGATTTCAGACTTGTATCAATGGATTGTACTCCTGCACAGATCACAACTTCATAAACGGGTGTAAATATTTATGTGAAATTCTTACCTAGCTCTGTGAACCACTTGATCTTGGAATCAGTTTTTCTTTTTACAAACAATCCATTTTCAGTTGCATATTTTATCAGTGAGTACTAAACTAGATACATAATTTGGACCTCAATTTTTATATCAGAAAATGTGTACTCTTTTTTTCGAAAGGGAGAAAAGAAAATGATTGTAAGGTGAGGAATCTGACATGGTCAGAAACCATATTTCAGATGGAAAATCTTACTAGGTTAGAAGAAATTTTAGTTTTTAATGAGTCAATATTTTAAGCATCTTCTTGGCTAGTTTAAAGGCCACGTTGTCTATCTATGGTTTGTTTCCATTCCAAACTCAAAACCAACATGAAAATTCGATAGGAGCTCCTTTGCTTTTATTTCTGTACTCATTCCTGTGACATTTTTGAAGTGCCTGCTATGTGCTGAAGAGATACCAAGATTAGTACACTATGATTTCCAGGAAAACACAATCTGCTTCAGGTGATAGTAATATAGTCAAATAATTTTAACTTTATGGTATTTACTATGATAAAGGTGCTTAACTCTGCCTGGGAGGTCAGTGAAAGCTTGGAGGAAGAGGTGACATAAAAATTAAGTTTTAATGGACAAGTAGGAATCTAGGATTCGGGGCAGGCAAAACATTCTAGGCAGAATGTTATGCCTAGAATGATATGCCATCTTAATGTATGGTTTGTAGGCATTCAGAGTAAAGGAAGTACCTGCCATAGTGAAAACTTTTGGGCTCTGTATTTCCCCAAAAGTCTGTGAGTAATGGATTGCTTTACAGCTGGAGCCAGATGGCCTTACCTCAGATTCTTACCCGAGGATGATCCTGAATAAAACATCTCTCTCTTTTGTAAAATTTCCCTCCCTGACAAGAAAATAGCCTAACTGTTCATCTAACAAAACAGTCGGGGGAAGATGATGGACAACAAAGTAATGTCAAATTGATGTTCTGCAAGGGTCACTAGTAGCTTCTCAACTCAGTCTTTAACTGGGGTGGCTGCTCTTCAACACTGGACACAGCTGACTTCATCTTTTTATTTATCTGTGTTATTTATCTTTTTTCTGTGCCTGTCCTTTACTTGTTACATCAGCCTCCTTCTCGTCTCACAGTTGAAACATTCCTTTCTCTAAGAGGCTTTCCCTGGCTCCTTGACCATTTGGGTCCTTTTAGAAAGTGTTCCTACAGCACTACATAATGTTCTTGTCATTACTCTTCATTTGTTCTTCTTTGTGTTTGATTACCTGCCATTCTTTCTCCCTAAAGGAGATAGTGTTAGTGTTAGTCTTGTTCATTATTGTATGTCTGGCATCTCATTCAGCCTCAGATGTTAATGTACTCATTATATTTATTATTCAATAAATATTTATTGAACACTTATGTAGGCTAAGGAATTCAGTGGTAAACAAAACAAAAATTCCTGCCCTTATAGACTTATTTGTTGAATGAAAGAATGAATGAATGAGTGAATAAATGAACAAACAAAATCTATACACTCCCTGGACAATTTTACCCACTCTCATGTCTTCAGCCGCCACATATAAAGTGATTAACTCCCAAATGTCTATTTCTACTCCGACTTCTTTTCTGAATTTCAAGCCCAGGGATCCAAGTGTCCCCTCTTAGCTACCTCCACTAAACTCTCCCAAGCATTTTTAACTCTGTGTTCTAAAGTTGCACTCTCCCCAGACCTTTTGTTTATTCTGCATTCTCTGTCTTATAAATGGAATCACACATCTCCTCATACATCTTGTCACCCAGTTCATAAGGTGACATTGCCTTAAATGTCCCTTTTTAACCCCCATCGCCTATTTTCTACCATTATTACTCCAGCTCATTCCCCTCTCATCTCTTGCTTAGACTTCTATAGGGATTTTCTAATTGGTTGCTTTGATTCTAGTCTTCAGCCCTCTGATCCATCCTTTACTCTCCTACCAGAGGTATCTTTATGAAATGCAAATTAGCTGTAAGACATCAATGACTTAAATAGAGATAAAATCTAAATAGCTTAGGGTAACATTTGACATCCAGCCCCTGTTGATCTCTGTAGCCTCTTCACTCATTCTGTCCCACTCAGGACCGGTGAACCATCCATGCCATGCTTCTTTCAGTTCTCTTAATGTACATAATGATTTTTTTTTTCATTCCTTTGATCCTGGTGATTTCTCAGCCAGGGGTAATGCACATCCTACCTACCTGGTACATCTGTATACTCCTTTTCCAAAATTTGTTTTCAATGTCACATGTTCTCTGAAGCCTTTCCTAACTTCCCTCCAGTGTGGTCAAAGTGAACTACTCACCCCACCTTTTTAAAATCTTCACTGGACTCTAGTGTATAAATGTTTCTCCTGGAACATGTTATCCTTATTTGTTTAAATATCTCCCTCTCCCTAAGCCTTGATGTCCGTTTTTTAAAAAAAGGTATTGAATATATACTTTGTGCCCTGCACTGTGCTAACTGTTCTTCGTTTCTTTATATCATTTATATTTGCAGTTGCCCTGTGAGGTGAGGTAGATATTATCCCCAGATGAAGATGTCAGAGAAGTTACATCGTTGCTAAGTACCAGAGTTAAGATTTGAGCCAAGAGTGTTGGACTGACACCTAAGTCTGTGATTTTTTATTTTTATTTTTTTTTTTTTGAGACGGAGTCTCTCTCTGTCACCCAGCTGTAGTGCAGTGGCGCAATCTCGGCTCACTGCAAGCTCCGCCTCCCGGGTTCACGCCATTCTCATGCCTCAGCCTCCCATGTAGCTGGGACTACAGGCGCCCGCCACCTCACCCAGCTAGTTTTTTTTTTTTGTATTTTTAGTAGAGACGGGGTTTCACCGTGTTAGCCAGGATGGTCTCGATCTCCTGACCTCGTGATCCGCCAGTCTTGGCCTCCCAAAGTGCTGGGATTACAGGCTGAATCCACAGTACTGCGTTTGTACATCTTATGCCTGTTACATTGTATTCAGAAAGCATTTGTTAAATGACTGGAAGAAAGCTTGGCAGGTCTTTTTTGCATGGCCTTTTTGCTGTCTTGTATATGCGTCTTCCTGGCTCCAAGGACAGTTCTGGTTAGTATATCGTTGGATCATCTACATAATGATCAATATGTACATTAAGATCACCTGACTTAGTGACTAAAGACACGTGATTGTAGAGAACTCTTAGGAGGCTGACTTGATGCTCAAAGTTTCTGCTTCTCACATGATAACTTGTGGTAGAAGTAGGAAGACAAGAAGGGATTGAGTAGTAGTAGAAAGAGAGAAACACAACAAATGCACACAACAAAAACCATAACAAAAAAAAGTTTTCCTGCAATGTTTTATTATGATAACTTTCAAATATATAGACAGTTGACAATATGGCATTGAAACACTATGTACCTTCTACCTAGATTTCAGTGGTTGGCATTGGCTATATCTGCTTTGCCCCCTCTCGTGTGTGTGTGTGTGTGTGTATATATATATAATATAAATATTTAATATTTATGTATAAATAATTGTATATAAATATATGATTATTAAATTATTATATTTGTAATATAATGTACTTAATATATATTTATATGCTATATAAATATATTTATATTTATTATATATAAATATATCTATATTTATATAAAAATACACACCAGAGGGGGCAAAGCAGATATAGCCAATGCCAACAACTGAATATATTTATATAAATGTATATAGATCTATATAAATATAGAAATATATACATATGTAATAGAAATTTATATAAATTATAAATTTACTTACAGATATAAAATTTTATAAGAGTTTATCTGCCTATTTTTCTATGTGTCATAGGAAATGCCACTTGTCTCTGACACCTGGGATGCTTGGACTGGTACTTAGTAATCTTGATCTAATACAGAACTAAATGAAGTGGCAAGTGTCACGTGTAACTCCTAACTACCTCAGACTTGTCTCATAAGAATGAGAACATTTTATTTTATAAACCAGATTATGATACCTGATAAAATTAGTAATAATTCCATAATATTAATTGTAATTGAGTCCATATTCTAATTTTTCTAGTTGTCCCAATAATGTCTTTTCTGTTTTTCTCCCTGAACGAGGATTCAGTCATGCTTCATGGGTTGCATTTGGTTGTGTCTTTGGTCTCTTAATCTAAAATAAGCCTCCTGCCCCAAACCTTTTCGCCTATGACACTGACTTTTTGAAGAGTTCAAGCCAAGTGCTTTGCAAAATCTCCCGTATACTGGATTTGTCTGATTGTTTCTTACAGTATCATTTAATTTGTTCCTTTATTCCTTCTAAATTCTGTGAAGTGGAAGTTAGGTTTACAAATTTGATTAGGTTCAGATTAAAACATAAGTGATGATGCCTACTTCCTGCAATTGGACATAATTTCTGTTTTTCTACTTATTAGTGATCCTGAATTAATTTACTTTGAGTATTGACCACCAGATTGTACCGTTGAAAGATGCATTTTGTTCTTTGCTGTAAGTAATTATGACTCTTCAAGAATATCTAACTCATTAACCTTTCACCTAATGGTTTTAGTATCCTTTAATGATCCTTAACTGTATTACTTATTACATTGGGGGTTCTAAAATGGTGATTTAAAATTTTGACTGTTTGTTCTAATTAGTTTGCTTTCTTCTGTAAAGAAAGACTTCACTTTTTTTTTTTTTTTTTTTTTTTTTTTTTTTGAGGCAGAGTTTCAGTCTTGTTGCCCAGGCTCGAGTGCATTGTTGCGATCTCAGCTCACTGCAACCTCCGCCTCCTGGGTTCAAGCAATTGTCTTGCCTCAGCCTCCTGAGTAGCTGGGATTACAGGCGTCTGCCACCATGCCTGGCTAATTTTTTGTATTTTTAGTAGAGATGGGGTTTCGCCATGCTGGGCAGGCTGGTCTCGAACTCCTGATTTCAGGTGATCTGCCCACCTCGGCCTCCCAAAGTGCTGGGATTACAGGTGTGACTTGGCTTTTTTAATCCATCCTTTCTTCTCCTTTTGCAGCATTACTACGAAGTTGTGGATTTTTATTTATTTAGTTTTCTATTAATTAGAGTGATTATTTCAGTGCTCAAATTTTCCCAAATGTGGTTAATAGACATCCCCTTTAGGCTATCTCCTTTTTTTTTTTTTTTTTGAGATGGAGTTTCTCATCACCCAGGCTGGAGAGCAATGGCATGATCTCAGCTCAGTGCAACCTCCACTTCCCGGGTTCAAGCGATTCTCCTGCCTCAGCCTGCCAAGTAGCTGGGATTACAGGCACCCACCACCACATCTGGCTGATTTTCACTGTCTTGTTTTTGTTTTTTTTTTTTGGTTTTTTTTTGTGTGTGTGTGAGATGGAGTCTCGCTCTGTTGCCAGGCTGGAGTGCAGTGAGTGATCTAGGCTCACTGCAACCTCCGTCTCCCGGGTTCAAGCGATTCTCCTGCCTCAGCCTCCCGAGTAGCTGGGATGACAGGTGCCTGCCACCATACTCAACTAATTTTTGTATTTTTAGTAGAGACAGGGTTTCATCATGTTGACTAGGATGGTGTCAACATCTTGACCTCGTGATCCGCCTGCCTCGGCCTCCCAAGGTGCTGGGATTACAGATGTGAGCCACCGCACCTGGTTGCTATCTCCTACTCTTGTGACAGGCCCTCATCTATTTGTCTTTGAACACTTTCTAGCATTTTACAGCACAACAAGATGTTTGAAGTTTACTTTATACTTTCTCTACCCCGAAATGGGGTTCAACCGTTTTTCCAAGGAGTGTTGGCTCCAAAAAAGGAGAATCTTTTTTTTTTCTTTTAATTTAATGATTCACCTTTTGTCTTTTCACAGAGGCCTCTCTACATTTAGTTCTGTAAAGATTAGTTCTGTAAACATTAGTTCTGATCAAGATTACTAAGTACCAGTCCAGGCATCCCAGGTGTCAGAGACAAGGGTGTGGTGAAGTGGTGGGGGTGAACGCTGGTAGGCCAGGGGAATTATTTCAGTTAAAATAATCTTTCTTTACTTTGGCAGCCTCCTAGTAGTATATCCTATCTCCAGCCCTTCCGCTCTCCACTTGTGATTTGTCTCTCACACAGTTTTTATTCTTTAACTCATCCCCTTATTCATTCTGCTCTTATCATTACTTTTACTTATCTATCTAATGCATTTTAGTGTTAAGATTTTAAGCTTTACCAAATGATTATTTTCCACAGCCATTTCAGCTAATTAATTTGATGGTTAGGTTTTGATGTAATCTTGCTTAATACTAATTTATATTTATTTATTTATTTATTTGTGTTACCTAATGAAGACTTATTTCTTCGAAGAGGTTGCAATGACTGCTGTGTCTTCCACTTCTTAAACAGTGGTTAGGCAGACTGAAGAGTTTTAAATTCATGTCATGGTTTGGTGTACACTTTCCCTTAAGTTTGGTTTTCAACATCTAGTTCATTATTTTCTGTCATTCGGCCAGGATGGAGTTAAATATGTCTTCTTTTTCACTGTACCCCCCAGATCATCGAGAAGGCATTTTGTCCACATTTTCCTAACATAAATCTTGCTCTCCAGATGAAGGATTGAAGTCTCATTGTGCTAGGGAGGAAGGAGAGGTGGGGGAGGGTGCATTTTGAAATCTGCTGTATCAAGAAAGACATTAAAAATTGATAAAGGCAGGACTACCTGTTTTCATATTCTCCCACATAGCATGTGTGTAAATGAATTTGCCTGTAATTTGTTTCAAATGCTGACATTTTACTCCTAAGCTATATAATTGTGCTTGATTTTTCCAGAGTAAAATTCATATTCTGTGACCAGACTAATATGTTCACCTACTATAAAAATTACTGCCTATGGTAACAGCAAGAATAAAAATCTCCTTTTGTATACATAATAGCTGGCAGAGACTCCTGGGACCACCACAAATCATTCCTATCTTTTAGAGCTTGCTTTCCATGGAAATGTAAAACCAGCCTAGTCTAATGTACATTGACTCTGAAAACCTATTTAGACTACCATTTATACTATTGTTATTTAAGATGCCAAGGATTCAACAAGCTCTTCTAATTATTGTATTATCTAAGCTTAGTAACCTATCCTTTCCCTGTGAACCAGCTCCTCTTCTATCATCTACCTCTGGCTCCTTTTTTGTTAAAGGTTAATAATGAGAACAGTGAAGCAATTAGTTATTTATGCAGTCATGATTGGCAAAAGTTATTAGCACAAGAATCTGCCCAGAAGCAATGATTAGGTTATGAAAATGTTAAGAAATACTGAAACCAGACACCATTTTGACTTTTAAAAAATAGTATTTCGACCCTTATTCATGATGACCTGTTGTAAAAGTATTTATACAGAATAAATCTCATTGGATAGTAATTCTTATACTAACAGCATACATAAGTAAGTGTTAAGGGGAGATTTGAAAATGTACTGAAGGGACAAAGAGCCTGGGGAGGAAATTACCACAAAGAAAAATAAGGAACAGAACTCTCTCTTGGGTAGAACTATTTGTCTCCCAGGCACTGGTCTACAAAGTTAGCTGACGTTTTCTGATTTAGTATTTTCATCTTGAACACTTGGCAAGTTTTACGAATTGTGAGAGAGGGTACCCCAGGTTAAATTGCCATGTTCTTTATACCAAATTATAAAATTATAAAAAATGTAGGGAGATATGGGTTCAGAATATTTCCCGCTGATGGTTTTATTAATGAAATATTGACTTAACTGAAAAACTTAACAAAAAATATCAAATTATACTCTCTTTAATACAGTTAGGAACTTTCTGTGTAAATTGTCAGTACTCTTATCAGAACAGTGTTACTATTTGTACCCCATACTGATTTTTTCAAATAATAACTTTATTGTGTATAATTCATGTAAAATAAAATTCACTCTTTTGAACTATATAATTAAATGGTTTTGAGTATATTCCAAAAATGTGCAAACACAACTACTTTGTAATTCCTGAACGTATTTATTACCTTTCCACCAAAATTCATACCTGTTTGCAGTTGCTCTCCATTTCTTCTCCCCTAACCCTTAGCAACCACTAATCTATTTCTGTCTGTATATATTTGCCTGTTCTGAACATTTTATACAAATGAAATCATGCAATATATGGCCTTTTGTGTCTGGCTTCTTTTACTTAGCATAATATTTTCAAGGATCATCCATGTTGTAGCTTGTAGCGGTACTTCATTGCTTTTTGATGGCTGAATAATATTCCATTTATAAATATTCCACATTTTGTTTATTCATCCGTGGACATTGAGATTGTTTTTACTTTTCTACTATAGGAATAATGCCATGTTGAATATGTATATACAAGTTTTTGTGTGGACATATGTTCTTTAAAAAGTTGTCTTTGCTTATATATTTAATATTCTTCAGGACATATTTTCACTTCTCTTGAGTATATACCTAGGAGTAGAATTGCTGGGTCATATGTCAAAAAAATCTCTAACATTGTGAAACAGCTAACTTATTTTCCAAAGTGGCAGCACAGTCTTATGTTCCCATTAGTTATTTAGGAGGGTTCCAGTTTCTTCATGTCCTTGTCAGTGCTTGTTAGTCTTTTTGGTTATGGTCATCTTAGTGAATGCAAAATGGTATCCCAGTGTGTTTTTTATTTACTTTTCCCTAATGGCTATGTTGAGTATCTCTTCTTATGCTTCTTGGCCATTTGCATATTTTGTTTTGGGAAATGTCTATTAAAAGCCTTTGCCCACTTTTAAATTGTACTCATTATCTTTTTATTGTTTAGTTTTACAAGGTGTTTATATATTCTGGACACAAATTCTTTACTGTATCGTTTCCAAATATTTTCACTCACTCATGGGGTTGTTTTTTTCAATTTTTAAATAATGCCATTTGAAGCACAGTCATTTTACATTTTGAAGCCCAATTTATCTATTTTTTTAAAAATTTGATTACTTGTGCTTTTAAGTGATCATCACCTAATCCAAGGTCACAAAGATGTACTTTTGTATTTTCTGCTAAGAGTTTTATAGTTTTAACTCTTATGTTTAGATCAATGATACATTTTCAGCTTGTTTTGTTTTTTTTAATATGGTGTGAGGTAAGAGTTCTTTGCATGTATCTACATTTGTTTTTATTCAAATTTAAAGAATCAAGGAATAAATTTGTTTTCAAATGGGATGTTCTTTGCTACTCTTTTTGTGAAGTATTGCTTTATCATTTTGGGGGAGGAATACATGTAACTTTTATCTGAAGACTGTATACTTATGACTGTCTCACCAAATATGATTGCATTTTTGGTTCTGTTTTGTTTATTGGAATATGAAAAGCAGCATTGATGGATGCAGTTTGAATCAATTTTTTGGTTTTTTCACCTTAATTTGCAACCTCACCTCTTCAGCTACAGTATAGAGAATGCCAAGAACTTCTAAGCCTGTATCAGAAATATTTGTCAGAACAACAAGAGAAGCTCACCATGTCTCTCTCAGAACTTGGTGCTGCTAGAATGCAGGAACAGCAGGTAAGCATCTTTAATTTTACTTTTCTTGTCTTCAGTGGATCAGCAAGGTGTCAGAAGAGCCATTTGCTTTTTATGTTAATTTCCTCACAGTATATAATATTGTTTTAAAACATGTAGCTACTGCATGTGATTGAGTTGATGTCTTTCCCTCCCCCTTTCCTTTCTCCTCCTGTTCCTGGGACCAAAGGTAAGGAATGATTATTTGAAGAAGTCTGTGTGGGTCAGTGGGGAAGCTTCTGGTTGGATGAAAGCACAGCCAGAAGGGTAAAGAAAACACTGCTCTGTTACTTAATGAAGAAGATAAGGTGGGCTGTTTGTTACTCATTGTCCTTATGGAAATCACAAATAAGCCTTTCGTAATTCTTGTTTATTTTTTAGAATAATGAAAGTTAATTGTGGACTTATAAAAACTTTAATTGGAGAATATTAGGATATTTTGCATATGCTTGCATACATGTATTGATCATGTAAGTATATAGGAGAGTGTTTATATAAACATTTATATACATATCGCCAAATGGTATGTATTATATAATTAAATGAATGCTCAGAACCCTATCAGATGTGATTGAAATAAGCCCTAAAGACCCACTTCTGGTTAGGGGATTCCCTTTCCTAGCGAAGGGAAGCCATGACAGACTGTACCTGGAAAAACGGGACACTCTGCCCAAATACTGGGCTTTTCCCCACAGTCTTAGCAACCAGCAGACCAGGAGATTCTCTCCCGTGTCTGGCTCGGCGGGTCCCACTCCCACAGAACCTTGCTCACTGCTAGCGCAGCAGTCTGAGGTCAACCTGCGAGGCTGCAGCCTGGCAGAAGGAGGGGCGTCCACCATTGCTGAGGCTTCAGTAGGTAAACAAAGTGGCCGGGAAACTCGAACTGGGCAGAGCCCACTGCAGCTCAGCAAGGCCTACTGCCTCTACAGACTCCACCTCTGTGGGCAGGGCATTGCTGAACAAAAGGCAGCAGAAACTTCTGCAGACTTAAACGTCCCTATCTGACAGCTCTGAAGAGAGCACTGGTTCTCCCAGCACAGCATTTGAGCTCTGAGAACGGACAGACTGCCTCCTCAAGTGTGTCCCTGACCACCGTGTAGCATGAATAGGAGACACCTCCCAGTAGGGGCCAACAGACACCTCATACAGGCAGGTGCCCCTGTGGGACGAAGCTTCCTGAGGAAGGACCAGGCACCAATATTTGCTGTTCTGCAATATTTGCTGTTCTGCATCCTCCACTGGTGAGATACCCAGGCAAACAGGGTCTGGAGTGGACCTCCAGCAAACTCCAACAGACCTGCAGCTGAGGGACCTGACTGTTAGAAGGAAAACTAACAAACAGAAAGGAATAGCATCAACATCAACAAGGACATCTACACCAAAACCACATCTCTAGGTCACCAACATCAAAGACCAAAGGTAGATAAAACCACAAAGGTGGGGAGAAACCAGAGCAGGAAAGCTGAAAATTCTAAAAACCAGAGTGCCCCTTCTCCTCCAAGGATTGCAGCTCCTCGCCAGCAATGGAACATAGCTGGACAGAGGATGACTTTGAAGAGTTGACAGAAGTAGGTTTCAGAAGGTCCATAATAACACACTTCTTTGAGCTAAAGGAGGATGTTCTAACCCATTGCAAGGAAGCTAAAAACCTTGAAAAAAGTTAGATGAATGGCTAACTAGAATAAACACTGTAGAGAAGACCTTAAATGACCTGATGGAGCTGAAAACCATGGCACAAAAACCTTGTGATGCATGCACAAGCTTCAATAGCCGATTTGATCCAGTGGAAGAAAGGATATCAGTGATTGAAGATCAAATTAATGAAATAAAGCAAGAAGACAAGATAAGAGAAGAAAAGAGTAAAAAGAAATGAACAAAGCCTCCAAGAAATATGGGACTATGTGAAAAGTTTGATTGGTGTACCTGAAAGTGATGGGGAGAATGGAACCAAGTTGGAACACACTCTTCAGGATATTATCCAGGAGAACTTTCCCAACCTAGCAAGACAGGCCAACATTCAAATTCAGGAAATACAGAGAACACCACAAAGATACTCCTCGAGAAGAGCAACCCCAATACACATAATTGTCAGATTCACCAAGGTTGAAATGAAGGAAAAAATATTAAGGGCAGCCAGAGAGAAAGGTTGGGTTACCCACAAAGGGGGGAAGCTCATCAGACTAACAGCAGATCCCTTGACAGAAACCCTACAAGCCAGAAAACAGTGGGGGCCAATATTCAACATTCTTAAAGAAAATAATTTTTAACCCAGAATTTCATATCCAGCCAAACTAAGCTTCATAAGTGAAGGGAAATAAAATCATTTACAGACAAGTAAATGCTGAGAGACTTTGTCACCACCAGGCCTGCCTTACAAGAACTCCTGAAGGGACCACTAAACATGTAAAGGAGCAACTGGTACCAGCCACTGTAAAAACATGCCCAATTATAAAGACCATCAGTGCTATGAAGAAACTGCATCAATTAACGGGAAAAATAACCAGCTATCATCATAATGACAGGATCAAATTCACATATAACAATATTACCCTTAAATGTAAATGGGCTTGATGCCCCAATTAAAAGACACAGACTGGCAAATTGGATAGAGAGTCAAGATCTGTCAGTGTGCGCTATTCAGGAGACCCATCTCATGTGCAGAGCATAGGCTCAAAATAAAGGGCTGGAGGAAGATCTACCAAGCAATTGGAAAAAAAAAAAAAAAGCAGAGGTTGCAATCCTAGTCTCTGATGAAACAGACTTTAAACCAACAAAGATCAAAAGAGACAAAGAAGGCCATTACATAATGGTAAAGGGATCATTTCAACAAGAAAAGCTAACTATCCTAAATATATATGCACCCAATACAGGAGCACCCAGATTCATAAAGCAAGTCCTTAAAGACCTACAAAGGGACTTAGAGTCCCATACAGTAATAATGGGAGAATTTAACACCCCACTGTCAGTATTAGACAGATCAACGAGACAGAAGATTAACAAGGATATCCAGGAATTGAACTCATCTCTGCATCAAGTGGACCTCATAGACATCTACAGAACTCTCCACCCCAAATCAACAGAATATACATTCTTCTCAGCACCACATCACGCTTATTCTGAAATTAACCACATAATTGGAAGTAAAGGACTCCTCAGCAAATGTAAAAGAACAGAAATCACAACAAACTGCCTCTCAGACAACAGTGCAATCAAATTAGAACTCAGGATTAAGAAACTAACTGAAAACCATACAACTACATGGAAACTGAACAACCTGCTCCTGAATGACTACTGGGTAAATAACGAAATGAAGGCAGAAATAAATACATTCTTTTAAACCAATGGTAACAAACACACAACGTAGCAGAATCTCTGGGACACATTTAAAGCAGTGTGTAGAGGGAAATTTATAGCACTAATTCCCCACAAGAGAAAGCAGGAAAGATCTAAAATCGACACCCTAACTTGACAAGTAAAAGAACTAGAGAAGCAAGAGCAAACAAATTCAAAAGCTAGCAGAAGGCAAGAAATAACTAAGATCGGAGTAGAACTGAAGGAGATAGAGGCTCAAAAAACCCTTCAAAAAATCAATAAATCCAGGAGCTGATTTTTTGAAAAGATCAACAAAATTGAAATAGCCAAAGTATAAATGGTTTGTTTGTATTTTGATCTGAAATATTTTCTTTTGTTCTGTTTTCTTAAAACATAGCTGATAAAAAGAGGCAGAGGAAGGTGGCAGCTATTTTTGATTGTTTATGTGAAGTTTCCCTGCTACACTGAAAACAAGTCAGGCAGTTTTTAAGATGGCTTTTGCCTACTGCTTTTCAGGGGGTAAGAGAAAATGGTAGTTGGAAGATCAGATTTCAGACCTTCAGTTTTACATTTCTACTTACTGCTCCTTCATGACATAGATGTGTGACGAGGGCACAAAATGGAAGGCCAATCCATTTGACAAGGATATGGGAGGTGAGATGGAGGAATCTTTCATTTACCAGTGTTAATAGTCTTATCGTAAGGATACAGAGCTGATAGTGAAGATATAGTCACAAGGGGGTCCTAAAGACATCTAGAGGAGACCTTTTTCTATTTACTTTGAAACTGGAGGAAAATAAAACTTTCTTAGGTGTTATTGATTTGTATTTAAGCTAGTGATTTCTTGGAGGTTTTGCCCAATAAGTCTATTTCCTTGCAGTAAGGGCATCATTGTGAAAACTGTAAACCTCAGTGATGTCACTGACCTAATTCTCTTCCCACCTCCCACTTATCTTGTCATGAAGTTACATGTTCTATTTATGTACTTGCAAATAGACTGTGCCCATCTCTGTAGTGTCACCTTTTTTGTTATTTTGTAATCGTTGTTACATCATTCATCTATCACCCTTATCAGCTTTTTTGAAAACAGGCATCTTGTTGCATTGGTTTTTGTACACTCGGAGCCTAACAAAGGTCTTGGCTTAAGAAATACAAATTTTTCATTAATTTGTATTTAACAAACATTTATGTAGTATGTACTACTTGTTAATACATGTTAAATCATTTAATCCTAACTCAATGAAATAAGGTAGGTTATTATCTCTGTTTTATGCCTCTCCCAGAGGCAGAATGAATGAATCGGCTAGGTCATACAGCTAACAGGTTGGCAAAGCCAAGATATGAACCAAGCCAATCTGGCACTATAGTTTGTGAAGAAGGAAAGACAAGAAAAATTTGAGATAACTAAAATTGTTAAAATTTGGCTTTAGATATTCTTGTTTCTATAACTAACTCTCCTTGGCTCTTAATCTGACATACAGATTTTTAAACTCTAGAGCACAAATATGCTAGAGAGATGGTGGGAAACTGTTTTCTTTCCTTGTAAGGAGCCACAGTGTCAGATAAAACATAAAATTTTATTCTTAAAATTTTAAAAATTTTACCTTCAGATTTTATGATGGCGATGGCAGCAGATCCTTTTTCATGAGGCATTTATTTGACTTTGAGAGACTTGTTCTGTTTTTTCTTCGTATTGGTTACTCTCTCGCATATTATGGTTTTGCTTGTAGTCTATTAAATCCGCAGTTCTCCAGAAGAATGCCCTAGCTTATGATTTTTGTTTTTGACATCTGCCATTTCCTTGAAAAGAAGTTGGCTTTATTTACAAGGTGATTTTTTTTCTTGTTTTCTCCCCATCCTCTTTCTCTTTTTCTTAAAGATAACTGCATTCTACATTTCTTTTGTAATTTATTCAGCATTATAAGTTCTTCGTAGTGGGTTCTAGAGAGGTTCTTCACTTGTTCTATTCAAGTTGTAGTATTTATTTGATGTGTGTATATTACCCCATTATCTTAATAGTACAATCCTATAGTACTTATAGCTATAGTACTTACAGCTATAGTATAGTACAATCCTAGTTTTGAACATGGTAGGGTCTAATAACCATAGTTTTGGTCAATGTACATTTTATAATATAGCCTTTTCTTGTTATAGGAGAGTGTTACTCTTTTTTAAATCTAAACTTAGTGTTACTTCACTTATAATGCTCATAACTTCCATTTTTGTCTTATTTGTAGCCTATACCATTTTACAAAAGTTGTCATATTTCCTCAGTACTCTTTGTAATAAGATAAAGCCTAGGCAGCATTTTGAATAGCTTCTCCTACTCCAGTTTGAAAATGTTGGTAGGTAAGCCTATTTTACCATTGTTATTAACTCTGCATTACTTTGGCAGGTAGATATAAAGTAGCTTTATAATTTTCTTGGAATTTCTTTTTTTTCCTTAAAATTGGTAAAATGATTACTTTTTAACCATGGGCAATGGATATTGTATTTCAGTTCCTCTGATCTGGTAAAAGGCTTCTTAGAGAAACTTCTTTATTTTCCCTGTGATTACTTGTTCCATATTTCTTAGTAGGTCTGGGTCACAGACAGGTCAAGAATCTGAAATTTACTAAAGATGGCTCATTGCTTAGTACAAATTTAATGTCTATTGATGGTTGTTATCACTATTGTCTCTATAGTGTTATTAAAAGGCAATCAGAAGTTCGAAACCAGCCTGGTCAACATGATGAAACCCTGTCTCTAATAAAAATACAAAAAAAAAAAAAGAGAGAGAATTAGCCAGGCATGGTGGTGTGTGCCACCATACCCAGCTCATTTTTGTATTTTTAGTAGAGATGATGTTTCACCGTGTTGGTCAGGCTTATCTCACATTCCTAACCTCAGGTGATCCACCCACCTTGGCCTCCCAAAGTACTGAGATTATAGGCATGAGCCACCATGCCTGGCCGAAAAAAAAAAAAAAAAGTTTTATAGTACTTACGGACACACAGTCTTATGACTGCTTCCTATTCTGTGACTACTTTCGTATATTCTTTTGGTTAAAATTTTACCTAATTTTATTTTGTTCTTTTTAATGTGTACTTAATGTGTAATATGTGTCTTAATTCTATCTAATATTATGCTATCTTCAACTTATAAGCCTAGATTTTATTGACAATCCAGAAGCATCATCATACTTCTAATTGACCAAAAAAAAAAAAAAAAAAGTATGTGAAGCTCTTTATACTATTAAACTCCTCACAGACTAAAAGGTCTGTAGGTAAAACAAGAATTGTTCCTTGCTAGGCCTGCCATGGTAAACAAAAACCAACAAACAAAGAAAAAACAAGAATAGGAATAACAGCAGACTTCTCATCAGAAACAATGCAGGAAAAGGCAGTACAACAGCTTATTCAAAGAGCTGAGGGTAAAGGAAACTGTGACGATCAAGCAAAACTATTCTTCAAAACTTAAGGTGATTTAAAGGCATTTCAACATTAACAAAGACTAAGAGTACTAGTTTACCTGCCTTACAATAAATACTAATAGAAGTCTGTTTATATGAAAGGAAAATGACATGAAGCAGTAACTCAAATCCACACAAAGAAATAAAAAGCACCAGTTAAGATACGTATTTCCCTTTTCTTAAACAATTTTATACACCTGAATAAAACAATAATAATCCTGTATTGAGCTTATAAGATACAAAGATTGTGTGTGTGTGCGTGTGTGTGTGTACATGTGTGCATACATTTGCACAAGGGAGACGAGAAGGGAGGGAGCTATATTAGAGTGAATTTTCCGTATACTCCTGGAATTAAGTTAGTGGAAAGGAAGTAAAACCATCTTTATTCATAAAAAACATGATACTGTATATAGAGAATCGTGAGAAATCCACAAAAAATGGTGATGGAATCAATAAATGAGTTCAGCGAGGATGCAGGATATAAGATCAATATGTAAAAATCAGTTTTACTTCTGTTGATTACCAATGAACAATTAAAATACGGATATACTTAACAGAAGAAGTGCGAGACTTTAACACTGAAGACATTAAAACATGACTGATAGAAACTAAAGAACATCTAAATAGATGGAAATGGGTTCCATGGTCATGGATTGGCCATTTTCCCCAAATTGATCTACAGATTTGTTGCAATCCTGATCAGAATGCCAGCAGATTTTGATAATTCCTTTTTTGTAAAAACTGGTAAAACAGTCTTAAAATTTATATGGAAATGCAAAGGAGTAAGAAAAGCCAAAACAATTTTGAGAACGATGAGAAGAGTGGAGGATTAATCTTTTCGGTTTCAAAATTTGTTCTAAAGCTATGGTATAGTAGGTAGAATTTTAAGATGGCTCACATGACCTTGGCCCCATGGCAAAATGGTTTCACTCTTGCGACTATGTTATGTTATATATTTAAAAAGATTATCTGGGTAGGCCCAATATAATAAATGAGAAAAACAGAGAGTTTTCTTTAGCTGAGAGTGAAAGATGAAATCAGAGAGATTTGAAACATGGAAAGGATTCATCTCACCACTTCTAGCTTTAAAGATGAATGGGGCTCAAAGCTGAGGATTGTTCATGGCTAACAGCAAGAAAATGAGGATTTAAGTCCTACAACCACAAGGAGCTACATTCTGTCAGCAACCTGAATGAGCTTGGAATCAGTTTCCTCCTCAGATATTCCAAATTAGATCACAGCTCAGCTGATAACCTGGATTCAGTCTTGTGAGAAACTAAACGTAGAACCTAGTCGAGTTGGTCTGGCCTTTTGACCTACATAACTGTGAGTTAGTGAATTTGGGTTATTTTAAGCTGTTGCATTTATGGTAACTTTTTTTGGAAAAATAGAGAAAGAATATACACAGAGGGCTCCAAGATGGCCAACTAGACCCAGGCAGGAGGAACATTTCCCATCAAAGGACTGGAACATCAGGAACACTGGTACACTCCTAGCAGATCTTCAGAAGGAAGGTATTGAGAGCGGGCGGAAGGAAGAAACAGATGCTGGGCTGAAAGGGGAGGAACCCTGCACAGGGCTACTGCACACTGGGACTTGTTCATGGCCTTCAGTGACTCCTGTGGAGTGGGTGAGTTGAACAAGCAAGGAACAACTCACTCTCTTCATGGGCATCTGGAATCCCAGAAATAAGACAGTCACACAACAGTAAAAAAAAAAAAAAAAAAAAAAAAAAAAAAAAAAAAAGAATGAAAAGGAATGAACAAAATCTTCAAGAAATATGGGATTATGTAAAGAGATCAAATCTATGACTCATTGGCATCTTTGAAAAAGATGGGGAGAAATAACTTGGAAAACATATTTGGAAAACATATTTCAGGATATCATTCATGAGAACCTCCCCAGCCTAGCTAGAGAGGCCAAGATTCAAATTCAGGAAATGCAGAGAACCCCTGCAAAATACTTCACAAGAATATCATCCCCAAGACACATAATCGTCAGATTCTCCAAGGTCAAAATGAAAGAAAAAATATTAAAGGCAGCTAGAAAGGACAGGTCACCCAGAAAGGGAGGCCCATCAGAATAGCAGTGTAACTCTTAGCAGAAACTCTATAAGCCAGATGAGATTGGAGGCCTATATTCAACATTCTTAAAGAAAAGAAATTCCAGCCAAGAATTTCATATCTGACCAAACTAAGCTTCATAAGTGAAGGAGAAATAAGATCATTTTCAGACAAGCAAATGCTGAGGGAATTTGGTACCACCAGACCTGCTTTACAAGAACTCCCAAAAGAAGCACTAAATATGGAAAGGAAAGACCAGCAACTGCAAAAACACACTTAATTACACAGACCAGTGGAACTTTAATGCAACCACAAAAATCAGCATAATAAACAGCTAATAACATGATGACAGGATCAAATCCACACGTATCAGTACTAACCTTGAATGTAAACGAACTAAATACACCAATTAAAAGGCACAGAGTATCAAAGTGGATGAAGAAGCAAGACCCAGTGGTATGCTGTGTTCAAGAGACCCATCTCACGTGTAGTGACACCCGTAGGCTAAAAATAAAGGGATGGAGAAAAATCTACCAAGCAAATAAAAAACAGAAAAAAAGTAAGGGTTGCAATTCTAATATCAGACAAAACAGACTTTAAACATCTTGTCTAGTATCAGAAAAAAAAAAAAAAAATCAAAAAACACAAAGAAGACCATTACATAATGGCAAAGGTTTTAATTCAACATGAAAACCTAATTAGCCTAAATATATTTGCATCCAACACAGGGGGACCCAGATTCATAAAGCAAGTTCTTAGAGACCTTCAAAGAAACTTCCACACAATAATAGTGAGATACTTCAACACCCCACTGAGAGTATTAGACAGATCATTGAGGCAGAAAATTAACAAAGGTATTCAGGACCTGAACACTGGACCAAATGGATCTGATGGAAATCTGTGAAACTCTCTACCCCAAAACAACATAATATCTATTCTTCTCATCTGCACTGAGTACAATTTAATCTAAAATTGGTTACACAATTGGACATAAAACAATCTGCAGCAAATGCAAAAGAACCAAAAGCATATATTAGCCCTCAGACCACAGTACAATAAAAATAGAATTCAAGACTAAGAAAATCTCTGAAAACTATACAATTTCATGGAAATTAAACAATCTGCTTGTGAATGACTTTTGAGTACATAATGAAATTAAGGCTGAAAACAAGAAGTCCTTTGAAATGATTGAGAACAAAGATACACTATACCAGAATCTCTGGGACAGAGCTAAGGGAGTGTTAAGAGGGAAATTTTTAGCACTAAACATCCACATAAAAAGTTAGAAAGACCTCAAATTAGCAACGTAACATAACAACTAAAAGAACTAGAGAAGCAAGAGCAAACCACCCCAAAGGAAGCAGGTGACAAGAAATAGTCAAAATCAGAGCTTAACTGAAGTAGATTGAAACACAAAGAAAACATTCAAAAGATAAACAAAGCCAGGAGCTGGTCTTTTGAAAAAAATTAATAAGCTAGATAAATGACTAGGGAGACAAAGAAGAAAAGAGAGAAGATCCAAGTAAACACAATCAGAAATGAAAAATGGAATATTACCACTGACCCCACAGAAATGCAGATAACCGTCGGAGACTATTATGAACACCTCTGTGGATACAAACTAGAAAATCTAGAAGAAATTGATAAAATTCTGGGCATATACACTCTCCTAAGGCTGAACCAGGAAGAAATTGAATCTCTAAACATAATTGGTAAATAATGTGCTCTGAAATTGAATCAGTAATAACCTACCAACCAAAAAAATCTCAAGACCAGATAAATTCACAAATTCTACCAGATGTACAAAGAAGGGCTGGTAGCATTCCTACTGAAACAATTCTAAAAAGTTGAAAAATAAGGACTCCTCCCTAATTCCTTCTATGAGGCCAACATTATCCTGATACCAAAACCTGGCAGAGACATAACAAAAAAATCTCAGGAGTAGACAGATTCACAGCTGAATTCTACCAGAGGACAAGCAGGAGCTGGTACCGTTCCTTCTGACACTATTCCAAACAACAGAAAAAGAGGCACTCTTCCCTAACTCATTTTGTGAGGTCAGCATCATCCTGATACCAAAACCTGGCAGCGACACGACAAAAAAATGAAAATTTCAGGCCAATATCCCTGATGAACATTGATGTGAAAATCCTCAATAAGATACTGGCAAACTGAATCCAACAACACATTAAAAAGCTTATCCATCATGATCAAGTTGGCTTCTTCCCTGGGGTGCAAGGCTGATTTAACATATGCAAATCAATAAACGTAATCCATCACAGAAACAGAACCAATGACAAAACCACATGATTATCTCAATAGATGCAGAAAAGGCCTTTGAAAATAATCAACACCCCTTTATACTACAGACCCTCAATACTGATTTCCAGCAATCAGGCAGGAAAAAGAAGTAAAGGGCATCCAAATAGGGAGAGAGGAAGTCAAACTATCCCTGCTTGCAGATGACTTGATTCTATATTTCAAAAACTCCATAATCTTAGCACAATATTTTGAGATAATTGGAACATCTCTCAAAATAATAACAGCTATTTATGACAAACCCACAGCCAATATCATACTGATTGGGGAAAAGCTAGAAGCATTCTCTTTGAAAACTGGCACAAGATATGGATGCTCTCTCTCACCACTCTTACTCAACATAGTATTGGAAATTCTGGCCAGGGCAATCAGGCAAGAGAAAAAAAGAAATAGTATTCATATAAGAAGAGAGGAAGTCAAATTGTCTCTGTCTGCAGATGACATGAGTGTATATTTAGAAAACCCCAGCCTAAAATCTCCTTAAGCTGATAAGCAACTTCAGCAAAGTCTCAGGATACAAAATCAATGTGCAAAATTCACAAGCATTCCTATACGCCAATAATATACAAACAGAGAGCCAAATCATGAATGAACTCCCATTCACAATAGCTTCAAAGAGATTAAAATACGTAGGAATACAACTTACAAGGGATGTGAAGGACCTCTTCAAGGAGAACTACAAACCACTGCTCAAGGAGATAAGAGAGGACACAAATAAATGGGAAAACATTCCATGCTTATGGATGGGAAGAATCAATATCGTGAAAATGTCCATAATGCCCAAAGTATTTTATAGACTCAATGCTATCCCCATCAAGCTACCACTGACTTTCTTCACAGAGTTAGAAAAAACTACTTTAAATTTCATATGGAACCAAAAAAGAGCCCATATAGCCAAGACAATCCTAAGCAAAAAGAACAAAGCTGGACACATCATGCTACCTGACTTCAAACTATACTACAAGGCCACAGTAACCGAAACAACATGGTACTGGTATTAAAGCAGATATATAGACCAATGAAACAGAACAGAGGCCTCAGAAATGACACCACACATCTACAACGATCTGATCTTTGACAAACTGACAAAAACAAGCAATGAAGAAAAGATTCCCTATTAAATAAATGGTGTTTGGAAAACTGTCTAGCCCTATGCAGAAAACTGAAACTGGACCTCTTCCTTACACCTTATATGAAAAATAATTCAAGATGAATTAAAGACTTAAATGTAAGACCTAAAACCATAAAAACCCTAGAAGAAAACCTAGGTAATACCATTCATGACATAGGCATGGGCAAAGACTTTGTGACTGAAACACCAAAAGCAATGGCAACATTAGCCAAAATTGACAAATCAGATCTTATTAACCTTAAGAACTTCTGCACAGCAATGGAAAATATCATCAGAGTGAACAGGCAACCTACAGAATGGGAGAAAATTTTTGGTCTGTCCATCTGACAAAGGGCCAATATCCAGAATCTACAAGGAACTTAAATTTATAAGAAGAAAACAAACCAGACCATCAACAGTGGTTGAAGGATATGAACAGACCCTTCTCAAAAGAAGACATTTATGTGGCCAAGAAACATACGAAAAAAAGCTCATCATCACTGGCCATTAGAGAAATGCAAATCAAAACCACAATGAGGTAGCATCTCATGCCAGTTAGAATGGTGATCATTAAAAAGTCAGGAAACAACAGATGCTGGGGAGGATGTGGAGAAATAGGAATGCTTTTACACTGTTGATAGGAGTGTAAATTAGTTCAACCATTGTGGAAGACAGTGTGGTGATTCCTCAAGTATCTTCAACCAGAAGTACCATCTGACCCAGCAATCCCATTACTGGGTATATGCCCAAAAGATTATAAATCATTCTGCTGTCAAGACAAATGCACATGTATGTTTATTGCGGCACTATTCACAATAACAAAGACTTGGAACCAACCCAAATGCCCATCCATGATAGACTAGATTAAGAAAATGTGGCACATATATACTATGTAATGCTATACAGCCATAAAAAAAGATGAGCTCATGTCCTTTGCAGGGACATGGATGATGCTGGAAACCATCATTCTCAGCAAACTAACACAGGAACAGAAAACCAAACACTGCATGTTTTCACTCATAAGTGGGAGTTGAACAATGAGGAGACATGGACACAGGGAAGGGAACATCATACATTGGGGCCTGTTGCGGAGTAGCGGTCTAGCAGTGGGATAGCATTAGGAGAAATACCTAATGTAGATGATGGTTTGATGGGTGCAGCAAACCACCGTGGCATGTGTATACCTATGTAACAAACCTGCACTTTCTGCACGTGTATCCCAGAACTTAAAGTATAATAATAATAAAAAAGAAAAAAAAGAAAACTTCAGGCCAGTATCCTTGAAGAATATTGATGTAAAAATCCTTAACAAAATACTAACAAATCAAATCTAGCTGCACATCAAAAAGCTAATCCAACATGATCAAGTAGGTTTTGTTCCTAAGATGCAAGGATGGTTCAACACATGCAAAGCAATAAATGTGATTCATCACATAAACAGAACTAAAGACAAAACCCGTATGATCATCTAAATAGGTGCAGAAAAGGCTTTTGATAAAATTCAATATCGCTTCATGTTAAAAACTCTCAACAAACTAGGCATTGAAGGAACATACTTGAAAATAATAAGGGGCATCTATGTTATACCCACAGCCAACATGTCAATGAATTGGCAAAACCTAGAAGTATTCTTCTTGAAAACTGGCACAAGACAAGGATGCGCTGTCTCACCACTCCAGTTCAACATAGCATTGGAGGCCTTGGCTAAAGCAATCAGGCACGAAAAAGAAGTAAAGGGCATCCAAATAGGAAGAGAGGAAGTCAAACTATCCCTGCTTGCAGATGACTTGATTCTGTATATCAAAAACTCCATAATCTTAGCACAAAAGTCCTTAAGCTGATAAACAACTTCAGCAAAATTTCAGAATACAAAAATCAGTGTACAAAAATCACTAGCATTCCTATACACCAACAACAGCCAAGCCAAGAGCCAAATCAGGTATGCAATTTTATTCACAATCATGACAAAAAGAATAAAATACATAGGAATATAGATAGCCAGGGAGGTGAAACATTTCTACATTGGGGATTACAAAACACTTCTCAAAGAAGTCAGATGTGAGCATAAACAAATGGTAAAACATTCCATGCTCATTGAGAGGAAGAGGAAATATTGTTAAAATGACCATAGTGCCCAAAACAATGTACAGATTCAGTGCTATTCTTATAAAACTACCAGTGACATTCTTCACAGAACTAAAAAATCTATTTTAAAATTCATATGGAACCAAAAAAAGAGCCTGAATAGCCAAGACAATTCTAAGCAAATTTAACAAAGTTGGAGTCATCACACTACCCAACTTAAAACTATGCTAAAGAGCTCCAGTAACCAAAAAGGCATGGTACTGTACAAAACCAGACAGATAGGCCAATGGAATGGAATAGAGAATCCATAAATAAGGCTACGTACCTACAACCATCTGATCTTCAAGAATGCTGGAAAAAAAAAACAAAAAAACAAGCAATGAGGAAAGGACTCCCTTTTCAGTAAATGATGCTGGTTTATACTGGCTAGCCATATGCAGAAGATTGAAACTGGCCCCCTTTCTTACACAGTATACAAAAATCAACTCAAAATTGATTAAAGGCTTGAAAAGTAAAACCCGAAACTATAAAAACCCTGGAAGATAACCTAGGCAATACCATTCTGGACATAGGAACTGGCAAATATTTCATGACAAAGACACCCAAAACTATAGAAACCCTGGAAGATAACCTGGGCAATACCATTCTGGATATAGGAACTGGCAAATATTTCATGACAAAGACACCAAAAGCAATTGCAACAAAAGCAAAATTTGACAAATGTGATCTGATTGAACTAAAGAGCTTCTGCACAGCAAAAGAATCTATCAACAGAGTGAACAGACAAACTACAGAATGGGAGAAAAATTTTGCAAACTGTGCCTCTGACAAAGGTCTAATATCCAGCATCTGTAAGGAACTTAAAAATCTTAAAAGAAAAAAACAACCTTATTAAAACAAGCATAAGAAAAAAGTTCAATATTACTGAGCCTTAGAGAAAGCAAATCAAAACCACAGTGAGATACCATCTTACACCAGTCAGAATGGCTATTAGTAAAAAGTTAAAATATAACAGATGCTGGCGAGATTTTGGAGACAAGGGAACACTTATACAGTGTTGGTGGGAATGTAAACTAGTTCAATCATTGTGGAAAGTAGTGTGGTGATTCCTCAAAGATCTAAAAACAGAGCTGCCATGCGACCCAGCAATCCTGTTACTGAGTATATACCCAATGGAATATAAATTGCTCTTTCATAAAGACACAATCACACATGTGTTCATTGCAGCACTGTTCACAATAGCAAAGACATGGAGTCAACCTGCATGCCCATTAATGGCAGACTGGATAAAGAAATGTGGTACAGGCTGGGTGCTGTGGCTCACACCTGTAATCCCAGCACTTTGGGAAGCCGAGATGGGTGGATCACCTGAGGTCGGGAGTTGGAGACCAGCCTGACCAACATGAAGAAACCCTGTCTCTACTAAAAATACAAAATTAGCCAGGTGTGGTGGTGGATGCCTTTAATCCCAGCTACTCGGGAGGCTGAGGCAGGAGAATCATTTGAACCCAGGAGGCAGAGGTTGCAGTGAGCTGAGATCACACCATTGCACTCTAACCTGGACAACGAGGGCAAAACTCCATCTCAAAAAAATAAATAAATAAAAGAAATGTGGTACATATATACCATGAAATACTATGCAGCCATAAAAATCAACAAGATCATGTTCTTTGTAGAAACATGGATTGAACACAAGGCCATTATCCTTAGCAAACTAACAAGAACAAAAAATCAAGATGTTCTCACTTGTAAGTGGGAGCTAAATATAAGAATACATGGACCCAAAGAGAGGAACAACAGACACTGAGGCCTACCAAAAGGTAAAGGGTGGGAGGAAGGAGAGGAGAAGAAAAAGATAACTACTGGGTACTATGCTTGTTATCTGGGTGATTAAATAATCTGTACATCAAAGCCCTGTGACACAAGTTTACCTGTATAACAAACCTGCACATGTACCGTGAACCTAAAATAAAAGTTTAAAAAGAAAATACATGCAATATTCATGACAGTGTAGTACTGCCATAAGGATGGATATATAAATCAGTGGAACAAAATTATAAATTCAAATAATAAACCCTAATAATGATGGTCAATTAATTATTGACAAAAGTGCTAAAGCAGTTAAGTGGGAAGAAAGAATAATCTTTTCAACTAATGATGATGGGACAATTGAACACATGCGAAAAGAAGTACATTTGGACCCTTCACACCATGCACAAAAATTAAGCTCAACATTAACCCATCATTCAGGATACCTTTTGTGAAACCTAGCTTCAGTTAATGATTTTTCTCAGCACCAGTTTTTGTCTTCTTTAGGTGCGGTGATTTTTATACATGAACTTCAACAATAGATCACACTATATAATTTACTCTTTTATAATTAATAATGGCCAGAAGTATTGTCTTTTAATGCAGAGGAAGAGCAGAATATCATGTATATGGTTACCATGTCAGGGGAGGGGTCTAACCACAGAAGGATCAAAGATCATCACAATGCCAGCTATTGGTAATGGAAGTTCCGAAACTTCTGCCTACTTTTTTTTGGTGTCAGAGTAGCCAAGGAAAACACTAAACAATCAAGCACTGGATGGAACAACAGATAACTCACATAAAAAAGAAACAGCACGATCAACTTCAATGATGGCATTGGTCTTTCATGGATAGTGTGTCCCCTATATCCAGTGGATTATCTGGCAGCCAGCCTGTCTCTCCTGTCCCATTGCTGTCCCAGTAAGTGAACTTCTCTTCCTCCCCTCTGTAGTATAAAATACTAAATGCTGGGAGTATGTATACTTGAGGGCCATTGGTGCACACACTTAAACAATACAGACAAACACACATTGAGTCACTATCACCAACAAGGTGATAGTTAAAATTCTCTGTTTTGTGGAAATTTATATCTTTATTTTCAGTTATCTAAAGTTTTGTCTGCTATGTGAATATATCAATTTTGTGTTGAAGATGCTGTCGTGGTAGCTGACTAATCTGCAGAATGGATTATTTTTATTGGATTTTTTAAATATTTTGCTTTTTCATATTTTTATTCATTATTGCATGTTTTATGGCCATTTATTTATTCAGATGACAGAAGTTATTATAGCCCAGATGCTACTAATGAGAGAGAAGGCATTGTTCTCTGTACACTCCATCTAAAATTGTGCATACCCATTCTGAATCTTCATGTCAGGCTAAATGGGAATAATAATAAATAATTAGTGAAATATTACAAGTCTAAGAATAGTTGAAAACCAAATCAACATTACAGACATATATTTACTATTGTCTTCCAGTTAGTGGTTTCTGATTGATTGATAATTGCTACCAGGGAGACAGTTTTATATATAATTGCGTGCACACACACATACACACACACACATATATCTTCAAAAAATCTATTTTTCAGTGTAATCTAGACCTTAATACCTGGTTATTGACCTGAAGACATATACTTTCTACTAGCAGGTTACAGATTCAAAATGAAACCTGAAAAGTATTTAAACTGATAATGTAATATTAATAACATTAAAGTTTATGTGTTATCTAAATTAGATATGATTGGGCACAATGGTCAAAATATACTGAAAAATTTAGGTTTATGTTCACCTTTTTTGGCCTCAGGGTTGTTTGCTCTTATATCTGTTTGACATTGGTTCTCAATTCTCCATTTCAGAAGAAGGCTTTTTCTTTTTTGATTTGTATAAATTTTAGGGTTATGAGTATAGTTTTGTTACATGGCTATATTATGTAGGTAGTGAAGTCTGGGCTTTTAGTGTATCCATCACCTGAATAATGTACATTATATTCACTGAGCAATTTTTTTATTATCTGCTCCCCCCTCATAGCCTCCACTCTTCTGAGTCTCCAGTGTCTATTATTCCACATTATCTAGCTCTCATTTCTAAGTGAGAACATGTGGTATTTTTCAGTTTCTGAGTTGCTTCACTGAAGATAAAAGCCTCCAGTTCCATTTATGTTACTGCAACAGACATAATTTCATTTTTTTTTTTTGCAGATGAATAGTATTCCATTGTGTATATATACCACGTTTTCTTTTTCTAATCATCCATTGATAGACATTTTGTTCAGTGAATACTAAGTCATTTCTTCCCTTAATTATTAAAGCTTTTTGTTTCTTTTTCTCTTGTTGGTCTGTCTTTTGTTACAGAGAATCCCAGTTAAGAACTATGAAGGATAGAGATAAAATTATTTTTCCTCCTCTATAGTTCCTTTATATACTCTATTGTTTAATTTTGTACCTATGATTTACCTTTATGTCTATCTTAGATATTTACAGTTTGCCATTATAGAAAGCCTCTGGATTAGGTATGTCATGGGATATAAGCAAAAGAGAGAAAGACACAGAAATCTATTCCAATCAAGCTACCCTGAAAGAAGAAATCTCTCAGAGCAGTACTGCACAATGGAACTTTCTGTGATGATGTAACTGTCCTGTCTCTGCATTGTCCAGTGTAGTAGCAACTCACCATGTGTGGCTCTTGAGCACTTGATATATGACTGATGAGACTGAGGATAACTGAATTTTGTTTAATCTTAATAGACACCTGAGGCTATAATATTGGACAGTGTAGTTCTGGAACAGCAATTACTGCCTGGATATAAGAAATTTATGAGTTCCTATAATGAATATGTTGACTCTTTAAGGAGATATAAGCTAGTCGTGACTGAGCTTGTTAGCTCAGGTGAGATCTTTTTCAGAAAGAATTGGTGATGTATTATGTATGTTTTTACCTTTTCATTAGTAGACAGTTTTGTTGCTGAATAATTGTGAAACAAATGTAATATAAATTTCAATATCAAAATGAAATAAAATTATTGTGTTCCTGCTTTTTACAGGTTACAGCAGTAGCCACCAAAATCTCAAAGTAGATCCGTGTGTTCTTTTTTAGTGACTTAGCCTGATTAAAGAGATATGATAGATATATAGAGAGAATGAGGGAAGAAAGGAAGGATGGATGGTTGGATGGATGAGAAAACAGTGTATTATATTTTATTCTAAATAACACAGGAGTGGTACATTGTTTCTTTTCTCAAATACCTACATAGATTTGATGTTATCTAAGATTCCTTCTAGCTCTAACTTTGTGATGCTAAATCTTAAGAATGCTGAGCAGAAGGAAATCTCTGAAAGTGGAGCTTTCAGATTAATTTAGGATTTGGAATTTATTATTTGATTTCTTACGTGATCTCAGTCTCCCAGGGCATATCAATGATTCAATTTTGCTAAGTAAATTTATTTCATTTCATACGGAGTATTGATTAAAATAAAGCTCTGATAAATACCCCCTACAGTGTGGTATCTTTCTGGTTACTCTGATAGCTTTTTTAAGCGTGATAATCTTGCTTTTTTTTTTTTTTCCATACTTTAAGTTCTAGGGTACATGTGCACAACGTGCAGGTTTGTTATGTATGTATACATGTGCCATGTTGGTGTGCTGCACCCATTAACTCGTCATTTACATTATGTATGTCTCCTAATGCTAGCCCTCCTCCCTCCCCGCTCCCCACAATAGGCCCTGATGTGTGATGTTCCCCTTCCTGTGCCCAAGTGATCTCATTTTTCAATTCCCACCTGTGAGTGAGAACATGCATTGTTTGGTTTTCTGTTCTTGTGATAGTTTGCTGAGAATGATGGCTTCCAGCTGCATCCATGTCCCTACAAAGGACATGAACTCATCCTTTTTATGGCTGCATAGTATTCCATGGTGTATATGTGCCACATTTTCTTAATCCAGTCTGTCACTGATGGACATTTGGGTTGATTCCAAGTCTTTGCTATTGTGAATAGTGCCTCAATAAACGTACATGTGTATGTGTCTTTATAGAAGCATGATTTATAATCCTTTGGGTATATACCCAGTAATGGGATGGCTGGGTCAAATGGTATTTCTAGTTCTAGATCCTTGAGGAATTGCCACACTGTCTTCCACAATGGTTGAACTAATTTACACTCCCTCCAACAGTGTAAAAGTGTTCCTATTTCTCCACATGCTCTCCAGCACCTGTTGTTTCCTGACTTTTTAATGATCGCCATTCTAACTGGTGTGAGATGGTATCTCATTGTGGTTATGATTTGCATTCCTCTGATGCCCAGTGATGATGAGCATTTTTTCATGTGTCTGTTGGCTGCATAAATGTCTTCTGTTGAGAAGTGGCTGTTCATATCCTTTGCCCACTTTTTGATGGGGTTGTTTGTTTTCTTCTTGTAAATTTGTTTGAGTTCTTTGTAGGTTCTAGATATTAGCCCTTTGTCAGATGAGTAGATTGCAAAAATTTTCTCCCATTCTGTAGGTTGCCTGTTCACTTTGATGGTAGTTTCTTTTGCTGTGCAGAAACTCTTTAGTTTAATGAGATCCCATTTGTCAATTTTGGCTTTTGTTGCTGTTGCTTTTGGTGTTTTAGACATGAAGTCCTTGCCCATGCCTAAGTCCTGAATGGTATTACCTAGGTTTTCTTCTAGGGTTTTTATGGTTTTGGAGTAAGGAAAGGATCCAGTTTCAGCTTTCTACTTATGGCTAGCCAATTTTCCCAGCACCATTTATTAAATAGGAAATCCGTTCCCCATTTCTTGTTTTTGTCAGGTTTGTCAAAGATCAGATGGCTGTAGATGTGTGGTATTATTTCTGAGGACTCTGTTCTGTTCCATTGGTCTATATCTCTGTTTTGGTACCAGTACCATGCTGTTTTGGTTACTGTAGCCTTGTAGCATAGTTTGAAGTCAGGTAGTGTGATGCCTCAAGCTTTGTTCTTTTGGCTTAGGATTGTCTTGGCAATGGGGGGTCTTTTTTGGTTCCATATGAACTTTAAAGCAGTTTTTTTTCCAATTCTATGAAGAAAGTCATTGGTAGCTTAATGGGGATGGCATTGAATCTATAAATTACCTTGGGCAGTATGGCCAACTTCATGATATTGATTCTTCCTATCCATGAACATGGTATGTTCTTCCATACCTTGTGTGTGTCCTCTTTTATTTCACTGAGCAGTGGTTTGTAGTTCTAAAATACTGGCAAACCGAATCCAGCAGCACATCAAAAAGCTTATCCACCATGATCAAGTGGGCTTCATCCCTGGGATGCAAGGCTTGTTCAACATACGCAAATCAATAAACATAATCCAGTATATAAACAGAACCAAAGACAAAAACCACTTGATTTTCTCAATAGATGCAGAAAAGGCCTTTGACAAAATTCAACAGCCCTTCATGCTAAAAACTCTCAATAAATTTGGTATTGATGGAACGTATCTCAATATAATAAGAGCTATTTATGACAAATCCACAGCCAGTATCATACTGAATGGGCAAAAACTGGAAGCATTCCCTTTGAAAACTGGCACAAGACAGGGATGCCCTCTCTCACCACTCCTATTCAACATAGTGTTGGAAGTTCTGGCTAGGACAGTCAGGCAAGAGAAAGAAATAAAGTATATTCGGTTAGGAAAAGAAGGAGTCAAATTGTCCCTGTTTGCAGATGACATGGTTGTATATTTAGAAAACCCCATCGTCTCAGCCCCAAATCTCCTTAAGCTGATAAGCAACTTCGGCAAAGTCTCAGGATACAAAATCACTGTGCAAAAATCAAAAGCATTCTTATACACCAATAACAGACAAACAGAGAGCCAAATTGTGAATGAACTCCCATTCACAATAGCTTCAAAGAGAATAAAATACCTAGGAATCCAACTTACAAGGGATGTGAAGGACCTCTTCAAGGATAATCATGGTTTTTAATCATTCAGATAGAAACATACTACTTAAGGAGGCAGCATGTTTAGAGAATAGGCTAGAAATAAGTAGAAACACAAGGTAACTTGTGTGCCTCCCCAGTTACAGCACTGTTTAGCACTGATGGGCAAAAGGAGCAACTTGAAGGCTTAATCCACTGTTCTTCATTCTTTCACTGTGTATCCCTAAAGGCCTGTCATTGGCATCATGAGGTAATCCTGTTCTCATTGGCTAGCTTAACTGTGTTGGGAGCTTCAGTTCTTCCAGACTGAGTCAGGATACTAACTTTTTAAGTTTAATGCTCTGTTGATTTTGTCAATCTGTTGCTCTGTTCAGCTTACACCTTTACACAGTGTTCAGAGCTCTCAAAAATGTGTAGCCTTAAGCATTTTGCTCTGCTTTGGGTATGAAATAAATGTTTGATGAATTCTTGCCTGCTCGAGAGTTTGAGTGACTGCTGTTTTTCCCGATACTCTTACATGGCTACTCTTACTTGGTGCCCCCTTTCTCAGATAATTTGCCTGAGTACTGAGAGCACTGTATCTTACAGAAGGACACCCAGCTGGAACTGTGTGCCACCCTAACGTCATTTTTGTTTGATTAGCTGGGTGTGGTGGTGCATGCCTGTAGTCCCAGCTACTCAGGAGGCTGAGGCAGGAGAATCACTTGAATCCAGGAGGCGAAGTTGCAGGGAGCAGAGATCACGCCACTGCATTCCAGCCTGGAGACAGCAAGACTCCGTCTCAAAAAAAAAAAAAAAAAAAGGAAGCAATATCGTGTATTCATGAGGTTAAGTACATGCAATACTGTTAAGCTGTTATTTCTCCAAAGTAATCTAAATGTTCAGTGACGGGCTGGGCACAGTGTCTCGCACCTAAAATTCAAGCATTTGGGAGGCCAAGGCAGGAGGATTGCTTGAGGGCGGGAGTTCAAGACCAGCTTGAGCAACACAGCCAGACTCTCTCTCTGCAAAAACTTTATGAAAAAATTACTGAGACGTAGTTGCCTGCAGTCCTAGAATCTTGGGAGGCTGAGGCAGGAGGATTGCTTGAGCCCAGGAGCTCAAGGCTACAGTGAGCCAGGATCACACCACTGCGCTCCAACCTGTGCAACAGGGATAGACCTTGTCTCAAGAAATAAAGATTCAGTGCAATTCCATTCACATTCTCAACCAGCGTTTTTTGTAGAAATTGACAAATTGATTCTATAATTTATATGGAAATGTAAAGACCCTAGAAAACCCAAAACAATGTTGAAAAAGAACAGATTCAAAGGGCTAATACTACTTATCAATCTTATTATAAACCTACAATATGGGATGGGTATAAAGATAGACAATTCAGTAAAACGGAGTAGAGAATACAAAAGCGGACCCAAAGAAATATACCTAACTGATTTTTTGGCAGAGATGCAAATGACTTTCAACAGAGGAAGAATATTATTTTCAACAAGTCCATATCCTCATGGATATGTCACAGTTTCATGTGCATATGCAAAAAGAAACTACTGTGGATCCATATACCTCGGTAAACAAAAATTAACTCATAAGGGATCATAGACCTAAGTATAAAACCTAAACTATTAAACCCTCCAAAGAAAACAGGAAAAATCTTTGCAGCCACGGATTAGTCATAGATTATTAGATACAACATCAGAAGGACAATCCATAAAACAACCATTGAGAAAAGCACATGAAAAGATGCTCAACATTAGTTATTGGAAAATGA
Source organism: Macaca thibetana thibetana (assembly GCF_024542745.1). Taxonomy (NCBI): domain Eukaryota; kingdom Metazoa; phylum Chordata; class Mammalia; order Primates; family Cercopithecidae; genus Macaca; species Macaca thibetana. The sequence goes on along the minus strand of NC_065595.1, from coordinate 43,791,156 downwards.
ATATTAAAACCACAATTATATACCACTACATAGCTATTAGAATGACCAAAATTAAAAAGACTTCCCCTGTCAAGCAAGGATGTGGAGGAACTGGAACTCTTACACACTGCTGAGAGGAAGGTAAAATTGTACAACTACCCTGCAAAATATTTTAACTTATTAAGAAAGTGCAAAATATACACCTGCCATACAGTCCAACCATTATACTAGGTATTTACTCAAGAGAAGTGAAAGCATATAGTTACACACTAGTATTCACAGTAGGTTTTATTTTTTTTTTATAACCTCAGACTTAACCCAAGTGTTCGTCAGGTGAACTGATAAATTGTGGTATATCTATACTCAGCAATGAAAAGCAACTACTGATACAGTAACATGAATGAATATCAAAATCAGCTGAATTTAAAAATTTAGGCTTAACAGTCTATATACTGTATAATTCCATTAATATAAATCTCTAGAAAAAGCAAAGTAACCTTCAATGATAGAAAGTAGATTAGTTCTTGCATAGTTGGACAGATTCAGGAGTAGTGGAGTGGGTGGAAGGGATTGCAGGGGACAGAAGGAGACTTTTAGAGATAGTGGATATGTTCTTAGTCTTGACTGTGGTGATGATTCCTGGATAGATAACATATGCCAAAAACTTACCCACTTGTACACTTTAATTATGTGCAGATGATTGTATGTCAATCATATCTCAGCAATGCTGTTTAAAAAAAAAGAAAAAACTGCATGGCTTTTCTTTAAGGTTCTAGCTGCCTGGCCTTACTGTGATCAGAGCAGTTGTCCAGCCCTAGTTCAGCTCTGTCTTTTCTCCTAAAATAGATTTTGCAGTGCATGATATATTTAATACTCACAAAAGAAATTTGTAAGCAGTTAGTATAGCCATTATCCTAACAAATTGTATATTCCTGACAAAGTGGAAATGTTCCCATTTTAATTTATTTTTAATTGCACATGACACAGGCTTTAAGTGTCACTCTTTGTATTTTGAAACCTGCAGAAACTGAAATGATGTCCACATATACGAGCAATCAACTCTAATGATATTAGCCTAAATAACAGTTTCTGAAAATAATTTTTATATGAGTATTTTCTCCAGATAATTTGACATTTAAATGTTTTTAGATGAGACGTCTTTACATAAATGTATATAGATTGAAGAAGCAGCTGTAAAACCTGAAATTTCCATGTTTCAACTCTTTTTAATATGCCTGTTAACGGGCTGCAGGTAGATATTGTGCAAACTTCATTGATTTACTCTCCAATAAATTACTACCATCCAGATCAATAAATAGACAACTGTCACCATAACTTGGAAATGTTAAACATTTGGCTGTATTCTAAGATACAATTCATAGTTATTTACAAACCATTTTGTGTGTGTGAAAGAATTTATAAGTGACCATTTGGCAAGCTGCATTATTCTGCTTCCTTACGCCATACTTGGTAGTATTGATTTTCAATTATTGTCTTGCTCTAGGGCTTGCTATTTAGTGAACAAGTTGTTTTTCTGCTAATTTCTCAAGAATTCTTTCAGAATGCCAGTTAAGAGCATGGACTTTGGAGCCAATATGCTTGGGTTCCTATCAGTAAGAAAAATAGGTTAATTTTATACATATAATTTTTACAACTTACTGTTACCTCTACATGTATCATCCTATACATATAATTTCTACTGCTTACTGTTACCTTGGGCAGGTTAGTTAACACTGCTAAGTCTCAATTTCCTCATCTGCAAATGGGAAAAATGTGATGAATATACCTAATACATTATCAGTTAGAATTGAGTGAGTTGATAAATGTAAAAAGAACAGTACCTAGCATGCAGTAAATGCTTTATGACAGTTCACTTCGCTATTATTATCATGCTATTGCTGTAATTGATTTTACCTATGTTGTGAAGTAGATTCTGGTGAAAACCAACAATATTGCCTATTTGAGAATGCCTATATGTTGAGTTATTTGTCTTTTATGCCTATGACATTCAGCCTGAATACTTTGTCAATTAAGAAATTATCACATTCGTTTTTCATTTCTCTCAGTCTTGGGGTAACCTATTCACCAAAATTGGGTCCTTTGAGGATAAAAATGAGGTTGGTGAAAAAAAGATTTTTTAAAATCTTCTAAGAATAAAATTTGTAGCCATCAGTGTTCATTTGCTTTAAAAGCACAAGAGAAAAAACATTTGATAAAGTGGATTACAATGTTAAGCTGTTGTTTGGATTCATCAGAATTCCTGCGTAAACTTAGAGCTGTGGCCTGTCTGGACTAGCATTTGCTCTTGGGTAGGACAGTGTGTTAGAGAACATAGGTAAATGTAGAGGAACTAACAGAAGCTCTGATTCCATTTTTCTTTTTTTAATTCTTCTGCTTTTATTCCCATCCAACATAGCTTTTTGGTTTTTTAAATCATTAAGAAGAGACCTTCAGCCCCAGGAAATCCAGAAGTAGCTGGGAAAATTTTTAGTCATTGTGACCATGAGCCAAGGAAGACAAAGGATATACTTTTTTAAGATGATCTGTTGTTAATATACTACTTCCCCCCCAACCCCTTTTACTTTTTTGGAGACGGAGTCTAGCTCTGTCACCCAGGCTGGAGTACAGGGATGCGATCTCAGCTCACTGCAAGCTCCGCCTCCTGGGTTCTCGCCGTTCTTCTGCCTCAGCCTCCCGAGTAGCTGGGACTACAGGCGCCTACCACCACGCCCAGCTAATTTTTTATATTTTTAGTACAGATGAGGTTTCACCTGTTAGCCAGGACCATCTCGATCTCCTGACCTTGTGATCTGCCTGCCTCGGCCTCCCAAAGTGCTGGATTACAGGTGTGAGCCACTGCACCCAGCCAGGATACTACTTTTTAAGACAATTTTTTCTTCATTATTGTTAAACTAATACATTCTGGTCTTAGGAAGGAATTCAGAAATATATAGTGTGTTAATTCTAAGTCTTCTGTATTCTCCTTCAGCAATAACTACTATTAACATTTATTCTATATTTTTTTCTAGACAGTGTCCAATACTTTAAGAAAAATGCGGTAATCCTATACATATAATTTTTACAAGTTTATTTTCTTACTTAATAAAATGTATTATTTACTTTCCCAAGGAGTACATGAATAACATATATTAATGGCATTCTCTTCAATGCCTAGTGTTTTAGTGTGTGGATATATTTTATTTAATCTCACTAAATTTTATTTAATCAATTTATATATACATTAATATGTATTTGGGCCGGGCACAGTGGCTCACACCTGTAATCCCAACACTTTAGGAGGCTGAGGCAGGCAGATCACTTGAGGTCAGGAGCTCAACACCAGCCTGGTCAACATGGTGAAACCCCATCTCTAGTAAAATACAAAACTTAACTGGGCATGGTGGCACACATCTGTAATCCCAGCTACTCAGGAGGCTAAGGCAGGAGAATTGCTTGAACCCGGGAGGCAGAGGCTACAGTGAGCTGAGATCTCACCACTGCACTCCAGCCTGGGTGACACAGCAAGACTCCGTCTAAATATATATATATATAGTTATAGTTATATTTGGTGTTTTTCTAATTTTCTTCTATTACAGAGAATACAGCAGTGAACATCCTTGTACATGTAGTTTTGAACATTTGTATTTCTGTTTGTTAAATTCCCTAAAATGGAAATACACATTCAAAGAATATAAAAAAATGTTTTAAATGGTAGGTTTTGAATTACAGGCGCTATGTTGAGAGAAAAAGTCACTTGTACATTTATAACATATTACTAATGGGAATGGCAGCATTTGCCTTGCACTCAATTGAGATAGCTCTTTGTATGAACAGTTAATTGTGATTTCTAGATCTTCCAAAGAATTAATAGCTCTCCTTGCTCTTCATTCTTGCCTGTTCTTTCTATTTATTTGTTGGTCCTTAATTTATTTTCAAAAGTAAATATTTTAAATTATAAAAGTAAGTTACATAATATAAAACTTGAAAAACAAAGGTTAAGGAAAATATCCATAACTCTTATTATTTTTACCTGTATTTGAAAAACAGTCCTATAGTTGTGTGCTTACAATTTTGAGTTCTGTATTTGTCACTTAACCTATTTTGCATTTTCTCTTATGGCTATATAGGGTTCTGTTAGGTTTAACATTGTTTAATCATTTCATTATAGTTGGCAAATTACGATTTAGACTCTGGCTTTTATTACTTGAGTCTTCAAAATTTTTCTTCTTTATTAATTTTTCCATGTGCCAAAGAACTTGTTAGTAATACACATTATGAATTCTGTTAACTAACCACAAGTGCCTGCTAGTTGTATGCTAACAAAACAACAACAACAACACAAAAACCTTGAGACTTTACTGGGTAGATTTATTTTCCTCAGGACATTTGACAGTTTTTTCATCTTTCAGATTTTTGAAGATGAAAACAATAAAATAAATTCAGTTTCAGTTATCTATTGCTGCTTAACAAACCACCACAAATCTTAGACAACCACCATTCTTGAATTTGAGCTAGGTTCAGTTCTGTGGTTCTTCTGCTGATTGTGCCTGTGGTCATACTTATGTGGCTACATGGAGCTGATGTGTTAGCTATGGCTCTACCATAGCTGGGCCTCTATGTTGGCTCAGGGCCTCTCTCCTCATGTAGAGTCTTCACATGATTTATCCAACAAAGTAGCTAGACTTCTTACCCAGAGTGCAAAAATTGAAGCTACCTGGTATTTTTACAGATTGGTCCCAGAACTGGGAATGTATCTCTGGGTTAAAATGGACAGCTTAGCCAGAAGGGACTACTGGGAGTTGTAGTTGTTTGGGGGGCCACCACTGTAGCAGACTATCACAAATGGCATCTAATGGTGATTTTAATTTGAATTTCTCAGATTATTAGTGAAATTGAACATCTTTTTATAGGTATTTTGTCATCTTCCTTTCTGTGAAATGTCTTTTCAAGTTTTTGCCCACTTTTCTTTTTAGTACTTTGTCTTTTCATATTGATTTGTAACAGTTCTTCATATAATCTAGATGTTAATCCTTTGTTGGTTATGTGTGTTACAGCCATCTTTGACCAGTTTATAGCTTCTTTGCTGCCTTTATGCTGCTTTTGATAAATGGAATTTTTAATTTAATGGTAGTAGAATTTACCCATATTTTATGGTTTGTATTTTTTGGGTCCTTTTCTCCTCCAAGGCATAAAATATTCTTGTACGTTGTCTTCTAAATGGTATATAGTTCTATCTTTTACATGTAAGTTCCTAATTCACTTGCAATTAATTTTGGGAATTGATCTGAGGCAAAGGTCCAATTTCTTTTCTTTTCTTTTCTTTTCTTTTTTTTTTCTTTCTATATGTGGCCTTTCTTTATACTATACTTTTGGTTTAGTTTTGCTGTATCTTAAATGTCACATGTTCCTCTTTCCTGGACCCTTTTTTATTTTGCTGGAGCACAGCCATGCAGCAGTTCTGGAAAGAAGCTACTTAAGAAGAAATCAGTATGTAATTGAGCATTTTTACAAATAATGTGATCAAACAGCTCTAATTCTTCTGTGAGGAGATAACATTTGAGCTGAGACCTCAAATATTAGAAACCAGCCACATAAACAGCCAGAGGAAGAATGTTCCTGGCAGAGGGTATAGCAGGTGTTCCTGACAACTGGAAGAAAGTGTACTTAAAATTTAATAAAAACAGGCCAGGCGCAATGGCTCATGCCTGTAATCCTAGTACTTTAGGAGGCCGAGGCAAGTGGATCGCTTGAGCCCAGGAGCTTGAGACTAGCCTGGGTAGTATGGTGAAACTTTGTCTCTACAAAAAATACCAAAAAAATTACTTGGGTGGTGTGGTGTGCACCTGTAGTCCCAGCTCATCAGGAGGCTAAGGTTGAAGGATCACTTGAGCTTAGGAGGCCGAGGTTGCCTGAGCTGAGATAGTACCACTGCACTTCAACCTGGGTGAGAGAGTGAGATCCTGTCTCAAAAAAAAAAAAAAAAAAAGTAGTAAAATGAAAAGCTGAACAAGGAAGTCATGGTTCAAGATGAAGCAAGCTAAAATGAGGCATGATTCTAAGGAGTTGAATGTTAGAAAGGAAATTCCATTGGCCTCTACACTTAGAACATTGTTTCAAGTATCTGTTTTAGTAACCATAGTCTGACATCTTACATTCTATGACTCTAATCACATATCCTGTTTCTGTAGTGACAAGTATTTGTATATTTTATGTTTGTAGACTTTTGTTTTCAGAATAAATCTGTAAACAAGCATGGAAGATCTAATGTCTGGATATAATACAAATGCTAAAACCTTGATGGTGGGAAATAAATGGTATAGCTATTAAAAGTTGGATAGTGAAAGGAAGGCATACTGATTTTCTCATTGTACAGACAGGAAATTCAAGAAATATAGTGTAATGTAATGGATCAAGTAGAGATTACACTTATTCAAAGTTTGAAAGGTAATGTATCTAAGAACTAAAGATAAAGACATAACTATAAAGATATAAAAGACATATAAAGATGTAACTATAAAAAACTTTAAAGGATGTAGTATAAGTGAGGCAAATTCTGTCATTGGGAGGAAACACTGGATCTTGCTTAATAAATATGTAATTGTAACTGAAGAAAGAAAAGTCTAATCATATTTAAAGTTTTGGGGGTAACACTAAGATGATTAAAGTTAGAAATGGAGAAGAGGGTTTAATTATCTCTATGGAGTGGTACTGGGAGTAACAAACAGGTGTTTTATTTTCTGTTTTATTTCCTTCCATAACTGTTTATATTTCTGGTAATGTGTTCATTTGTTACTTTTCAAATACTACAAATGGAAGAGTAAAAAAAAAAAAAAAAAAAAAAAGAAAAGCTGAAACTACGATTCTATGATGAAAGAATTACAAGTTGTGAGAAACTGAGGAATATCGGTCGATTGGACATCTAGGATAGACTTAGGAATATTTTCCATTTCAAGAAACTTTATACCCTGTAGTAGTTTAATTAAAATGAACCTAGTTGAGTTAGAAAATTAAACTCATGACAATACCATAGATTCATTCATTTGAGAAACATTGATTAGTAGAATAAATCTCATATTGTTACTCCTCTGTGCCTGTCCCTGGTGTGCTGCAAGCTAGTCTAAAGGAAAGGTCACAATGGTTTCTGTTGAATGAATGCAATTATATCTATTTTTCTTTGATATTTGAAGTATAAACTATTGAAATTTGGAAGAATTTTTTAGATCATCTTCAGTGGAAGGGGAGCTTTTTCTATCACACATAACCAGGAGTCATAATCTCAGTGGACGGGACTCCAACCATGTGGTTTTTTTTAGAAGATATTCCCTCCCTCAGTGATCCTAATGTGCACCCTAGGTGAGAACCACTCATCTCATCCAACTACTTCATTTAGAAGTGAAAACTTGAGCACTGTAGTTTGCATAGCTAATTAGTGGCAGAGCATAGGTTGACTCCTAGCATCACATGTTTTTTAATGCCCTAGTTCTGAAAACCTGTGATCTGTTTAATTCTGCATGTAGTTTTTATAGTCTAGAGTGTTTTCCTGACTCATTCTGCTTATTTTAGCTTATACATATTTCTCTTTTAAAGACCTTTTAATGTCTTACCTCTTTCTAAAACATACTGTCTCCTTCTTAAATAGACTTCTAATCATCCCACCTCTTTTCAGCCTTGCCTCTACTCTCATTTCTGGTAATACCCAGTGTTTCCAGTTGCTGAGCCAATAGCAGTTAGCCAACTTGTGAATTAGGTTTCTGATTTGTTCATGCTAAATCAGTTACCAATTCATTCACCCACTTTCTTTCTTTTTATTTATTTATTTATTTATTTATTTATTTATTTATTTATTATACTTTAAGTTCTGGGGTACATGTGCAGAATGTGCAGTTTTGTTACATAGGTATACATGTGCCCTGGTGGCTAGCTGCACCCTTCAACCCATCACCTACATTAGGTTATCCCTCGCCTAGCCTCCTACCCCCCGACAGGCCCCAGTGTGTGATGTTCCCTTTCCTGTATCCATGTGTTCACATTGTTCAACTCCCACTTATGAGTGAGAACATGCAGTGTTTGGTTTTCTGATCTTATGATATTTTGCTGAGAATGATGGTTTTCAGCTTCATCCACGTCCCTGCAAGGGACATGAACTCATCCCTTTTTATGGCTGCATAGTATTCCATGGTATATATGTGACACATTTTCTTAATCCAGTCTATAAATGATGGACATTTGGGTTGGTTCCAAGTCTTTGCTATTGTGAATAGTGAGTGCTGCAATAAATGCACGTGTGCATCATTCACCCACTTTCTAACATTCAAAGTTGCGTTGGTATCTTTCCCAATTTTTTGGTCCATCCCTGCATGTCTATACTTTTTTACATTCCTTTCTGCCATTCCTTTACTGTAAAAATTTACCAATTTTATCAGAGCTCTGATTTTATTTTTTACAAGTTTCAAATGAAAAAAATTCAATAGAGAAGAATTACTGACACAGTAGTAAAACAACAAAATGACATGACTGCTCTTAAAATTGCATATACAATGAACTGCTATGTTGATGTGTTTTTGCTCAAATCTCTAGCAGGGTAACTATTTCTTGTACTTTGTCAGATGACTGGATTGGGAAAAACTCTATACCTTTTTCCTATTCCTCCTTTTCTAGGGTGTAGGAAAGTTCTCCTTTCACTAGTGAGTTTTAGTAAAATTAAATTTGCATTTTTCCGATTTCCCTGGTGGAACTCAAGTAAAGTGTACAGCTTCTACAGGGGACAAAAGAACTTCTTTCTTTTCTAGGGAGAAGTTGGCTGACAGCAATAATAATGATTACTTTTGTTTATTGGTCACTTCTCTGTGCCACTTGCTTTACAAACATTATCTTCTATTAGTCCTCAAAATGTTAAAAGTAGGTATTGTTGTCTACTTTTTACAAATGATGAAATAGCTTTGCTAAGGTTAAGTAACTTGCCCAACATTACACAGGTATTATTAGTCACACTCCTCAAACCTCTGACTCTAAAATTCATTTTTTCCCACTGTCTACCTTGTTAGACTCATAATTATTTTAATAACATCAGTAAAAACAATAATAGTCAACACTTATATGCACTTATTCTATCCCACATACCGTTTTAAGCTCTTTATATATAGACATGTCATTCTCAGTTTAACCTAATGAGATAGGCACCATTATTATCTCTTTTATGGAGACCAGAGAGATTAAATAACTTGCTGAAAGTCAATTACTACAGCTGTAATGAGTAGAGGCATGATTCCAACACCATTGTTTGGCTGTTATTGAAGTATATTAGAATGTTTATGATTGGTTTGATTGATTACTGAGTCTGTTAAAAGGGCTCTAAATTTTAAAAACGGTAAGTAAATATTTGACTTTTTTTTCTTTTTTCCATAAAGCTCTGAGAAGATAACATGAAAAATAAACATCTTACCATAGTTTAAGGCTTCTAGTTAGAATTCCAACCCTTACCAAGAAGAAGTGAATAAATGGGGATGAGGGAAGTAGGAGGAAGGGGGTGTACTTTGTTTCTGTATTAGAGTTCTGGCATTAAGACTTGCAGATTGAGAAAAGCTAAAGAATTGTCTCTAAAATACCTTCTTTATTTTGCTGTACTTTTTCTTTAATGTTTCTAATTTCAAGAGAGAAAATAATATTTATTTCATCCAGTCTTCACTATATAAGGAGGCTGAAGATAACGTGTATTATCTTGGCAGGTTTTTAGGAGAAAATTTCTTATGTCTAGAATTAAACATTTGGATGTGTTAAAACACTGCCTGTCTTTAAGGTGGATATGCACATTGGTTTTGTTTTTCTGTCTGTGTCTGTGACACCATGAGACATTCAAATAGAAGGAAGCTACTCAGGTTTCTGATTGATGCTTTGACTTTCTAGTATTAAACTACTTGCTTCTTACTAGGTTTGCCTCCTTCTTTCTCCGCTCCTCTCCACCCCCACCTGTGAAAAAAAAAATTACTTTTAAAGGAAGACTAGTAGACAGTCCTCCAGGAAATATTTTGGTCTTTCTGTAACTGGTATGACCCATTTGAGTCTGGCTTCATTAGTTCAAACACTTAACTGTGAATAATTACTTTTTCATTTTAATGATTTAAGACTTGTGATTTGTGAAGGAGTATATTTAATTCTTCCCTTCTTCCCTCTCTTCCTTTCTTATTAAGATTTTGTGGTTTGGTTTATACAGCTAGCTTCTATGAGTTTCATAAAAGGCAGCTAAGGGTGAGTTTCCAACACAGGGAAAGGGTGAGTGAGAGAATTCCAGCAGCCCATAACTCTAGTCTGGAATTGTGCAATCCTGGCTATAGGAGAGCCCCTTGATCCTCCAAACCTATGAAACTAACATAGGGAGCTGCCAGTAAACATGGGATGGAACTGCTTTAGGGAGGCAGCTTGCCAGTACTGGGTCCCACACCCTATCTGAGACCAAAGTGGCTACAGCAATGCACCATTTTCAAACATAGCTTTGGCAGACTATGTGCTGTCCTAGGGTCCAGCAGTGCCAGGACCAAGGTGTTAGGGAAACTCAGGCTGTTGCTACTAGGACTCGGGCAAGAGATGGGAGGGCTCCTGTAGCCAGGGCTGTAAAATGAGCAATCTGGGGGCCATAGCAGCCAGTGCTGGTAAGTGAGCAGAGCACAAATTTCCACTGGGACTTGGTCGTGAGATAGGGTGGGGCTTCTGCAGCTGGTACTGTGGTGTAAGCTGGGCATGGGCTACCACTACCAGAGCTGGGGAGTGACCCCAACCAGGACTCGGGTATGAGAAGGATGTGTGTTCCCCACCCACTGGCTTAGGCTGTGGCCACCAAGGCTGGCCTCATCTTATTCAGTGACAGAAGCCTCAGTGTGGCTCCTACTTCTCCTCTCCCATATGCTCTGACTTAGGCCTGAGGATCGCTGCACCCTGCCCACCATAGGTATAGCCTGCTCTCATCATTGGAGAGCCTGAGTACAAGCCCACTCAGCTTAACTTTGCATCCCCCTCCAACACAGAGCACATAGCTTAGGATCCTGGGGATTGCCCAACCCAATCCACCACCTTAGGCAGCCAAGCACTCCTCCTCGAAGCCAGAAATTGGGCCTACGCATCCAGCGGTTACCACCTCAGGTGGTGCCAACCACTTGTGGGCCTGGTGACTGGTGTCCTCAGCCCATTTCAGCCACCACCACCATCAATGCATACCACTCAGGAACCACAGAATTGTCTCGCCACTGCTACTGCAATCACCCAGGCCTACCTGTCCAGTACACCACTGCTCTTGCTGGAATCCAAACAAACCACGTGAAGGACCAAAAATTGGCTTGCTGATAACCACCGATGCAGGTGCCAGTGTACATTGTACTGTGGCATAAAGATAGGCATGCTTAGTCCACCACTGCCACCACTATGGCCTGAAGACTGGCTCACTTGGAATCCAAGTCCTCCCTTATCACAACCTTACCACAGCTTCCATAATAACCACCCCCTAGCCCCTGAGTAAATCAGATACCGCTAACACCATTTACAGCCAAAGAAATCATACAGAAACTGCATTACTGCATGCACCCAGAATCAAAGCCAAAGTGCTCTACCCAACCAGCATCATAGATACACCTTCAGGAAAAAGTTCTCCCCTAGAAAAATAAATTCAAAAATAGAAAGAAGCAACTACTAATAGTACAGATATCAAGGTAAGGACAGGAAACATGAAAAAGCAAGGAAATAAGATAGCTTCGAAGGATTATAATACTTGTGGAGCCGTTGATGTCAATCAAAAAGAAGTTATCAAAATCACAGATAAAGAATTCAAAATACTGACTTTAAAGAGGCTTAGTAAATACAAGAAAATCATAAAAATCAATGTAAAGAAATCAGAAAAACAATTTAGGATATGAATGACTTATGAAAGCAAAAGATATTTTTAAAAGGAACCAAATAGAAATTCTGGAACTAAAGAATTCGTTGAAGGAAATACAAAATATATTTGAAAACTTCAAAAATAGACTAAATCAGGCAGAAGGAACAAACTCAGAACTTAAAGATGAGTCTTTTGAAATAATCTAGTCAGATAAAAATAAAAGAGAATAAAAAGAACAAAGCCTTCAGGATATTTGGGACATAAAGCCACTGAATATTTGAATTATCAGTATTTTAAAAAGCAAAGCAGAAAAGGACTAGAAAACCGACTTGATGAGACAATAAGTGACAACATCCGAAGTCTAGCAAGAGATTTAGACATTCAGATATAAGAGATTCAGCAATTGCCAGGCAGATACAATGCAAAAAGGTCTTCATGGCATATTAAAGTCAGACTGTCTGAAATCAAAAATAGAGCAAATCCTAAAAACAGCAAGTGAAAATCATTTGCTTACTTACAAAGGAAATCCCAATAGAGTAACAGTAGATTTCTCAGGAGAAATATTCCAAGCTCAAAGAGAATGGGATGATATATTCCAAGGGCTTAAACAAAACAGAACAGAAACCTGTCAGCTAGGAATGCTGTATCCAGCAAAATTAGTCTTCATAAAGGAAGGAGAAATAAAATCTTTCACTGAGGAAATTTGGTACAACTAGACCAGACCTACAAGAAATGCTCAAGGGAGTCATAAACCTGGAAATGACAGACCAACATTTACCAAACATTTATCATCATGAAAACACATGAAAGTATAAAACTCACTGGTAAAGCAATCATACAAAAGAGAAAGAAAAAAGAAGCAAATGATACCACCACTGAAATCCACCAAACCACAATGAAAAACACTAAGAGAAGAAGGGAGCAAAGAATATATAAGACAACCAGAAAACCATTAACAGTGACAGGAACAAAGCCTATCACATTAATTATAACTTGAACTTATATGAATTAAATTCTCTACTCAGAATATACAGAATATTTAAATGGATAAAAAAAAATGATCCAACCATATGCTGCATACAAGAAACTCACCTAACTTGTAAAGAACAGGTAGCCTAAAAGTAAAGGGACAAAAAAAGATATTCCATGCAAAGAGAAACCAAAAGTGAGCAGGAGTGGCTATACTTGTATCAGATAAAACAGATGTTAAGTCAAAATAGTAATAAAAGACAAAGAAGGTCTTTTTACAATCATAAAAGGATCAATCCACCAAGAGGATATAACAATTCTGAATATGTATGTATCTAACATTGGAGCACTCAAATTCATAAAGCAAGTATTACTACTTCTAAAGAAAGAAATGAATTTCTATACAGTAATAGTGGGGGACTTCAACACTCCACTCTCAGCATTAGATCATCAAGACAGAAAATGAACAAATAAACATTGGCCTTAAACTGGACTTTAGATCAAGTGGACCTAACACTTACAGAACATTCTATCCAGCAACTGCAGAATATACATTCCTTTCATCAGCACAAGGACCATTCTCTAGGATAGACCATTAGGCCACAAAAAAACTAAAAAAAAAATTTTTTTTAATGAAATCAAGTATCTTCTTAGACCACAGTGGAATAAAATTAGAAATCAATGCCAAGAGGAACTCTGGAAACTATACAAATACGTGGAAATTAAACAATATGCTCCTGAATGACCATCATGAAAATGAATAATTAAGATGGAAATTTTAAAAAGATTTGAAACAAATGAAAATGGAAAAACAACAAATCAAAACTTGGAGGATACAGCAAAAGCAGCACCAAGAGGGACTTTTATAGAAATAATTGCCTATATCAAAAAGTAGAATGATTACAAATTAAGAATTAACCAATGCCCTTGCAGGAACTAGAAAAGTAGAAATAAACCAAATCCAAAATCAGCAGAAAAGATATAATAGAGATAAGAACAGACCTAAATGAAACAGAGACTTAAAAAACAACAAGATGAAAAGTGGATTTTTCAAAAAGGTAAACAAAATTGATAAACTGCTAACTACATTAACTAAGAAAAGATGAGAGAAGGTCCAAATAAACAAAGCCAGAAATGAAAAAGGAGACATTACAATGGATACCACAGAAATACAAAGGATCATCAGGGCCAGTTTTAACAACTATGTGCTGAAAATCTATAGGAAATTGATAAATTGCTGAAAACATACATCCTACCAAGATTGAATTAGGAAGAAATATAAAACCTAAACAGACTTATAATGTGGAGCAAGACTGAGTCAATAATAAAAAGTCTCCCAACAAAGAAAAGCCCAAGACTGGATAGATTCACAGCCAAATTATACCAAACATATTAAGAAAAACTAATATAAATTCTCCCCAAGCTATTCCAAAAAATGGAAAAGGAGGGATTTCCCTAATTCATTCTACAAGGCCAGTATTACCCTGATACCAAATCTAGACACACACAAAATGAAAATTACAGGCTAGTATCCCTGATGAACAGAGACACAAAAATCCTCAACGTTATACTAGCAAACCAAATCCAACGGTACATGAAAAACATAATACACCATGATTAAATGAGATTACATGAGGGATGCAAAGATGGTTCAACATACATAAATCAATAAATGTAGACCATCACATCAATACAATGAAGGACAAAAAGTATATGATCATCTCAATAGATTCAGAAAAAGCGTTTGGTAAAATTCAACATCCCTTCATGATAAAAACTTTCATTAAACTAGGCTAGAAGTAAAATAATTCAAAATAATGATGATCATATGTGACAAACCCTAGGCTACAATCATGTTGAATGGAGAAAAGCTGAAAGCCTTTTCTCTAAGAACTGGAAGAAAACAAGGATGCCCACTTTCAGCACTCTTACTCAAGGTTGTACTGGAAGTACTAGCCAGAACATTCAGACAAGAGAAAGAAATAAAAGGCATCCAAATTGGAAAAGAGGAAATCAAATTGTTCCTTGGTAGTGCTGATAATATGATCTTATAACTAGAACAACCTGAAGACTCCACCAGAAAGCTCTTTGAGCTGATAAATGGATACAATAAAATTACAGGATAAAAAATCGATGTACAGAAACCACTAGCATTTCTTTTTTTTTTTTTTTTTTTTTTTTTTTTTTTGAGACAGGGTCTCATTCTGGTGCGATCATAGCTCACTGCAGCCTCAAATTCCTGGGCTCAAGTGATCCTCCCACCTCGCCTCCTGAAGAACTAGGATCATAGGCATGTGCTACCATGTCTGGCTAATTTTTATTTTTATTTTTATTTTTTGTAGAGATGGAGTCTCACTGTGTTGCTCAGGCTGGTCTCAAACTCCTGGTCTCTAGTGATCCTACCACCTTGCTTCCCAAAGTTTTGGGAATATAGACGCCAGCCACTACACCTGGCAGGTAGCATTTCTGTGCAGTATTAATGATCTAGTCCAGAAAGAAATAAGGCAATCTCATTTACAATAACTCCAAAAAATATATAGCTTAGGAATAAATTTAACCTAGGATGTGAAAGTTCTCTACAAGAGAAACTGTAAAATATTGATGGAAGCAATTGAAGACTACACAAGAAACGAAAAACATCCCACAGTTGGGATTGGAAGAATTAATGTCATTAAGTTGACTATATTACCCAAAACAATCTATAGATATAGTGCAATTTCTATCAAAATAACATCATTCTTCAAAGAATTAGAGGAGACAATCCTATAATTCATACGAAAACACAAAAATGCCCAAAATAGCCAAAGCAATCCTGAGCAACAAGAGCAAAGAGGCGTCACATTACCTGACTTTAAAATGTATTATAAGACCATCGGAACAAAAATAGCATGCTGTTGATTTAAAAATAGATATATAGACCAATGACACACAATAGAGAACCCAGATAATAAGCCACTTATTAGTATCAGCCACATATACAACCAATTTTTAACTAAGCTGACAACTTACATTGTGTAAAAAACATTCTCTTCAAAAATAGTGCTGGGAAAATTGTATTACTGCATGAAGAACAATGAAACTGGACCCCCATCTCTCAATGTGCACAAAAATCAACTCAAAGTGGATTAAAGGCTTGAATTTAAAAGCCAAAATAAAAAAGCTCTAAAAGAGAACCTGAGGTAAACTGTCTTGGACATTTGTATAGACAAAGAATTTATGAATAAGAACTCAAAAGCACAGGCAACAAAATAAAAAATGGACAAATGGGACTTAAACTAAAAACCTGCACAGCAAAAGGAGATCAACTGAGTAATCAGACAACCTTCTGAATGACAGAAAATATTTGCTAACTGTTCATCTGACAAGGGACTCATATCCAGGATGTGCAAGGAATGCAAACATCTCCACAGAAAAGAACTTTTATTAAAAAGTGGGTAAAAGTTTTCTCCCATTTTGTGAGTTGTTTACTCTGCTAACTGTTCCATTTGCTGTGCAGAAGCTGTTCAGCTTAATTAAGTCCCACCTGTTTATCTTTGTTTTTGTTGCATTTGCTTTTGGGTTGTTGGTCATGAAGTCTTTGCCTAAGCCAATGTCTAGAAAGGTTTTTTGATGTTATCTTCTAGAAGTTTTATAATTTCAGGTCTTAGATTTAAGTCCTTGATCTGTCTTGAGTTGATTTTTATATCAGGTGAGAAATGAGGATCCAGTTTCATTCTCTTAAAGGTGGCTTGCCAGTTATCCCAGCATCATTAGTTGAATACAGTGTTCTTTCCCCACTTTATGTTTTTGTTTGCTTTGTGGAAGATTAGTGGTCTGTAAGTATTTGGGTTTATTTCTGTGTTCTCCATTCTGTTCCATTGGTCTATGTGCCCATTTTTATACCAGTAGCATGCTGTTTTGGTGACTATGGCCCTATAGTATAGTTTGAAGTCAGGTAATGTGATGCCTCCAGATTTGTTTTTTGCTTAGTCTTGCTTTGGCTATGTGGGCTCTTTTTTGGTTCCATATAAATTTTAGGATTTTTTTTCTAGCTCTATGAAGAATGATGGTGGTGTTTTGATGGGAATTGCATTGAATTTGTAGATTGCTTTTGGCACTATGGTCATTTTCACAATATTGATTCTACCCATCCATGAGTATGGGAGGTGTTTCCATTTGTTTGTGTCATCTATGATTTCTTTCAGCAGTGTTTTGTAATTTTCCTTATAGAGGTCTTTCACTTCCTTGGTTAGGTATATTCCTAAGTATTTTTTTTTCAGCTATATAACAATCTGTACCTCTGACAGAGAACTAATATCCAGAATCTACAGGGAACTCAAACAAATTAGCCAGGAAAATGTAAACAATCTCATCATAAAGTGGGCTAAGGACATGAATAGACAATTCTCAAAAGAAGATATACAAATGACCAACAAACATATGAAAAAATGCTCAACATCACTAATGATCAGGGAAACACAAATCAAAACCACAGTGAGATACCACCTTACTCCTGCAAGAATGGCCATAATCACAAAATAATGAATGTTGGTGTGGATGCAGTAAAAAGAAAACACTTCTATACTGTTGGTGGGAATGTAAAGTGGTACAACCACTATGGAAAACAGTGTGGCAATTCCTTAAAGAAATGAAAGTAGAACTACCATGTGATCCAGCAATCTCCACTACTAGGTACCTACCCACAGGAAAAGAAGTCATTATACAAAAAAGATACTTGCACATGCACGTTTACAACAGCACAGTTCACAATTGCAAAAATATGGAACCAGCCCAGATGCCCATCAGTCAGTGAGTGGATAAAGAAATTGTGGTATATATATATATGATGGAATTCTACTCAGCCATAAAAAGGAACAAATTAATGGCATTTGCAGCAACCTGGATGGAACTGGAGACTGTTGTTCTAAGTGAAGTAACTCAGGAATGAAAAACCAAATATTGTATGTTTTCACTTATAAATGGTGGCTAAGCTATGAGGATGCAAAGGCATAAGAATGATATAATGGACTTTCGGGACCTGGGGGAAAGGGTGGGAGGGGAGTAAGGGATAAAATACTACAAATTGGGTTCAGTGTATACTATTTGAGTAATGAGTGCACCAAAATCTCACAAATCACCACTAAAGCACTTACTCATGTAACCAAATTACCCGTTTTCCCAAAACCTATGGAAATAAAAAATTTTGAAGATGATATGAAATTCAAAAAAGACGTGGGCAAAGGACATGAGTAGACATTGCTCAAAAGAAGACCGAAAAATGGCCAACAGGTGTATGAAAAAGTGCTCAGCATTACTAATCATCAGATAAATGCAAATCAAAACCAGAGTGTCATACCATCTTACCATAGTCAGAATAGCTATTATTCAAGAAAACAACAAATAACAGATACTGGCAAGGATACAGAGAAAAGGGAACTCTTATACTGTCAGTGGGAATGTGAAGTAGTACAGCCACTAAGGAAAATAGTATGGAGATTCCTCATAAAACTAAAAGTAGAATTACTGTTTGATCCAGTAATCCCACCACTGGGTCTCTATTCAAAGGAAAAGAAATAAAAATATCAAAGGAATACATGTGTTCCCATGTTAATGATAGCACTATTCACAAAAGCAAAGATATCAGAATCAACCTAAGCTTTCATCAATAGATGAATGGGTAAAGAAAATGTAGTATATCTACAATGGAATACTATTCAGCCATAAAAAGAATGAAATCATGTCATTTCCAGCAACATGGATGGAACTGGAAGTCATTATCTTAAGTGAAATACGATAGGCAAAAAAGGAAAAATATCACATCATCTTCTCACTTATGTGTGGGAGCCAAAAAATTTGATCACGTGGAAGTAGAGAGCAGAAGGATAAGAGACTGGGAATGGTGAGTGGAGGGGAGGAGGGAGGATGAAGACAAGTTGGTTAAAGGGTACAATACACTAAATTAGAAGGAATAAATTCAGTGTTTTAGAGCAGAGTAAGGTGACTATAGTTAACGAAAATGTATTGTAATCAGGTGTCAGATACCCTAAATACCCTGACTTGAACACTAGGCATTATATATGCATAATAAAATATCACATGTATGCCATAAATTTGTACAAATAAAAAAGTTCCTTTAAAAAACCCAAAAATCAAATTTATTTTGCAAAATGTGATTTTAGTGGTGAAGATATATAATGGGTAAACATGTCGGGTTACTTTTTTCCAAAAGTTAAGAGTAACAGGTCAGAATTAAGAAAAGTAGACTCGTTTGAGTCTCACAAATTACTGATCAAGGAGAAAATTTTACACATAAAACAATAAAAGATAGCTAAGTAGTATCAGCTTTCTAAAATGCTCAGATTATTTTACACCCCCAAAAAGGTTACATTTAAAACCAATTCTTTGTAGTAAGTTATATTAAACATTCTTCTATTATTTTTAAAGCTTTAAAAATTTAAGGTAATCTATAAGTGTCTTCTCAGTTCTGTAATTTGTAACCTTCATTTTAAGAGGCATTGAGGTGAAAATGTCTTTATTCTACAATCAGGCACATCAAAAACATTTATTTAACAGTTATTTAACAAATGGTGGCTGTTGCTTATGCAGTTTTTGTTATGACTCACAACAAAACTCAAAAGAGCAATGCCTGAGTAATAACAAAAGTGTCAAAGTCATTGGTTTAGGTGATGCAGTTATGTATCATTTACTTCATTTATTTGTTAAGATTTCTTGAGACTAGCCTCTGTTGCTAGGACTTTTTTAAAACAGCACCAGCTGTCTTCCTCCACTAGTCTCCCTTTTTCAATTCTAAATATTACCTTCCATCTGGCATGCCATTGAATCGTAAGGAAAGGACACTTGTAGTCCAGAACAACAGGACATCAAGCTGCTTTGAGTAAACATATCCTTTTTTCTTGGCTTCTTGGCACCTCAAACTGTATATATTCTGGAAAATTGCATTTGAGGTTTAACCGATAAGGCAAAGATAGCTGGCCACACATCATTTTGTTGAGTGGCTACTCTCAGCAGATACCTCCTTACTGGCATTATATACACAATTGTGTATTGAGAAGGCGTGAGGTGTTTTTAATGTTGTCATCACTCATGCTTATTTTAATATCAGTATAGTGCTTGTGAAGGTTGTGATTGTTCAACTGAAAGAACAAGTATTTAAGTGAGCAAATGAATGCAAGAATAAAACAAATGAGAGAATGCTTGCAAGAAAGCGTGCTGGTAATACATACTCTAAAATTTCAAAGTGCTTGTGTCATAACTTCTGGAAAATTCTTAGAAATTCAATGATAATATAAATAGAAGAGGAGCCAATCTGATGAGAAGTAAAATTAGACTAGTTTCTAAAAACTAAGAATAGCAATAAAACCTTCTAACTAAATGAAGCCACCAAAAGGCTTTTGGCTGTAAGAAAGATAATTCAAAATAAAGCATGAAGAACTTCCTGCCAAGATGGGATAAGCCCACTATAGCCTACCCCTTCTGCTGATTAAAACTAAAAATTATGGACAAAATATAAAAGCCAACTATATAAGTAAACAAAAGCAGTCAGATGGTGGAGTCAAAACTTAAAGGAGCAACCTGTATGGAAACAAGTTTCCTAGTTTGGGAAGTTCTTCTTTTCTTTTTTTCTTATGGTTTTGCCTTCAGTTGTGAAGGTAGCAGTGTGGCACTGGAAACTAAAACTGATACAAACCTTATTTTCTTGCACCACAGGAACCAAGTAAATGAGCTTAGCATTCCAAAGAGTTTGGGGGCAGTTTCCAAGTTTTGTCTCCCTTTACCAGCTTTAACCCAAGACAGACCCAGTTGCCAAGCTGCAGCTGCAGTGCCACAAGAGGAACCAGGAAAAGGGGCACTTTGGGCCACTGAGTATGGGGGAAATGTCAGACAAGAAAGCTCTGGAGAAGGGTGTTCCCTCATTTTGTGTATGGCCAACACAAGTACTATGCTATGCATGCACAAAGCAGACCCAAAGCATTATAGCAATGCTTTGAGAACTGAACTGAACTCAAATTAGAACCACTGCTCAGACGTGAGAAAGAACTTGTGTAAACCAAACTTACTTGATTTTTCTGCTAAAACAACAACAAAATATGCTCTATAGGATTATAGCAAGTCATAGGACCCACAGTCTGCACAACATAACATTTTAAATGTCCAGGATATAATTCAAAATAGTGCTACCTACAAAAAAAAAAAAAAAAAACAGAAAATTATAACCATCTCTCTAGAGAAAAGATAATTAAGAAATGTAAACTCTGGAGTCAACCAGATTTTAGAATAATCAGGCAAAGACTTTAAAGCATCTATTATAGCAACTATCCATAGCATAAAGGTAAATACACTTGAAATTAATGGATAGAAGTTCTCAGCAGAGAAATAGAAACTATAAAAAAGAACTAAGTGGAAATTTTGGAACTGGAAAATACAATATCCAAAATGAAAAAATTCAGTGGTGATTTAATTGGCAGAATGGAGTAACAAAGGAGAGAGTCAGTAAATTTGAAGATAGGTCAATAGAAACTTAAAACTGGATATAGGCTTAAGAAGGGGAAAAAGAGAGGGAAAAAGTTACACAAGAGCCTTAAGGACCTTTGGTATAATATCAGAGGTCTAGCTTTTATGTCATTGGAGTCCTAGAAGGAGAAGAAAAAGAAATTACATAAACAGAACTAGGAAAGTATAACCAGTTCTCAAGGGAAAAGGCAACTTCTACAAAGTGTCCTCTTGAAAAGTTCTTCATAAGACACAAATGAGGATACACCTTCTTTTAAAAATCTTAGGAGCATCTGCAAGCACACAGTCAAGAATGTCAGTTTAAAGAGTAGAAGAAAATTGTCTTGAAAATAAGGTACTGAAACACTTTCTGTGATAGACACTGCTATTTTCTTACCTATTATCCATTTCTTTGCTATCTTTCTTTCTTAATGCCACTGTTACTGGAAATAACAATGTCCCTAGTTAAAACCTACATTGTTCAACCTCCTTTGCAGATGTGGTGGCACTGAGGTACAGTTCTGGCTAGTGAGATGTAAGAAATTGTTCCACAGGGCTTCTAGGAAATCTCATTAAGAGGATAGAGGACCAGGGAGAGGGAGTGGGTATAGCAGGCACCACTGTCATTCCTCTTTTTGTCTTTCATCCATTCTCTTTTTTTCTCCGGCAGCAGTTCTCAACTAGGGGTGATTTTGACCCCCAGGAGAAATTTGGCAATATCTGCAGACATTTTTGGTGGTTAAACTGGGGGTTACTATTGTCACCTAGCAAGTTCAGGCCAGGGATATTGCTAAGCATCCTGCAGTGTGCAAGACCATCCACAGAACAAAGAATTATCTGGTCCAAATATCAACAGGTCAAGTTGAAAGCCTCTGTTTTGTGGAATGTTGTCCTAATGTTGGAGATTGAGCAACCATTTCATGAATATAAGGTTGACGGTCTGTGTATGAGCCAAAAGATAAAAGAAACTGAAGTCCCTGATGGCATTGTAGGGCTGCTGAAATAGCCCCAGATTGTGTACTTTTAGAGACTTCATTACAAGGAAAAGAAAATACCTGTACCTAATTTGTTTAAGCCAATGAGTTTCTCTTCCCATACATAGTTCCTAATTATCTGAGAGTGTGTATTCAGAAAATGTTAGTCATAAAAATTAGGCAGCTGAAATAGAAATTGTCATGAAAAGGCCTTAGGCATTAGAAAGAATAAGGAAAAGCTTACCATGATACAGCTGAGCAAAGAGGCATATCACGGAAAATATATTTGCTGAGTGGAAGAGCATAACATCTTGCAAAATACCAGAATTCCTGGGCTACAGTAGTAAATTTGCCTCTTGCTTAGAGACTAAAGATATCTTAAGGCTGGGCACAGTGGCTCACGCCTGTAATCCCAGCACTTTGGGAGGCCGAGGCGGGCGGATCACAAGGTGAGGAGTTCGAGACCGGTGTGGCCAATATGGTGAAACCCCGTATCTACTAAAAATACAAAGATTAGCTGGGCGTGGTGGCGGGCATCTGTAGTCCCAGCTACTCGGGAGGCTGAGGCAGGAGAATCGCTTGAACCCAGGAGGTGGAGGTTGCAGTGAGCCGAGATCACAACACTATACTCTAGCCTGGGCGACAGATTGAGACACCATCTAAAAAAAAAAAAAAAAAAAAAAAAAAAAGATACCCTAAAAGGAATTGATACCATTTTGTGGATCTCTTTAATGAGACACTTTTCTGTTGCTATTAAATGTATTCATTCTGGTGCCAGAATTTGGTCACTGTAGTCAGCGTGGATCACATAGGGACTTAACAAAGTGCTTTAGTCTTCATTGCAGATCCACTAAAGGGAAGGTGATGGAGATAAGCATTGTCTGTACTGTGGACGAATAAGAGGTGATGTTGTTTGGGCTCTTGGAGATCCTCTCTGATTACTGGGGCTACATCAAAGCTAAACATTATGTCTAACCTTGGAACCTGATTAAAATGAAACTGTCATCTGAGATTCTACCATACTGTGACTTAGGGAATTAAAGTTGTTTGTCTGATTTAAGAGGATAGAGGTATATATAGCAATAATTGACAGAAACAAAAAAATGAAATATTCAACATAGAAAAATTTTCTAACCATGAAATTTCTTCATGCTCTCAAGGAAGTGGTAAATTTTTTTGGTTATATACATACAGTACCATATTCACTTAAATTATAGCTACCCTAGAAGTAGCCATTTGTGAGATACAAGAAGCTTAGTGCACTTGTAAATTTACAACTGTGACAGCCTAGCTCTCACTGCAGAAATTTAGGGACTGAAAAACACCCCCAAATCTTCTAATCTAAATTCTATTCCCTTGCTATTATAGGAAACCGTATGTTAGTAAAAGATACAGATTCTGCCCTAAAGGGTTTCAGTCTAATTAAGGAAACAGTGCATATGTGATCTGTCCACTAATATCTCAAACTTAGCATAGCTAAAATTGAACTCCTGATTTTCCTCCCCAACCTGCCACTACATTACCTATCCACCTCAGTAAATGGCATTCCCATTCTTTCTATTTCTCAAGGAAAAAAAGTCTTTGGAGTCATAATTGACTTCTCTCTGTTCTCACACTCCAGATCTCATCCATCACCAAATCCAGTGCACTCTTCATTGTAAATAAATCCCAATTCCTACCATTTCTTACCAACTTCGCTGCCCTCATCCTAATCCAGGTCTGCTTTTCACCTGAACTAACTTGTAGGTATTTACCCAAATGAAATGAAAATCTATCCGCACATGAAAGCCAGTATGTGAGTCTTTATAATGGCTTTATTGATACTCACTAAAAACAGGAAATAATTTAAATGATCCTACACAGCAATAAAGGGAAATAACTTGGCACGCACAATATACATACATGAATCTCAGATGCTAAGTGAAAGAAGCCAAGCTCAAAAGGTTATATACTGTATGAATCCATTTTTATGACATCCCAGAAAAGGAAAACTACAGAGACATACATAATTGGGCTGAAGTTGGAGGAGAGGTTGATTACAAAGAGGCATAGGTAATTTTTAGTGTGATGAAATTACCTTAATTTTCATGATGATTACCCAGTTGTAGTTCTCAAAACTTGAAAAATTATACAGTAAGAAAGATGAATGTTACCGTGTATAAATTGTACTCGAATTTAGGAAAAGAAAAAAAAGACCACATTTTTAGTAATATCCAAAGATTGTCAGTCAGGATTCAGGATGGGAAATAGAAACTACCTTTGTAGGTATTTTGACAGGAGGGAACGTAATACTCAAAATTAAGTATATTAAATCTTTGAAAGGACTGAAGAAGCGGGTTCTAGGTTAGACTTCCAGTAGTGACTTCAGAACAATATAGAACTAATACTAAGAGAGTAATTCTCTGAGACCAACACTGGAGCTGTGTTGGAATCAGAAGCAATCTATTTGCCACTGTCACAACTGTTTCCGAACACCCAGGAAACTAGAGAATAGACTCCCATCCATGAAATCTAGGCATTTAGAGGCCAGAGCAACAAGTCATTGGTGTTTCTGCTGCTTCCACAACTGCTTCTTGTAACCCAGAAATCTAAAATATATTCCCTGGGATGTCACTGCTGAGAATAATTTTTGTGTTTTCACCATTGTCCTTGCCAGTGGTAACAAAAAGGAAACCTCCACAATTATGTGAAATAGGCAGAACCTAATTGACATCCACAGAGCTCTAGCTGCAAGGGAGTGTAGAATGTGTGATTTATAGATTCCCAAATTTTATAATTATATGGAGGGAAGTAGACTGAACCAAGCCTCAGTAGTCAACACAGTATCTAACTTTGCATTAATAAGTGACTGTTTAAACAAATTATGGTATCTTACACAGTAGATGAATGATTTAACCAGGCTGTGGGTGTTCCTTAAGCTAGAGACTAATTGCACTCTGGAGTGTAGTTTAGTAAATTCTGGTTATTTTAACATTGAACTCTTAAGTGTATCCTATACCAAAGCTAATAATCTATATTGCAGTTTTTGTACTACTGATTTTAAATTTGCACTGAAAGCATAGCTATTTCTTTCTTTTAATTTCCCTGAAACTTCTATTTTATTGTTTCAGAATTGAAAAGTTTATGTCCCTTTTTGGGACAGCATGGGGGTTTATGCTCAGTGGAGTATCAAAGGCTCATGACATTATGAGAAATGGAGTAAAAATAATAGAGAGGTAATCCTCCATATTGTTTATTTCTGCTGACATTAATAACTCCCTGGATGGCAATCACATATATTTAGAAATTTCATTAACATATTAAGGCCATTTTGGTGCTAGTTAATAAATTGTACTTTCATCATATTAAAATGGCACCTGGATGGTCAATCCTGTGAACTTTCAGAGACAGGGTAGGGTAGCAAGGCACTAGTATTTGGAATTAGGAACAAGAGCTCAACTAGAGAGTTAGATCACCTAGGTATAATATGTAGTGCCACAATTTACTACCTATATGACCTTTGGAAAATTAAATAATCTATAGGCTTCAGGCTCCTCATGTATAAAATGATAATCAACCACTTTTTTCAGCTTTTATTTTTATGGGGTACATGTGCAAGTTTGTTATCTGGATATATTAAATGATGCTGAGGTTTGGGGTACAAATGATCCTGTCACCCAGATACTGAGAATGGTACTTAACAGTTTTTCATACCTTGCCCATCTCCCTCACTCCCCACAGTAGTCCCCAGTGTCTATTGTTGCCATATCCATGAGTACCTTATATTTAGCTCCCACTTATGAGTGATAACATGTAGTTTTCTGTTCCTGCATTAATTCGCTTAGGAAAATGGCCTCCAACTGCATTCATGTTTCTACAAAGGATATGATTCCATTATTTTTATGGCTGTGAGGTATCCCATGGTATATGTGTACCACATTTTCTTTATCTAATTCATTATTGATAGGCATCTAGATTGATTCCATGTCTTTGCTATTATGAATAGCTCTGTGGTGAACATGCAGGTACATGTGCCTTTTTGGTAGAATGACTTATTTTCTTTTGGATATATACCCAGTAATGGGATTGGTTGGTTGAATGGCAATTCTGTTTTAAGTTTCTTGAGAAATCTCCAGACTGCTTTCTACAGTGGCTGAGCTAATTTACATTCACACCAACAGTGTATAAACAGTTCTTTTCTCTGCATCCTCGCCCACATCTGTTGTTTTGTTAACATTTTTACTAATAGTCATTCTGACTGGTGTAAGATGATATCTCATTGTGGTTTTGATTTTCATTTCTCTGATGATTAGTGTTGATGTGAATTTTTTATGTTTGTTGGTCACTTGTATGTCTTCTTTTGAGAAGTATGTCTTCTTTTTACCCAAAAGTCCTTCGGGAGCAAGTTGTTTAATTTCTATGTAATTGAGTGATTTTGAGAGGTCTTCTGATATTATAATAATTTCTATTTTCATTCCACAGTGATCTGAAAGTATGGTTGATATGATTTCAATTTTTTTAATTTATTGAGACTTGCTTTTTTGTAAAGAATATAGTCAATCTTTTAGTATGTTCTGTGTGCAGATGAGAAGAATGTATATTCTGTGGTGGATGGGTCATGTACTCTATATATTTCTCTTACATCCAGTTGTTCAGCTGTGAAGTTTAAGTCCAGAATTTCTTTGTTAGTTTTCTGCCTCAGTGATCTGTCTTATGCTGTCAGTATGATGTTGAAGTCCTCCAATACTATTGTGTGACTGTTTAAGTTTTTTCATAGGTTTAGAAGTACTTGTTTTTGTGAATCTGGGTGCTCCAATGTTGTGTGTCTGTACTTAGGATAGGTAAGACTTATCTAATTGAACCCTTTATCGTTATGTAATGTCTTTCTTTGTCCTTTTTTAGGATTGTTAGTTTAAAGTCTGTTGTATCTGGTATTAGAATAGTGATCCCTTCTCTTTTTTTGTTTTCTATGTATGTGGTACATCTTTCTCCAATCCTTTACTTTGATCCTATTGGTATCGTTATGTGTGAGATGGATCTCTTGCAGACAGTAGATGTATAGGTCTTGTATTTTTCTCCAACTTTCCCACTCTGTGCCTTTTAAGTGGGTCATTTAGACCATTTATATTCAAGGTTAATATTGATATATGAGGTTCTGATCCTATCTTGAAGTTGTTCAGCTGGTTGCCTTGTACTTTCTATTGTGTTTTTGCTAGTCTCATGGGTTACGTACTTAGGTGTGTTTTTGTGGTCGCGGGTATCATTTTTTGTTTCCATCCTTAGAATTACCTTAAGGATCTCTTGGAAGGCTGGTCTAGTGGTAATGAATTTCCTTAGTGCTTGCTTGCCTGGAAAAGATTTTATTTATCCTTCACCTCAACAACTTAAGTTTGGTGGGATGTCAAATTCTTGCTTGGAATTTTTTTATTTCCTTAAGAATGCTGAAAACAGGCTCCTAATCTCTCCTGACCTGTAAGGTTTCTGCAGAGAAGCCCACTGTTAGCCTGATGAGGTTCCCTTTTTTTGTGATTCATGCTTTTTCTCTACCTGCCTTTAAGATTTTTTTCATTAGCGTTGACCTTGAACCTTCTGACTATTATATGCCTTGGTGATTATTTAGTATAGTATCTTCCAGGTGATCTCTGGATTTCTTCTGTCTGCCTGTCTACCTTTCTGGCATAATTAAAGAAGTTTTTTTGAACTGTTTCCTCAAGTATATTTTCAGGTTCTTTCCTTTTTCTCCTGTCTTAGGAATGCTAATACTTGGAAGACTTGGTTTCTTTACATAATCTCAGGGTTCTCACAGACTTTTGCCAGACTAGGTTAGTTTGAAAGATCAGTCCTCAATCTCTGAAACAGTTTCTTCTGCTTGGTCCAGTCTATTGATAAAGCTTTCATTTGTATTTTGAAATTCCTTAAGTGAGGTTTTCAATTCTAGAGGCACTGACTGATTTTTTTTATATGATTTTTATATCTTTCTTCATTTCCTACATTGCTCTAGAAGTTTCTTTGTTTTCATTTTTAACTTTGTCTTGAATCTCATTGAGCTACCTTGCAAGCCTTGCTTTGGATTCTTTATCTGCCATTTCTAAGTTTGTGTTTTGGTTACAGACCATTGCTGTAGAGTGAGTTCAGTACTTTTGTGGTATCACTACATTCAAATTTTTTATTGTGCCAGAATCCACACTCTGATTCCTTCTCATCTGATAATGCTGGCCCTTCTAATTTTTTGTAATTATTTTTGTGCAGGCAGGATATTTTCTTTTTCCCTATGGTGTTATTGTTGTTTTATTTTTTTCTTTACCTTTTCCTGCCCCCGCTCCCTGGGAGTGTGACTGTAGAAAATGCTGGGTAGGGTCTTTCAGCTTTTGGCTTTGCTTCAGTAGCCCTATGCACTTCCATTTGGCTGTGCAGTTCATCCTATAAGCCGATACATGGCACTTATAGGTCAGAGCTTACTGCAGCCAACATGATTGGGTATATACTTGATCCTTGTTTACTGGCAGAAGTTCTCTGTTGCCTTAGGCAATGAGCTGGTTCATGGAATGCACAGTGGTGTGAGCTCCCTGTTTGACTCCGCGGGGCTGGGAGGCAAGAACAAGGAACAGCAGATCTGGACCAGGCAGGTACACCTACAGATCGCAGATCACCTTATGGCAGGCACAAGCACCAGTGCCAACGGGGGTGGCCACCATGCGCCCAGAGGTGTGCCTAGGCATTGAACTGTGAAACCTCCTTGGCTCCAAGTTCTCTGCATGGGGATGGGCAGCAACCTACACTTTTAATCTAAGTGGGTGTTCCAGATGTCTTGACCATCTGCCTGGGCGTGGAACAGAGAAGGCCCTGTGCACCAGGATCTCTTCATAGGAGGTGTGGAGTGTCTCAGACTGCTGGACGAGGCAAGCAGTTTCTTTGAATGCCTGGAGATCTGCCTGGGCATGGGGTACAGAGGGTTTCACTATACCATGATCTATGTCCAGGAAAGGTAGGGTGGCTTAAGCTGCTGAAAGAGATGAGTGGGTACAACAAATGCCTGATGATTTGCCTGGGCATGAAGCAGAGAGGGTCTTCCTGTACCAGGATGTTCACATAGGAAGGGCGGGGGATGCGGGCCAGTCTGCTGGTCCAGGTGAGTGATGCTCCAAATGCCTGGAGATCTGCCTCAGCGTGGAGCAGAGGGCCTTTTGCACAAAGATCTCTGCACAGGTGGAGTGGGGTGGGATGACTAAGGCTGCTGGATGCAGCAAGTAGGTAAAACATAGGTATTTCTTTTTTTTTTTTTTCTTTTTTCTTTTTTTTTTGGAGACAGAGTCTCACTCTGTCACCCAGGCTGGAGTGCAGTGGTGTGATCTCGTCTCACTGCAATATCTGCCTCCCGGGTTAAGCAATCCTCCTGCCTCAGCCTCCCAAGTAGCTGAGATTACGGGCACACGCTACCACACCTGGCTAATTTTTGTATTTTTAGTAGAAACAGGGTTTCACTGTGTTGACCAGGCTGGTCTTGAACTCTTGACCTCAGGTTATCCACCCATCTTGGCCTCCCAAAGTGCTGTTATTACACGCGTGAGCCACCACACCCAGCCGAAACATAAGTATTTCTTAAAAATAGTTAAATAATTTCTCTCATGCAAAATTAACTTGAAAGATTACAGCACATGTTGAATTTCCTAATATTCAGAATACTGTATATAAATGTAGACAAACGGGAAATTTTCAGAATGGTAAATAGTATGTAAGAGAACTGTAACAGCTTTCTGTGTAAGGGAAATCAGCTACAGATAAATGATCAATTTTATGTAGAATCAGTGGCAAATATATAATCCTATCTCTTGGCTGTGAAATGCAAACATTGCTATCCAGAAGGTGTATGGGTCATCTTTTAGAGGAATGGCCTGATGGCATCCTTTCAGATATCATCTGCTCGAAATAGTTTGTGTATGTCCATGTTCCTGTTTGCACATACACACATAGGAACGACTTTGAGTTGGCTCATTCAAAACTAAAGCTTCAGGGAAAAATACTTTAGTCTGTGAACACAAGTCTTGTGTTAATTTCTGCCCCCCTTACCCCCACAAAATAAAAATTCAACTTTTAAAGTATTTTTAAGTAAAAAATAAGCTGCCTCACTTTAAAGTGTACCTTCAATGAGATTAGAGTGAGTTGCCTAAGAAGCGAAATGACCAGACTTTCCCTAACAGATTTTAATTATTTGTATAGGATTCCCCAAATGAAGACTCACAATAGCCATTTTAACTATACTAGAGCTGCTCTTTCATCTTCATTGCAAGCTTCAGACCCTAAACAAAGCATGAAGCTGGGCAGTGCACTGTTTAATTTTCAAATTGGATTTTTCATTATGTTTCATGATAACTTTTTATTTTTATCAAGTTGCATCTCAGCCTTCTGTTTAGACTCAAGAAGATTTATAGCATATGATCTGTGTGCTTATTTGGACAAACAAATGCCATAAATCAGTTTATTCTTCTCAATAAAATGTTATTAATAGAACACATTATTCTGTTCAATATTATGTTATCTTTAAAATTAAGCAGAACATTAGTGGCAATGAAACTAGTTTCAATCAATATGTTCTTATAATGAAACCTATTGTGTGAGAAACTTTTCTTTTTAAAGAGGAAAAATGCCCTTAGCACAACAATCAAGTTCTGATTCTCAATATGGCATTTCACAGCTTCTATGAATTATTTATTAGGATTTCTTTGCGTTTGTTTTGGTATTTAAAATAGTTTCTTGAAAGTTACCATGAACCAGTTAGAACATGAATGTTCCTTAAATGATGTTTTTTAAATTGAGGAATTGGAGTCTCCTCTCTTGGCTTTGGAGCCCCCCTCCCTCTGTCTCTGTACAGGGGAGCTTCTTCCTACTTTTTTCTCTTTTCTTTCTTGTCTGTTAAACTTTCTGCTCCTTAAAACCAAAAAAAAATTACCCAGCACTTTGGGAGTCCGAGGCAGATGGATCACGAGGTCAGGAGATCGAGACCCACGAGGTCAGGAGATCGAGACCATCCTGGCTAACACGGTGGAACCCCGTCTCTACTAAAACAAATACAAAAAAAATTAGCTGCACATGGTGGCGGGCACCTGTAGTCCCAGCTACTCAGGAGGCTGAAGCAGGAGAATGGCGTGAACCCATGAGGTGGAGCTTGCAGTGAGTCAAGATAGTGCCACTGCACTCCAGCCTGGGCGACAGAGTGAGACTCCGTCTCATAAATAAATAAAACAAAATACAATACAATACAATACAATACAATACAATACAATACAATACAATACAATACAATACAGCACAGCACAGCACAGCACAACACAACAATACCATACCATACCATACCATACCATACCATACCATACCATACCATACCCAAATTGAGGAATTTACTTTGCACTTAACCTGGCAGGAACCCTAGCATGTGCCTCGTTGAAATTAAAGTGGGAGAGGATTTTAAGAAAGGCAGACCTGCTGTTAACACTCAGCAGTATAAGAATTGTCCATTTCTCTTTTAATCTGATGAGTGTCTGGATAAATTTATTGATGGATGAAAAATGAGTAGTATTCAGATAAGGAAGGTATAGATTTTAATATTTTAAAACTCATATAATAAGAAAACTCACCAGGATTAGAGCCATGGTTTAGACCCTAATCACCCACTATACTCCCAGTTTAAATGTTAGAATTATGACTTTAGAAGGAAAAGTGTCTGATGTCTCAGTATAGAATTATACTTTTAGGAGACCTACATGTTCCTTTTGGAAAACTGAACAGTCTGGTGCATTGTTCTGTTATTGGTATGATAGCAAAGTTCCCTTACAGAAGGCTGATACTTAATAATACGACCTGGAAACTAAAGACCTTTGGGTGTTAAATTGCATACATCTTCTAATAAAAAACTCCAAAAAGTACTTTATAATTACTTTTGCTTGATACATTGTATTTTACATGGCTATTTAAGGAATTTAGAGACCTATCACAGTCTCAAATTTACTCCCATAGCTTCTGCAGTTTCTTATATTTAATCTGAAAATAAGAAATAGAGATATTCTCATACTGCAGTTTTGCTGTCATTAAATTGTTAAGAAATTGTTGCATGAACAGATGAGAATCATATTAAGATGAAAAAATATTTATGACAATTTAAGCCATCACACGTTCTGTTGGCTTTAGGATAGAGTTTCCGTAGTCCATCAGGAAAATAATTTGAGTATGTTGCTATACAAATCTCTTACAGGAAATAAGTAAACTCTACCGTCACTGAATACCACTGCTAATATCTTATAAACAATCACACTCTCCTCGTCTGTATTTTTTCTCCTCTTATTTTTTAGAGACAGGGTCTCACTCTGTGGCCCAGGCTACAGTGCAGTGGCACAATCATGGCTCACTGTAGCTTCAACTTTCTGGGCTCAAGTGAGCCTCCTGCCTTGGCCTCCCAAAGTGCTGGGATTACAGGCATGAGCCACCACACCTGGGCTTCTTCTGTATTTTATTTTTATTTTTATTTATTTTTTTGGGACAGGGTCTTGCTCTGTTGCCCAGGCTGGTGTGCTATTGCATGAGCAGGACTCACTACAGCCTTGACTTCCTGGAGTCGAGCGATCCTCCCACCTCAGCCCCCAAAGTAGCTGGGACTTCTGGAGGCATGTGCCACTATGCCCAACTAATTTTTTTAATTTTAGAAGAGACAAGGTCTCACTATGTTGCCCAGGCTCCTCTTCTGTATTGCAAATGTAGAACATCGTCATATTTTTTCATACGGTTGAGAGACTGGTTAGAATCTATATTGGAGTTTTACTGTCATTTTACCGCATAAGATTGCAGTAAACTTGATTGTAGCTTTTTCTGTTCTTAGTTCTACCTCAAAGCTATTAAATATTACATTTCTGAAAGAAGATTCATTTTTGTTTTATTCACATCTGGGAAGACCTGTCAGCCATTGGGATTAATTTCTGTACAGCTGACAAGGATCGTATATGGACACTTTGGTAGCAGAGTGGCAAGAAGCAACTGATTACGTCATTATCTCTGCAATGTCCCCCCACAATAGTTGAACGTCATCTGTATTTATTTATTTTTCCAACTTATATTTTAGGTTCCAAGGGTACATGTACACTTTTCTTACATGGGTAAATTGCATGTAATGGGGGTTTGGTGTACAGATTATTTTGTCACCCAGGTAATAAGCATAGTACCCAATAGGTAGTTTTCAATCTTCACTCTCCTCCAGTCCTTCACCCTCAAGTAAGTCCGTGTTTCTATTATTCCCTTCTTTTTTGTGTGTGAGACAAAGTCTTGGTCTGATGCCTAGGCTGGAGTGCAGATGCATGAACATGGCTCACTGTAGCCTCAACCTCCTGGGTTCGAGCAATCCTCCTGCCTCAGCCTCCGCAGTAGCTGGGACAGACACATTCCACCATGCCCTGCCGATTTTTAAAAATTTTTGTGGAGATGGGGTCCTGCTATGTTGGTCAGGCTGGTCCTGAACGAACTCTTGGGTCAAGCAGTCTTCCTACCTCCGCCTCCCAAAATGCTGGAATTACAGGCATGAGCCACCATGCCTGGCCTGTTATTCATTTCTTTGTGTCTATGTTTTCTCAATGTTAACTCCCACTTGTACGTGAGAATGTGGTATTTGATTTTCTGTTCCTGCATTATGTTCATTTAGAATAATGACCTCTAGCTCCATCCATGTGTTTTATCATTCTCATAGAGATCTTTTACCTTCCTGAATATTTTATTTTTTGTGTATCGCTTTTGTGATAGGATTGCATTCTTGATTTGGCCCTCAGCTTGGATATTGTTGGTGAACAGAAATGCTACTGATTTTTCTATATTGAATTTGTATCCTGCAACTTTGTTGAAGTTGTTTATCTAGGAGGTTTAGGGCAGAGACTAGGATTTTCTAGATATAAAAACGTATAGTCTGCAAAGAGAGATAGTTTGACTTCCTCTCTTCCTTTTTAGATGCCTTGTATTTTTTTTCTTTTTTTTCTTGCCTGAGTGCTCTGGCTAGTGCATGCAGTACTGTGCCGAATAGGAGTGGTGAAAGTGGACATCGTTGTCTTGTTCTCTTTTGCAAGGGTAATGTTTCCAACTTTTTCCAATTTAGTATGATGCTGGCTGTGGGTTTTTCATAGATGGCTCTTTTTATTTCAAAGTATGTTCCTTCAATGCCTAGTTGTTGAGGGTTTTTAAGATGAAGGGATAAATTTTATTGAACATATTTTCTGTGTCTAATGAGATGATCATGTGGTTTTTGGTTTTAGTTCTGTTTATGTGATGAATCTCATGTATTGATTTGCATATGTTGAACCAACCTTGTATGCCAGTAATAAAGCCAACTTGATTGTGGTGGATTAGCTTTTTGCGATGCTGCTGGATTTGGTTTGCTAGTGTTTTGTTGAGGATTTTTGCAACTATGTTCTTCAGGGATATTTTCCTGAAGTGTTTTGTTGTGTCTCTGCCAGATTTTGACATCAAAATTATATTAGCCTTATAGAGTGAGTTAGGGTCAAAATCCCTCCTACTTGATTTTTTGGAATGGTTTCAGCAGGATTGGTACCAGCTCTTCTTTGTATATCTGATAGAATTCACCTGTGGATCCATCGTGCCCAGGGCTTTTTCTCATTGGTAGGCTTTTTATTAATGATTTAATTTTGAAACTCAATATTGTTTTTTTCAGGGTTTCAGTTTCTTCCTGGTTCAATCTTGAGAGGTTATACATTTTCAGGAATTTATCCATTTCTTCTGGGTTTTCTAATTTGTGTGCCTAGAGGTGTCTGTAATAGTCTCTGAGAGTTTTGTTTGGGGTTGGTGGCAATGTCTGCCTCGTCATTTCTGATTGTAGTTATTGTTATTGAGACAAGGTCTCACTGTGTTGCCCAGGCTGGAGTGCAGTGGCATGATCTCAGTTCACTACAACTTCCTCCTCCTGAGCTTGAGTTATCCTCCCACCTCAGCCTCCTGAGTATCTGGGACCACAGGCAAGCACCACCATGATTGGCTAATTTTTTGTAGAGACGGGGTTCCCCATGTTGCCAGGTTGGTCTCAAGTTTTTTGAGAATTGTTTTATGTCTGACTGTGTGGTCAGTTTTAGAGTATGTACCATGTGCAGACATCTATATTTATAAGGAATATTATTCTGTAGTTCTGTTTTCTTTTGGTAATGTTGTCTGGTTTGGGATGAGAGTAATTCTGGCTTTGGTAAATCTGTTGGAAACTGTTTTCTCCTTTTTCCATATTCTCAGTTGATCCATGACCTTTTCTTTTAAAAATGATTGATATTCACCACTGAAGCCATCAGGAGTGGGCTTTTTTTGTGAGAATATTTTAAATTACTACTTTAATTTCTGTAATTTATGTGGGGTACTAAGATTTTATATTTTGTCTTCAGTCAATTTGTTACTTTCTGTCATTCAAGGAATTTGTCCATTTCATTTTAGATGTTATATGTAGTATAATTCAGCATTCATAAATTTCCTTTATTATCTTAATGTCTGTGCACTTGTATCTATTTGCCACTTTTTCATTTTTGATTTTTGTTATTCACATCTTTTTTCTGGATCAATTTCATTGATTTTTTTTTAATTGTACTTTAAGTTCTAGGGTACATGTGCACAACGTGCAGGTTTGTTACACATGTATACATGTGCCATGTTGGTGTGCTGCACCCATTAACTCGTCATTTACATTACGTATATCTCCTAATGCTATCCCTCCCCGCTCCCCCTTCCCCACAATAGGCCCCGGTGTGTGATGTTTCCCTTCCTGTGTCCAAGTGATCTCATTGTTCAATTCCCACCTATGAGTGAGAACATGCGGTGTTTGGTTTTCTGTTCTTGTGATAGTTTCCTGAGAATGATGGTTTCCAGCTGCATCTGTGTCCCTACAAAGGACACAGACTCATCCTTTTTTATGGCTGCATAGTATTCCATGGTGTATATGTGCCACATTTTCTTAATCCAGTCTGTCACTGATGGACATTTGGGTTGATTCCAAGTCTTTGCTATTGTGAATTCTGCTGCAGTAAACATATATGTGCATGTGTCTTTATAGCAGCATGATTTATAATCCTTTGGGTATATACCCAGTAATGGGATGGCTGGGTCAAATGGTATTTCTAGTTCTAGATCCTTGAGGAATTGCCACACTGTTTTCCACAATGGTTGAACTAGTTTACATTCCCACCAACAGTGTAAAAGTGTTCCTATTTCTCCACATCCTCTCCAGCACCTGTTGTTTCCTGACTTTTTAATGATTGCCATTCTAACTGGTGTGAGGTGGTATCTCATTATGGTTTTGATTTGCATTTCTCTGATGCCCAGTGATGATGAGCATTTTTTCATGTGTCTCTTGGCTGTGTGAATGTCTTCTTTTGAGAAGTGGCTGTTCATATCCTTTGCCCACTTTTTGATGGGGTTGTTTGTTTTTTTCTTGTAAACTTGTTTGAGTTCTTTGTAGGTTCTGGATAGTAGCCCTTTGTCAGATGAGTAGATTACAAAAATTTTCTCCCATTCTGTAGGTTGCCTGTTCACTCTGATGGTAGTTTCGTTTGCTGTACAGAAGCTCTTTAGTTTAATTAGATCCCATTTGTCAATTTTGGCTTTTGTTGCCATTGCTTTTGGTGTTTTAGACATGAAGTCCTTGCCCATGCCTAAGTCCTGAATGGTATTACCTAGGTTTTCTTCTAGGGTTTTTATGGTTTTGGGTCTAAAATTTAAGTCTCTAATCCATCTTGAATTAATTTTTGTATAAGGAGTAAGGAAAGGATCCAGTTTCAGCTTTCTACTTATGGCTAGCCAATTATCCCAGCACCATTTATTAAATAGGAAATCCTTTCCCCATTTCTCGTTTTTGTCAGATTTGTCAAAGATCAGATGGCTGTAGATGTGTGGTATTATTTCTGAGGGCTCTGTTCTGTTCTATTGGTCTATATCTCTGTTTTGGTACCAGTACCATGCTATTTTGGTTACTGTAGCCTTGTAGCATAGTTTGAAGTCAGGTAGCGTGATGCCTCTAGTTTTGTTCTTTTGACTTAGGATTGTCTTGGCAATCGGGGGTCTTTTTCGGTTCCATATGAACTTTAAAGCAGTTTTTTCCAATTCTGTGAAGAAAGTCATTGGTAGCTTGGTGGGGGTGGCATTGAATCTATAAATTACCTTGGGCAGTATGGCCATTTTCACAATATTGATTCCTCCTATCCATGAGCATGGTATGTTCTCCCATTTGTTTGTGTCCTCTTTTATTTCACTGAGCAGTGGTTTGTAGTTCTCCTTGAAGATGTCCTTTACATCCCTTGTAAGTTGGATTCCTAGGTATTTTATTCTCTTTGAAGCAATTGTGAATGGGAGTTCATTCACGATTTGGCTCTCTGTTCGTCTGTTATTGGTGTATAAGAATGCTTTTGATTTTTGCACATTGATTTTGTATCCTGAGACTTTGCCGAAGTTGCTTATCAGCTTAAGGAGATTTTGGGCTGAGACAATGGGGTTTTCTAAATATACAATCATGTCATCTGCAAACAGGGACAATTTGACTCCTTCTTTTCCTAACTGAATACCCTTTCTTTCTTTCTCTTGCCTGATTGTCCTAGCCAGAACTTCCAACACTATGTTGAATAGGAGTGGTGAGAGAGGGCATCCCTGTCTTGTGCCAGTTTTCAAAGGGAATGCTTCCAGTTTTTACCCATTCAGTATGATTTGGCTGTGGGTTTGTCATAAATAGCTCTTATTATTTTGAGATACTTTCCATCATACCAAATTTATTGAGAGTTTTTAGCATGAAGGGCTGTTGAATTTTGTCAAAGGCCTTTTCTGCATCTATTGAGATAATCGTGTGGTTTTTGTCTTTGGTTCTGTTTATATGCTGGATTATGTTTATTGATTTGCGTATGTTGAACCAGCCTTGCATTCCCAGGGATGAAGCCCACTTGATCATGGTGGATAAGCTTTTTTGATGTGCTGCTGGATTCGGTTTGCCAGTATTTTATTGAGGATTTTTGCGTCGATATTCATCAGGGACATTGGTCTAAAATTCTCTTTTTTTGTTGTGTCTCTGCCAGGCTTTGGTATCAGTATGATGTTGGCCTCATAAAATGAGTTACGGAGGATTCCTTCTTTTTCTATTGATTGGAATAATTTCAGAAGGAATGGTACCAGCTCCTCCTTGTACCTCTGGTAGAATTCAGCTGTGAATCCATCTGGTCCTGGACTCTTTTTGGTTGGTAGGATGTTAATTATTGCCTCAATTTCAGAACCTGCTATTGGTCTATTCAGGGATTCAACTTCTTCCTGGTTTAGTCTTGGGAGAGTGTAAGTGTCCAGGAAATTATCCATTTCTTCTACGCCTTCTAGTTTATTTGCATAGAGGTGTTTATAGTATTCTCTGATGGTAGTTTGTATTTCTGTGGGGTTGGTGGTGATATCCCCTTTATCCTTTTTTATTGTGTCTATTTGATTCTTCTCTCTTTATTAGTCTTGCTAGTGGTCTATCAATCTTGTTGATCTTTTCAAAAAACCAGCTCCTGGATTCATTGATTTTTTGGAGGGTTTTTGTGTCTCTATCTCCTTCGGTTCTGCTCTGATCTTAGTTATTTCTTGCCTTCTGCTAGCTTTTGAATTTGTTTGCTCTTGCTTCTCTAGTTCTTTTAATTGTGGTGTTAGGATGTCAATTTTAGATCTTTCTTGCTTTCTCTTGTGGGTATTTAGTGCTGTAAATTTCCCTTTACACACTGCTTTAAATGTGTCCCAGATATTCTGGTATGTCGTATCTTTGTTCTCATTGGTTTCGAAGAGCATCTTTATTTCTGCCTTGATTTCATTATGTACTCAGTAGTCATTCAGGAGCAGGTTGTTCAGTTTCCTTGTAGTTGAGCGGTTTTGATTGAGTTTCTTAGTCCTGAGTTCCAGTTTGATTGCACTATGGTCTGAGAGACAGTTTGTTATAATTTCTGTTCTTTTACATTTGCTAAGGAGTGCTTTACTTCCAACTATGTGGTCAGTTTTGGAATAAGTGTGATGTGGTGCTGAGAATAATGTATATTCTGTTGATTTGATACTCTTTGTTACAGTTAATCGAGTCGGTTACTGAAGCTTGTGCATTTGTCACGTAGTTCTCGTGTCATGGTTTTCATCTCTATCAGTTCTTTTAAGGTCTTCTCTGCATTGATTATTCTAGTTATCCATTCATCCATTCTTTTTTCAAGGTTTTTAGTTTCTTTGCACTGGTTATGTAGTTCCTCCTTTAGCTCTGAGAAGTTTGATCGACTGAAGCCTTCTTCTCTCAACTCGTCAAAGTCATTCTGTGTCCAGCTTTGTTCCATTGCTGGCGATGAGCTGCGTTCCTTTGGAGGTGGAGATGGGCTCTGATTTTTTGAATTTCCAGCTTTTCTGCACTGCTTTTTCCCCATCTTTGTGGTTTTATCTTCCTTTGGTCTTTGATGATGGTGACGTATTGATGGGGTTTTGGTGTGGGTGTCCTTTCTGTTTGTTAGTTTTCCTTCTAACAGTCAGGACCCTCAGCTGCAGGTCTGTTGGAGTTTGCTTGAGGTCCACTCTAGACCCTGTTTGCCTGGGTATCAGCAGTGGAGACTGCAGAAGATAGAATATTGCTGAACAGCGAGTGTTGCTGTCTGATTCTCGCTCTGGAATCTTCATCTCAGGGGTGTACCCAGCCATGTGAGGTGTGAGGTGTCAGTCTGCACGTAGTGGGGATGTCTCCCAGTTAGGCTACTCAGGGGTCAGGGACCCACTTAAGCAGGCAGTGTGTCGGTTCTCAGATCTCAACCTCCGTGCTGGGAGAACCACTTCTCTCTTCAAAGCTGTCAGACAGGGACATTTACATCTGCCGAGGTTTCTGTTGCTTTTTGTTTAGCTATGCCCTGTCCCCAGAAGTGGAGTCTACAGAGGCTGGCAGGCCTCCTTGAGCTGCGGTGTTCTCCACCCAATTCGAGCTTCTTGGAGGCTTTGTTTACCTACTTAAGCCTCAGCAATGGCGGGCACCCCTCCCCCAGCCTTGCTGCCTCCTTGCAGTTAGATCTCAGACTGCTGTGCCAGCAATGAGGGAGGCTCTGTGGGCATGGGACCCTCCAGGCCAGGTGTGGGATATAATCTCCTGGTGTGCCGTTTGCTAAGACCCTTGGTAAAGCGCAGTATTAGGGTGGGAGTTACCCGATTTTCCAGGTGTTGTGTGTCTCAATTTCCTTTGGCTAGGAAAGGGAATTCCCTTCCCCCTTGCACTTCCCAGGTGAGGCAGTGCCTCGCCCTGCTTCAGCTCTCGCTTGTGGGGCTACACCCGTGGACCAGCACCAACTGTCTGACATGCCCCAGTGAGATGAATCTGATACCTCAGTTGAAAATGCAGAAATCACCTGTCTTTTGTGTTGCTCAGGCTGGGAGCTGGAGGCTGGAGCTGTTCCTATTCGGCCATCTTGGGCGCCCCCCTCCGATTTCATTGATTTTTTTAACAAAACATCTTTTATTAGATTTTCTCTGTTGTTTATTTTCTGTTTCATTTGTTTCTGCCCTTATGTTTATTTTTCCTTCATTCATATATTTTTCAGTTTTAGTTTGCATTTTTTTACTAAGTTGCTAGGATGAGAATTTAGATTATTGATTTGAAACATAATTTCTTTTCTAATATAAACATTTAAAGCTATAAATTTCCATCAGAACTCCATTAGCTACATTTTATTGTGTTTTAATTTTGATTAATTTCAAAATATTTCCAAAGTATTCTTGTTATTTCCTCTTTGAACAGTTTGTAGTTATAAGATTCTTAATTTCCAGATATTGCCCAATCTCTGACAGCTTTCTGTAATGTATTTCTAATTTAATTCCCTTATTGTCAGAAAATGTGTCTTCCACAATTTCATTATCTTGACATTATTGAGGCTTGAAATTATTCACCATATCATATGATATGGCCTATCTTGGTATAAATCTTTCATCTGCATGAAAAATAATGTAATCAGCAGTTATTGGATGCAGTGTTCTGTTTGTCAGCAGGGTCAATATTTTTCTAATTATTTATTTATTTATTTAACTTTAAGTTCTAGGGTACATGTGCACAACGTGCAGGTTTGTTACATAGGTATACATGTGCCATGTTGGTTTGCTGCACCCATTAACTCGTCATTTACATTAGGTATTTCTCCTAATGCTATCCCTCCCCCTTGTCCCCACCCTATGTCAGGCCCCGGTGTGTGATGTTCCCCACCCTGTGTTGAAGTCTTCTCATTGTTCAGTTCCCACCTATGAGTAGGAACATGTGTTGTTTGGTTTTCTGTCCTTGCGATAGTTTGCTCAGAATGATGGTTTGCAGCTGCATCCATGTACCTACAAAGGACATGAACTCATCCTTTTTTATGACTGCATAGTATTCCATGGTGTGTATTTGCCACATTTTCTTAGTCCAGTCTGTCACTGATGGACATTTGGGTTGGTTCCAAGTCTTTGCTATTGTGAATAGTGCCACAATAAACATATGTGTGCATGTGTCTTTATAGTAGCATGATTTATAATCCTTTGGGTATATACCCTTATAGTGTTGTTCAGGTCTTCTGTATGCCTATTGAATTTTAGTACACTTTTTCCATCAGTTACTAAGAGAGATCTTTGGAATTTCCAACCATGATTGTGTGTGTGTTTTTTTTTTCCTTTCCATCTTTCCACCATGTATTTTGAATTTCAGCTATTAGATTCATTCACATTTAGGATTGTTATATAGTCTTGGTGCATTAACTTCTTATCACTTTGAAACATGCCTCTTTATCCCTGTTGTTATCACTTCTTTTGAAATATACCTAATACGTTATTAATATAGCCACTTCAGCTTTTTTATAATTAGTATTTGTGGAATATGTCCTTTTCAGTCCTTCTACTTTTTCTCCACCTTTGTCTTTAATAATTAAAGGAGGGCTCTCATAGATAGTGCATAGTTTGCTTTTGATTTATAATCTAGCCTGACAGTCTCTGGACTTACATTGCGTATTTGGATCCTTTACCCTTGCAATTATCAACTTGATGGAGTCTAGTTATATTACCTTTTAATTTATTTTCTATTTTTCACTGATTTTTCAGTTTCATATTTAGGGTTTTTTAACCTTCTTTTAAATAATTGTGTAGTTTTAGTGTTTATTATTTCTATTCTGTATTCATTATATTTGTTTAATTTTTTAGTGGTTTTTCCAGGTTTGCAATATGAACCCTTAGAAGTCTATTTTCATGCTGGATGTGGTGGCTCACACCTGTATTCCCAGCACTTTGGGAGACTGAGGTGGGTGGATCGCTTGACCCCAGGAGTTCAAGACCAGCCTGGGCAACATGGTGAAACCCCAACTCTGCAAAGAAAGAAACAAAAATACTAGCCGGTTTTGGTAGCATACTCCTGTAGACCCAGCTACTGAGGAGGCTGAGGCAGGAGAATCTCTGGAGCCCAAGAGGTCAAGGCTACGGTCATCTGTGATTGTGCCTCGGCATTCCAGCCAGGGCAACAGAGCAAGACCCTGTCTCAAAAACAAAAAGTCTGCTTTCAAGTGATATTTACCAGATCATGTGTAATGTCGAATGTATAACTGCATAAAAGAATGCTTCAATTTCCTACTTCCATTTGTTCTGTTATTATTGTCACATACTTACTTCTACATGTGTTGTGTACACCACAATTTTATTATTATTGCATTAAATTAACAATCATTTTAAATAGATATGAAAAATATTGCTTGTATTTCCATTTCTAGCAGTTTACATTCTTTTTTTAGATCCTAGTTTTCATCTAATATCGTTTTACTTATACCTGGAGATGGGTGTTTGTTTATGGTCATGCAGTTCTTCTGGAATAATTTTTTTCATCTTTTGTATCTATTTCACTTTCAGTTTTTAAAGGAAATTTTTCTGACTTAGCAACTTGTTTTTTTTGCTTCTATTCATCACTTTCATAATATTGTATCATTTTTCATTTATTGTGGCTTGCATGGTTTGTTTGTTTGTTTGTTTGTTTGTTTGTTTGTTTTTGAGACGGATCCCCAGGCCAGAGTACAATGGCACAATCTTGGCTCACCGCAACCTCCACCTCCCGAATTCAAGCAATTCTCCTGCCCCAGCCTCCTGAGTAGCTGGGATTACAGGCATGCGCCACCATGCCCAGCTAATTTTGCATTTTTAGTGGAGACGAGGTTTCTCCATGTTGGTCAGACTGGTCTGGAACTCCTGCCCTCAGGTGATCCACCCACCTCGGCCTCCCAAAGTGCTGGGATTACAGGCATGAGCCATCGTGCCCAGCTGCTTGTTTTTTAAATAAATGATATTCTGCTGTCATTCTTATTTTCTTCCTTTGTATGCAACGTCTTTTTAAGCCTGCTTACTTTTACGATCTTTCTTCACTAGTTTTTAGAAATATGATAATGATGTGCTTGATGTTGCATGGTTTTATAATGTCAAATTTTTACTTTTCACCTATTAAATACCATTTGGTTATTTTTAATATCTTTTATTATCATTACATTCATGTTTTCCTTTAAATTCTTAATTATGATGAGCTTATTTATAATAGGACTTTTGAAATCCTCATGTGCTAATTCTATCAGTTGTCATCTCCAGGTGTTTTTCTGTTGACTTACTAGTCATATTTCATCATATGTGTTGTAAGTTTTTATTAGATGCTTATCAATATAGATGTTACATTAATGATTATCTTGATTTTATTGTGTTCCTTTACGTTGTTAATTCTGACAGGCATTTAAGTTGTTTGTAGATCAGATCTTTTTAAGACTTGTTTTTAAGCTTTGTTAAGGCTAGTCTGTAGGGTAGTCTTTTCTCTAACAACTGCTTAGCTCTTTCTGGTTTCTCAGTAAGGTTGAGTGTCCTGGGATCAACCATTCTGACGAGACAAAACTTGAACATATCC
The DNA here is from genome assembly GCF_024542745.1 of Macaca thibetana thibetana. Taxonomy (NCBI): domain Eukaryota; kingdom Metazoa; phylum Chordata; class Mammalia; order Primates; family Cercopithecidae; genus Macaca; species Macaca thibetana. The sequence continues at coordinate 43,746,983 of NC_065595.1, read as the reverse complement.
TTGTACTTTGTGACTTCTGGGAAGTGTTTCATTTACAACTCCCTGGTAACAATTTGAGTTTCACTCTACATATGTGCAGTCTTAGCAAAACTCAAGAAGGCTTCTGTGCTGATTACTCAACTGTTTTTCTGTGTAGCACTGTCTTTTCTAAGGATTCTGTCATGCAATTTCTGGCCACCTCAACCTCCCTGAACTCTGCAGCAATACTTCTTTGTTCTGCTTAGGATTTTTCTCACTGAACTATAGTCTGGACTGTTTATCTAAACACAAATTTATTTCCATTTTAGGACTTAGCTCATTTGTTTGCCATCTTTCAGGATCATATACGTACACTGCTTGAATATCTGAATGTATAAAATGTCAGAATATGTAAAACAACTGGTTTCAGACATTGTTCAGACCAGTTGTATATTTTGTCTAATTTTCTAATTTTTTCTACTGGGTAGATAAGTGTGTTTCTTGCTACTCCAAAATACTCCAAAATAATAATTCTAACTGAAACCATCTTTTAAATGTGTTGAATTTTAGCATACAAATTTAGTGGTATTCTTAGGAAAACAAAGGCTTTATGGAGAGGAAAGTGTATCATGGGCATAATAAGTGCATAGTAATAAAACTTATAGAGATTTCAGCATTAAATGGTTTTTGCTGTTTTAAAGAAGGTATAATAGGAAAAAAAGGTATATAATCTTCTGGGCCAAAAAGTACTTAAATGGGAAAATTTAGGGAAAGAGAAACTATACTTTTATCAGATTTGTTGTAACTTGTAATTAAAGAGAGCCCAAATTGATATATAATAGGAGTCTTGTAAAGTATTTATTTTGAGAGCCTAAGATAATAAAATGGAATTAAGAGTTGAATAAGAACTACAGAAACAGATTTGTTTTCTGAAATATTGGCTCTCAGGCTGGGAATCAAACTTCATGGTTTTACTCTAGGTTAAGTTCCTTTGGGCAAGTCCTTTAGCTTTTTAACATTTCCTTATTTGAATTAGAGTTAACTCTTAATACAAAAAACCTTGAGTTCACCCAGTAGAAAGTGCTTTCATCAGATATATCTCATTTGCTTTTTTTATGGTACAGTGCTTTGTAAAAATCTATTAATACTCTTAAATAACAAAGAAATATGAAACGTAGTTACTAACAGTTTAAAAATGCTCTGCATTCCAATGGTTTCTTTGTATTCTTGTCATAAATACATTTGGCCTTGAAATAAAAGCAAATTCAGATGAACTAGGAAGTAAAGCATTCAGTCAATATTGTGAAACAAAAGAGCAATATGAGGTAATGTGGTACTGTGCAGGACTAAAAGGCACATTGAAAAGTAATGGATACAAAATGTGAATAGAGAGGAAAGCATAAGAATTAGAAAGGACTCCATGTGATTTTCTTTTATTAGTTACCTATAGACCACCACATAAGACCTTTAAGGAAAAGGTAATTTATTGACAGAGGGTATTTACTTTAATGGGAAAGAATTATTTGTTCCAGTATTCTCAAAAGGATAATTGGTGATAGGTATGTAGATATAGACCAGTCATAGGGGAGGAGGCCAGAGCAGGAAAGGAAATTGTGTGCACCTCATTGTATCAGGTGAGGAACTGAAAACATCTGAAGTGAATGCTTACCTCCCATACCCAGGTAGAATCCATCATGATGCCAGAAGGTATTTGCTAGTGCAGTGGTTCTCAAAATGTGGTCCCCAGTCCAGCAGCATCAGCGTCACCTGGGCACTTTTGAAAAATGCAAATCCTCAGGCCCTACTCCATATCTACTAAATTAGAAAGTCTGGAGGTGGAGCCCAGATATATGCATTTTAGCAAACCTTCCAGCTGAGTTTCATGAACACAAAAGTTTGAGAACCTCTGTGCTAGTGTAATGGAGATGTCATCTGTTATTCAAATTGCTGGTGAGTCCTTTACATGCAGTTTTATGAATGTATTTTCCAAAATTATCTATCTCCTTGGGGCAGATAGGATTAGAAATATTTTCTATCAAAAGAAATGACCAGTGTGCTTAAATAACACAGCACTAGAAAATTAAGAAGAGTCTCCAAGATAGAAAATAAGCAAAACTCAGCTTCATGTCCACGGGTCTTCCCATATTATACTTTCATCCATTCTTGTATGATGTGATTTTTTTCTGAGCTTGATCTATGTTGATAAGATTTAAACTAATTTTGGTTTGGTTTAAGATAATCAAATACACTGTTTTCAGCACACACAAAAAAAGAGTCCTTTAAGCTTAAAAGGGTTATAAAACCAGTTTGAAATGTATTAAAGTGAGATTTTTATCAATACAACTTTTTCTGACTTAATTGTTACTCTTGTTTTTCTCTCTCCTCCTTTCTTTCTTCTACTCCTCACTGTTCTCTTTCATTCCTTACTACTTCTCCATGGCACCTAAGCTTTCTCTCCTGCCTTTGCCTCAAATCAAAGTATGCCTTCAGAGAAGATAATTCTATGTTTAAAGTCAGATATAGATTTAAGAATAGTAGAAAGGTATTATCTGAATGGCTACCTTTGTTGTCCCAGTAATGGCCAAAAAAGGGTCACGTTCTTATGTAAGCATTTGATTATAGATACTCTTGGTGCTGCCTTGCTTCTTTGCTCAGAAAACTGCTCTGAAAGAAACCACACTTGGTTTGAGTTTTTTCTGGAGCATTGAAAGGTAACATTGTTACATCCAAATGTAATGACTTATAGGAAAGAAGCGGTTTGTCCTGACCTTCTCTCTGTAAGAGAAAGTTTTTGTTCACAAAGTAATTTTAAAAAGACTGGACTAGGGTTTCATTTAAATCACTGTATCATTAGGACTTAGCTACTAAGCCTGATATAGACCCTGAATGCTGTCTATCTTTATTGAAGTTGTGCCAGTCTACCTAGGTGAGACTGATTGGTAGAAGCCTTTTACATACAACTCATTTGGACAGATGGTCTATATTAAACAGATCATAACTTTTTGGCATGCACAGCTATTCTATACAATTTGAGTTGATTAGTTCTTGTTGAGACATGCAGAAACATGAAGACTGTTGCCAATAAGCCTGGTCCATGCTCACGGCCACCTGCTCTTTTTATTTGGGGTCATTGCCTGGGCTGTCCTCATAGTTTAAATGCCCAAAGGCCACCCTCTTTCCACATGAAAAGTGAGTTCAGCTTTGTGTTGTTTACATGCGCGCGCACACGCACACACACACCTGAAGTCACATTTTAGGACAGTTTTCCATGAGCAGGGCCTCCCATTTTCTGGTTCACATTTAGTCTAGATTAAAGAACTAATTTATTTTTTGTGCTCTTCAAGCTGTTGCAAATAACAAAATAGCTTGATCATCCTAATTATGACATCAGCCAAAATATGCTGAAGAGTTATACCTCACAATGATATACAGACCCTAAGAAACCAAAAAATATTCTTGTAACTTTATGAATTTTCATCATCACTCACTCTTAGCAGTAAAGAAAGCAACATCTGGCCCAGTATTTGAAGTGCTTGTATTTTCTGTTGTGTTTAGTTAACTAAATAACTTTATTTATTTTTACCTGTTTTCTACAAACTCTATTGTTCATTGGTTATATATTGCCATAAGTATTATATAGGGACTTGTATAAAAAATCTCTCCTCAAATCAAATGACTTTTCAGCTAATCGACTCTAAAAGGCCCATCTGAAATGAGATAAAGTTGAAGGGTTGATCTCTCACATTAATGACAGGTTACATATCTTAGTAAGTGGGATCTTGTAAGAATGGCAGAAAGAAATCCTAAGGCAAGTACCAGAGGCCATAAGGGTTCATTTAGTTACTATAATTCACCCCAATTACCCTTCATCAAATAGCTCTATTTTTATTGTCTTTATACTACTTACCATTGGCCTCGTAATTTAGTTTTTTACTTGTCTCTTTCCACTAGAATATGGGTTTTTATTAGAGCAGGCTGTTTGTCTTCACTGATGATTCTACAATACCTAGAACACACTTTATAGATGTTCAGTATCCAGTAAATATTACTAAATATATGAAAGAAGGTTGTCTTTGGCCAGGCATGGTGGTTCATGCCTGTAATCCCAGCACTTTGGGAGGCCAAGGCAGGTGGATCACCTGAGGGCAGGAGATCGAGACCAACCTGGCCAATGTGGTGAAACCCCATCTCCATCCTCCACCCTAATCTTTTTAATATGCAAATGGGTTTTCTACCTGACCAGACCATGTTGTCTGCTCCTTACTATACACATGGTTGAGAAAAGGGAAGATGGGCCAGGCACTGTGGCTCACACCTGTAATCCCAGCACTTTGGGAGGCCGAGGCGGACTGATCACGAGAGGTCAGGAGATCGAGACCATCCTGGCTAGCACAATGAAACCTGGTCTCTACTAAAAATACAAAAATTAGCCGGGCGTGGTGACACACCCCTATAGTCCCAGCTACTCGGGAGGCTGAGGCAGGAGAATGGCATGAACCCAGGAGGCAGAGGTTGCAGTGAGGTGAGATTGTGCCACTGCACTCCAGCCTGGGTGGCAGAGTGAGACTCTATCTCAAAAAAACAAAAAAAAAAAAAAAGAAAGAAAAGAAAAGGGAAGATGGCTGCCATGTCAAATATGCCTAGCCCACAGGTAGCCTTTTTCTATTGGCACAGCTGCTGGAATTTACCTATGCAAGCTTTTAGCTTGCTTATCTATGCTTGCAGCTTGATTTTTCAGGCTGCTTTTTGTTTGGGAAGAAATGACTTGGGGCTGCTTTTTATAAAAAAGGAAACCTTACCAAGGACTTCCTTACCCTCACTATCTGCCTAAATAATTTATTTTTAACTCCTATATCAGAAGTCTTACACTTCTTTAGTTAACTTTGTTCATATAAATGTTATTCATTTTGATGCTATTCTGAATCTAATTTTCTTAATTTTATTTTCAGATCATTTATAGTTAGTATATTAAAATATAATTGATGTTTGTGTAAGATTCTTATAGTTAGTATATAAAAATATAATTGATGTTTGTATAATTGATCTTGTAGTCTGTGACCTTGCTGAACTTATTATTTGAGTCGTTTTGTTTTGTTTGTAGATTTCTTAGGAGTTTCTACATAAAGGATATGTTATGGCACCTGTGAATACAATGTTTTACCTTCTTTTCATAATGTATGTCTTTTTTTTCTTGCCTTATTGCACTGAATAGAACTTTTAGTACAGTGTTGACCAGAAGACATAAGAATACACATATGTGTTTTGTTTCGGATCTTGGAGGAAAAGCATTGTCTTTTACCATTTCACCATTAAGTACATTAAGTGAAACATACAGCTGCAGATTTTTTATAGATTATCTTGTAATTGAGAAGGTTATCTTTCTTCCTAGTTTTTTGACAGTCTTTATCATAAGTAAATGTTGAATTTTGTTAGATGCTTTTTCTGTTTCATGGAGATGATCTTTTGGTTTTGGGGTTTTGCTCTTCATTTTCCTTATACATTGCATGAATTGGTTGATAGTAAACTAACCTTACATTTCTGGAATAATCTTCACTTGATCATTGTATATAAGTCCTTTTATCTTATATGGGATTTCATTTGCTAATATTTTGTTGACGGTTTTTAGGTCTACATTCCTAGGAGTATATTGGTCCTTGTTTTCATGTGAGATCTTTGTATATTTTTGGTATTACGGTAATAGTTGTCTCATATAATATGTTTAACAGTATTTCCTCCTCTATTTTCTGCAAATTTATGAATGATTGTTGTTAATTCTTTAAATATTTGATAGAATTAACTAGTAAAGACAACTAGGTCTGAGTTTCTTTTGTGGAAATGTTTTTTCAATACCAATTCAGTTTTTTCTTTGAGGTTCCATTAGGTTTTTTTTGTTTTTGTTTTTGTTTTAAATATTTTTTTGAGATAGAATCTCGCTCTGTTGCCAGGCTGGAGTACAGTGGCACAATCTCGGCGCACTGCAACCTTCGCCTCCAGGGTTCAAGCACTTCTGCCTCAGCCTCTCAAGTAGCTGGGACTACAGTCACACGTCACCACGCTCAGCTAATTTTTGTATTTTTAGTAGAGATGGGGTTTCACCATGTTGGCCAGGATGGTCTCAATCTCTTGACCTTGTGATCCGCCCACCTCGGCCTCCCAAAGCATTGAGATTACAGGCATGAGCCACCGCACCCGGCCTATTAGTTTTTTATGTTTAACAGATTATAACAAACTTAGCAGCTTTTTCATATATTATCAATTAATTGTCTAGTTCTGTAGGTCAGAAGTCCAGTTGAGCTTCACTGGGTTCTCCATTGGGTAGTACAGACCTGAAATGTAGGTGTCTGTTAGACTGGTCTCTTATTTGGACACTCTTGGGAAGAATCTGCTTTCAAGCTCATTCAGGTTTTGGCAAAATTCAGTTCCTTGCAACGTAGGGCTGAGGTCTGCTTCTTCCATGTAAGGGCCACTCTCATCTTAATAGAGGCTGCACACATTTCTCCACACCTGGCCCCCACCATTAAGCCAGCAATAGCATGTCAAATCCTTCGTATGCTTCAAATCTCATTGACTTCCCCTTTTGCCACCACTCTTAGAAAACTTTTCTTTTAAGGGCTTGTGTGATTAGATTAGGCCATTCTGAATGATCTTTTTTTTTGCCATGTGATGCAGTATAATTATGGTTAGTAGCACCAAAGGTGAAGAGCATGTAGTCCATCTTAAAATTTTGACTACTTATGAGTCTATTCAGATTTTCTATATTTTTGAGTCAATTTCAGTAACTTATCTTCTATTAGTAATCTGTTTCATCTAAGTTGTCTGATCTGTTGCCATGTATTTTTCATAGTATTTATTTTAATTTCAATAAGGTCAGCAGTCTGACTTTATGGTCTCCTCTTCAATTCCTGATTTTAGTAATCTGTATCTTGTTTTATTTTATTAATAAGTATAACTAAAAGTTTGTCAACTGTGTTAATCTTTTCCAAAACTAACTTTGGATTTCATTGATTTTTTTCCAGTTTTGTTTTTGCTTTCTCTAATAATTTTTATTTTCTCTCCTGCTTGCTTTGGTTTTACTTTGTTCTTCTTTTTCTAGTTTCTTAATTCAGAAGCTTATGTTACTGACTTGAGTCTTTTTTATTCCTTTTCTGATATAGATATTTAAAGCTATAAATCTGCTTTGGCTGCACTAAATATTAATTTTGATATTCATTGTTTTTGTTTTTACTCAGTGAAAATATTTTCTTCCTTTCCCTTTGACTTCCTTTTCAATTCATGATTTTAGATGTATATTAATTGTCAAATATTTGGGGATTTTTCCAAAATGTTGTTGTTGATTTCTGATTTAAATCTATAATGATTGGAGAATATATTTTCTGTGATTTCAATTCTTTTAAATTTGTTAATTTTTAACAAATTTGTTAATTTTAAAAAAATTAAAAATTTTAAAGACTATTTTATATGTTATTAAAAATAATGTGTATTATGCTATTGCTGGATAGAGCATTCTGTAGATGTCAGTTAAGTCAAGTTGATTAATAGTATTGTTCAAATCTTTTATATCTTTGCTGATTTTTTGTTCAGTTGTTCCAGCAAGTATTGAAAATGGTATATTGAAGTCTGATGCTTGTTATTATAAAATTGTTTCTTTTTCAGTTTTGTCAATTTTTATTTCATGTGCCTTGGGACTCAGTTGTTAGACTTACATATATTTATAATTATTACGTCTTTCTTATTAATTTACTGTTTTATCAGTATGAAATCACCTTCTTCATATATAATAATGTTTCAAGCTTAAAGTTTGATATTAGTATAACTACTTCATTTCTCTTGTATTTACTATTTGAATGATGTATCTTTCTCCATCATTTTACTTCAAGTTATTTATGTGTGAATCTGAAATGTATTACGGACCACGTACATTTGGACCTTCATATTTTATCTAGTTTGACAATCTTTGTCTTTTGGTTGAATGACTTAATTTGTTTGCTTTCAATGTAATTGTGATATGGTTGGATTTATGTCCTCCATTTTGCTGTTTTATTTTCTCTATGCCCATGGATGTCTTACTCTTGTACTCCTTCCTTACTGCCTTTTTTGTGTTCATGTTTGTGTGTGTGTGTGTATACATTTTGTATAACATTTAAATTCCTTGACTGTTTTTTGGTGCTTCTAAAAATCATTGCTTTAAGGATTGCAATATGCTTTTTAACCTATTACAGTCTTCTTAAGGTGAATATCAACAGTATTCCAATAAAATACAAACTTTGTTCCAGTGTAACATTTACTCCTCTATTTGTTGTGCTGTTATTTTCATACAGATAATATTTTTATGTTTTGTTAATTTCATTTTCTGAGATAGGGTCTTGCTCTGTCACCCAGGCTGGGGTGCAGTGGTGCAATCACAGCTTCAACTTCCCAGAGTCAGGTGATTCTGCCACCTCAGCCTCCAAGTAGGTGGGACTACAGACATGCACCACCACACTTAGCTAGTTTTTTTTTTCTTTGTAGAATTGGGTTTTTGCCATGTTGCTCAGGCTGGTCTCAAAATTCTGGGCTCAAGTGATGCACCCAGCTTTACCTCCCAAAATTCTGGGATTGCAAGGATGAGCCACTGCACCTAGCCATATGTTTATGTTTTAATCCCAACAATACTGTTTTATATTTAATGATTTTATGTAATTGTCTTATAAGGTAATTAAGAATTCATATACACCTTTCCCTACAAGATGATGTTTTCTGGTATTCATTATTTCTGTAGACTCAAGTAATTGGTGTAATTTCTTTCTAACCTAAAAGATTTTGTTCAGCGTTTCTTATAAAGGTAGGTCTACCAGCAGCCACTCTTTCAGTCTTTTGTCATTAGTTTATTTTGTTTTTAGATATGTGGATGTCTATTTTGCCTTCATGCCTTCATTTTTGAAGATTCGTTTTGCTGGATATAAAATTCTTAGCTGACAGTTTATTTTTTTCAGAACTTTGAATATGTCATCCCACTGGCTTTTGGCTTCATTGTTTCTCGTAAGATGTTAGCTGTTAAATATAATGTTCTCTGTGTGTGAAGAGTCATTTCCCTTGCTCCTTTGGAGAATTTCTCATTGTCTTAGCTTTAGATAGTTTGACCAGGACTTATCTAGGTGTGGATCTCTTTGTGTTTATCCTACTTACAATTTGTTGAGCTTCTTGGATGTGCCGATTAATGTTTTTCTAGTCAAAATTAGGATATTTTTGACTATAACTTTTCCAAATATTTTTCTGATGCTTCATCTCTCTCCTCTTCTTCTGGCACTCCCGTTTCATGTATCTAGATATGCTTTGTCTCCCACAGGTCTCTGAGACTGTTAGCTTTTATCATTCTTTTTCTTTCTACTCTTTAGATTAAATAATCTCTACTGATCTGTTTTTAAGTTCACTGATTCTTCTGCTGTTGAGACCACCTTCTGAAGTTTGCACTTTTTGTACTTTTCAATGCTAGCATTTCCATTTGGGTCTTTGTTGTAAAAATAAAAATTCTGTCTCTTTATTGAGATTGTTTGTGGCCATTGTTATACTTACCTTTAATTCTTAAAATGTTTTCTTTTAGGTCTTTCAACACATTTATTATAGCTGCTTTGAAGTTTTTCTTTACAAGTCCAATATTTGGGCCCCCTCAGAAACAGTTTCAGTTTCTATTGATTGGCTTTTTTCCCCCCCAGTCTGGGTCACTCTTTTCTGTTTCTTTGCAATTCTTTTAATTTTTTATTTGAAAACTGGACATTTGATGTAATATATTATGGCATCTTAGGCTTCTGATACTTTCTCTTGAAAGTTGTTATTGCTGTTGTTTTGTTGTTTTAGTGACTCACCTGGATTCATTCTGTGCAGTTTGTCTCCCCTGCAACATATGTTCACTGATGTAACTACTCAACCTTTTTTTTTTAAGCCTAGCTTCATAGAGGATTGCCCTGAGTCAGCATAGCTTAATTTGAAAACAGATGATTATTGTTAATACATTTTGCTCTAATAACTCAGGTCATTCTGGCTTCAACCCTTTGTCACTGGTCCTGTCTGTGAGTTGAGCAATGCCTTTACTTTCTGGTCTTCCTTCTCATGTCTTCTCTGTATTTGAGCAAGATAATCATGTTCAAACAGAGACACTTAGATAATTAAGGCCCTCTTTTAGTCTATAGTGAATGTGGACACAGACTTGAGCATGTATACCTCCTTCTATGCCACCTAGTATATAGGAAGCTTATCAAGACACTGTGTTGCTGTCTCATTCCCCAGTGTCCTTGTTAAATATCTGACTGCCAGACACCTACTTGCCCCATCCAGTCAGTTCTACTATAAGGTGACTTATGTATTTCTAAAAGTAACCATGGTATGCAAAATCATAATAAAAACTCAGGGTTTGTGGGGGAAAATACCATATTTTAAGATATCTCACATGTCAAACATTGAGTGTAATAGTGTTGATTTTTAATTTAACAAACCATGGACCAAATACTTCAAGTTTTTGCTTCCCAACTTTACTTAAAGCTCTGTTTAGCCTTCACTTTTTGAGGTTGGGTTTGAGGGAATTCAGATCATTGTTTGATTATAATGTAATTGTTTTATTATAATTCTAGGGAATTTTAGACTGTTGATTCAGAGTATTCCTTTTCATCTTTGTCAAGATTTATAATGGTAGTTCCTGCAATTATGGGGAATGCAGACATTTTTTTCAAGAACAGTAACTATGGATCCTATCCGTCATCTCTCTTCCTTTATTCAGAGTTGGAGCTCATAGGAACATGGTAAAGGAAAGGAGTATATTCAGGTCTCCTATAGGATGACATATGTATTTCTAAAAATAACCAAACTCTGCAAAACCACATAGTAAAAAACACAAGGCTTGTGTGGGAAATGATATCGGGCCAAACAACTCAAAATTTTAGGCTGGGCACTGTGGCTCATGTCTGTAATCCCAGCACTTTGGGAGGCCAAGGCAGGTGGATCACGAGGTCAGGAGTTCAAGACCAGCCTGGCCAAGATACTGAAACCTTGTCTCTACTAAAAATACAAAAAAGTTTAGCTGGGCATGGTGGCACACAGCTGTAATCCCACCTATTCGGGAGTCTGAGGCAGAGAATTTCTTTTTTTTTTTTTTTTTAATTTATTTATTATTATTATACTTTAAGTTGTAGGGTACATGTGCATAACGTGCAGGTTTGTTACATATGTATACTTGTGCCATGTTGGTGTGCTGCACCCATCAACTTGTCATTTATATCAGGTATAACTCCCAATGCAATCCCTCCCCCCTTCACCCTCCCCACGACAGGCCCAGGTGTGTGATGTTCCCTTTCCTGAGTCCAAGTGATCTCATTGTTCAGTTCCCACCTATGAGTGAGAACATGCGGTGTTTGGTTTTTCTGTTTCTTGTGATAGTTTGCTAAGAATGATGGTTTCCAGCTGCATCCATGTCCCTACAAAGGACACAAACTCATCCTTTTTTATGGCTGCATAGTATTCCATGGTGTATATGTGCCACATTTTCTTAATCCAGTCTGTCACTGATGGACATTTGGGTTGATTCCAAGTCTTTGCTATTGTGAATAGTGCTGCAATAAACATACGTGTGCATGTGTCTTTATAGCAGCATAATTTATAATCCTTTGGGTATATACCCAGTAATGGGATGGCTGGGTCATATGGTACATCTAGTTCTAGATCCTTGAGGAATCACCATACTGTTTTCCATAATGGTTGAACTAGTTTACAATCCCACCAACAGTGTAAAAGTGTTCCTATTTCTCCACATCCTCTCCAGCACCTGTTGTTTCCTGACTTTTTAATGATCACCATTCTAACTGGTGTGAGATGGTATCTCATTGTGGTTTTGATTTGCATTTCTCTGATGGCCAGTGATGATGAGCATTTTTTCATGTGTCTGTTGGCTGTATGAATGTCTTCTTTTGAGAAATGTCTGTTCATATCCTTTGCCCACTTTTTGATGGGGTTGTTTGTTTTTTTCTTGTAAATTTGTTTGAGTTCTTTGTAGGTTCTGGATATTAGCCCTTTGTCAGATGAGTAGATTGCAAAAATTTTCTCCCATTCTGTAGGTTGCCTGTTCACCCTGATGGTAGTTTCTTTTGCTGTGCAGAAGCTCTTTAGTTTAATTAGATCCCATTTGTCAATTTTGGCTTTTGCTGCTGTTGCTTTTGGTGTTTTAGACATGAAGTCTTTGCCCATGCCTATGTCCTGAATGGTACTACCTAGGTTTTCCTCTAGGATTTTTATGGTATTAGGTCTAACATTTAAGTCTCTAATCCATCTTGAATTAATTTTCGTATAAGGAGTAAGGAAAGGATCCAGTTTCAGCTTTCTACTTACGGCTAGCCAATTTTCCCAGCACCATTTATTAAATAGGGAATCCTTTCCCCATTTCTTGTTTCTCTCAGGTTTATCAAAGATCAGATGGCTGTAGATGTGTGGTATTATTTCTGAGGACTCTGTTCTGTTCCATTGGTCTATATCTCTGTTTTGGTACCAGTACCATGCTGTTTTGGTTACTGTAGCCTTGTAGTATAGTTTGAAGTCAGGTAGCGTGATGCCTCCAGCTTTGTTCTTTTGACTTAGGATTGTCTTGGAGATGCGGGCTCTTTTTTGGTTCCATATGAACTTTAAAGCAGTTTTTTCCAATTCTGTGAAGAAACTTATTGGTAGCTTGATGGGTATGGCATTGAATCTATAAATTACCTTGGGCAGTATTGCCATTTTCACGATATTGATTCTTCCTATCCATGAGCATGGTATGTTCTTCCATTTGTGTGTGTCCTCTTTTATTTCACTGAGCAGTGGTTTGTAGTTCTCCTTGAAGAGGTCCTTTACATCCCTTGTAAGTTGGATTCCTAGGTATTTTATTCTCTTTGAATCAATTGTGAATGGAAGTTCATTCCTGATTTGGCTCTCTGTTTGTCTGTTACTGGTGTATAAGAATGCTTGTGATTTTTGCACATTAATTTTGTATCCTGAGACTTTGCCGAAGTTGCTTATCAGCTTAAGGAGATTTTGGGCTGAGACAATGGGGTTTTCTAAATATACAATCATGTCATCTGCAAACAGGGACAATTTGACTTCTTCTTTTCCTAACTGAATACCCTTGATTTCTTTCTCTTGCCTAATTGCCCTAGCCAGAACTTCCAACACTATGTTGAATAGGAGTGGTGAGAGAGGGCATCCCTGTCTTGTGCCAGTTTTCAAAGGGAATTTTTCCAGTTTTTGCCCATTCAGTATGATATTGGCTGTGGGTTTGTCATAAATACCTCTTATTATTTTGAGGTACATTCCATCAATACCGAATTTATTGAGCGTTTTTAGCATGAAGGGCTGTTGAATTTTGTCAAAAGCCTTTTCTGCATCTATTGAGATAATCATGTGGTTCTTGTCTTTGGTTCTGTTTATATGCTGGATTATGTTTATTGATTTGCGAATGTTGAACCAGCCTTGCATCCCCGGGATGAAGCCCACTTGATCATGGTGGATAAGCTTTTTGATGTGTTGCTGAATCTGGTTTGCCAGTATTTTATTGAGGATTTTTGCATCAATGTTCATCAGGGACATTGGTCTAAAATTCTCTTTTTTTGTTGTGTCTCTGCCAGGCTTTGGTATCAGGATGATGTTGGCCTCATAAAATGAGTTAGGGAGGATTCCCTCTTTTTCTATTGATTGGAATCGTTTCAGAAGGAATGGTACCAACTCCTCCTTGTACCTCTGGTAGAATTCAGCTGTGAATCCATCTGGTCCTGGACTTTTTTTGGTTAGTAGGCTATTAATTATTCCCCCAGTTTCAGAGCCTGCTATTGGTCTATTCAGGGATTCAACTTCTTCCTGGTTTAGTCTTGGAAGAGTGTAAGTGTCCAGGAAATTATCCATTTCTTCTAGATTTTCCAGTTTATTTGCGTAGAGGTTTTTATAGTATTCTCTGATGGTGGTTTGTATTTCTGTGGGGTCGGTGGTGATATCCCCTTTATCATTTTTTATTGTGTCTATTTGATTCTTCTCTCTTTTCTTCTTCATTAGTCTTGCTAGTGGTCTGTCAATTTTGTTGATCTTTTCAAAAAACCAGCTCCTGGATTTATTGATTTTTTGGACGGTTTTTGTGTCTCTATCTCCTTCAGTTCTGCTCTGATCTTAGTTATTTCTTGCCTTCTGCTAGCTTTCGAATGTGTTTGCTCTTGCTTCTCTAGTTCTTTTAATTGCGATGTTAGAGTGTCAATTTTAGATCTTTCCTGCTTTCTCTTGTGGGCATTTAGTGCTATAAATTTCCCTCTACACACTGCTTTAAATGTGTCCCAGAGATTCTGGTATGTTGTATCTTTGTTCTCATTAGTTTCAAAGAACATCTTTATTTCGAGGCAGAGAATTTCTTAAACCCAGAGGCGGAGGTTGCAGTGAGCCGAGATTGCACCACTGCACTCCACCTGGGCAACAGAGTAAGACTCCATCTCAAAAAAAAAAAAATTTAAAGCAACACTTTAAAAAAATAAGAATCTAATAAAAATAGCAGCAAGGTTTCACACTTGTTAAATGTTAAAAAATAAATACAATAAATATGTATACACTATCAGTATGACAGTCCACCTTGAAATAGACTTGAAGTTTTCTTAAGTGGGTATAATAAGAGTTGTATCTTGTAAGTTATTGTCAAGTAGTGGAAGTTGGGTTTTCAGAAAGAAGAAGGAAAGTTATAATATCATATATGGAAGATTGACCTGGGTTAGGAGTTAGCACTAAAAATCTCAGTAAGAATTCTTTTGTCCTTAATTCCTGAGGGATATTTTTTTGAGTTTGAAATAGAGGTCTTTTGAGGTACACCTTTTTAATAAATACCTGTTTTAACAAAATTGAAAATTTAATCCAATGTGTAGCCTTCTTCAATTAACTCCTATATCACTGCTGGAAATTTTTTGCAACTTCTCGGCTACACTTGTAGCCATACCAAGCAGCTATAGTGCTGTTTGAAACCAGTAGTCCAGCTATTACTAGCATGAAAAGGAGCCACGTCTACAACATTAGTGATTTACATTTAAGGTCTTTCTGTATAAATAGTGCTTCCTTTTTGTGAAATCAGTTATTTTGCTCTTTGGTCTTCATTTCCAGTGCTTACCAAGCATTCCATTTCTTGTTTTTTTTTTCTTTAGGCTGTTTTCTTTTTTAAAAAATTTTTGTTCTGCAAGTTTCCATCATCTCGTAGGCTGTTTTCTTATTGACTTTATAGCACTTGAAGTTGTATCAGTCATAATCTTAAAACAAATTTTTGCTGAGTTGCCTGATAATCCTCAATGCAGATTCCTTAATGTTTATTGCTCAAGAGATATCAGATTCTCTTGTTTCTTTCAGAATACTTTACTATTTCAGGCTTCTCAATATTTGAAGCTTTCCTTTTACATGTACTGTTTGATGGTTTTGACCAAGATGTTCAGGCATTTGGGAGATGTTAATTGAGTATTTTCTTATATTCCAAAGTTCACAAATGTTGAATAGCATGGTATGACTTTGTAGTATAACACATGTGAGGAACCGAGATAAATGTTGGTTGTTTCAGATGTGCATATTTGTAAATTCCACTGTGGCTCACATCAGGTGGGTGCAAGTCTATGTGTTCACCTAGTGTTTTGCACAAAAAGAATTGTGTTTAAGCAAACATGAAATTTGCATTGTGTTCAGATTTTTACCGAATATGTGAATCATGTTGAAACAGGTCCACCTTTTCAGAACAATGTTACACCTGAACTGAATATATTCTAGATAATTTAGGTCAGTGCATCCCAAACTAACTTGTCTGTGGTGAAGGGCTATGTTTGGGTTTTTTTGTTTGTTTATAATCTTCATGGACTGAAACTTTTGTAAAAATTTTTATTAATAATTTCAACAGCCATAAATTATATTTCAGTAAACAGTTTGGCTGTTATTATTGAGAAAAATGACTAACTCAGTCAGGGACTGAATGAATTTAATGTGTGATGTTAGTTTTTATGAGGGCTTTTCTATTTTTTTTATTTTATTCTTAGATGGCTTTTCAGGAGACCCATCTGAAAGCCTTGGGTTTTTAAACAGGTTCTCTCTTTCTTGGTAAGCCCTGAAATCCAAATATTGTTTCCAAAGCTCCTCTTGGCTCCTCCACTAGCACTTCTTTTACATTTTAAATTAAATTTCATTTAAAATGTCTTGAACAGAAAAGCAACGACTAATGTTAATGTCATCTTTTTTTGTTTACCTTCTGTCTGAAATCTTTGCTGTTTCCTGTTCTCAACACCTTGGTAACACTTCAGTGCCTTCAAACTAATTTAAAAAAAAAATTCCTGTCATTCATTCTTGCAGGAAGAATGCAAAAATTGCATTTTTATCCACAATAGATTCTGCCTAAACATTTTGAGAATTTTGCTCTCCTAGACCCTGAAGAAATTGTATAGAGTACTTAATCAACAAATTTTAGAAAGGTTGTTGGTGCCTGCTTTTTACATAAAAAGGTAGTTCCAGCCAGGCGCGGTGGCTCACACAGGTAATCCCAGCACTTTGGAAGGCCAAGACGGGTGGATCACCTGAGGTCAGTAGTTCGAGACCAGCGTAGCCAACACGGTGAAACCCCGTCTCTACTAAAAATACAAAAAATTAGCTGGGCGTGATGGCACATGCCTATAGTCCCAGCTACTCAGGAGGCTGAGGCAGGAGAAACACTTGAACCGAGATCACGCCACTGCACTCCAGCCTGGGTGGCAGTGAGTGGTTCCTTTTTATGCCTTGGCAAGGTATCTACCATCTGCCTAATCTCCTGAATCTCCAAAAATTGTTCAATATAACTTACAGATCGGAACACTTTAATTTTAATACAATTTCAGTTTAGGCTGTTAGTTTTGTGGTCTATTTTAGGCCTTCCTTCTTGTCTTCTACTATCTCTCCGTGTAAACTTCATGTTTTGATTCTTTTGGGTACTGAAATAATTTGCCCTTTATTATTTCATTTCCTTCCACTGCCCATCACTTGGCTCTTTGGCCATCTGCTATATTGGGTGGGCATAAGAAATTAAAAGTGAAACTTCTTCCATAGCACTGACACCGTTTTTATACTGGCTCCTTCCTAAAATTTTGGCTGCATCTAATTGCCATTGCCCTGTTCACTAAGCTCTGGACTCCCTAGAGTTCACCCTACACATTTATTTTCATCATCCCTGTCTTCAACTAATATTTTCCACTCTGCCAGAAATGTCCTATACCTTACACCCTCACAAATACCTTTATTATTAACCTCAATTTGTCTTCCAAAATTTCGCATAAATGTCAACTCTACTATGAAACTTTTTCAACTTCCCTGCCCTCACTAAAGGCAAAACTAATTCCCCTACTGCTGCTCTTTACATGTAGCACTCTTGATAGACTTTATCACATAACATGGTTTTTCCATTTTGCCAAAATTTGAGGGCTGTGAGGGTTGGGACTCTGATTTACCAAGCCTGACACCTAACACAGTATCTGGCAGATACTTTCAGATCCCCATCCTGCCTGCTTATCTCAAGGTGGCAACCTGTTCTTTTGGATAAAATTTTAAAGAGGGAGTATAATAACACCGAATGTGTTTATTCGTAATATTTTTGTTATGCATACTACTCCCTTATAATGTCAGACAAATAGACAAGTTTGGCCTTTGGCTGTAAAACTTTTGGCTATTCCTATGTACCTTCCATTTAATAACTTGAAAAAAATCATTCCTTCCAAAATGTCCAGCAACGTAATCCTTTCTTTTCCTATTTAGTCCTAGAGTAGCACTCAAATCAGTGAACAGAAGGAAAATATTTATTTTTAAGTATTTTTGAATGGCTATAAGACTGTGTTTGTTTGGTAGTATCTTTTCACACATTGGATAACGACATTAACTGAAAAAGGATTTAGGGGAAAATGCAATTAACTTTACATTTTCTAAAGCCTTGCTTGTCCCAGATTTCCATAAATCTCTCTTCTGAATGTAATGCTGTATGTCTCCAAATGTTCTATCCTTCTTTATGGTGTGAGAGTCACTTATGTTAAGGCTGATTTTTTTTTAACAACTCAATCAAAGTAGGAGTCCTGAGGCAGTTGCCTTTTATTCAAGTATTATGTCTTACAACCTATTTGCCTATCCTTACTCTAGGTTGATACAGCACATATTTTTTTAGTTGTCCAATACAATCTCTAGTTTTAAACCCTTTTCATGGAACATTGTAGAAGATAATATAATAATGTGTGCCTTATGTTTAAATTCTCATCTCAAAAACAAAAATTGCCCTAGCAATTTTCTAATTTAATGATCTAAACTAAAAAGCCTATTTTTATGGCCTCTGTTTAAGACAGTTGAAATTTTCCTTGTGTTCATAGAACTTTTTATCCGTCTTTAGGCACTTAGACTGAGAAATTATAAACTGTGAGTGGCTGCTGGAATATACTAAATACATTTTAAGATAAGTTACCTATTAAGTTCCTTAGGATACAAGTTAGTCCATTTAGCTGTTGCTGCTCCTGCTTCCTGCTTGTTGGTTCATTCAACAAATATTCATTAATTTAAGTGTCTTTTAATTGTAAAGAATGGTGTTATTGAAATATGAGGTTGATAGAACATTTTCTTTATCACCCAAGTTCCATACAGTATATTGGAGAGGGGCCAAAATCTATGTAAAAGCCATTATTTATTATGCATTGTGCACTTGCTGTCTCTTATTGAGGATAAAGCAATGAATAAAACATACATGGTCTGTGCCCTCAAAGAGTTCACAGTTTAAGAGAACTGTAAATAAATGCTTAAACATCACAAGGAAAGTTAGAGATGTGAAAACAGCTAACACTTAACTATCTTGGAACAGGGTGAAATAAGTTCAACAATAAAGGAATGAAGTGCTCCTTGTGTGCCTGGGAAGGCACAACTAGTCTGAACTGAGGATGTAGGAAAACCACAATGGAGGGAAATGATGCCAACTCAGTATTGAATCATGAGTAGAACTTCAAAGAATAGAAAAAGAAGTTAGGACATTTGAGCACTAGGAAACTCATTTTATTTTTATTTCTAAATAAAGTATCTTCTCTTGTTTTTTTACAGTAAACCAAACTAGCTAATAAACAATACCTTAAATTTTTAAAAGTCAGAATTTGTCACTATGTTAATTAAAAGACTAAGATTTCTAAACAATCTTGAGACCCCCAAGGAAAGGCTAACCCTCCAAGGACGGCCTTCTTAAATCTCTTCGGTTTGGTAGTTCTCTGTGCCTTCAGAAATGCTTCTCACTCAGTCTCTTTAATATCCTTGGTCTGTAGCCACCTACACAAGGAAAAAGTGAACATACAGGCTTAAGAAAGACTCTGATCTTTAGTAATAAGGCTGTGATTCACCTTGGGAAATCTTGGTATAATAACAGTTTCGTCTTCCATCTCTCTTATTTGTCTACAAATAGAGTATGGGTTATACTTTTTAATATTTCTTAAATACTGTTTTTCAGAGACTTGTCTCAGAAATACAGTGTACGTACTTTTTCCTTAACCAGTAGCATAAATGCAATATAAACTCTGATCTCCCCTGCAGGGACAGCTGGGTTTGTGCAGATAGTGTTAATTTTATGGTTTCTGGAAAATGTCTTAAGAATTGTTTGTTAAAACTCGCCTTCATATGACACAAATTCGTCTTTGAATGAATTTAAAAGAACTCCATTGAAACATCAGTCTATACTGAGTTCTGGTTTCTATTCCTGAGCCTGATTGTTATTGGAGGACATAAAAGAGGTCAGTGAATGGTCCCTGGTAGCCTCAGGATACTCTCTACAAACATAAAACCAAGAGGGTGGCACCACAAAAAAAAAAAAAAGAAAAAAGAAAAAGAAAAAAGGTCTATACCTCTTATAGATCATTTTTTTATGCTGTGTCCTTAAATGAATCTTAGTATTAGTTGCCTTTATTCCTCTTCATGTTTTGTTTTTATTTTATACCTCTGAAGATTGTTCTCACCCCTTCTTCCATGGGGTTCCCTTGTCTTTGCCTATGTCTCATTTTCTCTGTAAAATTATTTCACCTTTTTTTGATATGCATTATATAATTCAAACTAGCATTATGCTTTTCTTTCTCCTATACATTTAGAAAACCATGTATAAGACTGATTTTTTTCTTTTAGCAACTACATTTATGTATGTGAAAGTGATTTGAATCAGTACCATTGTTACATATTTCTGTGGTAAATGGTTGTCCCTTTTAAATCCGATCAATATATTTATCAAAAATAAATATCCTCACAATTATTCATTTGTCTTATTCAACTTTCAGTTGTGTCTCTTTCAGGTTGAATGACCAGATATATAAATTGAGATGCTGACTAAGTTATTCAGCATGTGAATCACATAAGGCAGTAACAGAGTTAGAGGAAATAGAACCAAGACACATTCAGTAATTTGCTCTAGGTCTGTTCATTGATAGCTGAATGTTTACTGATTGGTATGATTTCTCATTTAGCCTTTTTTTTTCCTTTCATTTCCTTGATGTACAGCAACTTAATCCTGGTGTTTTTCAGCTCTTAAACATAGCATAAACCATAGAGATCATCAAACCCAACCTCTCTTTTACAAATGACTAAACTTGCTTAAGAAAGGTGAAGAGACTTACCTAAAACAGCAGAACTCCTAACTAATGGTATTAGAATTATAATAAAGGTCTTTTGACCCTATGTGGAGTATACTGTTAATTGTTCCATGATGTCTCTTCAGTTTTATAGCAACTCAGCAAATTTCAACTTTCACGAAATGTAGTAATGGTTAAATAATATAAGGTTTAAAAGAAATAACAGATTAGAGCAGAACTAAATGAAATTGAGAGCCAAGAAAAAAAAAAAACACATAAAAAGGATCAATGAAACAGTTGACTCTTTGAAAGGATAAACAAAATTGATAGACCACTTGCTAGATTAATAAGGAAACAAAAGAGAAAATATTCAAATAAGCACACTCAGAAATGACAAAGGTGACATTACAGCTGATACCACAGAGATACATATGATCCTCAGAGACTACTATGAACATCTCTATACATACAAACTAGAAAGCCTAGAGAAAATGGATAAATTCCTGGAAACCCACACCCTCCGACGATTGAACCAATAAGAAGTTGAAATCCTAAACAGACCAGATAACAAGTTATGAAATTGAATCAGTAATAAAAAATCTATCAAAGAAAACGCTGTACTAGATAGGTTCACAGCTACATTCTACCAGATGTTCAAAGCAGAGCTGGTACCAATCTTACTGAAGCTGTTTTTAAAAATCAAGGAAGAGGAATTCCTCCCCAGCTCATTCTACAAAACCATTATCTTCCTGATACCAAAATCTGGCAAAGGCACAATAAGACTATAGGCCAGGCTGGGTGCAGTGGCTCCCACTGTAATCCCAGCACTTTGGGAGGCCAAGGCAGGCAGATCACTGAAGTCAGGAGTTCGAGACCAGCCTGGCCAACACGGTGAAACCCCGTCTCTACTAAAAATACAAAAATTAGCCAGGCGTGGTGGTGGGTGCCTGTAATCCCAGCTATTCAGGAGGCTGAGGTGGGAGAATCACTTGATCCTAGGAGGTGAAGGTTGCAGTCAGCCAAGATCACACCACTGCACTTTGGGCTAGGTGGCACAGCAAGACTATGTCTCAAAAAAAAAACAAAAAACAAAAACAAAAACAAAAAACTATAGGCCAGTATCCCTGATTAAATTGGTAGAAATTTTCTTAATAAAATATGAGGAAACCAAACCCAGCAACACATCAAAAGGATAATTTATCACAATCAAGTAGATTTTATTCCTGAGATGCAAGGATGGTTCAACATATGCAAATGAATAAATGTGATACACTCCATAAACAGAATTAAAAACCATATGATCACCTCAATAGATGCAGAAAAAACTTTCGATAAAATCCAACATCTCTTCATGATAAAAACCCTCAACAAACTAGGTGTTAAAGAATATACCTCAAAATAAAAAGAGCAACTTATGACAAATACACATTAAACATCTTACCAATTGGAGAAAAGTTAAAAGCATTACCCCTAACAACTGGAACAAGACAAGTATGTTCACCTCACCATTCCTGTTCAACATAGTACTGGAAGTCTAGCCAGAGCAATCTGACAAGATAAAGAAATAAAAGACATCCAAACAGGAAAAGAGGAAGTCAAATTATCTCTGTTCACTGATAACATAATCCTATACCTAAAAAAATAAACCGCCAGGTGCGGTGGCTCACGCCTATAATCCCAGCACTTTGGGAGGCCGAGGAGGGCAGATCACGAGGTCAGGAGATCGAGACCATCCTGGCTAAGACAGTGAAACCCCGTCTCTACTAAAAATACAAAAAATTAGCCAGGCGTGTGGTGGGCGCCTGTAATCCCAGCTGCTCTGGAGGCTGAGGCAGGAGAATGGCGTGAACCCAGGAGACAGAGCTTGCAGTGAACTGAGATCGCGCCACTGCACTCTAGCCTGGGCCACAGAGCGAGACTCCGTCTCAAAAAATAAAATAAAAATAAAATAAATAAATAAACCCTAAAGATTTCTCCAAAAGGCTTCTAGAATCAATAAACAAATTCACTAAGGTTTCAGGATACAGAATCAACATTCAAAAAACCAATAGCATTTCTATACACCAATAACGTTCAAGCAGAGAACCAAATCAAGAACTCAATGCCATTTACAATAGCCACACAGAAAAAATGAAATACCTAGGAATGCAGCTAGCCAAGGAAGTGAGATCTCTACACGAACTGAAAAACAATGCTGAAACATAACAGATGACAAAAACAGATAGAAAAGCATCCCATGCCCATTAATGGGAAGAATCAATATCATTAAAATGACCATACTGCCCAAAACGATTTATAGATTCAGTGCAAAGCCTATCAAGTTACCAACATCTTTTTCATAGAATTAGAAAAATCAGTTGTAAAATTCATATGGAACCACAAATGAGTGCAAATAGCCAAAGTAATCCTAAGCAAAAAGGACAAAGCTGGAGGTATCACATTACCTGATATGAAACTATGCTACAAGGAAATACTAATCAGAATAGCATGATACTAGTACAAAAACAGACACACAGACCAATGGAACAGAACCCAGAAATAAGGCTGCACATCTATAACCAACTCATCTTCACTAAAGTCAACAAAGGTAAACAATGGAGAGAGGGTATTCAATAAATGGTGCTGGGAAAATTGGCTAGCAATATGCAGAGGAAAGAAATTGGACTCTTATCTTTCACCATATATAAAAATACATTCAAGATGGATTAAAGACTTACATGTGATACTTAAAACTATAAAAATGTTAGAAGAAAATGTAGGAAAACACACCTGGATATTGGCCTATGCAAAGAATTTATGACTAAGACCTCATAAACAAATGTAACAGAAACAAAAATATATGAATGGGACATAATTAAATGGAAGAGCTTCTTCTGCACAGCAAAAGAAACTGTCAACAGGGTTAAAAGACAGCCTAAAGAATAGTCTATTAGTTCATTTTCACACTGCTATAAAGAAGTACCCAAGACTGGGTAATTTATAAAGGAAAGAGGTGTAATTGACTCACAGTTCCACATGGCTTGGTAGGCCTCAGGAAACTTACAGTCATGGTGGAAGGGGATGCAAACATATTCTTCTTCACGATCTTGTGAGAACTCACTCACTATCACAACAACAGCATGGGGGTAACCACCCACATGATCCAGTCATCTCCCATGAGGTTCCTCCCCCAACACATGGGGATTACAATTCAGATTAAAATTCAAGATGAGATTTGGTTGGCTATACAGAGCTTCAAGATGAGATTTGGTTGGCTACACAGAGCCAGAAGATGTCAAATAGAATAGAGTATTTGCAAAGTATGCATCTGACAAAGGTCTGGTATCTAGAACGTATAAGGAACTTAATCAGATCAACAAGAAAAAAAAATAATTAAAAAGTAGGCAAACGACACAAACAGACACTTCTCAAAAGAAGATATGTAAGTGGCCAAGAAACATGAAAAAATGCTCAACATCACCAGTCATCAGAGAAATGTAAATCAAAAGCACAATGAGATACCATCTCACATCAGTCAAAATGGCTATTATTAAAATGTAAAAAAAATTAAAACCCAGATATAGGTGAGAATGCAGAGGAAAGGGAATAGTTATAACTTGTTGGTGGGGATGCAAATTAGTTCATCCCCTATGGAAAACAGTATGGAGATTTCTTAAAGAAGTAAAAATGGAACAACCATTTTACCTAGCAGTCTCACTACTAGATATCTACCCAAAGGAAAAGAAATCATTTAATCAGGAAAGACACCTACATTCTTATGTTTATTGCAGCACTGTTCACAATAGCAAAGGCGTGGAATCAACCTAAGTGTCCATCAATGGTGGATTAGACAAAGAAAATTTGGTATAAATACACCATGAAATAGTATGCAGCCGTAGAAGAGAATGAAATCACATCCTTTGCCAGAAAATGGATGCAGCTGGAGGCCGTTACCGTACGCAAATTCACACAGAAACAAAAAGTCAAATACCACGTTTTCACTTTTAACTGGAAGCCAAACAGTGAGTACACATGGACATAAAGATGGAAACAGTAGACACTGGGTACTCCAAAATGGGAGTGGAAGAGTGGGGAAAAGGGTTGTAAAAACTGCCTCTTGGATAGTATATCCACTATTTGGGTGATGGATTCACTGGAAGCCAAAACCCAGCATTATGCAATACATCCATGTAACATGAAGTATTTGCACATGAACCCCCTGTATTTTTTTAAAACATCATGAGATGTAGCCTTTTCTGAATCTGGTAGTTACTGTTAAAAATGTTGACAGGCCAATGGTACAAATATCCTAGCATCTGCTCTGACATTTGGTATGTGTTACTAGTGTTCTATTCTGTTATTTACACTTTATTGTGTGCCTTCTGTGTGCCTATATTCTTTTAAATTCCATAATTATTGACTTTAATGTCTTTTACATTCAGTATTCCTTAATTGTGCTGCAATCCCTATGGGAACTAGAATAAGTTATGAGAGCCTTGAAAATGTTTTTGACTGCTCCATTCTGTTATTTTCTCTTCCATTGATGGCATACTGCTTCAACTGCTGAGTGGTGAAGGCGCTTAAACCTCCTGGGCCCATTAGATCTAACTTGTTTACTGCATTGATATCTATATGTTAAATGACAAGAGAGTTCAAGTTATTGAATAATTTAAAATTCAGCTCTAATTGGTGTCATGTGACCTGGAAAAGGCCATGGATGATGCCAGGAGCATGCTGTGAATTTCTTATAAATAATTCATGAATTAGATGATTCATTTGCTTGAATGTCTTGCTAAATGCAAAAGTTTGTAAGTTAAACTGATGATATAACACCTGTAAGTATTTAGTTCATATGCTAGAAGGTAATCTACCTTGATGATCTTCTAGCAAAGTCTGCCAGTAGAGGAGAGTTAATTGCATGGGGGAAAATGAACATTTATTTGGGATGAGACTTTGGCAAACCACACAGAGCAGCTGTTGCATTACGTATTTTCTGTCAACTTGACAACTGGTCCATATATGCCCAGTGTTAAAAATGCATCGTGTCATTCTGTGCCTTATTTTACATTAACTCCATATGCTCTGGGAGATAAAATGACCTGGCCCACATGGTAGTTTAGGTTTAGAAATATTTATTTAGGTCTTGAACTACTGACTTCTCAGTAGAATAAAGAGCAGAGGGAAATTTTGAAGTTACAAAATTGAGATTTTTTCATTCTTATAAGGCTGTAAGTGGTAATATGAGGATTGTTATAGAGTGCTTGTTAGGATAGGAAATTATTATTTATCATCAGAGAATGAATAGCAATAAGAACTGTTGGTATTATTGAGTAATCCTGTGGTTAACAGCTTATAAATGCTTTGGAAGTAATCACATCCTAAACATCTAAAGTTAATAACAACCTGTTGTAAGAAATCACTACTGCAGTTTAGTTCACCTCTTTCCTTATGAGACTAGCCAGGCCCATAAAAATGATTTACAGAATCTTATAGAACATCACTGTTTACTTGTTGATGGGATTTCACAAAGTAATTCTGCAATTGCTTTTTGACATGTGAGAACATGAGAAAATCCTGGCTTATCATAAGAATAGTATGTGATTTTTGGTGTGTGTTCATGTATGAGTTTATGTACATGTATATGTGTGTATACATGTATACAAGATCATTTACATATTTATAAACGGGCATTGTTTTTTTCTATGCAGTCTTTATAAAATGTTGTATTTTAAAAATTATCTTGAAGATTTAGAAAATCTTTTTCTAACTTAGCAATGTAGTTATCTTCAATATTAGAAAATCCTTCATTGTATCCAAACAAATTATCTCACAGGTTTTTTTTTTTTAGTCCTTGTTCTTTTGTCATTGGTGTTTTTTATCTAGTCATTAGCCTGTGCCTACCCAAGTTATGAGATATTATGCTTCAATTCTGTCGTAAACCAAAGATATCTTAATTTTCTCCTCATCTTTGTTTTATGCTGTGGATTCCATAGCACACACCATGTTAGAAGTCGCCATTGGCAGAAGTCAGTTTTAGTAGCCAAGAATTGTAGTATCTTTTGTATAAGACAAATCCTTTTCTTTTTTCTTTTTTTTTTTTTTTTTTGAAATGGAGTCTCCCTCTATCACCCAGGCTGGAGTGCAATGGTTTGATCTCGGCTCACTGCAACTTCTACTTCCTGGGTTCAAGCAATTCTACCGCCTCAGTCTTCCAAGTAGCTGGGATTACAGGCACGTGCCACCATGCCTAGCTAATTTTTGTATTTTCAGTAGAGATGGGGTTTCACTATCTTGGCCAGGCTGGTCTCAAACTCCGGACCTCAAGTGATACACCCACCTTGGCCTCCCAAAGTGCTGGGATTACAGGCATGAGCCACCACGCCCAGCCTATATAAGACAAATCCTAATATGCTATCACTGTGAATTTAACTTTTTTATCTGTTGTAATCTGTAGATTTTTTTTCCTGTCTAAGTTTTTTTAATTATAAAGTTTGTTTTTTTAGCCTTTGTATATCCCCCTACATGCTTTTCTGCTAAATGTCATTTGTTCATTCATCTAGCTCATTTCTATTACATAGAAAAAAATGTAAATATGTAGTACATTTCAAGTCATATTGTTCACTTTTCTTACTGGGTTTGGAGCATATTCATAGAATTCTTTAATGCCTATTCATAGAATTCTTCAGTTGAAAGAATATTTAGTATAATCATCCAGTTCAGTTGGCAAACTACAGCAGGTCATATATAGCCCACTGCATGATTTTGTACAACCCATGAGCTAAGAATGATTTTTACGTTTTTGAGTGGTTGGGGGAAAAGGATATTTCATGAAATTGGCAAATGGCATGAAATTTATTTATTTATTTATATATATATGTTTTTGTTGTTGTTGTTGTTGAGACGGAGTTTCGCTCTGTTGCCCAGGCTGGAGTGCAATGGTGTGATCTCAGCTCACTGTAAGCTCCATCTCCCAGGTTCACGCCATTCTCCTGCCTCATCCTCCCAAGTAGCTGGGACTACAGCCACCATGACTGGCTAATTTTTTTTTTTTTTTGTATTTTTAGTAGAGATGGGGTTTCACTGTGTTAGCCAGGATAGTCTGGATCTCCTGACCTCATGATCCACCCACCTTGGCCTACCAAAGTGCTGGGATTACAGGCGTGAGCCACCACGCCGGCCTGCATGAAATTTAAATTTCAGTGCCCATAAATAAGGTTTTACTGTAACACAGCTACAAATATTGTCCATGTATTATCTCTCTTGCTTTTGCACTACAAAAGCAGAGCTGTGCAGCTATGATAAGGATCTCATGGCCTGCAGAGCCAAAAATGTTTATTGTATGGCCCTTTACAAAAAAAAGTTTGCCAACCTTGTCATGGTTGCAACTGGCTGAGGCCAGCATCACAGGTGGTGAAGGAATTTACCAAGATAGTTATAGGTAAAGAGAGGCAGATTTATTAGAGAAGGTATGGATATATGTTGCAAGGGTGCAACAGACAGCACAACAGAGAAGGGCTGTCTGCAAAGTGGCAGGGACTTCTAGGGTCGTACTATAGGGGCTACATGTGGAATGAGGTTGTGCTGCTTGGGTTATGTGCAGAGTAATGTGGTTGACCCAGCAGGTTGTTTGTGATTAGCTGTCTCTCAGAGCAATTGTTTTCCCCCACCTGAGACCCCTCCCTCGTTGTTGCTTACTTATCAGGACTCCACATTCCTCTGCAACATAGGTATAAAAATGAATAAATTCTAGCTACATGCAACATCATAGATAAGGGTCACAAATATAATGTTAGATGAAAGAAGCCAGACAGAAAAGAATATATATCATATGATTCCATCTATACTTAAAAAATAAACAAGCAGGCCAGGCGCGGTGGTTCACGCCTGTAATCCTAGCACTTTGGGAGGCCAAGGCAGGCGGATTGCCTGTACTCAGGAGTTTGAGACCAACCTGGGCAACACGATGAAACTCTCTCTCTACTAAAATACAAAAATTTAGCCAGGTATGGCAACGTGCGCCTATAGTCCCAGCTACTCAGGAGGCTGAGGCAGGAGAATTGCTTGAACCCAGGAGGCAGAGGTTGCAGTGAGCCAAGATCATGCCACTGCACTCCAGCCTGGGTAGCAAAGCAAGACTCTGTCTCTTTAAAAAAAAGTTAATTAAATAAATAAATAAATAAACAGGTAAAACTGAACTCTAGTATTAATGTTTAAGCACAAAAGTTTCAAAGTAAAGAAGTTAACTCCCCTAAAAGAATAGTCGTTCCCTTTGACTGGAGAGGTAGAGGGTACTAACTGTGTGGGGCTGGGAGGGTCTTCTGTGTGCAAGTTGTGTTTTTTTTTTTTCTTGGATACTGGTTACACGGGTATTGCCTTGTGATTATTTACTGAGCTGTTCATATTTGTTTTGTAAACATTTCTCTGTTTATTATATTTCACGTTAAAGAAGTTGGGTTTTTTTTTAGTAGGAACAGTATAGAGTAACAGAAGACTAGTAACAGAGCAAGATATTTCCTATATCTCACATGCAATGTTGACGTGACCTTGGTAAAGTTGTATTGCTTCATCGAACCTCATTTCCCATCTGTAAAATGGTAATTATAATAACTACCTTACAGAATTAAGGCTCAATATGTAAAAACAGTTGGCATACTACAAAGTAAGCTCTGAGTTAAGAATAGCCTAAGTGCAACTTACAGAATGGGAGAAAATTTTTGCAATCTATCCATCTGACAAAGGGCCAATATCCAGAATCTACAAGGAACTTAAACAAATTTACAAGAATTAAACAACCCCATCAAAAAGTGGGCAAAGGATATGAACAGACACTTATAAAAAGAAGACATTTATGTGGCCAACAAACATAGGAAAAAAAGCTCATCTTTACTGGTCATTAGAGAAATGCAAATGAAAACCACAATGAGATACCATTTCACACCAGTTAGAATAGTTAGAATGGCAATCATTAAAAGTAAGGAAACAACAGATGCTGGAGAGGACGTGGAGAAATGGGAATGCTTTTACACTGTTGGTGGGAGTGTAAATTAGTTCAACCATTGTGGAAGACAGTGTTGTGATTCGTCAAGGATCTAGAACCAGAAATGCCATTTGTCCCAGCAGTCCCATTACTGGGTATATACCTAAAGGATTATAAATCATTCTGCTATGAAGACACATGCACACGTATGTTTGTTGTGGCACTATTCACAATAGCAAAGACTTGGAACCAGCCCAAATGCCCATCAGTGATAGACTGGATGAAGAAAATGTGGCACATATACACCATGGAATGCTGTACAGCCATAAAAAAGGATGAGTTAATATCCTTTGCAAGGACATGGATGAAGCTGGAAACCATCATTCTCAGCAAACTAACACAGGAACAGAAAACCAAACACTGCATGTTCTCACTCATAAGTTGGAGTTGAACAATGAGAATACATGGACACAGGGAGGGGACATCACACACTGGGGCCTGTTGGGGGACGGAGACTAGGGGAGGGATAGTATTAGGAGAAATACCTAATGTAGATGATGGGTTGATGGGTGCAGCAAACCACCATAGCACATGTATACCTGTGTAACAAACCTGCACATTCTGCACATGTATCCCAGAACTTAAAGTATTATAATAATAATAATAAATAGCCTAAGTGATGACAGGCTATTCTTGGAAAATGTAGGGCATTCAATGGTCAGTGAAGGTGACTGTTTAGAGAAATAATTTGTACAAAGTTCTTCCTTGACCTTCATTTTTTATTTTCCATCTCTTTTAAACTTATTTTGAATTATTTACAGGTCTTTTTTTCACCAACCACTTCACAAAAGAAGACATTCACATGACCAAAAAGCATAAGTAAAGTTGTTCAACATCATGACATATAAGAGAAATGCAAAATAAAACCACAATGAGATTTCCCTGCACACACACCAAGTGGCTAAAAATAAAAACACTTACACTACCAAGTGTTAGTGTGAATGCGGAGCAACTGGGACTCTCACACTTCACTCGTGGGATGTGAAATCAAACTACCACTTTGGAAAACTTACTGGATTGGCAGTGCCTAATAAAGTTAAACATATGCCTGCCCTATGGCCAAGATAAATAAATGCATATATCTAAAACAAAGACTTTTATCATACTTTTAATGGCAAAAACGCAATTACTTTTGCACCAGCCTAATATAAGACTATTCATACATGCTTTATTCATAATAACCCCTAACTAGACACAATTTTATATCCATCAACAAAAGAGTGAATAAGTTGTGATATATTCATACATGAAATACTGTGGGGCGGGCTGAGCACTGTGGCTCACGCCTGTAATGTCAGCACTTTGGGAGCCCGAGGCAGGTGAATCATGAGGTCAGGAGATCGCGACCATCCTGGCCAACATGGTGAAGCCCTGTCTCTACTAAAATAGAAAAGTTAGCCGGGCATGGTGACATGCACCTGTAGTCCTAGCTACTTAGGAGGCTGAAGCAGGAGAATCGCCTGAACCTGGGAGGCGGCGGTTGCAGTGAGCCGAGATCGCGCCACAGCACTCCAGCCTGGGTGACGGAGTGAGAGTCCGTCTCAAAAAAAAAAAAGAAAAAAGAAAAGAAAAAGAAAAACACTACCCAGTGATAAAAAGAATGCACTGTTTATTGAAACACACAACATGGAAGAAGCTAAAAAATTAGGTTGAGCTAGAGAAACCAGGCACAAAAGAGTGACATACTCTGTGATTCCATTTATATGAGGTTTAGCATAAGCAAAATGAATCTGTGGTCATGGAGGTCAGAATGATGGTTATCCCTGGGAGTCTGAGGAGGTGCTATCGACTAGAAACGACACAAGGGAACTTTCTGGAGTAATGGAAATGTTCTATAACTGGATCTAGGTGGTGGTTACACAGATAGATACAAATACAAAAATTCGTCAAGCTGTACACTGAAGATCTTTGCATTTTATTGTAAATTATGCCTCAATGTTTAAAAAAAATTTGGTTTCTAAGTTAGTGTTGTATCTCGGAAAACAATCATATTAAACCCATATGCCAGAGGCAGCCATTTGGGAGTTTGCGTTGGTTTAAGCCTTAGTTAAGAGATGTTATATTTGCAAGTATAGAAATCCTGGAGCAGCTCCAGAAAGAAAAATACATCTCTTTCATTCAGGACCATTGTTACTTCCTTGTGTCCTAAAGGCAACATCCGTCTTCAACTCTACTAATAAAATAGTAGGCCGGGCGCGGTGGCTCAAGCCTGTAATCCCAGCACTTTGGGAGGCCGAGACGGGCGGATCACGAGGTCAGGAGATCGAGACCATCCTGGGTAACACAGTGAAACCCCGTCTCTACTAAAAATACAAAAACTTAGCCGGGCGAGGTGGCAGGCGCCTGTAGTCCCAGCTACTCGGGAGGCTGAGGCGGGAGAATGGCGTGAACCCGGAAGGCGGAGCTTGCAGTGAGCTGAGATCCGGCCACTGCACTCCAGCCTGGGTGACAGAGCGAGACTCCGTCTCAAAAAAAAAAAAAATAAAATAAAATAAAAAAATAAAATAGCTTAACTTTTTATATTCAGATTCTTACAGGGGGTTTTCAATTTCTATTCTCATCCTCTTCCTTTAGTTACTGTGACCCATACCCCATCTTGAATTTTTCTGTTAAGATTATATAGCAGACTATGCTTATTGAGAATGTCTGTGTGCAAGCCCCAGTGCAATGCATACAGAGGGATAAATACAGCTCTTGCCTTCAAAATTGTTGAGTCAGAATTCAATGACAAGAATCATACTACTAATAATAATAATGGGAAACATTCTTTTGAATACTAACCTAGACATGGTCCAAACACTTTGTATGAATTACTTCATTTAATCATTACAAGAACCCTAAGAGGCAGTGCAAGATGTTAGCGTAAAAGTGACATCTTTTGTATGAAAGAGAAAAATGAATAACTTCTCTGTTATCTCAAGCAATTCAATTCTGGCCTGACTTGCAAACTCAACTTTAGCATAATAAAGGTAAGTTACTGAACTCATTCACTTTAGAAGAAGTTTAGATATAACCTGTTGTAACTGAACATGCCCTTTGGGGATTTCTCCCCCACCTCATCTACACACCACATACAATGTTCTCCTTGAAAGAAATATGAGTGGGTTTTTTTCTTTTTTTGTAAATTGGACTTTTATAAATTGGTGCCCTTGATAACTGCCCATCTTTCTCACCACCACATTCAGTTTTGAAATAGATGCTTTTCTTAATCCCTATTTTACTGGTGAGGAACCTGAGGCTTAGGCAATTTGATTAAGGTGCTATATTAGTTTTATAGTGCTGTGTAACAGATTACCACTAACCTGGTAATTTAAAGCTACACAGATTTATTACCTCATAACAGTTTCTGTGGGTCATGAGTATGGGCACAACTTAGTTGGGTCCTCTGCTTAGGTTCTTAACAATGCTGCAATTAAAGTTCAGCTGGGCTACATTCTTATCTGGCACTCAAGGTCCTCTTCCAAATTCACATGGTCGTTGGCAGAAGTTAATTTCTTACATCTGTATGATGGATGTCCCATTTACTTACTAGCTGTTGACCAGAGACTGCTTTCTGCTCCAGGTGTTTTTGCCACTTGATTGGCCCTCCCACAACATCGCAATTTATTTCTTCATGGCCAGCAGGAGAATCTCCAACCTGGGATGAGGGAGCAGGATAAGACCTTCTTTTAAAGGGCTTACCTGATTAGATCAAGCGCACCCAGGAGAGTCTCCGGTTTTATTAACTCAAAGTCAACTGATTAGGAACCTTAGTTACATATGAAGTCTGTTTTGCCATAAAATGTAATATAATCACAGGATTTATATCCTGTCATATTCACAGGTCCTCCGTACACGCAAGGAGAGAAGATAATAAAGATTGCATACACTAGGGGGTGAGAATCATGGGCAGCATCTTAGAATTCTGCCTATTGTACATGCATAGTAACCCAGCAGGTAATTGACAGAGCACTGCTCTCTGAGCAAAGCGTGCATTAAAATAATTAAGCTGTACTACCTCTCAAAAACATGAAACATTACCTGAAAAAATTTTTTAATTATTCCAGATATTTGATTTTGTGGATAATTTCACAATTAGTACCATTAAAGTAAGTGTAGAATATGTCAGCACCTAAAAATGGACATATGTAAATAATGTTTTGAAACAAAAATGAGACTATAAAATATGGATTTGAATATATAACATAAAATATTTTAATTTCTGGACCTTTTAAAAACTTAGCTGTGATTTGAAATATATATATCTCTCTAGTAATTTCTGACCTTCTAGTAAAAGATAGTTTACCATACTAAGTAGCAGGTGATAAATGTATGTACTGGCAGTAAGTACTGTAGAAGTTCAGAGTAGGAAAGATTAATGTGGACTAGAGATTCCCTTTAGATGTAAAATAAATTAATTTTTTTATGAAGTAGCTTATTAGAAATTTTGCCCAGCACTGGTCCACATTCTATTGCTTGTCATCTGTTTGTTGTACGGGATTGCATGTGTTCTTTGAAGAAGAGCAAGTCTTCTCAGATGTGACGCATTCTCATTTAAATAGAAATCCGTTAGCATTACTACAGTCATTCAGTTACAATCTTAATCACTGTAATAGCCTTCATTCTTTTATCATAGAATAAGAAACATGATGGCAGCTGTGTATCTCTGTTAGTTGATACTTTTTACCCATCAGTCCATCATTTGCAACTATTGCAAAATAAATTGGTGGGATTTTTCTCCCCTTATACTAGGGATCTCATTTATTCTCATTCATTTGTTTTGTGTCTGTGGAGTAGCTAGCCATTTCAATTGTTTTAAATTACTTTGTATTTGACAATAGGCATGGTAGCCTGAAAATACGCACCCCCCAAATATGACCATGTCTTAATTCCCAAATGTCACATTATGTGTTACAAGGTACTTTGTAATGCAAGAGACTTTGCAGATGTGATTAAGGCTCTTGAGAGGGGGAGATTAACTGTATTACCCAGGTAGGCCCAATCAAATCTAAGTGGTCCTTCTAAGAAGGAGCAGAAGGAGTCAGAGGAGAAGGCAGTGTGTGATGATGATGGAAGCAGGAGTTGGAGTGATACACCATGAAGATGGAGGAAGGGCTATAAAAAGTGAGAAATACAGGTGGCCACTAGAAGCTATAAAAGGCAAGGAGGCTGATTCTGTCTTCTGAGCCAAAGGAATTAGCCTTCCCAACATCTTGACTTCAGCCCAGTGAAACAGATTTCTAATTTCTGACCTCCAGAATTGTAAGGTAATACATTTGTGTTATTGTAAGCCACAAAGTTTGTGCTAAGTTGTTATAGCCACAGTAGGAAACTAATACAGAAGTTGTAATATATTTGTTTACTGAAGAAGTCGTATTTCTGTTGCAGCATTGAGCAAATGAGATTCCTTTAGCATTCAAATAATTGTGCATGAAAAGTGAGACTGTTTCAAAGGATATGGATAGAAGATTAAGAATTTTTTCTTCTTTGGTTAATATAAGTGTTCGGTACACAGAAGATTTTTTGGATTTGTTTGAATAGAAATAGAAAATGGCAGGAAAGTAAAGTGTTAACGTAAATGGACTTTGAATGAAAGCCTAAGGGAAGATGAAGTGTTAGTGGAAGCTGTCAGATATTTCAATTGTTTAGGTCTGCTTAGTTTCTTTCTCTTATCTTCTCTTTAGCTTTCACTAAAGACTGAATCTATGTATCTAGAGTAAATAGGCCTTGGTGTTATGCCCAGACCGTTTGTTCCCCAAAGAAGACCACCAGAGTCCAGTGTCAAAGCCAAGCGGCAAGGATCTTTACCACAAGTTCGAACTTGGTCCCTCCATTCCACAGTATACAAGAGGGCAAGAGGGCCCCAAACAATGCGAGCGTTTGCTTTTTATAGCCCAAAAGTTGCAGGGGAACAAAGAAATTCTTTTGGCTCCCGCGCTTTCAGTAACCTTGAACGGCTGTCTCCTTATCGGAGACTTTCCAGGTGGTGTTTGTACTGGGCTCAGGGAGTTTGAGAGATATATGGCGGTATGTGGTGGGATGGGAGGATGGGATGTGTTTGTACTAGGCTCAGGGAGTTTTGAGCCCGGGGCTGAGGAATGTGCCCAGCTCCCTTCATTCCCCCCTTCTTTTCAGGTATCTTTAGAGCCAATCTTGGGTCTTACAAGTCTGATTCTGTCTCAGTGTTTACAGGTTGGTATTGGGCTCTGAGGACCATGAGTTGTACGGTGTCAAATCTCTCCCTAATAAATTGTAAAATTCTGTTAACAACACAAAGTCCTACGGTAAGCAGAAATAGTAGACTTAGCAGGGGTCCAAGGAAGGGGGCTAACAGAGAAAACATAGAGGAATTCCACCATTGGTCTGCAGCTGAAGCAAACTGCCGTGTTTTTACTTCAGTGCTTAACTTGCGTAACTGTTGGACCCGGTCCTCTACAAGTCCTGATTTATTTATGTAGAAATCACAGTCTTCTTTTAGAAATATACATGTACCACCTTTTTCTGCAGTGAGTAGGTCTAGGGCCCTCTGGTTCTGCAAGGTTACCTGAGCTAGGGACGTGAGCTGTCGCTGAAGGGAGGCAAGGGACTCAGCCGACTCCTCCATAGCAACGGCAAATTGTTGGTACAACTTGTTACTTTCTATGAGGGTGTGACCTAGGGCTCCCCCCACCAGTCCGGCCGCAATGAAGGATGCGGTGAGGGAGATTCCTGCAATGAGGGGGAGGAATATGGCTCGTGCAGGTCTCGGTCTAGGGTCTGGGTGAATAACAGCACTAGTCCAGTTACCGGTATACCCTAGGAACTCGCCAGCAGTTAGTAGAGTCAACTGGGGAACTAATGTGACAGGGAGACACAGTAGGTTGTTAACAGAGGGACTAGGTAGGTTTTGTGATTTCTCCAGCGGCCACTAGGGCGACTAACGTTAGGGTTAGACTACCTAACTGTATGTTTGCAGTGAGCTATGCTGCCGGCACAGGGTGAGTTTTAAGGGGTTGTTTTTAGCTCTGTCCACAGTCCATGTGTCTAGTGCTTCAGCCGCCGCCGTGATTGGTCCCAGGAGGTCGGAGGTTGGGTCCACCGGCTTGACGTGGGTGTAGTGGATCCACAACGCGATGCCTTCTACCTTTAGGGCGGTGGGTGTGGTTAGGAGTACCTGGAGTGGTCCTTTCCACCTGGGTTTTAGGGTCTCTTGTCGGTGTCGCTTGACCAGGACCCAGTCTCCCGGCTGGTATGGATGGGGTGTCGGTGGGGGACCGGTCTCATATAGTTCTTTCAGCTTGGGCCAGATTTCTTGATGAATTTTCTGCAAGGCTCGTAGGGAAAATAAGAGTTCAGAGACATTTTCTGTTTCAGACTTGAGCAGATTATCTTTTAGGCTGGGAACTAAGGGTGGGGGTCTGCCATACATAATTTTATAAGGGGTAAGGCCTAGTCTGTAAGGGGTATTATGGGCCTGGAACAGCGCGTAGGGGAGAAGGACCACCTAATTAGCGCCAGTCTCCATAGTTAGTTTAGTTAAGGTCTCTTTTAAGGTCCGATTCGTTCTCTCTACCTGTCTTGAACTCTGGGGCCTGTAAGCGCAATGTAGTTTCCAATTTGCCCCAAGGATGGAAGCCAAATCCTGACTTACCTTAGCGACGAAGGCCGGCCTATTATCTGACCTTATCTGGACGGGAAAGACATACCTGGGGAGGATATCTTCCAGGATTTTTTTTGCTATAACCTGAGCAGTTTCCTTCTTGGTGGGGAATGCTTCAGTCCACCCTGAAAAAGTATCTACAAAGACAAGTAAGTACCGATACCTGTATTTTCCTGGCTTTATCTCAGTAAAATCTACTTCCCAGTAGATACCGGGCCTGGTTCCTCTGAGCCTCATTCCTGTTGTAGCCTGGGATTGGGGGTAGGCGTTGTTAAGCTGGCAGACTTTGCAACTTGTCACAATGTTGCTGGCCATCTCGGCTGTATGTCTGAATTTGAGTTTAGAGCGTCTGATCAGGTTTATCATCCGCCGAGCACCCAGGTGGGTGGTTCGGTGGATGTGTTCTAACACTTGTTGTCCTAATTTTTCTGGTAGGATGGTTTGGTTATTAGTATCAGTCCACCACCCATTCTGGATCTGTTTTAGGGGAAGCTTGTCAATCCACTGGAGATCTTGTTCTGAATAATCAGGGAAATATGGCAAGTCCCGGGGGCCCGGGTCAGGGAGCCGGAGTGCAAGGAGTTGGCTGGGAGCCTTCGCCACCTTTCTTGCAGTTTGGTCCACCAGAAAGTTGCCTTGAGCAGTTGGAGTAGTTAGTTTCTGATGCCCCGGGCAATGCACAATGGCTAACTTTTCTGGCCTCCATAGGGCTGTTAGCAGGGCTAGGATTTCTTGCTTGTTTTTTATCTCTTTTCCTTCAGCCGTCAGTAACCCCCGCTCCCTGTAAATGGCCCCATGTATATGCGCCGTTGCAAAAGCATATCAGCTGTCTGTATATACCCTCAGCTTTTTCCCCGCCCCTAAGGTAAGAGCTTGGGTGAGCGCTATCAGTTCGGCCTTCTGGGCCGATGTCCCCGGGGGCAGGGGTTCCGCCCAGATTACCTCAGTCTCTGAAGTCACTGCCGCTCCAGCGTACCTCTGGCCCTGATGCATGAAGCTGCTCCCATCAGTGAACCAGACGAGGTCGGCGTCAGGAAGTGGGCGGTCTTGCAGGTCTTCTCGAACTCCGTGCACCTGAACTAGTATCTCGGTG
Organism: Macaca thibetana thibetana; assembly: GCF_024542745.1. NCBI lineage: Eukaryota > Metazoa > Chordata > Mammalia > Primates > Cercopithecidae > Macaca > Macaca thibetana. Next base: position 43,708,713 of record NC_065595.1, on the reverse strand, counting down.
CAGTCATGGAGTGGGGCGTCCAGGTCCGGGTTGGGCAGCAGCGAGGCAGGGTTTAAGGTCGTTGGGGGCAGGAAAGTTATCCCAGGTCTTCATGGAGGGCCTCATCAAACAGGGTAGGAGAGTTTTTGAATCTTTGCGGCAGTCTGGTCCATGTTAGTTGGCCACTTATGCCCTTATCAGGGTCATTCCACTCGCAGGCGAAGAGCTTTTGGCTCTGAGGGGCTAAAGGCAAACTGAAGAAAGCATCTTTTAAATCTAAAACAGTGTACCATTGATGTTTGGGGTTTAGGGTACTCAGGAGGGTATATGGGTTAGGCACAGTTGGATGTATGTCCACAACCCTCTTATTGATTTCTCTTAAGTCTTGTACAGGTCTGTATTCTCCACTATTAGGTTTTCGTACTGGCAACAATGGAGTATTCCAGGGCGAGTGACATGGGCGAAGGACCCCTTGGTCAAGGAGCCGGCGGATATGCGGGGCAATTCCTTTCTTGGCCTCTAGGGGCATCGGGTATTGGCGTACCTGCATGGGGTCTGCCCCAGGTTTAAGTTCAACAAATAAGGCAGGACGGTGTTTTGTTAGTCCTAAGCCCCCCGTTTCCGCCCAAGCTTCTGGATATTGCTGGAGCCAGGTTGCTATGTCCTGGTCAGGGGCCGTTTGCTCTTGGTGGAGCAGGTACTCATCTTCTAGGGTTATAGTCAGGACGGACACGAGTTGATTGTGGGAGTTGGTCACGACGGGCCCCTCAGGGAGGAAATGGATCTGTGCTCCCATTTTAGTTAGCAGGTCTCTCCCTAATAGGGGACAGGGGCTCTCAGGGATGACCAGGAAAGAATGGGTTACATTCTTGGCTCCGAGGTTTACTGTTCTTTGTGTTGTCCATGGGTATTTTTTAACTTCTGTGGCCCCTTGTACCCACGAGGACTTGGAGGATAATTTTCCATTAGTTTTAACTAAGACTGAGTGCTGTGCTCCCGTATCGACCAAGAACTGGACCGGGGACCCCTCCACTTGCAAAGTTACCCTAGGTTCGGGGAGGGGATCCGAACCCCGTCTTCCCTAGTCTTCATCTTGAGTGACTGGTATGGGTGTAGACCTAGGGGGTTCCTGTCCTCGTTGTTTCTTTTTGGGGCAGTTTCTTACCCAGTGGCCAGCCTCCTTGCAGTAGGCACATTGGTCTTTTCTCAGATTATCATGCCTGGGGGGCCGCCTAGGTTGGGTGTACTCTGGCTGTAGATGTTCTTTCTGTACTACTGCTGCCAGGACCTTGGTCATTTTTTCAGTGGCCTTAAATTGCCTTTCTTCTGGAGTATCTCTGTTGTTATAAACCCACTGGGCTATATGAAGGAGATCCTGAATCCGCTTTCCTTCCAAGTCTTCTAATTTTTGGAGTTTTCTTTTAATATCTGGGGCTGCCTGACTTCCTGGAGCCTCTGGATCTATGGGGGTGTACTGTCTAAAAGCTTCCATTAATCTCTCTAAGTAGGTAGCTGGGCTCTCTGTCTTTCTCTGTAGAATAGAATATATTTTAGCCAAATTAGTGGGCTTGCGAGCAGCTGCCCGGAGACCTGCCATTAGAGTCTGGCGATAAAGGTGTAGCCGTCCCCTACCTTCTGCTGTGTTGTAGTCCCACGCCGGCCTGGTCAGAGGAAAGGTCGCGTTTATGAGGTCAGGGTTGGCAGTCGGTTGACTGTTGGCCCCCGGGACCAGCTTTCTAGCTTCTACCTGTATTCTTTTTTTTTTTTTTTTTTTGCTCTTCCGTGGTAAACAAGATTCAGAGGAGCTGCTCACAATCATCCCAAGTGGGCTGGTGGGTGAACATGACACTATCTAGTAAAGCCAGTAAATCTTTTGGGTTGTCTGAAAACCGAGCACTCTGAGTCTTCCAGTTATACAGATTACTGGTGGAAAATGGCCAGTACTGGAGCTTGGGGATTCCTGTGTTATCTGGGGGTCCTATTTCCCGAAGGGGTAAAGCCACCGTGGAGTCAGGCGGCTGGGGGGGGCTAGTCCGCGAAGTGCGCCCTCGCGTTTGCCCTGCCAGCCCTTCAAAGTTACTTTTCCTTTTAGCGGGCTCGTGAGTGCCGTTCGCCTCCCCTCTGCCTGCTCCCTCCAGCGACTCAGCCCGGGGGGCGGGTCTGTCATCCCGTGTCCTCTCTCCTTTACACTCAGTCTCTTTCTCTTTCTGATTTCCCTCTCTGACTCTCCACGTCTGCCGTTTCCTCCCCTTTCTCTTTCCGATTTCCCTTCTCACTTTCTCCCTTTCTCCTTCTCCCATCTCTTGTGGTCTCTCTCTCACTCATTCTCACTTTCTGTATCTCTTCCTGTAAAGGAATGTGGGTTAGAATCCCTATAAAGGAAACTGATCTGACTTATTAATGATAGCTAGTCGCAGGCGCACTTCCGCAGCCCGGGAACCGGGGCAGTTCAGATCGCGAACGCGCGCCGGAAGCCGGGAACCCGGGGACCGGGGCCGCAAACGCGTGCGCCCGGAAGCCGAGAGCCCGGGGACCGGGGCCGGAAGCGCGCGCCGGAAGCCGGGAGCCCGGGGACCGGGGCCGGAAGCGTGCGCCAGAAGCCGGGAGCACGGGGACCGGGGCCGCAAACGCGCGCGCCCGGGAACCGGGGCAATTCAGATGGCACTCACGCGCCGGGAGCCCGGGGACCGGGGCGGCAAACATGCGCCGGAAGCCGGGAGCCCGGGGACTGGGGCCGGAAGCATGCGCGCCCGGAAGCCGGGAGCCCGGGGACCGGGGCCGCAAGCGCGCGCCCGGGAACCGGGGCAATTCAGACCGCACGCGCGCGCCCGGGAACCGGGGCAATTTAGATCGCACGCGCCCACCGGAAGCCCGGGTCAGAGTCAGCTGTTGCCAGGATCGCAAACGCGCTCCGGCAACTCAGATCGCGAGCGCGCCCCAACAGTCGGGGTCAGAGTCAGCTGCTGCCTGGATCGCGAATGCGCTCCGGCAGCTCAGATCGCCAGCGCGCCCCGGCAGTCGGGGTCAGAGTCAGCTGCTGCCTGGATCGCCAACGCGCTCCGGCAGCTCAGATCGCCAGCGCGCCCCGGCAGTCGGGGTCAGAGTCAGCTGCTGCCTGGATCGCGAACGCGCTCCGGCAGCTCAGATCGCCAGCGTTCCCCGGCAGTCGGGGTCAGAGTCAGCTGCTGCCTGGATCGCGAACGCGCTCCGGCAGCTCAGATCGCCAGTGCGCCCCGGCAGTCGGGCTCAGAGTCAGCTGCTGCCTGGATCGCGAACGCGCTCCGGCAGCTCAGATCACAATTTAAATCAGAAGAGAGCCAGGGGACGTCTCCCACCGGTCTCCGCTGGCCGTCCTATAGCGCGTCCGCCAGGACTGTGCCAGCTCCAGTTTCAGACCTCGCGAGTCACAGATTCAGATTTAGAACAGACACACAGACACAGACAGACAAACGGAGGCGATCCAGCTCACCTATCAGTAGATCGATCTGTTGACCAGGGGTCTGGTGGGCTTGGGGAATCCCGGACGAGCCCCCAGATGTTATGCCCAGACCGTTTGTTCCCCAAAGAAGACCACCAGAGTCCAGTGTCAAAGCCAAGCGGCAAGGATCTTTACCACAAGTTCGAACTTGGTCCCTCCATTCCACAGTATACAAGAGGGCAAGAGGGCCCCGAACAATGCGAGCGTTTGCCTTTTATAGCCCAAAAGTTGCAGGGGAACAAAGAAATTCTTTTGGCTCCCGCGCTTTCAGTAACCTTGAACGGCTGTCTCCTTATCGGAGACTTTCCAGGTGGTGTTTGTACTGGGCTCAGGGAGTTTGAGAGATATATGGCGGTATGTGGTGGGATGGGAGGATGGGATGTGTTTGTACTAGGCTCAGGGAGTTTTGAGCCCGGGGCTGAGGAATGTGCCCAGCTGCCTTCATTGGAAAACAAGGCCTCTCCCTCCACAAGTGGATTTGTTCCTTTCAGATTTGTGTTAAAGGTTATACTCTAACTGCTCAAAAGAAATAACAGCTGGTAGGAATAACACGTTTTCAAACAACCCATCTTGCTAGTTAAGTAATTGGACTTGGAGGCTCTTTTTTGCTGTGCTCTAGATCTAAATTGAGGGGAAGTTTTTATGTTATAAAGGGCTACCCTTGAAAGAGTCTGATCATTATCTTTCATTATTATTTTGTTAATTACAAGTGTCCACCTTCATGGGCAAGTTGCTCATCTGTAACACACACAACATTTACATTAAACTATAATATTTCTGTTTGGACAACCTGGAATCTAGATATACCATGTTTCTGAAATACACTGTGAAGAAAAGCTGCTTAGTCATACTAAGTAACAATGTTCAGAGATGAGCTAAGTATAACAACCCAACCTTCCCAGGCTAAGCTCAACAGTAAGGGAGATGGAGATGTTCCATGATACAGACCAACAGTTTTCAAAGTGTGGTCCCAGATCAGCAATATGAGCAAATTCTCTGAGTCTGCTCCAGACAGAAGGACTTGGAAACTCTGGGGATTAAGCTATAGTTTCATGTTTAACAAACACTCTCCAGGTTATTCTGCTACACATTAAAGTTTGAGAATCACTGATATAGATTAAGTTTTGTTCTCACCAATAGAATAGACTTACAGCTAAAATGTTGGAAAATCTGACTCTATTGACATGTCAGAGATAATTTGCAACTGCTTCCTTTCTGCCCAAATTCTATCAGACTAATCACTTGAATAGATTAATTGAAAATCACTTATCTTTGTAGATGAAATTAACTATTTTTTGTATTTAACTGCTTTTGATTAGAATCCTATTTTGTTGAAAGTGGTTGGTTTTATCTGTGTTCTGTAAAGATATTTATAAAACCTCATCAAAGTTCTACCAGTAAGTCACATTCTATTCAGTATAAGGTGAAATGTTTTACATCAAATCTCATGCTGTGTAATGGCCAAAGAATATTTAAGGTGACTGAATGGATTTCTTGGCTCAGTATTCAAAAGTAAACATTTTAAGATGTTAATGTTTAAGGCTTTTACCTCTTCTCAAAATTGATTTTATGTAACTCTCATTATTTGCAACTCCTGAAATCACCAAAGATCTTGCTTAAGCAACATGTAGCAGCAACTTATTTTTCTTATCTTTATATGGATTTACTGAAGTGTAGATTGTTTGATAATGAATGTAGCTTTGGGGCACAAGTCTGTTTAACTGTGTGAATGCTATAATTTAATATTTAAGACAAAACAACAGCTTTGGCTTGGTAAACGTATATACTGATTTCTGAAAAACTGAATGAAAGAACTTGTTTTATTGTGTTCTTATTTGACAGGTGATCTTGTGGTTCTTTCTAGGTATCCAGTAGAAAAAGCACTCTCCAGTGTTCATCTGTGGAACTGGATGGTTCCTACTTGAGTGTAGCCAGACCGCAGACCTACTATCAAACCAAGCAAAGACCTAAGTCTGCAATCCAGGATTCAGCTTCAGAATCCCTTATAGCATTTAGGAATAATTCTTTGAAACCAGTAACCCTTCATCATCCCAAAGATGATCTAGGTAAGATACCATCAGAGACCACAACATGTAATTATGAATCTCCAGGGAGAAAACCAGTAGATGCAGTCCCAACAGAGAAAATGCCACAAGAAGAATTGCACATGAAGGAATGTCCACACCTTAAGCCTACTCCTAGTCAATGCTGTGGTCATAGACTTGCTGCAGATCATGTTCATGAGAGCCATTCTACAAACACAGCCCCTCAACATCCTAAGACACATCCAGAATCATGCAGTTATTGTGGGCTTTCTTGGGCGTCTCTGTTGCATGGTGGAGGGGCGCTGCAACCAAATGAAACTTTGAAAAAGCAGATCTCAGAAGATAGAAAGCAGCAACTGATGCTTCAGAAAATGGAGCTGGAAATTGAAAAGGAACGTCTTCAGCATCTGCTGGCCCAGCAGGAGACAAAGCTTCTTCTAAAACAGCAACAGCTTCACCAGTCTCGACTGGATTACAATTGGTGAGTACTGCCTGTTCTTCTTATTTATTTATTTATTTATTTATTTATTTATTTATTTTGAGATGAAGTCTTGCCCTATTGCCCAGGCTGGAGTGCAGTGGCACAATCTCAGCTCACTGCAGCCTCTGCCTCCCGAGTTCAAGCAGTTCTCTGCCTCAGCTTCCTGAGTAGCTGGGATTACAGGCGCCCGCCACCACATCTGGCTAAGTTTTGTATTTTTAGTAGAGACGGGGTTTCACCGTCTTGGCCAGGCTGTTCTTGAACTCCTGACCTTGTGATCCACCCTACCTGCCTAGAACTTCCAAAGTGCTGGGATTACAGGCGTGAGCTACCGTGCCCGGCCGAGTCCTGCCTCTTCTTTTAGCAATGTCTGTAGTTTGGAGAACACAGTGTAAAATTGCTGTATTACTATAGCAGATGTGTAGAGCCAGAGGTTCTTCTGGATCTTGGCTTGCTCAAGATGCATATCAGTTATGTCTACTAAGTAAATTCCCCTTTATTCTTTGAAAGACTTCAAAGATTACCTTGTCTTCCAAACTGATAGCTTAGAATATCTATTTCTGAGCAGTCTGGTGTAATTTTTGCTGGGTTCCAAAGACATTTTAAAATGATCTTACCACTATGCAGAATCCTTTGCTGTTTGATATCATTGTGGACAATATTAGGCATTAAGTAAAAGCTTGAGATTTCGGGGTGTGGAATTAGATTGTAAAGCAGTGAGATTAGCTGTCATCATTCCAAATTTATGTCTACCTGCCATAATATAAAATATAACAAGTGATGGGAGTCTTCTAAATTTAACCCTTTCTGGCCATGAAGCATGACCTGTTCAATGACAAACTCTCATAAACCTATCCACATGTGGGCTGTTCTTCCCTTAACAATTCTTCCTAAGAACAGTGCTTGAAAAGCTAAATTGCTATTTTGTTATTATATAGTGTTTCTTTTCTCCACATCCTTATTGACATTTGGTATTGTCATTAATTTTTATTTTACCTCTTCTAATATGTGTATAGTGACATTTCATTGCAGTCTTAATTTGCATTTCACTAATGGCTAATGATGTTGAACATCTTTTTGTGTGTGTGCTTGTTTGCCCTCCTATCTTCTTCAGTAAATTCTCTCTTCAGTTTTGCCCATATTCTAATTGGATCATTTGGGTGTTTTGCTGTGTGGAGAGTTCTTCATATATCTAGATATAAGTCCTTTGTCAGATATGTGAGTAGCAAATATTTTCTCCCAGTCTGTAGCTTGTCTTTTCTTGTTTATCTTTAATTGTTTTTTCTTTTGGTAGAGACAGGTTCTCACTGTTGCCCAGACTGGTCTTGAACTTAAACAATTCTCCTGCCTCAGCCTTCTAAAGAGCTGGAATTACAGGTTTGAGCCACTGCTCCTGACTCTGCCTTTTCAATTGCTTAATAGGATCTTTCATAGAGCAAAATTTTTTAATTTTAATAAAGTCCAATTTATCTACTTTTTCTGTTATGGATTATATAAAGTTTTATCATAGATAGATGTTGAATTTTGTCAAATACCTTTTATGAATTTTGTCAAGTATCTTTTATGATCATGTGCTTTTCTTATTTGCCCTGTTAATATGGTGAATTACATAGATTTTTAAATATTAAACCAGCCTTGCATCCCTGAAATTAAACCCCACTCGGTCATAATGTATGATTTTAAAAATGTTACTGAATTCCATTTACTAATATTTGTTGAGAATATTTGCATCAGTTTTGTTTTGGTTTTTTTTTTTTTGAGACAGAGTCTTGCTCTGTCACCCAGGCTGGAGTGCAGTGGCGTGATCTTAGCCCACTGTAACCTCTACCTGCTGGGTTCAAGGGATTCTCATGCCTCAGCCTCCTGAGTAGCTGGGATTACAAGCGTGAGCCATTGTGTCTGGCCTATTTGCATTAGTTTTGATGAGGGATATTGTTCTGTTGGTTTCCTTCCCCCCCCCCCTTTGTCCTTGTCTTGTTTCGGTATCAAGGTAATGCAGGCCTCATAAAATGAGTTGGGACATGTTTACTCTGCTTCTGCTTTCTGGAAAAGATTGTGTAGAATTGGTGTTAATTCTTCCTTAAATGTTTAGTAGAATTCTCCAGTGAAACCATCTGGACCTGGAGATTTATTTTTTGAGACTGTAAATTCCAAGTTTAATTTCCTTTATACTTACAAGGCTATTCAAATTATCTGTTGGATAATCTACCTTGCCACAGGTTTGTTCATTTTAATTATCTTTCAAATAACTGGCTTTTTGTTTCATTTAGTTTTTGTGATTTTTCTGTTTTCAATTTCATTGGTTTCTGCTCTTTATTATTTTCTTCCTTCTGCTTGCTTTAAATTTACTTTGCTCTTCTTTTTTCCTAATTTGTTAAGATGAAAGCATATTGGTTTGAGACTTTTTCACTTCTCTACTGGAAGCATTTAGTGCTCTAAATTCCCTTCTTGGCACTGATTCAGCTGTGTCCCACAAATTTTGATATGTTGCATTTTCATGTTTATCCAATTCAGTGTTTTTTGGGGGTATCTTTTGAAACTTCCTATTTGACCCATGGGTTATTTAGAAGTGCTATATTTAGTTTCTATGTTCTTAAAGATTTTCCTGTTTTATTTCTGTTACTGATTTTTTTTTTTTTTTTTTTTTTTTTTTGAGACGGAGTCTCGCTCTGTCGCCCAGGCTGGAGTGCAGTGGCCGATCTCAGCTCACTGCAAGCTCCGCCTCCCGGGTTCCCGCCATTCTCCTGCCTCAGCCTCCTGAGTAGCTGGGACTACAGGCGCCCGCCACCTCGCCCGGCTAGTTTTTTGTATTTTTTTGTAGTAGAGACGGGGTTCCACCGGGTTAGCCAGGATGGTCTCGATCTCCTGACCTCGTGATCCGCCCGTCTCGGCCTCCCAAAGTGCTGGGATTACAGGCTTGAGCCACCGCGCCCGGCCTTTCTGTTACTGATTTTTAGTTTGATACCACTGTGCTCACATAACACACTGTATAATTTTCATTCTTTCAGACTCATTGAAGTTTAAGGACCCTAGGGCATGTTCTGTCTTGATATATGTTCCACGATGTTTGAAAAGAATATATATTCTGCTGTTGGGTGGAGTGTTCTGTAAATTAGATCCTATTATTTGACAGTATTGTTGAATTCTTCTATATTCTTGCTGATTTTCTACCTACTTCTATCACTTATTGACAGAGGGGTTTTGAAATATCCAGGTACAATTATGATATATCTATTATCTATTTTTCCTATTAGTTCTATTAGTATTTGTTTTATATATTTATACCTCTGTTCTTTGCTGCTTATGCATTTAAATTTGCTATGTCTTCTTGGCAGGTCGACCATCTTGTCACTATGTAATGTCTTTCTCGGTCCCTATTTTTTTTTTTTTTTTTTTGTGACGGAGTCTCACTCTGTCACCGAGGCTGGAGTGCAGTGGCACTGTGTTGGCTCACTGCAACCTCCGTCTCCTGGGTTCAAGCAATTCTCCTGCCTCAGCCTCCCGAATAGCTGGGATTACAGGTGCCCACTACCATGTCTGGCTAGTTTATATGTATGTATATATATATTTTTTTTAGTAGAAATGGGGTTTCACCGTGTTGGCCAGGCTCGTCTCTAATTGCTAACCTCAGGTGATCCACCTACCTCGTAATCTTTTTTTATCTAAAGTCTCCTTTACCCGATATTAATATAGCCATTCTTACTTTCATTTTATTAAGATTTTCAAGGTATGTGTTCTTCCATCCTTTTACTTTCACCATATATATGTTGTGATTTTGAATTCAGTTTCTTAGACACAGCATTTATTTAAGTCAGCCAGTTTCTTTTAATTGGTATGTCATGTTCAGAAATTTACTTTTTTGTTTTTGATTTTTTTTTTTTTTTTTTGGTTTGACAGGCTCTCACTCTGTTGCCCATGCTGGAGTGCAGTGGCATGATCACAGCTCACTGCTGCAGCCTTGACCTCCTGGGCTCAGGTGATCCTCCTGCCTCAGTTTCCTGAGTAGCTGGAACTACAGGCGTGTGCTGCCATGCCCAGCTAATTTTTGTGTTTTTTGTAGAGATGGGGTTTCACCATTTTGCTCAAGCTGGTCTTGAGCTGCTAGGCTCAACCAGTCTGCCTACTTCAGCCTTCCAAAGTGCTGGGATTACAGGCATGAGGCACCGTACCCGGCCCAGACACTTACTTTTAATGTAAATTGTATATGATTTCCCATATAGTTGGCCCTCCATATCCCTGGAGTCAACCAACTGTGGATTGAAAATATTTGGGGGCAATAAATAATGCAACAATAAAACTAGTATAAATAAAAAATATAGTATAGCAAATATTTACATAGCATTGACATTATAGTAGGTATTACCAGTATTATAAGTAATGTAGAGATGATTTAAATTATACCAGACGATGTGCAAAGATTATATATACATACACATCATGTGAGCAAATCCATGGGATTTTGGTATGGGAGAAGGTCTGGGACTAATTCCCTGAGGATACCAAGAAACCACTGTAGTGTTTTTGAGTATATTTCTTTGAATAGATTTGTTTTATTGGTTGCTCTAAATATTCTGTTATACACACATAACTTATCAAAGTCTGTTGGTGTCATATTTTATCAGTTTAAATTAAATGTAGAAATTTGATCTCCCTTTAAGTTCCCTTACCCTCCCCCATTTATAATTGTCTTAAAGAGTTTCTCATTGAGAACAGAACAAGAGAAATTTTACAATCTGAACAACAGAAATAGACTAAACCTAAACAGAGTCTCTCATTAAGAACCACATCATAAAATATTATAATTTTTGCTTAAATCATCAAATTTAAAATAAGTTAGAGTAATTTAGAAAAGTGAAGAGAAAAAAATCTATTATATTTATCTGTATTTCTATTTTTTTCTATTGTTCTTCCTTCCTGATGTTCCAAGATTTCCTCTTTTATCTTTTGTTTTGTTGTTTTGTTTTTAGAGCTCTGTTTAACTGTTCTTTAGGGTAAGCCTGCAGTAGTTTTGCTTCATATGAAAATGTTCTCATTTTTACATCATTTCTAAAGGATATTACCATTGCTGAATATAGGATTCTGAGTTGACAGGGTTGCTTTTTTTCTTTTCTATCAGCACTTGAATAATGTGGCATTTTCTTCTGCCCCCGATGTTTTCCACAGTCATTTGCATTATTTTTCTCTATACATAAAATATAATTAATTCTCTTTTGCTTTTTAAAGATTTTTTTGTCTTTAGTTTTAAGAAATTTCACTGTGATATGTCTTCACATGGATTTCTTTATCCTATAAAAACTTTGATCAGCTTCTTGATTTATAGTTTTGTGTCTTTTGTCAAATTTAGGAATTTTTCTCTAATTTTTTTTTCTAATACCTTTTGAACCCCATGCCCTCCTCTGGCTAGCTAATGACATAAATTTACAGTCTTTCGTTATGGCTCCACATTTTTTTAAAATCTTACTTTAAGTTCCGGGATATGTGTGCAGAGTGTACAGGTTTGTTACATAGGTATACGGGTGCCACGGTGGTTTGCTGCACCTGTTGACCCATTCTCTAAGTTCCTTCCCCTTGCCTCTGACTCCCCAATGGGCTCTGGTGTGTGTTGTTCTCCTCCCTGTGTCCATGTGTTCTCATTGTTCAGCTCCCACTTATGAGTGAGAACATGTGGGATTTGATTTTCTGTTCCTGTGTTAGTTTGCTGAAGATGATGGCTTCCAGCTTCATCCATGTTCCTGTAAAGGACATGATCTCTGGCTAGCCATATGCAGAAAACTGAAACTGGACCCCTTCCTTACACCTTAGACAAAAATTAGCTCAAGATGGATTAAAGACTTAATGTAAAACCCAACACCATAAAAACCCTAGAAGAAAACCTAGGCAATACCATTTGCGATATAGGCATGGGCAAAGACTTCATGATGAAAATGCCGAAAGCAATTGCAACAGAAGCCAAAATTGACGCATGGGATTGAATTAAACTAAAGAGCTTCTGCACAGCAAAAGAAACTGTCATCAGAGTGAACAGGTAACCTACAGAACGGGAGAAAATTTTTGCAATCTACCCATCTGAGAAAGGTCTAATATCCAGAATTTACAAGGAACTTAAACAAATTTACAAGAAAAAAACAACTCCATCAAAAAGTAGGCAAAGCATATGAACAGACACTTCTCAAAAGAAGACATTTATGTGGCCAACAAATATATGGAAAAAAACTCAATATCACTGATTATTAGAGAAATGCAAATCAAAACCACAGTGAGATACCATCTCATGCCAGTCAGAATGGCAACTATTAAAATGTTCCACATGTCTCTGACATTCTGTTTAGGCTTTTTTGTGTGTATTTAGTCTATTTCTCTTTGTTGTTCAGATTGTGCAATTTCTCTTGTTCTATTCTCAAATTTCTGGTTCTTTCATTTGTCCTCTTCATTCTGTTTTTGAGCCAGTCCATTGAGTTTCTAAATTTTACTTATTGTCTTTTTCAGTTATCTTTTTTCCAGAGCTAAAATTTCCACTTAGTTCTTCTTTATGTTTTCTCTTTATTTTCAGAGACTTTCTGTTCTTTTCCTTTCAAAGAGCATATTCATAAGTGCCTTTGAGGCATTTTTATGATGCATGCTTTACTGTTCTTATGCCAACATTTATGTCATCTTGACACTAGTTTCTGCTGGTTGTCTTTTTATTCTAGTTGAGATTATCTTCATTTGTGGCATGATGAGTGATTTTTATTGCATTCTGGACATTTTCAGTTTATGGTGTGAGATACTGGTCTTGGCTGTCTAACACCACCCCAGTGAAGATTTAAGATGTCTCATTGAACCATTGGAAAATGGAAGTCTAGCCTCCCACTGGACCTTTGCTGGTGGGAATGAGGGAAGTGAGACCACAGTTTTTCCCATGATGTTTGGCTGCAGTAGGACAGTTATTGTCTGAAAATTTTCTGTCAATATAGACTGCTCCTTTCCTGATCCTTTAGACAGAGAGAGCAGTCTATTTTTTCCTCTATGACTTTAGAGTTTCTAGGTTGCCAGCTTCTCCCACATGCAAGATTTCTAAGGTAAAAACCAAGCCCAGGAAACTCACCATGTTGTTGTTTTTCTGGCCTCCGTTTCTTACCTTTTACAGTATCCTTATGTTTGTTTCAAGTATAATGTCTAAGATTTTTAGTTGTACAGGGGTAGAGAGAAGTGCAGCTATTTCATCATGTCTCAGAACTGTAAGTCCCTAGAGATTTTTATTAAATAATGGAAAGCAAATACATATGTAAAAGTTCAGGCCAGGCATGGTGGCTCATGCCTGTAATTCCAGCATTTTGGGAGGCCAAGGCGAGTGGATCACCTGAAGTCAGGAGTTTAAGACCAGCTTAGCCAACATGGTGAAACCCCGTATGTACTAAAATACAAAAATTAGCCAGGTGTGGTGGTGGGCGCCTGTAATCCTAGCTACTCAGAAGGCTTAGGCATGAGAATTGCTTGAATGCGGGAGGTGGAGGTTGCAGTGAGCTGAGATTGCACCAACTGCACCTCCACCCTTGGTGACAGAGCAAGACTCTGTCTCAAAAACAAACAAACAAACAAACAAACAAAAAACAGTTCAATAAGTCTAATGGTTTCTAATTTTCTTCTAATTTCATTTATCCAGAAACTGTGTGAATTAAATTTTATCAAGTTATATTTTATTATTTTTTATTCAAACATTAGATTTTTGTGGATTGAACAAAAGTACTTAAGAAAGCAAAATGACCAGGAAGGTTCACAGTATTCTTTGGTGATAGGCAGAGAATGCCTGTTTTCTGTTATTACCTTTGAAATTTGTTACTTTTTTAAATTATAAAAACGTATACCATCTGGAAAACTACTCACATAAAATAGCTTGAGATCTTTCTGGAACCCGGATCTCTTTATGCTAATTGTCAGTTTAAGCTGACCATGTTCTCATCTCATGTATTGAGTTCCTTTACTTGAAAGTGGTTGGCTGGCCGGGCGCGGTGGCTCAAGCCTGTAATCCCAGCACTTTGGGAGGCCGAGACGGGCGGATCACGAGGTCAGAAGATCGAGACCATCCTGGTTAACACGGTGAAACCTCGTCTCTACTAAAAAAAATACAAAAAACTAGCCGGGCGAGGTGGCGGGCGCCTGTAGTCCCAGCTACTCAGGAGGCTGAGGCAGGAGAATGGCGTAAACCCGGGAGGCGGAGCTTGCAGTGAGCTGAGATCCGGCCACTGCACTCCAGCCTGGGCGACAGAGCGAGACTCCGTCTCAAAAAATAAAAAAAAAAGAAAGTGGTTGGTATTTGACTACAATGCAACCTTTTGGTTAGATGGGTATTATCCTTGGAAAGAGTTATTTGCTTTCTGGCTTTAGGAGCCCCAATGTTTTACTTTATTTACTTTGGGTCATTTTCAGTCTTCTTGGTTAGCCTTTGTGAAGGAAATATATCCAAACTATCAGACAGTACCCAGCTGTAACACTGGCCACCTTTAGAACTAGTCATGCTTGGCCGGGCACAGTGGCTCACACCTGTAATCCTGGCACTTTGGGAGGCCCAGGCGGGTGGATCACGAGATCAGGAGATCGAGACCATCCTGGCTAACATGGTGAAACTCCGTCTCTACTAAAAATATAAAACTTAGCTGGGCGTGGTGGCAGGCACCTGTAATCCCAGCTACCCGGGAGGCTGAGGCAGGAGAATTGCTTGAACCCAGGAGGCAGAGGTTGCAGTGCAGTGAGCTGACATCACGCCACTTCACTCCAGCCTGGGTTACAGAGCAAGACTCTGTCTCAAAAAAAAAAAAAGAACTAGTCATGCTGGTTTCTGGTGCCTTTATTCATCCCAGTCGTAGGTCTGCCATTTCATGTATCCTTACGTTGCTCTCATCCTAAAACAAAGGTATTTCCAATCAAGATAATTAAAAAAAAAAAAATCCAAATCCAAGTGAGATGCCCAGAGAAACAGAGACTCAAGATATTTATATATTTATTTATTTATTTATTTATTTATTTATTGACAGAGTTTGGTTCTGTCACTGAAGCTGGAGTGCAGTGGTGCGATCTTGGCTCACTGCAACCTCTACCTCCCGGGTTCAAGCAATTCTCCTGCCTCAGCCTCCCCGAGTAGCTGGGATTGCAGGCACACGCCACCACACCAGGCTAATTTTTGTATTTGTGGTAGAAACAGGGTTTCACGATGTTGACCAGGCTGGTCTCAAACTCCTGACCTCAAGTGATCCGCCCACCTCAGCCTCCCAAAGTGCTGGGATTACAGGCATGAGCCACCGCACCCCACCAAGACATTTTTAATTGAACAGCTTTCACCTCTAGTTCTCCTGCTTACTGCCACCATGTTTTATCATGGTTAGCTGGTGCAACCCAGAACTAGGACCATAAATCTATGCATTTAATTAATCGGTATCACAATTTATATTTCTAGGCTGAAAGTTGCCCTACTCTCTGGCCTACTTTTTAGGTTTATGTAATTTTATCACTTTTGGGTTATCTGAAATTCAACCTTCTGCACATTAGTATCATATAACAAGAATATCTATTTCATATTAGGTTATGTTTATTCAACCTAGAATTTGAAGCCTTTTATAATTTGGAACTACCTCTCTACCCATTTGTCCCACTTTTCCTGAGAAATAAAGTTTTTTTTCCAAAAGGCAGATTTGTTTCCTTGAGATCTTTTCAGTACATCATTCATGTTTCTTTCTCAAGCTCTACATTTTCCTCTGATTTAAATATCTCTGTCCTACTTTTCCATTTATCCACACCCTGACTTTTCATTATAACACAGTCAAAATCCCACTACTTAAAATTTCTAGGTCTGGTTTCTTTTTCACATAACTAATAATTTGTTATTGAATATGTCCAAAATTAGCACCTTATTGTTTAATGTGTAATGGTGTTCTGTAATTGAGTTTCATTCTTCTTGTCTGAGCACATATTTACTAAGCCCTCTACTCTGCACAAAACTCCATGTGAGGGATATTAAAAGACGCAAGACTTGATCTTGGCTCGCTATATTACTCACAATCTCATATATATATATATATATATATATATATATAAAATTTTAACTTTTATATATCTTTACTGAGCTTGTCATTTACCTGCCCCAAGGAATTTTTTTTTTTTTTTTTTTTTTTTTTTTTTTGATACAGCGTCTCACTCTGTAGCCCTGGCTGAAGTGCGGTGGTGTGATTTTGGCTCACTGCAACCTCTGTCTCCCAGGTTCAAGGGATTCTCCTGCCTCAGCCTCCCAAATCGCTGGGATTACAGGCACCTGCTACCACGCCCAGCTAATTTTTGTATTTTTAGTAGAAATGAGATTTCGCCATGTTGGCCAGGCTGGTCTCAAACTCTTGTCAGGTGATCCACCCACCTCGGCCTCCCAAAGTGCTGGACTTACAGGCATGAGCCACCACGCCTGGCCTCAGGGAATTTCACTTCAACTAAACTCATGAATTAATATCTGCTGTACACAAGCCGTTGTTTATAGTGCTCAGAATGTTCAAGAAAAATATTGGGAAGGCAATCCAATTGAATACCAAATGAGTAGCACAGAATTGTTACAGTAGTTCAGAATCTTGGGACAAGCTTGTCATTTTAGAATAAATTTGGCATGACATTGACATTTACTTAAATTGTAATTAATGATTCGTTCTGCCACCTTGCTACTACATGATTGTCAGTAACAGCTTTCGAAAGGGTATTATCTTTGTGAGCACTTCCCAGATTGATCAGAGAAGATTTATCCAGAATATTATTCATGATTGTGGCAAGAACCACCTTAAATCATTTTTGGAGCAAAGTAGTGTATGTATAATGAATAAAAATCAAGGCTAATTATAAATATTTACCTTTGTCTCCTACTCTAACAATATGCCTTATTACTTGTACTCTTTACCTAGCTATGATAAAATTCAGTGTTCACCAGTGAAAAATGTGTCACCTTGAGAGAGTTATGTGCCTGGCTCAGCCATCACTTTAGTAATTTATAAATAGATAATGGTAAAAGTAACTGTGTTATAGAGTGGTTGTAAGGATCAGTACAATAGTATATATAAAATGCACTCCTTAAACATAGTTGCTGTCATCAAGATCATCTCTACTGCTGTAGAAGCTACTGTGACTGATATTATTGCTGCTGTTTTTTCACTTTTCTCGTAATTCCCTGATTTGGGCGTTTTGCATCTACATTTTCCTACCTATGTGTCACCACCAAATATTAGTCTTAAACTGTAAGTTCCTTTAGGGAATTAATCCATGTACTTTGTACATTAATTCCAGCCAGTTAGTTGGAATTATAGGAATGTCTTTTGACAATGATGAAAATGACAATATTGTTTTAATAATGTTTTTACACTTCAGAGTTTGATTTCATAGTTAAAGAATATACTTTTACAGATAACCAGAGAACATTTCTTAAAAGACAAGAAAATAAGTGTCACATATTTGATACCAGTGACTGACACTCAAACTCCCGGCAGAAGACCTTTTTCCTGAGTTTTTCAATGGCTTTCCCTCCTCAGTACATGTCAATGTAGGGCTAAGTAAGCATTGATGGATAAAGTGTCTTCCAATTCTTTTGGAAGAATTCATCTTTGACTCAGGGAAAATATGTTGGTTAGTGAGCTGTGCCCCTAATTCTTTGAAATGGCAGTATGAGAAGTGGATGCTTCCCCTATAAATGTTGGTCAGGGTCAGTGTTAGAGTTACTAGAATTCACGTTGAGACACTGGTGATTGCAATACACTTGCTTACAATGAATAGAGGGAAGAATTAACTTTCTACAGCAGATATTTAAAGTACTCCTATTGAAGTGTCTATAATTTTGAATTTTTAAATGATATTCTAACCAACTTAATCTTCCCTACCTTTTCTATAAAGAAAATTTAAGTTACTATGAAATCATTTTGTGTTTGTTTATGTATATTTAAGAATTACTCATTTATTTTTAACTCATTTATTTTTGACTGAGTTTTAATTGGAAAATAATTTCTGGGGATCTAGCTGAAAGAGCATGGTTTTCCAGAGTTTATCATTCAGGTTATCAGGCTTCACAAGATTAGAAATTTTTAAAATTAATTTTTACAGGTTAAGAGCTCAGGCTCTGTTTAAGTCGAGAGAAGTGGTTGCTGAAAAAGAGCTTACTAAACCCCAAGAACTCAAACTGGATATGAATGGCAGTGACTCTGGACCAAGGTAAACCTGAAGTCTTAGTGAAAACAAGAATATTAAGGGCATAAATATTTAGGATATGTTTGGTATGCATTTATGACTCTATATTGATTAATACAGTTTTGTGACCGTATGAATAAGTACATTCCTGTTATAAATTTTTGAAAAATATAGAAAAGTATGAAAAACAAAATAAAAATCATAATGCTACAGCTTTGAGATAATCTTTTGAGCTCTTTTCTGTTTCTTTTTTTTTTTTTTTTTTTTTTTTTTTTTGGTGTGGTATTATAGTCTATGTTGAGTATTAAGGATTATGCTTATACAGAATTTTATGTTACTTTTTTTCACTGTATCATATTTTCTGGTCTTATTATATACTCTGTGAAAACATTAATTCATTCGACAAATATGTATTGCTTGGCAACTCTGCTCAATATATATCTATTAGTCTGTTATCGGATAATACGGGGTTTTGCTATTATAAATTTTGCCTTGAAGAACATTTCTCTAAATAAATGTTTTAACTTTATCTCTACCTATTTCCTTGTTATAGATTCCTGTAAGTGGAATTACTAGTACAAAGTATATATGAATCTTTTTACAATCCTTGATTCACGTTGCCAAATTGTTTTGTGTGATTGCTGGCCTAGAGGCTAGGTCCGCAACAACCAGTCTGGATCCTGGAGCTAAAGGGTAGGCCTTGAAACTGGGTCCTGGATCCTGGGTCTGTGGAGCCAGCCCAGCACTGGGTTCTGTGGTGTCAGGCCTGGGTCTGCCTCAGGGTGGGACCATAAAGACTGACGTAGCATGGGGCAGGCCTGGTACCGGAGGTCAGGGATGCCAATCTAGACTGGGGCGGGGGTAAACTTGGGTTTTGTGGACTGACCTGGCTCTGGGCTGGTCTGGAATCTGAGGCAGGGCTGGAATTTGGAATAGCAGGATCCCACCTGGTGCTGAGGCAGGTCTGAATGTTCATTATGTAGTATTGGCCTAGAGTCTGGGACCAGGAGGGGCTGCCAACTCTAGCTTTTACTGAGGTGGGCCTGATGTTAGCGTCTGAGGCAAAGTCTGGTTCTCACTTCCCTCTCTTCCCTGCCCAAATACAGGGTATCTCTGTCTACTGTGTTGCCAGAGTTTGGGGAAAGGGTACTGCCAGTAATGTAAGTCTGTTCTTCCTACCCTCTTCAATACATTCCTTCTTATTTTTGTGCTACAACCTGGTGCTATAATCTCTCATCTGGTTTATATAGCTCTTATAAAAGTATTTTTGTAGGTGGATGGTTATTCAAATTGATGTTTCTGATGGGGGAGATGGGAGGGGCAGGGACAAGTCCTTGAAAGTCCTATTCTGCCATCTTGCTGACGTTCTTCTTCCAACAAGCAGTTTTGACTGTTGTAGATGTTTCCTCTTTTATCTGTTCCTTCTAGTATTTTTATCCATATTTCTGAATAACAGACTTATGTAGTTATTAGTATTGACTTTCTGCTATGGAAGTTGATGATTCAGCTCTCACTGATAACTATCTGCTCCCTCCTTTTCTCCGTTTTATCTTCCCTCGCTTTACCTTTCTTTCTCCCTTTTTCCATCTCCTCCCTCTCTCCATATTTCTGTCTACATATATAACATACCCCTACATGTGCTATTTCCTTCCCTCTGTCCTCTCAATATATCTATATCAAAATACCTATAAGACTGTAAATATTGTATGCACAGCTGAACTATATATTATTATTAAATTTAATTTTGTATAATTATTTTCTCTGGAGTTTAAAAATGCCTTATTCAGCACAAAAAGACAAATACTTTGTGATCTCTCTTATATGTAGAATCTAAAAAGGTTGAATCAGTGGTCGCCAGGGCCTGGGGGGTTGGAGGCAGGGGCAGGGGGTGGAATAGGAAGATACTGCTCAAAGACTGCAAAGTTTCAGTAAGGATGAATATGTTCTGGAGGTCTGTTGTATAACATGGTGACTATGGCTATAATAACGTATCATATAGTTAAATATTGCTAAGAGAGTAGATATTAAATGTTCTCACCACAAAAATATATAAATATGTAAGATGATAGATGTGTTAACCAACTCAATTTAATCATTTTGCAATGAATACATACAGTATATCAAAACATCACTTTGCATACAATAAATATATACAGTGTTTGCCAATTACAGTTTACAAGATATCCTTCCTGGAGACTTCCATAAAATCCTGCTCTAGTATGAACTTTATTATTATCTAGGTGTTTTGTCTAGTGATTTCATCTGAAATTTCCTTACCTATCATCCTGGAAATTTTCTTTCTTTTCTATCTTATATTCCTTTTTTCCTAGATAGCATCCTATCCTCTTTTTGGTTTATACCCTTTCATCTTACTAGAACATGCTCTGCAGTAGCTTACTGTAGGAGTACAGAGGCAGTAATTTTTTTGTGTCACACCTCTGAAAAAATGTCTTTAGTCAATCTTCATGTTTAATTTATAGTTTAACTTTATATAGCATTCTGACTTAATAGTTTTCCTCAAAAAGGATTGAAGGTTGTATTCTATTACCTTCTAGTTTCTAGTATTGCTATTAAGAAGTGTGTTGCAGTCTGAGTCTTGATCTTTTTATGTGACCTATTCCCCATCACAACTATTAGGACTTACCTTTCTCTAAAATTCTAAAAGTTTATGCTGATATGCGTAAGTTACACCTTTTTGCATTCATGCAGAATCTTTTAACTAGGAAGCTTTCTTCAATTTAGAGAAATTTTCTTTGCTAATGTATTGTCTCTTTCAAGAATTCATCTTACTGAGATGTTGACTCTCTTAGAATAAACTCTGATTTTCTTATTTTTCTCTCCTATATTTCATATTGATTTTTTGTTTGTTTGTTTGTTTGTTTTTTGAGACAGGGTTTCACTCTGTTGCCCAGGCTCAAGTTCAGCGGCAAATCACAGCTCATTGCATCCTTGGTCTCCTGGGCTCAATGATCTTCCCCCCTCACCCTCCCAGGTAGTTAGGACTGCAGGTGCGCCACTACACCCAACCAATTTTTTTGTGTGCTTTTTTTAGAGACAGGGTTTCACCATGTTACCCAGGCTCGTCTCAAACTCCTGGGCTCAAGTGATCTACCTACCTCAGCCTCCCAAAGAACTGGGATTATAGGCATGAGCTACTGCACCCAGCGTTATAATTCTTAATTTCTAAAAACATCTTATTCTTAGAAAGGCCATTTTTTAAAATAAAACCCATTCTCATTTTACATATGCAATGTTTTTTTCTTATCTCTGAGAATGTTTGTAATAATTTTTGAAGTTTTATCTCTTCCTGGTGAATTGTGTCTATTTTCAGCAAGTTCAAATTGCTTTTTTCCACAAATGTCTGATGATCCACCTATACTGTGAAGCAAAACAATAAAAAACTATGAAAAGCTCTAAGTATGTTATGAGCAGAGCTTGTCAGCTAATGGACTTCACCATGATCAGGTGGGCACGTTGGGGACTCTTGCTACTATCCATAGGTTTTCTTCTCTTGGGATGATCAGTTTCCCTATGGATAAATCTCTTGCAGGTGTGAAAATAAGAGATCAAAGCATTATTTAAGTTTCATGCCAATGTGGGGAGCCAGGGGAAGTAAAAAAAAAATGGGCTCATCACTTGTTACATAGGCTTTCACTTAATCTCCCTTTTAACTATATGGATTTCTGCCCTGAATGTATTTCAGGCCCCCAAGTTCAAGGTCATTCTTTTTGAGCCTCTCCTGGGGGATAAACCTCCAGTCGTCTTCATACAATGGGGACGGATAGAGGAGGACACGTTGGCTTTTCACTGCTGTAGAGACTTTAAATCAGCTGTGCTTTTAGTACCATCTGCATTTCTACCTGCTTACTCTAGTCCCTGAGCCTTTCAGGAGTTCTCTGACATGTTTCAGCTTATAGCATCTTTCAACCCCAGCTAGCAGATATTTCAGTTTTGACTTTACTACTTGGCTGGTTGAGTTTCAACTGATACACCTGCTTTCCAGCCTTCTAAAATTCTATAACATCTCTTCTCTGTTGTGCTGTCTTCACTTTGCAGCTTCATAGGTTTTATAATTTTTTTGTTCTTTTAATATTAGTTTTCAGTGGTTTTAGAAGAGAATAGAGATGTGTATTCAATCAGTCATGTAAATTAGCTCTCCAATGTTTATTTGTATACTTAAACCATATTTCACAATTTAGTAGGCAGAAAGATGGAATCTTGTAATTTGCAGTCACTCTGTATTCAATTCAAATGAATACTTTTCTATGTTTATTAATGCTTTGTGTTTCTTTTTGGAAACATTTTGCATCTTCCTTCCTATGTTCATATTTTTTATGTAGGGATATTATAGTTCTTCCTTAGTTGATATGTATTTTTTAATTAAATTTTTTTATTTTTAATACTATTCATGTTTATCTGTGTCTTTACTGATTTACTTTCTTACTTGCTTATGGTAGAAAAAATATAAAATGCTGGTAATACTAAAGAAGAAAATAAAATGTACCTATAATCTCATCATCTGGAGGTAATCTTTGTATGTATTATTATTTCGTATTTATTCATGAGTATGTATAATTTTATATTATAAATTTTGTTTCATAAACCACCTTAAAAATTTTTAATTGAACTTTAAAAAAGTTTTAATGTCAACATTTCTCTTGTAAAAAGTAAAACATCACAGACATATTAAGAAAATATCGGTCATTTTTTATTTTCTCTTCTGTTGTCTGTCCTGACTGTGTTGGTTGAATTAGGGTTAGCACTCTAATATGTATCCTTCTAAACCTTTCTTTATGCTTACAAATATATACAACATCTGTATATATTTTAGAAATCAAATTGAACACTTTTTTCTCATTCAACAGAACATAATGGTTATTTATCAGAGCTATGGTAAGCATAGTAATTCTGCCCCAAAGGTATCCATGTTCTATTAATAATTTCCTAGGAGGGTGTGGTGGGGTAGGATACGTATATATGTGTGTGTGTGTGTGTTTGAGGTAGGGAGGATAGGTCCCTATCTCTAGCCTATCAAAATTCTATCCTGTCTTTTGTGACTTATCTCAAATATTACCTCTTCCAGAAATATTTTCTTTGTGTTTCTTTTATAGCCCTTATATTATGTATAGATGATGGATACTTGTATATTTGCCTTATTCTACTATTAGGGTACTTGAAGGTGTAGTGGCTTTCTTTTTTTTTTTTTTTTTTTTTTTAATGAAGTCTCATTTTGTCACCTGGGCTGCAGTGCAGTGTCACAATCTCAGCTCACTGCAACCTCCATCTCCCAGGTTCAAGCAATTCTTCTGTCTCGGACTCCAGAGTAGCTGGGGCTACAGGTGCATGCTGCCATGCCCAGCTAATTTTTATATTTTTAGTAGAGACAGTATTTCAGCATGTTGGTCAGGCTGGTCTTGAACTCCTGACCTCAGGTGATGCACCCACCTCGGCCTCCCAAAGTGCTGGGATTACAGTCATGAGCCACTGAGCCCTGCCTGGTAGTGACTTTTTATATCATCCAAAGCACTTAGCAAGGTAGCTTTTCTTTTCTTAACAATAAAAATTTTTGTTGAATTGCTCAGTATTTTATAAAAGTACAAAAATGGTCATATCTTATAGGAGTATTCAGAATTACAAAGCTGTTCATTCTTAAGGGTTATCTTTGTATAACCAATAAATTAACATCAAACAAACTAACTAAAAAAGAAACCAAAGGACTTAGAAACAACTTATGACTTTTGAAATCATTACCACCTTTCATGTGATAATTATCTTCCAATGGTTTAGCTCAGCTGTGCCCTACCATTTGCTCTTACTTGTTGTTAAGACCTCACGTATTATTTATTTTCATTCTGTAGCATTTATGCAGGAAGGCAGCAATGTAAATTCCCTTGCCTGTGATTCTTCCCACAGACAATAGGAAATAAATTGCAATTAGATTTTGGTAATTGTATATAATTAACTCAAAATGAACTCTTAATTTTAAAAAAAGTTTTCACTTTCTCATTATCTCATTTATTTTAGTCCCAAATTCTTAATTAAGTTTAATATTTTAAAAACAGTATTTTTAATACTAAGATAATTTAAATATCCAAATAAATAAAATTTGCTTGAAATTAAATTTTATTTAGGGAGTTCTAGTGTTAAAGCCGAAGAGCCTGTAAGGTACAAAGTAAGTGAATCATTTTCATAACCGTTCTTGATTGTATTTTCTAAAATTAGTGGTCATTTTTGTTTAATAATTCTACAAAGGCTTCTCAAGTCTCTACAGTATTCTCCCCT
Organism: Macaca thibetana thibetana; assembly: GCF_024542745.1. Classification (NCBI taxonomy): domain Eukaryota; kingdom Metazoa; phylum Chordata; class Mammalia; order Primates; family Cercopithecidae; genus Macaca; species Macaca thibetana. The sequence goes on along the minus strand of NC_065595.1, from coordinate 43,684,268 downwards.
GATGTATCTCTACCAGTTCCCAGTGTTAGTGGAGACAACATCATTTACATAGCAAGTGGAATGAAATAGACATTAAATTCATTGTCTTTACTTCTTTCAACCTCACATTAGATTAAATAATTAAGGCCTGCCATGTGAGAATTCTTGGCTTACCAATGACTGTCAGACTTGGAAGCACTTGCCGGAGTTTCTTGAAATCCTTATAATGTATGATTTTGAAAGATATATGGTCTTCTCAGAGGCTTTTAGGACATTTTTTTGGAAGCCGTGTATAGTCTTATATTTTTGTCATAATTATTTAAATTTAGGTCATATGTGCCCAGATGCCCCTAAACCTTAGAGCATGTCTGTCTCTTTGACTGGAGCACTAATTTTTTAAATCTCAGTCTTTCTCAGTTAAGTATGAAAGGAAGTCTCCTAAGAAAGATGGCAATGAGGAGAACATCAGGGAGGAGGATGCTGATAAACTTGAAATAACCTCAGTTGAAGGTATAATAAGAAATCATCAGAAGATGATGAATACTAATACATCCAGAATATAGACATTCTCTTGAATCAATAAGATAAACTACCTTAAATAGGCAACTCTCAGAAAGGTAAATCCAAATAATAAATCTGTAAAACCTTCCACAACTAATCAGGGAAAACAAAGCAAAAAATAATAGTTCAAAATGAATACCTACAGTCACCCAGAACTCATTTCCTCTACAAAGAAGGATCAAAATAGTAAGTAAATAACTAAGTGTCAAATAGAGCTTCTTGGAGAGAAGCACTGGAATTCAACAGGGAAGTCACAGGGAACCTCTGAGGCACAGAAGGAGAGAGAGGCAAAGCCACCAGTCTGGCCAGGATCAGCTCATACCAGGAAGAACTCACTGGGAAAATAAAGTGAAGTAAAGCACTACCATGTTCTTTAAGTTCTGCCCTCATTATACGGAAAGAGTTAGCAAGTGATCTCCAGTGGTCCACATTCCCACCATGGGCTCCTATAATTCTAGCTATGGGAGAGCTTTTCAGTTCTTACAGGCACTGAGACTAGTATAGGCAGCTACCTGGAGCCCATGCAACAGCATTGTTCCAGCAAGAGAGTTGATACTGGGTCCCACATATCCCCGAGACTCAAGCAGCTGCACCTCTCTGCCATTTTGGGAGATCAGCCTCCATCGAACTACATTCTGCCTTAGGTCCCAAGAACTCCTGCATCTTCACATCTCTGGAACCCTGCTGACATCCCTCCACATCTTTCTAGAGGGCTAAATTGCCATGATGCTGGCTGGACCCAGTAGTGAAGCCAGATATCCAGCACTGTTGTCCACATATTGTCCTACATCCTAGGGAACAGGCAGTTCAGCACACCAAGGAAGCTGGCCCCAGGACAAAGGGAGCCAAAGCATGCGCTCCCCATAGCCTGAGAGCTGCCTATCTAGGGATGCTGCCACTGACAGCAACCTTGCTTCCTCCAGCAGCAGGACCACAGAATAGCACATGCCTTCAGGGAGCCTGGGGACTGGCCCACTCGTATGCCATCTGAAACCTTAGGATAGGCCCATTCCACCCACTACCAGCAGTGCCCAGGCATGCCATCTGGTAGCCTGGGGGCTGACCCACCCATCTGTCACAGCTGTTGCCAACATGCACCATTGGGAGATCTGAGGACATGCCCACTCCGCCCACTGCTGCTGGCACACAGGTGCATTCTCTAGGGGCCCGGGGATTAATTCACCCTTCACTGCCTACAGCCAAGTGCACCATAGGAAGTCCTAATGAGAGGCCCACCCTACCCGCTGCCACTGGTGCCCACACTCACACCCAGGGGCCTAGGAACAGATCCACCCAATCTACCACCTTTGCGCTCTAGCATACCATTTGTCAGCCTGTAGATTGACCCACCCCACTAACTGAAGCCAGTGTTACTACTGTGTATCTTGCAGTCTTGTTCTGCTTGCAGCTGATGGCGCTTGTGCACACAATCTGGGAGACTTGGAGATAGACCCACCCCACTTGCCACCACTGATGCCCATGCACACCTTGTGGGCACCTGAGAATAGGGCTCTCTTTGCCTTCCGCCACCTGCACACAATCTCCAGGGGTCTGGAGATTGGTCTGATATACTCACCACTGCTGTCACTCACAAATGTCATCCAGTGGCATAAGGACAGACCCATCCTGTTCACCACTGGCAAATGTGCACATACCCCAGAATCCCAAGGACTGGCCTGCTCAGACCATCACTGACACCAGTGGCTATTGCACACAACACTTAGGGGCCTGACGATTGGCTTACCACTGCCAGTGCCAGACATGCTGCTCAGGGGCCCAAGGACCTGTCTACCTGCCCAAACAACTATTGCCACTGTCAGCACCAGAACAAGCCACTTGGATGCTCAAGGTATGGCCTGCTTAGACCTGATACTCTCAGTGCCTGCATAAATCACTGGGAAGACTGAGACTGGCACACTCATCCAGCTACCATGAAGACTAATTCCTTGCCACAGCTTACGCTGACAACCACAGCCTAAGCCACTGAGGAACTATCAGATACTGCTGACACTAATTACAGCTAAAAAAAATACGAAGACTACACTACTGCAGTCACCCGGAATCAAAGCCAAAGCACCCTACTCAGCCAACCCCACTATAAATACATTTCTAGGAAAAACCCTTTTCTTATAAAAGTGAACCCATAAAATTGGAAGAAATGACTATAACACCAGATGCACAGATATCAATATAAGGACACAAGAAGTATGAAAAAGCAAGGTAACATAGCATCTTCAAATGAACACAGTAATTCTTCAGGAACAGATGCCAAGGAAAGGAAATTATGAAATGCCAAAAAGGGAACTCAAAATAATGATACTAAAGATACTCAATGAGATACAAAATAATACAGACAATACAAAGAAATCAAACAGCTGATGACATGAGTGAGAAATTTAACAAAGAGATCAGTATCATAAAAAAAGAACCAAGTAGAGTTCCCGGAACTGAAGAATCCAATGAATGACATTAAAAATTGAGAGCTTCAACAATAAACTAGATTAAGCAGAAGAAAGAATTTCTGAACTTGAAAACTGTCATTGAAATAATCCAGTCAGACAAAAAAGAAAGAATAGAAACAAGAAAGCCTATGTGATGTATAGGGCCACCTAATGGGACCAAATATTCTAATTTTAGCAGTTCCAGAAATAGAAGAGATGGGCAAAAGTATAGAAAACTTATTTAATGAAATAGTAGCTGAAAACGTCCCAAGTCTTACAAGAGATTTAGACATCAGATTTAGGAAGCCCAAAGTTCCCCAAATAGATTTGACCCAAAATGGTTTTTCCCAAGGCATGTTATAAACTATCAAAAGGCAAAGGCAAATAATTAAAAATTCAGCAAGGAAAACCATCAAATCACATATAAAGGAATCCTCATAAGAATAACAGTGAATTTCTCAAGGGAAACCTTAGAGCAGCGGTCTCAACCATTTTGGCACGAGGGAACAGTTTCGTGGAAGATAGTTTTTCCACAGACCAGGGTGTGGGGAGAATGGTTTTAGGATGAAACTGTCCACCTTAGATCATCAGACATTAGATAGGTTCTCATAAGGAGTACACAACCTACATCCCTTGCATGCCCAGTTCACAATAGGGTTTGTGTTCCTATGAGAGTCTAATGCCACCACTGATCTGACAGGAGGCAGAGCTCAGGCAGTAATGCTTGCCTGCCACTCACCTCCTGCTCTGCGGCCCAGTTGCTAACAGGCCAGAGATAGGTGCTGGTCCGCAGCCTGGGGGCTGGGGACCCCTGCCTTAGAGGCCAGGAGAGAATGGGATGATATATTCACAGTGCTGATGGGAAAAAAAAACAAACTGTCAGTCAAGAGTACTATAGCCAGCAAAGCTATCCTTCAAAAATGAAGGAGAAATAGTCTTTCACAGACAACCAAAAACCGAGGGAATCCTTCATGACTCTCATTCACATGCTTAACGGAGTTCTACATCTAGAAGTGAAAGGTCAGTGTCTACCATCATGAAAACATCCATAGGTATAACAGTCACTAGTGAAACATATGCACTGATGAGAAAGAGAAAGGTGCCAAATGTTACCACAAAAACAAACAAACAAACAAAAAAAAAAAAAAAAAAAAAAAAACCCCACCAAGTTATAATGATAACAAAAAAGGAAGAGAAGAACAAAGGGTATACAAAACAGCCAGAAAAGAAATAACAAAACTGTAGGAGCAATTCCTCACTTTTCACTAACAACTTTTAATGTAATCAGTTTAAATTCTTCAATAAGCTATAGACTGGCCGAACAGATTAAAAAACAAAACTCAATTATATGCAGCCGACAAGAAAGTAACTTCACCTGTAAAGACACAATAAAGTGAAGGGATGGAAAAACATATTTCATGTAAATGCAAACCAAAAGCATACAGAGGTAGCTATAGTTATATCAGACAAAATAGGCTTTAAGTAAAAAAAAATCAAAAGAGACAAACAAGGTCATTAGTTTAGTATAATGGTGTAGGCATCCATTCTGCAAGAGGATATAACAATGGTAAATAAATATACACCCTGCACTGTAGCATCAAGACATACAAAGAGTCATTATTAGATGCAAAGAGAGAGATAGCCCTAAATACAACAATAGTTGGGAACTTCAACACTCCACTTTCAGCACTGGCAGATCATCTAGGCAGAAAATCATCAAGGAAGCATCTGATTTAATCTGCACTATAAACCATATGGACATAACAGACATTTACAGAACATTTTATCCAACAACTACAGAACAGAATATGCATTCTTCTCATCAGCACACAGAACATTCTCCAGGATAGACCATATAGTAGGCCACAAAACAAATCTCAGCATTCAAAAATATCAGCATCATATGAAATATTTTATCTCACCACAATGGAGTAAAACTAGAAATCAATAACAAGAGGAACTTTAAAAAACTGTACAAATGTACAAAAATTAAACAACATGCTCCCAAATGGCCATTGTGTCAATGAGGAAATTAAGAAGGAAATAAATTATTGAAACAAATGAAAATGGAAACATAACATACCAAAACCTATGGATATAGCAAAAGCCCTGCTAAGAGGGAACTAGAAAAGCAAAAACTAACCAAACTCAAAATCAGTGGAAGGAAGGTAATAATAAAGATTACAACAAAACTAAATGAAGTAGGGGCTAGAAAAAAAAAATACAAAGGGTCAATGAAGTAAAAAAATTATATTTTTTTGGAAAGATAAAATTGATAACTAACTAGACTAACCAAGGAAAAAAGAGAAGACCCAAATAAATAAAATCAAAACAAAAAAGACATTACAACTGATATCACAGAAATACAAAGAATCATTAGAGACTGTTATGAAAAACTGTATGCTAACAAATTGGAAAGGAAGAAATAGATAAATTCCTGGACATGCACAATATACCATAATTGAACCAGAAAGAAATTGAAAACTTGAACAGACCAATAATGAGTTACAAGATTGAATTGGTAATAAAAAGTCTCCCAAACAAAATGAAGGCCCAAAGTGGGTGGCTTTACTGCTGTATTTCATCAGTCTTATAAAGGAGAACTAACACCAATTCTTTAAAAAATATTCAAAACAAATTGAAGAGGGGGGAATTCTCCCTAACTCATTCTATGAGGCCAGTATTACTGATACCAAAACCAGATGAAGCTACAACAGAAAAAGAAAATTACAGGCCATTAATCTTGATAATATAGATGTAAAAATTCTTAACAAAATACTAGCAAAACAAAACCAATAGCACATCATAAAGATAATGCACCATGATCAAGTGGGATTTATGCCAGGAATGCATAAATCATTAAATGTGGTACACTGAGAACACATGGACATGTGGGAGAGAACATACTGGGACCTGTCAGGCAGGGGTCGGGGGAGGGCAGCAACAGGAAGAATAGCTATTGGATGCTGGGCTTAATGCCTGGATGATGGGATGATCTGTGAAGCAAACCACTATGGCACACATTTGCCTATGTAACAAACCTGCACATCCTGCACATGTACCCCTGAACTTAAAAGTTGAAGGAAAGTAAAATGTGCTATATCACGTCAACAAAACAAAGGATAAAGACCATATGACATCTCAATAGACAGAGAAAAAAAAAATCTAATAAAATTCGATATCCTTTATTATAAAAACCCTCAACAAATTAAGCATAGAAGAAACATACCTCAACTTAATAAAGGTCGTATATGATAAACCCACAGCTAATATCACACCAAATGGGGAAAAGCTGAAAGTCTTTCCACTAAACCTGGAACAAAACAAGGATGCTTACTTTTACCCCTCATGTTCAACATAGTACTGGAAATGCTAGCCAGAGCAATCAAGCAAGAGAAAGAAATAAAATGTATCCAAATTAGAAAAGAGGAAGTCAAATATTCCCTCTCTGTAGACAACGTGACTTTATTTATAGAAAAACCTAAACATGCCACCAAAATAACTCTTAGAACTGACAAATAAATACAGTACTATATACTTATAATGAACTCATTAAAAAAGAAATCAAGAAAGTAATCCTATTTACAATAACTATAATAAATAATAAAATACCCAGATATAAATTTAACCAAGGAGTTTCAAGACCTCAACAAGGAAAATACAAAGCAAGCTGAAAGAAATGGAGAAGAACACAAATAAATGGGAAGATGTCCATGCTCACAGACTGGAAGAATATTGTTAAAATGACTCCACTACTCAGAGCAATGCAATCCCTATAAATATTAATGACATTCTTCACATATATAAAATATAAATCTCAAAATTCATATGAAATCACAAAAGATCCCAAATAGCCAAAGCAATACCAAGCAAAAGGTTACATCACACTACCTGACTTCAAGGTATATTACAAAGCTATAGTAACCAAAACAGCATGGTCTTAGTATGAAAATAGACACATAGACCAGTGGAATAGAATAGAGAACCCAGAAATAAATCTACATATTTACAGCCATCTTTCTTTTGACTGGGCGCCAAGAGCATACATTGGGGAAAGACAGTCTTTTCAATAAACCATTCTGGGAAAACTGGATATCTGTATGCAGATGAATAAAACTAGACCCTTGTCTCTCACCACAGTCAAAAATTAACTCACAGTGGATTGAAGAGTTAAACATAATACCTAAAATTATAAAAGTGATAAAAGAAAATATACGGAAAACATTTTAGGACATTGGTCTTGGTAAAGATTTTATGGCTAAGACTTTAAAATCACAGACAACAAAACAAAAACAGGCAAATGGGGTTGTATTAAATTAAAAGTTTCCGTATAGCAAAGGAAACAATCAACAGAATGGAAAGAAACCCTGTATAGTAGAAGAAAATATTTACAAAGTATTCATCAGACAAGGACTGATATCCTGAATGCACAAGGAACAGTTCCATAGCAAATACACACACACACACACACACACACACAGAGACACACACACACAATCCCATCTAAAAGGCAAATAACTGAGTAGGTATTTCTCAAGAAGACAAACAGATGGCCATCAGATACATGGAAAAATACTCAGCATCACTAATCATCAGGGAAATGCAAATTAAAACCACAGTGAGGTATCATCTCACCCCAGTTAGCAGGGCTATTATCAAAAAGACAAGACATAACAAATGTTGGCAAGAATGTAGAGAAAAGGGAACTCCCATACACTGTTGGTGGGAATGGAAATTAGTGCAGTTATTGTGGAAAACAATATGGAGATTTCTCAAAAAAGCAAAAATAGAACTACAACGTGATCCAGCCATCTCACTATTGGATATTTATCCAAAGGAAAGGAAATCAGTTATCAAAGAGATACATACACCCCCATGTTTATTATAGCACTATTCACAATGACCAAGATACGGAATCAACCTGTGTCCATCATCATATGAATGGATAAACAAAATGTGCTGTATGTATACACAAATACCATTAAGCTGTAAAAAATGAATGAAAATGAGTCATTTGCAGCAACATAGATGGAACTGGAGGTAATTATTTTAAGTGAAATAAGACAGGCACACAAAGAGAAATACTGCATGATATCATTCATGTGAGAACTAAAAAAAGTTGAGGTAGAGAGTAGAATGCTAGCTACAAGAGGCTGTGAAAGGTGGTGTGGGAGGCAGGTGAGGAGTGATTGATGAATGGGTACACACACACAGAAGGAATAAGTTCTAGCGTTTGTTAGCACAGGAGGCTGGCTATGGTTAACAATAATTTATATTTCAAAATAGCTAGAAGATTTGATATTTTCCCACCGTAAAGAAATGATAAATGATAAATATTTGAGGTGATTGATATCCTAAATACCCTGATTCAATTATTACACATTGTATGCATGTATCAAGATATCACATAGATATGTATGATTAATATGTAACAATAAAAAATGAAAACATTTCTCAATAAATTGGCAAAATTGAAAATTTTAATCTTATCAAAAAGTGTGGGGAAGGAGTATCATACACTATTGCTAGGAATGCAAATTACTAGAGCCATTTTGGAGATCAGTGTGGCAGTATCATTTTACAATTATTTCTAATTATCAATGAAAACTGGCATAGCAACTCTCTTCCGGTTATCTCCCCCTTCTTTCTGACTTCTCTTTAATTCTTTGCAATTTGTAACCCACAACTAACCTTTTTGCCTAAAGAATTGCTCAGGCAAAAAGAGAAAATTCTTCCAATGTCCCTTTGAAAATTCTTCAACAACATGACTGATTAACATGAGTGGGGATTGTTGTTGTTTACCCTACACACTCTAGAAACCATCAGTAAAATTGTAAAATTGTGTTCCGAGACATTCAGTAAGAGTACGATTAGGCCTGGTGTGGTTGTTCATGCCTGTTATCCCACAACTTTGAGAGGCCAAGGCATGAGGATTGCTTGAGTCCAGGAATTTGAGACCAGCCTGAGCAACATAGCAAGACCCTATCTCTAAAAGTTACCTGGGTGTGGTGGTGTGTGCCTGTTGTCCTAGCTAATAAGGAGGCTGACATGGGAGGATTGCTTGAGCCCAGGACTTTGAAGTGGTAGTAAGCTATGAATGCTGCACTCTACTCCAGCCTGGGCAATGATAGAATGAGACTCTGTCTTTTTGGAGGAAAAAAAAAAAAAAAAAGAAGAGCACTACTGGAGAAAAGTATTTGCTATTAATTGAATGTTACATAACTTCCATAATAGAGATGTTTTCAAGGATTGGAAATGTCCTATTCTCTCTCAGGTTCTTTTGAATTATAGTGTAAAGGCTGTTCACAGTGGCTCGTGCCTATAATCCCAGCAATTTTGGAGGCCAAGTTGGGTAGATCTCTTGAGGTCAGGAGTTTGAGGCCAACATGGTGAAACCCCATCTCTACTAAAAATACAAAAATTAGCTGGGCTTGGTGGCAGGCGTCTATAATCCCACTTACTTGGGAGGCTGAGGCAGAAGAATCATTTGAACCCGGGAGATAGAGATTGCAGTGAAAAGAGATCGCTCCACTGCACTCCAGCCTGGCTGACAGAGCAAGACTCTGTCTCCAAAAAAAAAAAAAAAAAAGGAATTATAGTATAAAAAGGTTTTTTTAAAAATAAATTATCCCTTAAACATGGAATTACCAAGTGACCTGCCAATCCCACTCCTAGGTAACATACATCCACACAAAAATGTCTATATGAATATTCATAGCAACACTATTTATAATAGCTGAAAAATGGAAACACCCAAAATGTCCAGTAGCTGTTGAATGGATAAAGAAAATGTCATTTATCCATGCAATGGAATATTTGTCAATAAAAAGAAAAAAAGTACTAATGCATGTTACAACATGGATAAACCTTGAAAACATGCTATGATTTCATTTGTATGAAATGTCCAGAAAAGGCTAATACAGAGATAAAGGAAGTATATTAGTGATTGCCTAGTGCTGGGAGTGGGAACTGGGAGCAACTGCCAATGGATATGAAGTTTCTTTTAGGGGCTTTAGAAATAATCTGAAATTAGGTTGTAAGGATGCTTGCACAATTGTCAACTTAACTAAAAATCTTTTTTTTTTTTTTTTTTTTTTTTTTTTTTTGAGACAGAGTCTTGCTCTGTCTCCCAGGCTGGAGTGCAGTGGTGAGATCTTGGCTCACTGCAACTTCTCTCTCAAGTTCAAGCAATTCTCCTGCCTCAGCCTCCCGAGTAGCCGGAACTACAGGTGTGCCCCACCACGCCCAGCTAATTTTTGTATTTTTGATAGAAACTGGGTTTCACCATGTTGGCCAGGCTGGTCTCAAACTCTTGACCTCAAGCCTCCCTTGGCCTCCCAAAGTTCTGGGATTACAGGCATAAGTCACTGAGCCTGGCCTAAAAATCACTCTAAATGGGTGAATTTTATGATATATAAATTATATCTCACTAATACTTTTGTAAAATTGTTCCCTGTGTTTCGTATTGTTCAAAATTCAAAATGAATTGAATGTCACTAAGAACAAAATAATGGTACAAACCTTTGCTTACTTTTAGAGTACATAAACTTTTCCCCTTTTCTTCTCAAGATTTTCCTGCCTACTCACCCCTTACACTAGGCGCAGTAGCTCACGCTTGTAATCCCAGCACTTTGGGAGGCCGAGGCAGGTGGATCATTTGAGGCCAGGAGTTCAAGACCATTCTGGCCAAAATGGTGAAACCCCATCTCTACTAAAAATACAAAAATGCCGGGCATGGTGGTGCATGCCTGTAATCCCAGCTACTCAGGAGGCTGAGACAGGAGAATGGCTTGAGCTCAGGCAGAGCCTGCAGTGGGCCAGGGTTGTGCCACTGTACTCCAGCCTGGACAACAGAGTGAGACTCTGTCTCTCTTAAGAAACAGACAAACAAAACTGAATTCTCTAACATCTCTTTCCAGAATCCCTTTCTGTATTCATAATAGATATAATGATAAAACAAATGAGAGTAAATACTATCTAAATCCTCTTTATGAGACCTATGTCCTGGTGACTAGTAATGTAATTTTTTAAAATAATATGTAGTTTCATAGGAGTAGCACTGAATCTGTAAATTGCTTTGGGCAGTATGACAATTTTTACTATATTGATTCTTCCAGTCCATGAGCATGGAATGTTTTTCCATTTATTTGTGTTGTCTCTGATTTCCTTCACCAGTGTTTTGTAGTTCTTGTAGGTATCTTTCACCTCCTTGGTTAGATGTATTCATTCCTAGGTATTTCATTTTTCTTTGAGGCTATTATAAGTGGGATTATGTTCTTGATTTCATTTTTAGCCTGGGTATTGTTGGTATATAGAAATGGCACTAATATTTGCACGTGGATTTTTGTATCCTGAAACTTTACTAAAGCCGCTCATCAATTCTAGAAACCTTTTGGCAGAGTCTTAAGGATTGTCTAGATATAGAGTCATGTCACCAGTGAAGATGGAGAGTTTGACTTATTATTTTCCTATTTGGATACCTTTTATTTCTTTCTCTTGCATGATTGTTCTGCTTAGAAATTCCAGTACCATGTTGAATACGAATGATGAGAGTGGGCATCCTTGTCTTATTCCAGTTCTCCAGGGGAATGGTGTGAACTTTTTGTTCATTCAGTATGATGTTGGCTGTGGGTTTGTCATAGATGACTCTTACTATATTGAGGTATATTCCTTCAATACCTAGGCTTTGAGGGTTTTCATCATGAAGGAATGTTGGATTTTATCAAAAGCTACTTCTGTGTCTATTGAGATGATCATATGGATTTTGCTTTTGCTTCTGTGTATGTGGTGAATCATATTTCATTTGCAAATGTTGAACCAGCCTTTCATCCCAGGAAAAAGTCTACTTGATCATAGTGTATTAACTCTTTGATGTGCTGCTGGATTAGATTTGCTAGTATTTTGTTGAGGATTTTAGCATCTATATTCATGAAGGATTTGTTTGTTTTTTGTTGTTTGTCTGAGGTTTGTTTTTTTGTTGTTGTTGTGTCTCTGCCACATTTTGGTATCAGGCTGATGCTGGCTTCATAGAATGAGTTATATAAGAGATCCTTGTACTTGATATTTTTGGAATAGTTTTAGTAGGGTTGGTATCAGTTCTTCTTATATGTCTAGTAGAATTCAACTGTGAATCCTTCTGGTCCAGAACTTTTTTTGGTTGCTAGGTTTTTTGTTACTGATTCCATTCAAGAAGTTGACATTGGTCTATTTAGCCTTTTAATCTCTTCCTGATTCAATCTTGGGAGATTGTGTGCTTCCAGGAATTTATCCATTTCCTCTAGATTTTCTAATTTGTGTGCATAGAGTTGTTCATAATAGTCTCTGAGGTTCTTTTATATTTCTGTGGGATCAGTTGTGATATCACATATGTCATTCCTGATTGTGCTTATTTGGATCTTCTTTCTTTCTTCTTTGTTAATCTAGCTGGAGGGGTGTCTATCTTATTTTTTCAAAAAATCAACTTTTGGTTTCATTGATCTTTTGTATGGATTTTTCCATCTCAGTTTCGTTAAGTTCTTCTCTAGTTTTATTTATTTCTTTTCTTCTGCTAGCTTTGGGGTTGAATGTTCTTTTTTTGTTTGTTTTCTAGTTCCTTTAGGTGCAAAGTTAGATTGTTAATTTGAGGCCTTTCTAACTTCTTGATGAAGGTATTTAGAACTATAAACCTTCCTCTTAACAATCTTTGGCTGCATCCAGAGACTTTCATGTGTTGTATGCCTATTTTCATTAATTTTAAAGAATTTTTTATTTCTGCCTTAGTTTTGATGTTTACCCAGGAGTTATTTAGGAGTAAGTTAATTTCCATATATTTGTGTAGTTTTGAGAGATATTCTTTGTATTGATTTCTATTTTTATTGCACTGTGGTTCAAGAGTGTACTTGGTATGATTTCGATTTTTTTGAATTTACTCATGCTTACTTTGTGACCAAGCATATCATCAATCTTAGAATATATTCCGTATGCAGATGGCAAGAATGTATGCATTCTTCACAGAATTGGAAAAACCTATTCTAAAGTTCATATGTAACTAAAAAAATAGCCCAAATAGCCAAAGCAATCCCATGCAAAAAGAACAAGGCTGGAGGCATCACACTACTCAACTTCAAGCTATACTGTAAAGCCACAGTAACCAAAACAGCTTGATACTGGTACAAAAACAGACACTTAGATGAAAACTCAGAAATAAAACCACACACCTACAACCATCTGATCTTCAAAAAGGCCAACAAAAGCAAGCAATGGGGAAAGGACTCCCTTTTCAATAAATGGTGCTGGGATAACTGGCCAGCCATCTGTACAAGATTAAAGCTGGACTCCTATCTTTTACCATATTCAAAAATTAACTCAAAGTAGATGAATGATTTACATGTAAGGCTTCAAAGTATAAAAATTCTGGACGATGACTTGGGAAATACTCTTCTTGACATCCACCTTGGCAATGAATTTTTGGCTAAGTCCCCAAAAACAATTGCAACTAAAACAAAAATTAACAGGTAGGAACTAATTAAACTAAAGAGTGCCTGCACAGTAAAAGAAACTATCAACAGAGCAAACAGATAACCTACAGAATGGGAGAAGACATTCGCAAGCTATGCATCCAACAGAAGTCTAATATCTAGAATCTATAGGAAGCTTAAACAGTTCAACAAGTCAAAAACAAATAATCTCATTAAAAATGGGCAAGGGACATGAACAGACACTTCTCAAAAGAAGACATGCAAATGGCCAACGAACATGAAAAAATGCTCATCATCACTAATCATCACCAAATGCAAATCAAAACCACAATGAGATGCCATCTCACACCAGTCAGAATGGCTATTATTACAAGGTTAAAAAAAAAAAAAAAAAGATGCTGGCAAGCCTGTAGAGAAAATGGAACACATGTACTCTGTTAGTGGGAATGTAAACGCAGCCACTATATAAAGCAATTTGGAGATTTACCGAAGAACTTAGAAGTGCATTTGACCCAGCACTCCTGTTACTGGGTATATATCCTACCAAAAAGACATATGCACTCGTACGTTCATTACTGCACTATCCACAATAGCAGAGACATGGAATGAACCCAGGTACCTACCAGTGGTAGACTAGATGAAGAAAATATGGTAAATATACTTCTGGGAATACTATGCATAAAAAGGAATGAAGTCATGTCCTTTGCAGCAACATGGATGGAACTGGAGGCTATTATCCTAAGCAGATTTACACAGGAACAGAAAACCAAATACTGCATGTTCTCACGTATAAGTGGGAGCTAAGCATTGAGCACACATAGACATAAATATGAGAACAGCAGACACTGTGGACTACTATGGTGGGAGGGGGCGGGCAGTTAAAAAACTACCTATTGGATACTATGCTTACTACCAGGGTGATGGGATCTGTACTCCAAACCTTAGCATTACACAATATTCCCATATAACAAATCTGCACATGTACCTTCTGTATCTAAAATAAAAATTGAAATTAAAAATTATATGTAATGAACAGTTTAAAATATATAAATTCCTAATAAATATATGTTATTAAATCAACGTATGCATTTTTTCATTGTAAACAATAAGTGAGATGGTTAGCACATCACCAATCTGGTACCTGTTCTCTCCATGCCTTGGCATGGCCTTATATAGCCTTCAGGAGCAAAGCTTTAATTCTTACATTCCATACCAGGACACCTCACTTCTCTACCCTTGCCACAGACACTGGTGTTTTTTGTTTTGTTTTGTTTTTGTTATTATACTTTAAGTTCTAGGGTACATGTGCACAACGTGCAGGTTTCTTGCATAGGTATACGTGTGCCATGTTGGTTTGCTGTACCCATCAACTCATCATTTACATTAGGTATTTCTCCTAATGCTATCCCTCCCCCAGCCCCCCACCCCCCAACAGGCCCTGGTGTGTGATGTTCCTCGCCCTGTATCCATGTGTTTCTCATTGTTCAACTCCCACCTGTGAGTGAGAACATGCGGTGTTTGGTTTTCTGTCCTTGTGATAGTTTGCTTAGAATGTTGGTTTCCAGCTTCATCCATATCTGTGCAAAGGACATGAACTCATCCTTTTTTATGGCTGCATAGTATTCTATGGTGTATATGTGCCACATTTTCTTAATCCAGTCTATCACTGATGGACATTTGGATTGGTTCCAAGTCTTTGCTTTTGTGAATAGTGCCACAATAAACATATGCAGACACTGGTTTTAAAATGATAGCTAATAGACTGAAATGTAAGGCTACTTAGGGTTCTCCCAAGCTGTTGTGTAAACATTATTTGTTAATTGCAGATTGATGACAGTTAAAGCAAAAAATAAAACATGTTGACCCTCATATATGGCATAGCATATGGTAAGAATTAGTTTTCTTGTATGTAATAACTACATGTTCTTGGCTCTAGATAATTTTTCAATCATATTTGTTATATTAGTACGTAATTTGTGGGATAAATATTTTCTCAAATGGCAATTCATAGATTTTTTTCAGGATGTTAGATTATCTGACTGCATTCTTTTTTCCTAGGGCATGACTCATATGTGTATGAAAGTAGGGGGGTAGAGAGCCTTATCTATAGAAATTAGAGAAATTTCCTGAAAACATGTTGCTGCTACCACTGGTTAAATACAAGAAGTTGGTTAATAAATTGTATAAACATTACACTTTATCTGCTGCACATGAATAGATAGAGTACTGGTGGTTCTCAGCCTTTGTCCTAACATACTTACACAAATCTTTTTGAAAGTAATTTTCTTCCTAGAAGAAACAATATAGGTGGGATTGGAGAATTGGAAGTTTCATTGCCTCTTGAGTCTGCTTGCTTTGATAACCTCATTCCCAAATTTATTTGGAATGAGAACAGTTTGATTTCTTTCTACACAGTAACTGCTTATTCTGCTCCAATGTGAAACGTATGAGCTCTTGTCACACTGTGGACCAGAGGTGGCATCTTAGATAGTGAACATTATTTCCCAGGAGATAGAGAAAAACAGTGGACTTGAAGGTGTCAGCCGGTTAAAAAAAAAAGAAAAAAGAAAAATCACTTATTTTTCAGCATTTTTTTCCAGGCTCCAATAAATAGAGATTAGTCTGCAGCCTACAACTGCATATTTAGTTGTTATATCAGATCTTTGGTAGAATCCAAAAGGCTGTTACTGGATATTATGATCTAATTGATAAAATGTGTCCAGGCCAAGATTTTTTTAATGAAAAAAAAATCTGTAAATGTATTACAGTGTTTCATTTATACTACTGAAATATTTGTACATTAGGTATTTTGCAGTAGGAATTGAGAGTTAAGGAATAAGGCAAAATAGATGGAAGCCAAAAGCATTTTATCAAAACACCACGTTTGCCTATAAGACTTTTATGTGCCTGTAAATAGTGAAGGTAGCAAGGTTAAGAAGTGATTATTAAGTCAATTTATTCTTGTTTTCAGAAATTCCAGAAATTCCCTCTGAAAGGATGTAAAATTTTTGATGCCATGAAAAGTTTTTATTTTTAGATAGCTATAGCTTCCATTTGCTTTTCTAACTGCATGGAAATAGTTTCTTTAAATTGATTTTGGGATTCAGCGCAACTGGATACACTTAGGATGAACAAACAAACACAAATATTTAATACACATTCTTCTGTTTTTGGAATTTTCTGGGTAGATAGGATGGGTAAAAGTTTATGTGAAGATAGATGAAAAGAAACAATGACTGTTTCTGAGCGTACGTTTTGTTTATAAAGTGTCTGAGAACATGGGTGCAATCTTACTGGCTTATGGTGGTTTGTTTTAGGTGGTTGCCATCTCAGAAGAACTTGGAATAACATACAAAAGAGTGCTAATTTTTAATAATCCTACAGAAAAAAGTTTGCATTGAACTCAACTCATTTGTCTTTTGTATTGCTCCTGTGGTGAAGAGGATTGAGTTCCACATTACTTTTGCTATTTGGCGTTGTCTCCTTTGGTAGTCAGTGTGTGCAAGCCTTAATTCTTTAACCTTGAACCTGAGTCCTGGGCTATTTGATGGAAAGAGAGACTTTCTTTGTTACGTGGTATGGTGGAGTATCGTATTAATCCAAGTCAACTTGAGAAAAAAGAACCAGTAGAAGATAAATAATATAAGATATATTGCAAGGAATTAGGTTACACAGCTGTCCATGCTGGCTAGGCATGCCTGAAATCCATAAGCAGGCTATCAGGAAGGTCAGACTGGAACTTAGGAACAGGCTGAAGCTGCTATCCACAGGGGGATTTTTTTATTTTTCAGGAAAGCCTCATGTCTGCCTTTAAGGCTTTTCAAGAAATTGAATCAGCCACATCCTGATTACCTAGGATTTTATGGACTTTAATCACATCTACAGAATACCTTCACAGCGACCCCTAGATTAGTGTTTGATTGGGTAACTGGGAACTTTAGTCCAGCCAAGTTGACACACAAAGAAGACCATCACAGCCCATACCTCGTCAACTTGGCACTCATACACATCATCTTAAGCCATACTTACCCTTCAAATAACAACATTAAAATCGATTATTGGAGGTTCCAAGATGGCTGAATAGGAACGGCTGCAGTCTACAGCTTCCAGCATGAATAATGCAGAAGATGGGTGATTTCTGCATTTCCAACTGAGGTACCGGGTTCATCTCACTGGGGCTTGCTGGACAGTGGGTGCAGCCCATGGAGTATGAGCCAAAGCAGGGCGGGGCATTGCCTCACCTGGGAAGGCAAGGGGTCGGGGAATTCCCTTTTGTAGCCAAGGGAAGCTGTGACAGACATACCTGGAAAATCGGAACACTCTCACCCTAATACCACGCTTTTCCTACGGTCTTAGCAAACAGCACACCAGGAGAGTCTATCCTGCACCTGGCCATGGAGCCTCGCTCACTGCTAGCAGAGCAGTCTGAGTTAGAACTGCAAGGCAGCAGCAAGACTGGGGGAGGGGCATCCACCATTGTTGAGGCTTGAGTAGGTAAACAAAGCAGCCAGGAAGTTCAAACTGGGTGGAGCCCACCGAAGCTCAAGGAGGTCTGCCTGCCTCTGTAGACTCCACCTCTGGGGACAGGGCATAGATGAACAAAAGGCAGAGAAACTTCTGCAGACTTAAACTTCCCTGTGTGACAGCTTTGAAGAGAGTTCTCCCAGCACAGAGTTTGAAGTCTCAAAACGGACAGATTGCCTCCTGAAGTGGGTCCCTGAACCCCGAGTACCCTAACTGGGAGGCACCTCCCAGTAGGGGCCGACTGACACCTCATACAGCCAGGTGCCCTTCTGAGATGAAGCTTCCAGAGGAAGGATCAGGCAGCAACATTTGCTGTTCTGTAATATTTGCTGTTCTGCAGCCTCTGCTGGTAATATCCAGGCCAACGGTCTAAACAGACCTGCAGCTGAGGGTCCTGACTGTTAGAAGGAAAACTAACAACCAGAAAGGACATCCACATAAAAACCCCATCTGTACGTCACCAACATCAAAGACCAAAGGTAGATAAAACCACAAAGATGAGGAGAAACCAGAGCAGAAAAGCTGAAAATTCTAAAAATCAGAGCGCCTCTTGTCTTCTAAAGGAACACAGCTCCTTGCCAGCAACAGAACAAAGCTGTGCGGAGAATGATTTTCACAGGGTGAGAGAAGAAGGCTTCAGACGATCGGTAATAACAAACTTCTCCGAGCTAAAGGAGGATGTTCAAACCCATAGCAAAGAAGCTAAAAACCTTGAAAAAAGATTAGACAAATGGATAACTAGAATAAACAGTGTAGAGACGACCTTAAATGACCCGATGGAGCTGAAAACCATGGCAGGAGAACTACGTGACACATGCACAAACTTCAGTATTGGATTCAATCAAGTGGAAGAAAGGGTATCAGTGATTGAAGATCAAATGAATGAAATGAAGTGAGAAGAGAAGTTTAGAGAAAAAAAAGTAAAAAGAAAGGAACAAAGCCTCCAAGAAATATGGGACTATGTGAAAAGACCAAATCTACATCTGATTGGTGTACCTGAAAGTTATGGGAAGAATGGAACCAAGTTGAAAACACTCTTCAGGGTATTAGCCAGGAGAACTTCCCCAACCTAGCAAAGCAAAGACCAACATTCAAATTCAGGAAATACAGAGAACGCCACAAAGATACTCCTTGATAAGAGCAACTCCAAGACACATAATTGTCACATTCACCAAAGTTGAAATGAAGGAAAAAATGTTAAGGGCAGCCAGAGAGAAAGGGCGGGTTACCCACAAAGGGAAGCCCATCAGACTAACAGCAGATCTCTTGGCGGAAACTCTACAAGCCAGAAGAGAGTGGGGCCAATATTCAACATTCATGAAGAAAAGAATTTTCAACCCAGAATTTCATATCCAGCCAAACTAAGCTTCATAAGTGAAGGAGAAATAAAATCGTTTACAGATAAGCAAATGCTTTGTCACCACCAGGCCTGCCTTACAAGAGCTCCTGAAGGAAGCACTAAACATGGAAAGGAACAACCGGTACCAGCCACTACAAAAACATGCCAGATTGTAAAGACCATCAATGCTAGGAAGAAACTGCATCAACTAACAAGCAAAATAACCAGCTAACATCATAATGACAGGATCAAATTCACACATAACAATATTAACCTTAAATGTAAATGTGCTAAATACTCCAATTAAAAGACACAGACTGGCAAATTGGATAAAGAGTCAAGCCCCATCAGTGTGCTGTATTCAGGAGACCCATCTCATGTGCAGAGACACACATAGGCTCAAAATAAAGGGATGGAGGAGATCTACCAAGCAAATGGAAACCAAAAAAAAAAAGGCAGGGGTTGCAATCCTAGTCTCTGATAAAGCTGCCTTTAAACCAACAAAGATCAAAAGAGACAAAGAAGGCCATTACATAATGGTAAAGGGATCAATTCACCAAGAAGAGCTAACTATCCTCAATATATATGCACCCAATATAGGAGCACCCGGATTCATAAAGCAAGTCCTTAGAGACCTACAAAGAGATACAATAATAAGGGGAGACTTTAACACCACACTGTCAACGTTAGACAGATCAACAAGACAGAAAGTTAACAAGGATATCCAGGACTTGAACTCTGCTCTGCACCAAGCAGACCTAATAAACATCTACAGAACTCTGCACCCCAAATCAACAGAATATACATTCTTCTCAGCACCACATCACACTTATTCCAAAACTGGCCACATAGTTGGAAGTAAAGCACTCCTGAGCAAGTGTAAAAGAACAGAAATTATAAGAAACTGTCTCTCAGACCACAGTGCAATCAAATTAGAACTCAAGATTAAGAAACTCACTCAGAACCGCTCAACTACATGGAAACTGAACAACCTGCTCCTGAATGACTACTGGGGACATAACGAAATGAAGGCAGAAATAAAGATGTTCTTTGAAACCAATGAGAACAAAGACAACATACCAGAATCTCTGGGACACATTTAAAGCAGTGTGTAGAGGGAAATTTATAGCACTAAATGCTCACAAGAGAAAGCAGGAAAGATCTAAAATGGACACCCTAACATCACAATTAAAACAACTAGAAAAGCAAGAGCAAACATATTCAAAAGCTAACAGAAGGCAAGAAGTAACTAAGATCAGAGCAAAACTGAAGGAAATAGAGACACAAAAAACACTTCAAAAAATCAATGAATCCAGGAGCTGATTTTTTAAAAAGATCAACAAAATTGATAGACCACTAGCAAGACTAATAAAGAATAAAAGAGAGAAAAATCAAATAGACGCAAGAAAAAAAATGATAAAGGGGATATCACCACCAACTCCACAGAAGTACCAACTACCATCAGAGAATACTATGAACACCACTACGCAAATAAACTAGACAATCTAGAAGAAATGGATAAATTCCAGGACACAGTCACCCTCCCAAGACTAAACCGGGAAGAAGTTGAATCCTTGAATAGACCAATAACAGGCTCTGAAATTGAGACAATAATTAATAGCCTACCAACCAAAAAAAGTCCAGAACCAGACGGATTCACAGCCGAATTCTTCCAGAGGTACAAAGTGGAGAGGCTGGTACCATTCCTTCTGAAATTATTCCAATGAATAGAAAAAGAGGGACTCCTCCCTAACTCATTTTATGAGGCCAGCATCATCTTGATACCAAAGCCTGGCAGAGACACAACAAAAAGTATTTTAGACCAATATCCCTGATGAACATCAAGGCCAAAATCCTCAATAAAATACTGGCAAACTGAATCCAGCAGCACATCAAAAAGCTTATCCACCACGATCAAGTTGGCTTCATCCCTTGGATGCAAGGCTGGTTCAATACATGCAAATCAATAAATGTAATCCATCATATAAACAGAACTAATGACAAAAACCACATGATTGTCTCAATAGATGCAGAAAAGGCCTTCGACAAAATTCAACATCCCTTCATGCTAAAAACTCTCAATAAACTAAGTATTGATGGGACGTATCTCAAAATAATAAGAGCTATTTATGACAAATCCACAGCCAATATAATACTGAATGGGCAAAAACTGGCAGAAGACAGGGGTGCCCTCTGTCACCACTCCTGTTCAACATAGTGTTGGAAGTTCTGGCCAGGGCAATCAGGCAGGAGAAAGAAATAAAGGTATTCAGTTAGGAAAAGAGGAAGTCAAATTGTCCCTCTTTGCAGATGACTTGATTGTATATTTAGAAAACCCCATCGTCTCAGCCCAAAATCTCCTTAAGCTGATAAGCAACTTCAGCAGAGTCTCAGGATACAAAATCAATGTGCAGAAATCACAAGCATTCCTATACACCAATAACAGACAAACAGCCAAATCATGAGTAAATTCCCATTCAAATTGCTTCAAAGAGAATAAAATACGTAGGAATCTAACTTACAAGGGATGTGAAGGACCTCTTCAAGGAGAACTACAAACCACTGCTCAACGAAATAAAAGAGGACAAACAAATGGAAGAACATTCCATGCTCATGGATAGGAAGAATCAATATCGTGAAAATGGCCATACTGCCCAAGGTAATTTATAGATTCAATGCCATACCCATCAAGCTACCAATGACTTTTTTCACAGAATTGGAAAAAACTACTTTAAAGTTCATATGGAACCAAAAAAGAGCCCGCATTGCCAAGACAATCCTAAGCAAAAAGAACAAAGCTGGAGGCATCATGCTACCTGGCTTCAAGCTATACTGCAAGGCTACAGTAACCAAAACAGCATAGTACTGGTACCAAAACAGAGATATAGACCAGTGGAACAGAACAGAGCCCTCAGAAATAATGCCACACGTCTACAACCATCTGATCTTTGACAAACCTGATAAAACAAGCAATGGGGAAAGGATTCGCTATTTAATAAATGGTGCTGGGAAAACTGGCTAGCCATATGTAGAAAGCTGAAACTGGATCCCTTGCTTACATCTTATACAAAAATTAATTCAAGATTGATTAAAGACTTAAATGTTAGACCTAAAACCATAAAAAGCCTAGAAGAAAACCTAGGCAATACCATTCAGGACATAGGCATGGGCAAGGACTTTATAACTAAAACACCAAAAGCAAGGGCAACAAAAGCCAAAATTGACAAACGGGATCTAATTAAACTAAAGAGCTTCTGCACAGCAAAAGAAACTACCGTCAGAGTGAATAGGCAACCTACAGAATGGGAGAAAATGTTTGCTTTCTACTCATCTGACAAAGACCTAATATCCAGAATCTACAAAGAACTTAAACAAATTTACAAGAAAAAAAAAATCCAACAACCCCATCAAAAAGTGGGCAAAGGATGTGAACAGACACTTCTCAAAAGAAGACATTTATGCAGCCAACAGACATATGAAAAAATGCTCATCATCACTGGCCAATCAAAACCAATCACTGGCAAATCAAAACCACAATGAGATACCATCTCACACCAGTTAGAATGGCAATCATTAAAAATTCGGGAAACAACAGGTTCTGGACAGGATGTGGAGAAATAGGAACACTTTTACACTGTTAGTGGAACCGTAAACTAGTTGAACCATTGTGGAAGACAGTGTGGTGATTCCTCAAGGATCTAGAACTAGAAATACCATTTGATCCAGCCATCCCAAAGGATTATAAATCATGCTACTATAAAGACACATGCACACGTATGTTTATTGCGGCACTGTTCACAATAGCAAAGACTTGGAACCAACCCAAATGTCCCATCAGTGATAGACTGGATTAAGTGTGTGTGAATGTATGTATAAAATTACAGTGATCATATACAACAATAAGTATAGATTCGTGTTAATATACATGATATGTATTTCCTACCTTTGTCTGCTGAGATGGCCTAGAAGCAGTCATACCCACTTGCAGTGAGTTCACCTACCACCCAGATACTGGTTTCTAAATACCATTTTCCAATAAAAGAAGCTCTTAGAGAAATGGTTTATTGTAGGGATGGGACAAAGAAAAGGAAAGATGAGTCTGTAAAAAATGTCATTAATTTTGACAAATGTAGTACTGTAAGATATTGACTTCAGGGGAAACTGGATGAAGGGTATATGGGAACTCTCCTGATTATGTTTGAAACTTTCTTGGAAATCTAAAACTCCTCCAAAATGAACACTTTATTTTCAAAAACCAAAGGTGTAAAGACAAAACATGCAATTGAATCAGAGGCAGGGGAAGCATAGATTTTTTAAAAACTTCATTTTGATTTTACAACATACCAATTAGTCTGTGACTCCTCAGTGTGATCTAATGGTAGCTACAATACTTTAGCAATAAGAAAAGATAGGATTGTAAATAGAATTTAGTTATGCTGACTCCCAGTGACTTTTACTAAAATGCCCTGCATGAGAACAGTAATGTCGAGTGTTTTGTCGTTTATTTGGTTATTTGTTTCCTTGTAAAATGATACACAGAAGTTACTTTGGCTGAGATGGAATGGGGAAAAAAAAGCAACTTGACCTTGTAGCAAAGAAAGAGGGATG
Source organism: Macaca thibetana thibetana (assembly GCF_024542745.1). Taxonomy (NCBI): domain Eukaryota; kingdom Metazoa; phylum Chordata; class Mammalia; order Primates; family Cercopithecidae; genus Macaca; species Macaca thibetana. The sequence continues at coordinate 43,660,359 of NC_065595.1, read as the reverse complement.
AGAAGAGATGAGTAATTATACAATCTCCTTAAGCTGATAAGCAACTTCAGCAAAGTCTCAGGATACAAAATTAATGTGCAAAAATCGCAAGCATTCTTATACACCAGTAACAGACAAACAGAGAGCCAAATCATGAATGAACTTCCATTCACAATCGCTTCAAAGAGAATAAAATATCTAGGAATCCAACTTACAAGGGATGTAAAGGACCTCTTCAAGGAGAACTACAAACCACTGCTCAGTGAAATAAAAGGACACAAACAAATGGAAGGACATACCATGCTCGTGGATATGAAGAATCAATATCGTGAAAATGGCCATACTGCCCAAGGTTATTTATAGATTCAATGCCATCCCCATCAAGCTACCAATGAGTTTCTTCACAGAATTGGAAAAAACTGCTTTAAAGTTCATATGGAACCAAAAAAGAGCCCGCATCTCCAAGACAATCCTAAGTCAAAAGAACAAAGCTGGAGGCATCATGCTACCTGACTTCAAACTATACAAAAGGCTACAGTAACCAAAAACAGCATGGTACTGGTACCAAAACAGAGATATAGACCAATGGAACAGAACAGAGTCCTCAAAATAATACCACACATCTATAGCCATCTGATGTTTGACAAACCTGAGAGAAACAAGAAATGGGGAAAGGATTCCCTATTTAATAAATGGTGCTGGGAAAATTGGCTAGCCGTAAGTAGAAAGCTGAAACTGGATCCTTTCCTTACTCCTTATACGAAAATTAATTCAAGATGGATTAAAGACTTAAATGTTAGACCTAATATCATAAAAATCCTAGAAGAAAACCTAGGTAGTACCATTCAGGACATAGGCATGGGCAAAGACTTCACGTCTAAAACACCAAAAGCAACAGCAGCAAAAGCCAAAATTGACAAATGGGATCTAATTAAACTAAAGAGCTTCTGCACAGCAAAAGAAACTACCATCAGGGTGAACAGGCAACCTACAGAATGGGAGAAAATTTTTGCAATCTACTCATCTGACAAAGGGCTAATATCCAGAACCTACAAAGAACAAACCTACAAATTTACAAGAAAAAAACAAACAACCCCATCAAAAAGCGGACAAAGGATATGAACAGACATTTCTCAAAAGAAGACATTCATACAGCCAACAGACACATGAAAAAATGCTCATCATCACTGGGCATCAGAGGAATACAAATCAAAACCACAATGAGATACCATCTCACACCAGTTAGAATGGCGATCATTAAAAAGTCAGGAAACAACAGGTGCTGGAGAGGATGTGGAGAAATAGGAACACTTTTACACTGTTGGTGGGATTGTAAACTAGTTCAACCATTATGGAAAACAGTATGGCGATTCCTCAAAGATCTAGAACTAGATGTACTATATGACCCAGCCATCCCATTACTGGGTGTACACCCAAAGGATTATAAATCATGCTGCTATAAAGACACATGCACACGTATGTTTATTGCGGCACTATTCACAATAGCAAAGACTTGGAATCAACCCAAATGTCCATCAGTGACAGACTGGATTAAGAAAATGTGGCACATATACACCATGGAATACTGTGCAGCCATAAAAAAGGATGAGTTTGTGTCCTTTGTAGGGACATGGATGCAGCTGGAAACCATCATTCTCAGCAAACTATCACAAGAACAGAAAACCAAACACCGCATGTTCTCACTCATAGGTGGGAACTGAACAATGAGATCACTTGGACTCGGGAAGGGGAACATCACACACCAGGGCCTATCATGGGGAGGGGGGAGGGAGGAGGGATTGCAATGGGAGTTATACCTGATGTAAATGACAAGTTGATGGGTGCAGCACACCAACATGGCACAAGTATACATATGTAACAAACCTGCACATTATGCACATGTACCCTAGAACTTAAAGTATAATAATAATAATAAATAAAATTAAAAAAAGAATTCCTGGTAGTTTGGTAAAGAGATTACGTAATCTTTGTCACCTTGTTAGTAAAGGTGGTAAAGAAGTGCTGGATGGTGTAAGAAATGAACAGTTTTACTTAAGACAAAGAAGGTCTGGTAGTTCATCCAGAGAACCAGCCCAGAAACTCTCAAGGAGAGCCAGAGAGACTCTAGTTCTGCCTGAAAGTGAAATTCCTAGCTGTGAAGTAGTTTTCTATTCTGATTTCTATTACTACAGAAATTTTGCTGTATTGGTCTTTGAATCATAAGTGGTTTATGGGCAAGCAGGTGTCTTTCAGAGAAAACCAAAAAAAAGGATACTTTATAAAGCTCCACTTTATTAGAAAGTTTGAAGAGTTTCTAGAGAGAATGAAAAAAATAATATAAAAGGAATCTGGAAACTATAAGATTCTGAGAAGCACCTAGATTTTAGAAATTTCTGGCTTCCTTAAGTGGGGGAAAGCACTGTCAGGTAAGAGGTAAGTGGAAAAATATGACAGCTTAAAGAGAGGAAAGACAAGCTCTATTCTATCATACTTACAGAGATTTTGCTTTTTGAAAAATTATAATGAAAAGAATAAAAACCAAAACCATGAAGTTGGATTTTTCAAGTTTTAGAGTTTAAAGAGCCTATAAAGGTATAGTCAAACTCTTTCATTTTATGAATGTGTGTGTGAACTAAATAAACATATGTAAAAGCAGGAACAGAAAGGGAATAAATCCAGTTGCCATTATGTATATATCCAACCATTTCAAAAACACGAAAACGGCAAAGAAAATTTCTAAGTTATTGTAAAATCAAGGAAATCTATTGTCTTCTATAAGAGGAATTCATCAGGTTAGTTGATGATTCGCTTATCCATTTGGCGATAATCTAATGTAGACCTGACATAATTCTAAAGAAAGTGTACCATCATGTTAGGACATCTATCTATCTATCTATCTATCTATCTATCCGTCCGTCCATCTATCCATCCATCCATCTGTTGTTACAAAAAACCTGTTGAGACTCTTCAAATCTAATAATTCTCTGGGAATCATGATGTGACTGTATATCACAAACATAGATTTGAGGTATAGGATCATGTCCTCAGACAAGTAGAAAAATGATTTTTAGCTGTAGGTGAATTACTTTATATAATGACTGGAAAAAAACATCAAAAGCTAGCTTTCCTAATTAAGAGAATGTTAAAGTGAATATGGAAGAGCTAGTAGGATAAAATTCTGAACATATTACTTAGGATAGTAGACATGTTGAAAATAAAGTGAAAACACTTTCACTGGACCTTAAGTTTTTTGAAGAGATACAGGCCTCCTATTTGTTATTTAGGTGAATGCATGAATGAAGGAGATGTTTGACAGAGAACGTTGTGTGTGTGTGTGTGTCTGTGTGTGTGTCTGTGTGTGTGTCTGTGTGTGTGTAAAACATGTGAATGGCCACTGAAACCAAGGATACCCAAATAATCTCCAAGAGAGATTATTACAGAAAACTGAAACTGCTGGCCTCCAGGCTAAATCAGACTTACAGACATAGTATATAGTATTTGGTTGGCACAATGTTTTTCAACATTTAGAATTTGAGTGCATTTAGATGACATGACATGAGGCTAAATTGAATCCCAAATAATAGCAATATTTCAAGAATTTGCTGTGAAAGAGGAGTCTGCAATGGAGACTAACACAAACAGTAAGAAAGACTGGTAGAAAACCAAGAGAAAATTGTGTCATAAAAGTCAAAGGGAAAAAGAATTTCAAGAAAGGAGTAATGATTATTGTGTCACGCTTAAAGGGTTATGTGATAAGGATGAAAATGTGTCCATTGTACTTAGTAACAGAGATAGAATGGAAGATAATGGGCTTTGGATTGAGTGGGAGGTGAGGAAGTAGTAATGGAACTTAGCCATGAAGGGGAGAAGAAGCAGGGAGTTGTAGCTGCATGCAGACTTAGAGTCAAAGGTGAGTTTTGTTAAGCCAAGTAAGTCACAAAGATATTTAAACGTAGATGGCAAGGAAGCAATATGAAGATGTTGAAATATAGGAGAGGGGATTATTGATCAAAGGAGATCCCAGTAATGTAGGACCTAGAATCTGAATCACAGGTGGAAAAATTATCGTTAGTCAAGAGAAGGAAGACTTTACTACTGTAATAGGAGGGAATGCGGAAAGGACAAGTATGTTGCAGTTGATGGGTTTGCCAGCAGGTAGTAAGGGTATTTCCATGTGGTATTCTCAATTTTCTCTGTGAATCTGGAGGTGAGATGGTCTGCTTAGTATAGTACAGGAGGTGAGGAACATATAGGGCTGATGGATAGTGAGGTTGAAGGTTTGAAACAACTTCTGTGAAGAACTTGAGAAGTGAAGGAAAAGAGTGATGATCAGGAAGACACAGAAAACATACTTGATAATTTTGTGTTTCTGGCTGATTTTAGAAATAATGAATTTGTACTGCCTCTTTAGAAAGCAGACCTGTTAGGGTATTGAAGTGGTAATGTATGTTATAAGACAGTGCAGTGCAATGATTTAATAGCTCAAGCTATGGAATGAGACCTGGGATTACCTCTCAGCTCTGCCAATAGCTAGTTGTAGAACTTGGGCAAATATTTAACCTTGCTAACCCTTGGTTTCCCCAGCCTTTGTAAAGAAAACTTCACAGGATGGCTGTGAGACTTAAGTGAGAAAGAATTCTCACTTGTTAGTATACTAGAGAGCATTTCAGTAAAATCAAAGAGAGAAGAAAAACTGAATGTCTTATTCTACTTTTAAGAATTCTTGACTGCCTGTTGTTAGTTAGCATTTCACATTCTAAAAGGAGATGAGGGCAACCGGTATAGTTGTCATGTTCAGCCTAGTTATGACAAATTAAAAATCGATCATAATTAGATGTATAACCAAAACTTTTTAAAAAGTGAGAAAAAAGAGAAGCTTGATTTTCTGACTTGCAACTCAAAGGGAGAAAAGAGAGCTGACAGACTATCAAAAGTGTAATTCTAATCATGCAAATACAATTTATTGAGAAATCAAGAGAAAAAATTTAGATTGTGGTATACAAATAAGATGTGCATAAGGGTGGACATGAGATAGTTTAAAAAACCATTAAAAATACATTAAATTTAATAAAGCCCAAAATAAGTTTAGGGTTTTAAAATATGCCATGGATAGCTAAAATAGAGTATGTGATTTGGTTTAAAGGATGAAGAACAAACTGAGGATAGGCATCAAAGAGAGTGAAACAGTGCTGAATTTTTCCTTTTCTTTGGAGAAAATGATCTTTGGTCTAGAAAGATTGGAACAACTGTTTGTACAAGAAAACTAAAGCAAAAAATAGGTGAGGTGTTTATTTAAAATACACACATATGTAAATAAGATATATAAATTCAGTTCTTGCAGCTTAGTTTACATACATGTCAGGATAGTAAAAGTTCCTGTTAATAAGCTTGCTAATCCTTTTTTAGTAACCTTGAAAATTTGTGGAAAAACATATAGGTGCCAGGAGGCTAAAGATGTATAAATTTGAGAGATTCTGTATACTATATGCCAATGAAGTAGACATTAATTCCAAACATGATTCTTAGTTATAAAATGATTTATGATCTGAGAAGGCATATTGAACACATATGGTTGCCATTTTCTCCTCCAGAATACCTGGTTGACTAAATACTATGGTTGCAAAATACTAAGCTAAGACAAAAACATGGAATACTAGTGGACAAAAATAAAAAATAAAAAGAGATGTTTGGAAAATCCAAACTTATACCTTTCTTCTCACTCATTTCAAATAGATTTGTACCCAGTTGCTCAAGTAAATAATTTTATGAACCACCTTGACTTAATTCCCTCCTTCCCTCACCCCTTACATACAGTTTATAGTAAGTCCTATTGATTCTATTTCCAAAATTATCTAGTTTCCATCATCCTTCCATTATCATGACTTCTATTCTAATCCAAGCTACCACCATTCCCACCCAGATTATCGTAGTTTGCTGCTGACCAATTTTCCTGTTTCTCCTTGTAACTCCTGCAAGCCATGCTAGACAAAACAGTCAGAATGGTCATTTTAAAACGTACCTCACGGGCGGGGCACGGTGGCTCACGCCTGTAATCCCAGCACTTTGGGAGGCCCAGGCGGGCGGATCGCAAGGTCAGGAGATCGAGACCATCCTGGCTAACACAGTGAAGCCCCGTCTCTACTAAAAATACAAAAAATTAGCCAGGCGTGGTGGCGGGCACCTGTAGTCCCAGCTACTTGGGAGGCTGAGGCAGGAGAATGGCGTGAACCCGGGAGGGGGAGCTTGCAGTGAGCCAAGGTCAAGCCACTGCACTCCAGCCTGGGCGACAGAGCAAGACTCTGTCTCAAAAAAAATAAAAAATAAATAAATATAATGTACATCACGGTCATGTCAATTCCAAGGATTATTTCTATTTCAAGTATGTTTTACATACTTCTCTATTTCACATACTTGAAATAGAAATCTGAACTCTACCCTAGTTTACAAATCCATACATGTTGTGACTTTTGCATACCTCTCTGACCTGATTTTATCCAACTGCCATTCTGGCTCAGGATGTTCTAGCCACAGTGGTCCTTCAGTTCCTCTAATATGCTAAGCTTATTATCATTCCAGTCCACTTGTGCTTGTAGTTTCCTCTGCCTGAAATGATCTATCCCTAGATTCTTACATGACTGGCTTCTTGTGCATCAAGGAAAAAAGCAGCGAGGTGTCACTTCTCATTCTTCATATTGACAAAAATTATATTGACAAAAATTAAACAGTGACAGGAAAAATGGCAGGATGTTTATCTGTTAAAATGTATTTTGTAAAGCAAGCTGACTCCACAGTTAAAATGGAAAACATATGACTTAATGAAGATGAAAACACAACATATAAAAACTTGTGGGCTGAACGTGGTGGTTCATGCCTGTAATCCCAGCATTATGGGAGGCCATGGTGAGTGAGCTGCATGAGTTCAGGAGTTTGAGATCAGCCTGGGCAACATGGTGAAACGCTGTTTCTACAAAAAATTAGCCAGGCATGGTGGTACATGCCTGTAGTCCCAGTTACTCAGGAGGCTAAAGTAGGAAGATCAGCGGAGCCCGGGAAGTCAAGGCTGCAGTGAGCCATGATCACACCATTGCACTCCAGCCTGGGTGACAGAGTAAGACCCCATCTCAAAAAACAAACAACCTTGTGGGGTGCAGCTAAAACAGTGTTTAGAGGGGATCTTATAGCATTTAATGCTTATATTCAAAAATTTAAAAGGTTTTAAATTGGTGATCTAAACTTCTACCTTAAAAAACTAGAAAATAGCAAATTACACACAAAGTGAGCAGAAGTAAATAATGAAGTTAGGAGCAGAAATCAATGAATTAGAAAACAGAATAATAATAGAGAAATCAATGAAACCCAAAACTAGTTCTCTAAAGAGGTCAATAAAATTGGCAAACCCATACTCAGAACAATCAAGAGAAGAGGGAGGTGACAACAAATGACCAACCTCAAGAGCAAAAGCAGAGGCATTTCTACAGATATTAAAAAGTTAATAAGGAAATACAGGTTGGGCATCCCTAATCTGAAATACAGAGTGATCCAAAATTTGAAACTTTGTGAGCTCTGATATGAGATCAAGTGGAAAATTTTACATCTGACCTCATGTGACAAGTTGCAGTCAAAACACAGGCACACACAGCTTGCGGTTGCTATTGTTTAACAGCTGGTACAGATGTTCTGATGTTGCTACCATGCTGCTTAGTTACTGTGAACATATTAATTTTTCCCTGTGTTAATGGTATGTCATATTTTTTACTGTTAAGTACTTGTGTGTGAATGTGTGCAAATAATGATTGCTTATCAGTAGCATATAAATTTCAGAGTCAGAAATGATAGTGATGTTAATCACAGATTGTCCTCATGAGTGGCTAACATCTTTGTTTTCTGGTGGTTCAGTGTACACAAATTTTGTTTTGTGTGCAAAATCATTAAAATTATTGTATAAAATTACCTTTAGGCTTTATATATAAGGTATATGTGAACCATAAATGAATTTTATTTGGGTCCCATCCCAAGATATCTCATATGTATGCAAATATTCCAAAATCCAAAAAAACTCAAACACTTCTAGTCTTAAACATTTCAGATAAGTGATACTCAACCTGTCATATAAACAACTTTATGCCTATAAATTCAATAACTTAGATGAAACAGAAAATTTCCTTGAAAGACAAAAACTACCAAAAGTAGCTAAGGAAAAAATAGATAATGTGAATGTCTGATCAGATTATATCTATGAAGTTGAATTTATAGTTTTAAAAAACCTTCTCCCAAAGAAAACTTAGGTCCTACAGGGCTTACGTCCCAGATGGGTTTACTGTCGAATTCTACCAAACATTGAAGGAACATATAATAAAAATTCTTGCAAAAAAATGAAGGAAGAAGGAATACTTTCAAACTCATTTTGAGGCCACTGTTACTCTGATACCAAAATCAAAGATTATAAGAAAAAAATACTACATACCAATATCTCTCATGAAAATAGACACAAAAATCCTCAACAAAATATTCATAAGTTGAATCCAGCATTTTACACAAAGAATAATATTTTATGACCAACTTGGTTTTATCCAAGAATACAAAGTTAACTTACCATTTGAAAATCATACGATTTACTATATCATCAGGCTAGAAGAGAAAAACCACATGATTGTTTCAACAAATCAAAAAATTGACATCCATTCATGATTTAAAAAAAAAAAGTTCTCAACACACTAATAATAGAAGGGAACTTCCTCAACTTGGTAAGACTGATCTATAAAAAACCTGCAGTTAAAATATTTTGTGGTAAAAGACTTCACTGTACGCTACTAAGACTGGAAACAAGGCAAAGATGTTCACTCTATTGACTTCTATTCAGCATTGCACTAGAAGGAAAGGCAAGAAAAAGAAATAGAAGGCTACATTACTGGAAAGGAAGTAGAACTGTCTTTGTTCATATATGATGTTATTATCTACTTAGAAAATTCTAAGGAATCAGCAAAAAAGCTACTAGAACTACTAAGTGAGTTTAACAAGGTTGCAGCTAAAAAACCTTGAATATAAGAATATACAAAAATGAATTGTATCTCTGTGTCCTGGCAAAGGACAATGAGAAGTTGCAATCTTTTAAAAACACACACACACTTATAATACCATTAAAGGACATGAAATACATACAGATAAATCTAATAACATCTGTGCAAGAACTGTACACTGAAAATTACAAATCAATGCTGAGATGAAGGAAACCCATGACCAGGTGCAGTGGTTGACACCTATAATCCCATCACTTTGGCAGGAAAATCCCTTCAGCCCAGGAGTTCAAGACCAGCCTGGGCAATGTAGGGAGACCCCATCTCTACAAACAACAAAAATAATATAAAATAAAAATTTAAAAAGAAACCCTAAATAAATGGAGAGAAATGTCAGGTTCATGGATGAGAAACCCAGTGTCATTAAGATGTCAATTCTCTACCAAATTGATATGCAGATTCAATACAATCCATATGAAACTCCTAGCAGGCTTTTTGCAGAAATTTAAAGCTTATTCTAAAATTTATGTGGAAATACAAAGGACTTTAGAACACCCAAAATAAATTTTTTGTGAAGAACACACTACATGATTTCAAGACTTGCTATAAAACTGCAGTAATAAAGTTCAGTACTGAAATAACAGTAAACATATAGATCAGTAGAGCAGAATGGACATTTCAGAAATAGGCCCACATATATATGGTCAATTGATATTTTTTAAAACAAAGGTACCACAGTAATTCTGTGGAGGAAAGAAATGATGCTAAAGCAATTGGATCATTGGATTAAAAAAGAAAAAATGTTGACTCTTATCTGACATTATATATAAAAAGTAACAGTCATATATTTAACTCACACTTAAATATATAAGCTAAAAGCTATAACAATATAGTTGAAGAAAATATTTTTTAAAATCTTTGTGACCTTGGGTTATGCAGAGATTTTCTGTAACACAAAAATCACAACTTAGGCCTCGCTTGGTGATTCATGTCTGTAATTCCAGTACTTTGGGAGGCCAAGGTTGGTGGATCACTGGAGGCCAGGAGTTCAAGACCAGCCTGGCTAACATGAAGAAAACCTGATTTTACTAAAAAAATACCAAAAAGATGAGCTGCGTGTGGTGATGCACACCTGTAATCCCAGGTTCTCGGGAGGCTGAAGCATGAAAATGCTTGAACCTGAGAGGCGGAGGTTGCAGTGAGCCGAAATCATGCCACTGTGCTCCAGCCTGGGTGACAGAGCAAGACCCTGTCTCAAACAAACAAAAATCACTAGTCATACCACACCACATGCTGAGGAGGATGTGGAGCAATGGGAACTCTCATATGTTGCTGATGAGGATGCAAAATGGTACCCCCACTTTGTAAAATAGTTTGGGAAGTTTTAATAAAATAAAACATACTCACCTACTACCCAACAATCTCTCTTCTAAGTATTTCCCCAAGACAATTGGAAAAACAAGGACACAAAGACCTGTACATGAATATTCATAGCAGTTTTGTTTCTAACAGCCAAAAATTGGAAACAAGCCAAATGTCCATCAACTGGCAAATGTATAATAGACTGGTTCATCCATACAATAGAATACTCTTTGTATCAAAAAGGAACAAACACGTAATATGTGTAACAACATGGGTGAACCTCAGAAGCATTATGCTAAATGGGAAAAAAGACAAAAAAGACCGTATATGGTATGATCCATTTATTGGCAATTCTAGAAAAAGCAAAACTGTCCTGCAGACAGGAAACAGATGAATGCTTGCTAGGAGCAGGGGATGGAGTAAGGGAAATGACTGCAAAGGGACCTAAGGGCACTTTTGAGGTGATGGAAGTATTTTGCACCTTAATTGTGACGCAGGTAACATAACCATATACATTTGTCAAACTATTGAACTTTGTATTTTAAAAGGATAAATTTTATTAATTTATTATACCATACCTCAGTATTTTTTTAAAAAACTAAAGATGAATCTGCTTATTGGCCTCAATTCCATTCCTTTAATTTTTCCCTTGGAAGTAAAATTATCAAAACAAAATATGTGGATAAGTATTTTATGGCAGCATTATTTGCAGTGGAAAAAAAAAAAACACCTGAAAAGAACCTGAATTTCCATCATTAGGAGAATGACTGCATAAATTACAGTATGTCCATTTTATGGAATGCAGCCACTACTGCAAAACAAACAGCATAGCTCTTCACCAGCTGATATACATGATAAGAAAAAAGTCAATAGTTATTTTCATTTTGCTTTTTTAATGAATATTTAGTAAGTCCAATGGAAACAAAGTTTAAACAAAAAAGTGTACAAGTATGAAACAACTTAATTTGTGGCATGATTCTGAGAAATTGAAGGAGTGTAGGAATAGAGAGCCTATTTAACCCTAAGGTTGTTATTTCTTTCTTTCGGTGGAAGAGATTGAGAAGATTTGATTACATTTTCTTTTCAGAGTTAGCCACCCTAATTTCTTCAATAGTGGATATTTACATAATCATAATATGGCAAATGATATTTATTCTGTTTTAGTTTCAGAGTTAGTCAATAGACAAACACAGGAGAGAATTGTATGCAGAATGGAGAGTCAACGTGAATACCAACAATGTAGAGTTGATGCTGTAGCTGACAGAAGGCCAGAGGTGAAGTCTGTGAAGAAGGGTGGAAGGAAGTATGGAGAACGAATTTCTTCCTCCTACCTAGTATGGAATTAAGAGAGAATTTCACCAATTAAAGTTGGTGAAATAAGAAATAAAGGGTTCAGTATGTTACTGAAGTATGTCTTGTTAACTAGTAGAATTTAAATGATAAAATTAGTAAAGCGAGATACAAGATGAGGGAGGGGTCTGAGCTAAATACTCATCTTTCCTATAAAGAAATGGAAAGGCTCCTAAGCTGATTAATTAAGAAATAGAAGTTTATGGATAATATATGGCATTGTGGGTTTTATGTATAATATATAGCATAATCACAGGAAGAACTCACGTGAAACAAATGGGAATAAAATTGAGCGTAGGGCAGGAAAGTTAATTTCATTTATGCTGTGCTGAGCATAGGGCAGTATTAAAAGTTTTTAATCATATACATGTATTACTTATTTTTTAAATGATTTACCACCAGAAGAAATGTTAGCCTAGTCTGCCGAGCATGGTGGCTCATGCCTGTAATCCCAGCACTTTGGGAGGCCACGGCGGGCGGATCATGAGGTCAAGAGATCGAGACCATGCTGACCAACATGGTGAAACCCCGTCTCTACTAAAAATACAAAAATTAGCTGGACATGGTGGTGCGTGCCTGTAATCCCAGCTACTCAGGAGGCTGAGGCAGGAGAATGGCTTGAACCGGGAGGCGGAGGTTGCAGTGAGCCAAGATTGCGCCACTGCACTCCAGCCTGGAGACAGAGTGAGACTCCGTTTCAAAGCAAAAAGAAATGTTAGCCTAGTCTTGTTCATTTTTACAAGGTTTCTGAACTGGGAGATCAGAGAAATATGGTAGAAAAAAATAATCACGATTTCAGGCGGAACTGGCAGTGAGCCGAGATAGCGCCACTGCACTCCAGCTGGGGTGACAGAGCGAGACTCCGTCTCAAAAACAAAAAATAAAATAAAATCCCGATTTCACAAAGGCATTTGAACAAGAGCTCTTAAAATGCCCCATGGATAGGAAAAAAAGAGTGTTTGTCTTTTCGTAATACAATTAGAAGATTTCATCTCTGGAACCCTGTGATTCAAATGATACTTATACTGATTTTTTTCTAGGTTTCCTGTTAGGGTTTGGGAGGTTGGTTTTGGCCATATGTTCCAGGGCTTTGTGCTCCATCCTGTCCTATTTGTCATAACCTCAGTATCATTTTATTGGGTAATTAATAATAATATGAATTTATATAAAATTTTATTGCATTCCAAATTGCATTTACTCATCACATCAAACTTTAAAATAATAGATTAAATCACAATTAGGGTAGGGCCTGGGAATGTGTATTTTCAGAAAGCTCCCTGGGTGATTCCAATAATGTTTGGGAACAACTAGACAAGATCCTTTCTATGCTTGAGTTATACTTGTGTGAATTAATTTATGAGACTTGCATGTTCTGTAACATATTACTATGTTCAGTAAACATTTTATTGTAATGCTTTGTCATTATCTTTAGCAAATAGTTTTCCCTATCTTTAGGGCCACTGGAGATTCAAAGAAGTATCATAATTTCCCTTGCTTTCTCAAGCAAATATGTGCCAATGATGGCTGAGTAGTGCATCTGAAGACAACCTTATGAAACATAGTTTGTGATTCTTTGATTCTGTGTTTATAGTGCCTTTCAACACTGTAAGAGAGGTTTGCATCTCCAAATGAATGAACTATATAAACTGCAGTCATAGTTTGTTTTTTCATGCCTGTGTGATTATTATATATATTCATATTTAGCAACCCCCTGCATCTACCCAATAAAACAACCCAGCATCACACCTAACAGTGAGCATTTTTTGGTGAAACACACTTGCTGCACAGACACACAAGCCTTTTTGCCCAACAACACAGCTCAACAGATTACAGTTTCAAATTGCAGAATTTTAAAACTGTGGTTCATTTGGCAACTATGCAGTAATGCCTGTAGCAACAAACATTATATAAGAAAAAAAAAGACTATCATGTAAATTACATATAACTGTTAACATTAAGACATCAAGGTAGCATGATTGATTTACTTTAAACTAGTCACACTCTGGGGTAACTAAAGACTCCCATTTTATTCTAATTCATACTCTGAGGCTTTTCATACTGTTGGAGGGTTCTGGGGTCAAATGAATGCCAGGGCATACATAGCCCATACAAATGACAAGAAATCTAGGATTTTACAGCTCAAAGCTGGCTGCTCTAATTATGTGTCCTTTTAAGTGTTTTCCTTAAAATCTCTCTAAAATGCTATTAATTTACTGCCCTGCTTTCTATTACATTCTTTCTTACTTTTCGTAGATGATGGTTTTATGAATAGGACCCACTGGCAAAAAAAAAAAAAAAAAAAAAAAAAAAAAAAGGAGTTCAGAATTGCTGTTTATTTACCCAAAGCTGCCTTCTATCCTAGGGCCAGTTTTGAGGCCCTTTTGATGGAATATGGTGTGTATATCCTCATGGTCATATTGTGTGTCGGAAAACAAAAGGTCTTGTAGCATGCTTTATTTAGGATTTTTACAGAAGTTTATTTGATTATACATATTACTTTATCAGCTTGGTTGTCATTATCAAGTGTAATAACCAAAGCCCTAGAGAGAGACTTTTGGTACTGTTTGGTCTAAGGAGACAAGGAATCCTCTTGCTGGTTGCTTTATTTAGTAGTCAAAACATAAAACATTATTCTGTAAATGCCAGAGAATGGGTTATTTCTGTAAGGCACATGGGTCAGGTGAGGTTTATGTCCATCTATTGCATGGGCAGAAGAGAGGGGCCAATTGGAATTGGAACTCCTGATAAATTATCAAGGAGCATATTGGAAGGTAAGTTGATTTTTCTTCAGTAAATGGGGAATATGCATTCCCTTAAGGTAAATTACTTAGTCTGATTTAGGGAACTTTGGATGGTATTTTTAAAGTTTATCACAAAATTTTTATTGATAATACAGGAACAGGGCTCCTTTTCAAACAGCTATTATCAGTGGTAAGGCCTGGAAGATTTCTTACTTTACCTTTGACTGAAATGTTAAGAGTTTCCTTTAGTTAATTGAACGCTCATAGCAACTTTATTTGCAGTAGCCACAAGTTGGAAACCATACAAATGTCCTTCAATGGCTGAAGGTGAAATAAACTATGTAAATTTATGCAATGGAGTACTACTCAGCAATGAAAAGGAAGGAACTATTGATACATGCAACAACTTAAATGAATATTACAGACATTGTGCTGAATAAAATAAGCCAGTCTGGAATATTCTATCCTGTTTGATTCTGTTTGCATTGCATTCCAGAAAAGATAAAACTAGCAATGGTGGCCAGGTGTGGTGGCTCATGCCTGTAATCCCAGCACTTTGGGAGGCCAAGGCAGGTGGAGCATGAGGTCAGGAGTTCGAGACCAGCCTGGCCAACGTGGTGAAACCCCATCTCTACTACAAATACAAAATTAGACAGGTGTGGTGGCACATGCCTGTAATCCCAGCTACTTGGGAGGCTGAGGCAGGAGAATCGCTTGAACCCGGGAGGTGGAGGTTGCAGTGAGTAGAGGTCATGCCATTGTACTCCAGCCCAGGCAATAAGAAAAAAAAAAAAAAAGCTACCAATGGAGAAAATAGTGGCTCTAAGTGTTAGGGTAAGGGAGGGGAAGTTGTGACTACACTGGAATAGTGGAGTTTTTTAGGGTGATGGGATTATGTTGTATCTTGATTGTGATGGTTAAAAGAATCTATACATGTGTTAAAATTCATAAAACTATATACCCCCCCAAAAGTCAATTTTTCTATATACTAAATTTTTGTTTGTTTGTTTGTTTTTGAGATGGAGTCTCGCTCTGTTGCTTAGGCTGGAGTGCAGTGGTGCGTTCTCGGCTCACTGCAAGCTCCGCCTCCCAGGTTCATGCCATTCTCCTGCCTCAGCCTCCCAAGTAGCTGGAACTATAGGCGCCTGCCACAACGCCTGGCTAATTTTTTGTATTTTTAGTAGAGATGGGGTTTTACCTTGTTAGCCAGGATGGTCTTGATCTTCTGACCTGGTGATCTGCCTGCCTCAGCCTCCCAAAGTGCTGGGATTACAGGCGTGAGCCACCACGCCCAGCCTCTGTATGCTGAATTTTAAAATTAAAAACATTTACATGAAAAGTTTTTCTTGCCATTGATCTCTGGCATCTTTCATATTGATGCCATATTATATTTTCCAAAGAACATATTGGTAATTATTTCTATGAACTCATCATTTATCATGCTGTAGAGTAGCAATTCTCAAGCATTCTGATCTCAGGACCCCTTTACATTCTTTTGTTTGTTTTGTTTTTTGCTTTTTGAGATGGAGTCTTGCTCTGTCACCCAGGCTGGAGTGCAGTGGCATGATCTCTGCTCACTGCAATCTCCGCCTCCCAGGTACAAGCGATTCTTCTGCCTCAGCCTCCCAAGTAGCTGGGATTACAGGCACGCACCACCACACCTGGCTAATTTTGTATTTTCAATAGAGACAGGGTTTCACCATGTTGTTCTGGCTGGTCTCAAACTCCTGACCTCGTGATCTGCCATCCTCAGCCTCCTAAAGTGCTGGGAATACAGGTGTGAGCCACCGTGCCTGGCTACATTCTTAAATGGTATTGAGGACCCCAAAGAAGTTTTATATAGGTCATATTATTTAATGCCATATCTATTAATATTTACTATAATATGCAAATATTTATTGATTTAAAAGTAGTAATAAACCTATTATAAACAATATATTTTTATGAAAAATTGCAATATTTCCTACAAAAAAACTTAGAAAAATATCATTGTTTTATATTTTTGCAAATCTTTTTAATCTCTGGCTTAAAATAAGACAGCTGTATTCTCATTTCTTCTGCATTCACTCTTCTGTGATGTCACATGTTGTGTACCTCCTGGAAAATCTCACTATATTCTCATGAGAGAATGAGAGTGAAAAAGGCAAATAACACCTTCATATTATTGTGAAAATGTTTTTAAAATTTTTAAAAATAATTTTAACTTTTATTTTAGATTCAGGGGCACATGTGTAGGTTTGTTTCCTGGGTATATCTTGTGATGCTGAGGTTTAGGGTACAAATGACCCTATCACCCAGGTACTGAGAATGGTACCCAATAGTTTTTCAACCCTTGCCCTGTCCCTCCCTCCCACCTTCTAGTAGTTCCCAGTGTCTATTGCCTTCTTTATGTACAGAGTACCCAGTGTTTAGTTCCCACTTATAAGTGAGAACATGCAATATTTGGTTTTCTTTTCCTGCATTAATTTGCTTAGGATAATGTCCTCCAGTGGCATCCATGTTGCCGCAAAGAACGTCATTTCATTCTTTTTTGTGGCTGTGTAGTACTTCGTGGTGTATACTTGCCATATTTCCTTTGTCCAGTATACCACTGATGGACACCTAGGTCGATTCCATGCCTTCGCTATTGTGAATAGTGTTGCAGTGAGCATGTGAGTGCATGAGTCTTTCTGGTAGAATGATTTGTTTTCTTTGGGATATATACCTAATAGTGGGATTGCTGGGTCGAACAATAGTTCTGTTTTAAGTTCTTTGAGAAATCTCCAGACTGCTTTCCACAGTGGCTGAACTAATTTACATTCCCAATAGCAGTGTATAAGTGTTCCTTTTTCTCTGCAATCTCACCAGCAACTGTTGTGTTTTGACTTTTAAAGTAATAGCCATTCTGCCTAGTGTGAGATGGTATCTCATTATAGTTTTGACTTGCATTTCTCTGATGATTAGTGATACAGAACATTTTTTCATGTTTTTGGGCTGCTGTCTGTCTTCTTTTCAGTTCCTGTCTTTTGCCCACTTTTTTTTTTTTTTTTTTTTTTTTTTTTGAGACGGAGTCTAGCTCTGTTGCCCAGGCTGGAGTGCAATGGCCGGATCTCAGCTCACTGCAAGCCCCGCCTCCCGGGTTCACGCCATTCTCCTGCCTCAGCCTCCCGAGTAGCTGGGAGTACAGGCGCCCGCCACCTCGCCCGGCTAATTTTTTTTTTTTTTTGTATTTTAGTAGAGACGGGGTTTCACCGTGTTAGCCAGGATGGTCTCGATCTCCTGACCTCGTGATCCGCCCGTCTCGGCCTCCCAAAGTGCTGGGATTACAGGCTTGAGCCACCACGCCCGGCCTTGCCCACTTTTTAATGGGGCTGATTTTTGCTTGGTTAATTGTTTTAGATCTCTGTTGATTCTGAATATTAGACCTTTGTCAGATGTATAGTTTGTGACTACATTCTCCTGTTCTGTAGGTTGTCTGGTTATTCTGTTGATAGTTTCCTTTGCTGTGTGGGAGCTCTTCAGTTAGTTCCCACTTGTCAATTTTCTGTTCTGTTGCAATTGCTTTTGAGGACTCAATCATAAATTATTTCCCAAGGCCGATGTCCAGAATGATATTTCCTACGTTTTCTTCTAAGATTCTTATAGTTTGAGGTCTTACATTTAAATATTTCTTCCATCTGTCTTGAGTTAATTTTTGTATATGGTAAAAGGTAGCCAGTTATCCCATCATCATTATTGAACAGGAAGTCCTTTCCCTATTGCTCATTTTTGTTGACTTTATTGAAGATCAGATGGCAGTAGGTGTGTGACTTTATCTCTGGGTTTTCTATCTTTTCCATTGGTCTATGTGTCTGTTTTGTACCAGTACCATGCTGTTTTGGTTACTGTAACCTTATAGTATAGTTTGAAGTTTGGTAAGAGAAAAGGGAAAATACGTTTTGCATCCTTGTACCACACTTTTTTTAAGAAACACTGCTTTTGAGATAGACATGTAGGCTGGTCCTTACCTTGTGTCTTCAGTAACACTCTAGCTGTGTGTTGATTCACCAGTGGACCTTGGTTTTCTTAAAGGAGATTTCAACCACAATCCTTAACTGACCAACATGAGGTTCTTTGACATTTCCAATAAATTTATAGGCCTTTGGTACCATATATTGGACTACTCTCAGTTCTAAAATTTTGTATTATAGTTATGGTTCATTTGCAAGATATTTTTGGCATACTGTAAATATATCCTCATAATGTCTTTCTTGTCTTGTGCCAGATCTTTGAAGCTTCATAAGTACATGCTTGAATGAAATTAAAATATGGATTATAAATCTAAGAATGACTGAGAATGGTCCACAATACAAGAAAGAGCTAACAACTAAGTCAGAGTTCTGTTGTTCTAATCCCATAAATGTCCTCCAAATTAAACTTGTTTCATCAGTATATGTATGCTGGGCCTCTTATCTCTGTACCTCCACATGGAAGGCATTGCCAGGGATTCAGAATAAAGTAAGGCCTGGTCTCTGCCCTTAGGAAACTAATCATGTAGTGGACAGTCTTCGTACTTTGGTTTATACCTGTCTTCCTTAGTTTATATTGAACTGACATTTTTGTCTTCCCATATGTTTACCTTTTTAAAAACTTAAAAGGACTTATTCTACATTGAAATATACATTAATTGACTTAAAGAGCTATTTTATTTGTTGAAGATCATACAGAAATTCTCAAGGCCTTTCTAGGATTTTAGCAATACAACGCTAATTTAGCTGTTTAGTGATCACTGCAGTAGAGTGTTTTATTTAGTGTAGCTTCATCATCATCCTCTTTTTTCTTAACTTTCTCTCAGTTGCTGCTGCTTCTGGACAGAATTGAAGATATTTTAATTAATGAAATTCCAGCTTTTTTTTTTTTTAGTAAAGGAGCAAATTAAAATCTAGTAACACCTTCTGGTATGAAGTGTTCCTTCAATCAAAATGAGATCTGCTCTAATCTCTAATTATATAGCAAGATCACATATTTGTGTGAAGCACCAGTCTTTCTCTGGAGTTCATATTTTAATGGGCCCATCAGGGAATACTGCTTAGAGGTCTCCAGAGATCTCAAATCCAAATGTCTCCTCCATCAGTACCTCTTATATCTTCAGGCCCTTCCTCTCCACTTTCATTCCTTCTCTTCGCCTATAAGCTTGCTCAAGGATCCTTCTCCTTAAAGCAACAAAAAAACTCATTTTTGCCTTGCTATTGAGCTATGTTTTTCTTTTTTCCATATTTCTTGAGAGCGTAAGCTGTATTTTCTGTTTCTTCACCTTCTATTTATTCCTGGTGTACTATATCACTCAACTAAAACCATGCTTCCATGGTCACTAGTATCCTCCGAATTCTCAAATCTTTTTTACTTTTTAATCCTCATCTTACTTGACTTCTCAATAGCAGGTGACATAGCTAACCTTTCTGATATCTCTCTCGTTCCCATGTTTTCTTGACACTATTCTTTATTTCTCTGCTTATCTCCCTATTGGAGATTATTTCTCTGTCGGATTTTGCTTCCTTTGCCTCTGCGTACTGTTTCAATATTGACAGTTTCATCCTCTTTCCCCTTCTCAATAGACCTCTTTCTCTGTGGGAAACTTAATTCATTCCCACAACTAGATCATATCTCTATGCCAATAACTCTACAATCTTTATCTCGGGTTCCAGCTTTTCCCTCCTGAGGTCCAAACCTGTCCTTATAACTGTATGATAATATAACTAGCCCAAGTGATTTACACATCCCTCAAATTCAGCATCTCCAGATCCAATCCAATTATCTCTACCCCCCCATGACCTACTTTTTCTCTATAATTATCAGCAATTATAACATCTATCTCTTCAGCTAGTCTATAGTAACTTATTGAACACCTTATATATACTAGATATTGCTCTAAGCCTTCTAAATGTTTCCTCATTTAATAGTAACATAAATAATGATAATAATGGAAGCCAGCATTTAGGTAGTGTATATGTGTTGAGCATTCTTTTATATATCTTATTATTAATTCATTTAATCCTCACAACAACCCTATGAGTTACATACTACTAATACATTGTTTTATAAATGAAGAAATGAGGCCCAGAGAGGTTAAGTAACTTGACTATGAAATTACATCTATCAGAACTTAGAAATAGCTGTAGAATATCCAGTTCTGTCTGATACCAAAGCTAATGTTCTTGACCACTCTGCTGCCCTAAGTGCTCCTTGGGGTCAGACTCTTCTCTTTCCTGCACCACACCTCTAAGTTACATCTTTCTATCTATTATTGTCCAGAGACCATTATTCCAGCCAGTACACCTAAGAGACTTGGCATAAGTAAATTAATCACTATGATGGTCATATCTTTTGAAGCCAGGGACCATGCCAGTACCTTTGCATAGTAAATACTAGTAAATTATTCCTTTTTACTGACTTTTCGTACCTCACTCCCTTCATGACCCCGCCCCCATTCTACTCTTCTTGCAAGCTTCCTGTTTTTGTTACCTGCTTCATGTAGCACTTTGCACACTGCCATCGTAACACCTGGCACATTATGTATTCATTGTTTAGTTGCCTATTTCCCCCCCCTTTTTTTCTTTTCCCAAGACGGAGTCTCGCTGTGTCCCCCAGGCTAGAGTGCAGTGGCTGGATCTCAGCTCACTGCAAGCTCCGCCTCCCGGGTTTATGCCATTCTCCTGCCTCAGCCTCCCAAGTAGCTGGGACTACAGGCGCCCGCCACAACGCCTGGCTAGTTTTTGTATTTTGTTAGTAGAGACGGGGTTTCACCGTGTTAGCCAGGATGGTCTGGATCTCCTGACCTCGTGATCCGCCCGTCTCGGCCTCCCAAAGTGCTGGGATTACAGGCTTTCACCCTTTTTACCTGTAAATATCCAAAGGTAGTCACTTACTCCTTTGCGTACCTCCATGCTTGAATACAGAACTGACACGTAGTAGTCTCTCAGATATTATTGGATATATGGAAATAAAATTTATATTGATAATTTTGGAGTGGCAAGGCAGAAAGATTTGACAGTACATGGAATATTTCATGTATGAAATTTTGTTCTTTTTTTTTTTTTTTTGAGACGGAGTCTTGCTGTGTCCCCCAGGCTGGAGTGCAGTGGCGCGATCTCAGCTCACTGCAAGCTCCGCCTCCCGGGTTCGTGCCATTCTTCTGCCTCAGCCTCCGGAGTAGCTGAAACTACAGGCACCTGCCACCACGCCCGGCTTTTTTTTTTTTTTTTTTTTTTTTTTTTTTTTTTTTTGTATTTTTAGTAGAGACTGGGTTTCACCTCGTTAGCCAGGATGGTCTCGATCTCCTGACCTCCTGATCCGCCCGCCTTGGCCTCCCAAAGTGCTGAGATTACAGGCGTGAGCTACCGCGCCCGGCCGAAATGTTGTTCTTTAAACACTGTGGTCTCAAAATTTTTGTTCATTCACAGGTCCATTGCTGAGAAATACGAAGATTTAGTTGGGATGTTTAGGAAAATTACCTTTAAGACGAATTCTAAGCAGTATGGTATGTGACATCTGGCTTGTATTCATTGGCAGCCAAGTATGCACAGAAATGGTAACTAGAAAGTAGTACATCAGAAATCAGGAATTCTTCCTTTCAAATAGCACGTGGAATTTAAATGCTAGTTTATGGTTATTATTGGACCTGCCTTTGCTGCTTGAGTCACTTAGAACATCAGTAGACCTGTAATATTTCATTTACAGGCCAAGCAGACGATTTTTGCTAGATTGATTTATTGAGATGAGCAGCTAGCTAAAACAAGTTAAATCCCATCGTCTCATCCCTGCATTAATTTTAACGTGAATTTAGTTGGTGTTAAATGGACATTTGATTTTATTGTCTCAAAGATAAGACTTTTTCCTCCAGTAAAGCAGAATAATGTATCTATATGGTGTTCTAACTTGAACAGTACATAAAGATTAGTAAATAAGGCCCCACTAAAAATACTTATAATGTAAGTAACATGAGTCCCAGTAGCATTTCTAATGTCCATTAATGCTTATTCGGAGGATCAGAGCTCATTTTACTGAGCCATTTAGTCAAACCGTGTGATTATTTAGAAAGTTAATTCATGCATACTAAAATCTAGCTTAAGTAATGCAGAGGGTAGGAGGTAAAACTCTATGGAGATGATAGTCCTTTTTGTTATTTAATGATCAGCCATAATTAACTTGCAAATTTGAAATAATTAGAACAAATTAAAGGTATTTAACTTTGCCTCCCTAAAGAAAAATTCAAATTGCACCAAATGCAGCTTTAAATTATTCAAGTCTCAGAGGTCTAGGCTAGATTTTTTTTTTATAATGCCTTTTCTATGATGAGAATACCAATCTGCTTTTTGTCAGAAGGCATCCTATCAAGGAATTGTTCTTTGTCTTAATAAATGACAGCTATTCTTCTTTGTAAAAGTATTTCAGTCTCCCCCAAGACTACAACAGCATTTCCATGGCATTTTAATTCAATTAAACAAAAGGTTAATGTTTTTTCTACTTTTTAAGAAATGCAAATACATGTGGTATTCAGTTGGTGCTGAATGACATTTAAAATTTGCCATTCAAGCTCAAACAGACTATCGCGATATAAGATTTGGGCAAAATAGCAAGAAAAGTTCAAAGTGCTCTGAATTACCAGAATTTCATTAAACTTCAAGAACTGAGAATGTTTTTCCTTTCCCGACCCTAAATCAGGGCTACTCAAAGATTCTCATTTCGTATTTTATAATATTAAAATATGGAAATAGAGTTCAGTAAAATCTTAGGAACTTAAGGGTGACTTACAGTGTAGCAAGCCTAAATGCTAAGGATTTAAGCTTTCTTCCGCTATCTTGATTTTGATTATTTTTTCATCACTTTTAACAGCTCCATCAGATGCTAAATAAGAATGACAGAAAACTATTTCTAATAATTCCATCCATATCAGGGAATGATGTTCTATTAACAATAATTCATTGTATGCATTTTATCTAGACTGTGTGAACTGATAAGAAACACTGATCATCTGACAATTAGGTTTTGACTTTGTGGTGCCTAGCACAGTGAATGGTTCAAAGTACATGGTCAGTGAATGTTTCTTCAGTGTGTTAGCTGGGTGCTTTTAGTTTGAGAAATAACTTACATAGTTCTTAATTTTGATACATCTCAGTATATTTAAAAGTTCTTTGGTGAAAGTTTTTCTGCATTTGTCTTCAACTTTATTGTTAATCAGTTTTATTTAAATATAACTTACATTCACTGAAATGCACATATCAAGCTTAATGTGTTTTAACAAAGGAATATACTTGTGTATTTAACACCAAACCCCAATTATGACAGAAAGTGTTCATCACCTCACAAAGCACCTTATACCACTTTTTGATGAGTTTCCCTCCAAAGGTCCCTAACCCATGCAACCAATAATCTGATATATATCACTTCAAATATTTTTGCGTGTTCTAAATCTTCATATAAATAGAATCATACAATATGCATAAGTCTGATATCTTTTACTCACCATAATGTTTTGGAGATATAGCCAAATTGCTGCATGTTTCAGTAGTCCATTATTTTTTTATTCCTTAGAAGTAATTCATTGTATATTTCAACTTGTTTATCAGTGCATCTGTTGATTGACATATGGATTGTTTTCACATTTTGGCAAAACAAAAAACAACTGAGCTGCTGTGAACATTTGTGTACATGTCTTTAGTGGACACGTTTTCTTTCTCTTAAGTAAATATCTAGGAGTGAAATTACTGTATCATATTGTAAGTTTATTTTCAACTGTACATGAAACTGCCAAACTGTTTTCCAAAGCTATATGACAATTCTCTCAGCAAAGCAGCAGAATTCCAGTTGCTCCATGTCGTTGCCAAGGCTTGGTATTATCACTTTAATTTTAAACATTTTAATGGATATGAAATAGCATCTCATTGTGGTTTCAGTGTGCAGTTCTCCTGATGATGTTTATTGCCCATTCATATAACTTTTTGTGAAATATTTGTCCAACTCTTTTAACCAGTTTTAATTGGATAAACAACTCAATTATTGAACATAGAGTTCTTTTAATATTTTGGATGCAAAGTCTTCACAGATGTATTGTGAATATTTTCTCCCAGTATGTGACTTAACTTCTTGTTTCCTTAATGGTGTTTTTGAAGAGCAGGAATTTTTAATATTGATGAAAGTTAGAAAGATTTTCTCTTGTGTTTTGCTATAGAAGTTATATAGTTTTAACTTTTACATTTAAGGTTCATTCTTTTTCTTTTTTGTTTTTGTTTTTTTGGGGGATGCAGTCTCCCTCTATCGCCCAAGCTGGAGTGCAGTGGCGTGATCTCGGCTTACTGCATCCTCCACCTCCCAGGTTCAAGCAATTCTCTTGCCTCAGCCTCTTGAGTAGCTGGGATTACAGGCACACACCACCACACCTGGCTAATTTTTGTATTTTTAGTAGAGACGGGGTTTCACTAGGTCGGCCAGGCTGGTCTTGAACTCCTGACCTCAGGTGATCCACCAGCCTCAGCCTCCCAAAGTTTTCAAAAGTCAGTTGAATGTGTACACACACACACACACACACACACACACACACACACACACAGATTTATGGACTTCTCTTTCATTGATATGTATGTCCATTCTTATGTCAATGCCACACACTCTGGGTTACCTGAGCTTTATAGTAAATCTTGAAATTAGGTATAGTAAACCTTCAAGCCTTACTTTTTTTATTAAAAATTGTTTTTCTATTCTAGGTTCTTTACATTTTAGATTTAATTTATCAATTTCTATTAAGGAAATTGAATTATGATTCAATCAATTTGGGGAGAACTGACATCCTAAAAAATATTGAGTTTTCCATTCCATGAAAATAGTTTATTTCTGGGTGTACTTTGATTTTTTTTTAAAGACAGAGTCTTGCTGTGTCCCCCAGGCTGGAATGCAGTGGCGTGATCTTGGCTCACCGCAACCTCCGCCTCCCAGGCTTAAGCAATTCTCGTGCCTCAGCCTCTGCACTAGCTGGGATTACAGGCATGTGCCACCACAGTTGGCCAATTTTTGTATTTTTAGTAGCAATGGGATTTCACCATGTTGGTCAGGCTGGTCTTGAACTCCTGGCCTCAAGTGATCTGCCTGTCCTGGCTTCCAAAGTGCTGGGATTACAGGTGTGAGCCACCATGCCTGGCCTACTTAGATATTTTTAAATTTAATTCAGCAATGCCATATAGTTTCCAGTTTACCAGTCTTACACATTTTTTGTGGAATTTAATGATATATAAAGAGTATTTTGAAGACTTACTTTATATATTGCAGTTTGTTAAATGGACGTATTCTACCAATATTTATGTTTTTGTTTTGTTTTTGTAGATTCCTTAGGATATTGAAATTCACAATCACATTGCCTGTGAATAATAACAGCTTTATTCATGTCTTTCCAAGCTTTATGCCTTTTGTTTCTCTCTTTTTTTTTTTTTTTTTTTTTGCCTTATTTTATTGTCTAAGACTTTCAAAACAATATGGAAGTGTTAAAGAAGACATCCTTATATTGTTCCCAATCTTAGGGGAAAGATTTTCAGTAATTAACCCATAAGTAAAATGTTAAATACAGGTTTTCGGTAGATGTCCTCTATAAAATTGAAATAAGTTTCATTTTATTCCTAGTTTACTGAGAGTTTTTAATCATAACTTTGTCAAATGCTTTTTCTGCATTTATTGATATAATCATGTGGTTTTGCTCCTTTTTTCTTTCAGTAGTATCACTTACTTGGATTTATTTTTGAATGTTAAATCAATGTTATATTTTGAAAAAAATACTAACTTGGCCATGATATGGTACCATTTTGTATTATTTTATCATAATATCTTGGGTATTACACAGTAACAAAATATGTTGCAAAGTATTTCCTCCTCTTCTATATACCGAAAGTTTATGTAAGATTGGCAATGTTTCTTTCTTATATGTGATAAAATTTACCAATGAATCTATCTGGGCAGTTTTCTTTGTGGGAACATCTTTGATTATGAATTCAATTTCTGTAACAGATATGAAGCTACTCATATTTTCTCTTTCTTCTTGAGTTGGTTTTGACAAGTTATATTTTTTAAGAGACGTGTGTATTCATTTCATTAAATATATTGGCATAAAGTTTTTCATGATATAACCTTAATGTCCTTTTACTGTCTGTAGGCTCTATAGTGATACCATCTCTGATTCCTAACTTGAGTTTTCTCCTTTTCTTAGTTTATCTTGGTACATGGGTTTACCAATTTTATTAATCTTTTCAAGAGGCCAATTTTATGTTTCTTTTGTGTTTTTATTTGTCTATTTTATGGATTTCTACTCTTTACTGTTTCCTTCCTTCTCCTTACCTTATATCTGGTTTGCTCTTCCTTTTCTTGCTTCAGACGATAGAATATTACATCACTGATTTTAAGCTTCTTTTCTAATACCAGCACTGAAATTGTTTTTCCTCTAAGCACTGCTTCTTTTGTTGTTGTTGAGACAGGGTCTAAGTCTGTCACCCAGAATGGAGTTCAGAGGTACAATCTTGGATCTCTACCTCCCCTGACTCAGGTGGTCAGCCTCCTGAGTAGCTGGGACTACAGGCACACACTACCACACCCAGCTAATTTTTGTATTTTTCTGTAGAAATGGGGTTTCACCATGTTGCCCAGACTGGTCTTGAACTCCTGGTTTGAAGTGATCCTCCTGCCTCCACCTCCCAAAGTGTGGGGGTTACAGGCATGATCCACCATACCCAGCCAGAACTGCTTCTTTATCCCTCAAATTTTAATATGTTATTTTTTTTGTCATTCGTTAAAAAATATTTAGTAATTTATCCTGTGATTTTGCTTTACCTATGGATTATGTAGAAATGTGTTTAATAGGCCAGTTGTGGTGGCTCACACCTGTAATCTCAACATTTTCAGAGACTGAGGCCGGTAGATGACTTGAGCCCAGGAGTTTGAGACCAGTCTGGGCAACATGGTGAAAACCCATCTCTACAAAAAATACAAAAAGTAGCCAGGCATGATGGTACATGCCTATATTCCTAGCTGCTCAGCAGACTGAGGTAGGAGGATCCCTTGAGCCAAGGAAGTGGAGGTTGCAGTGAACCATAAACGCACCACTGCATTCCTACCTGGGCAACAGAGTGAGAATCAGTCTCACAAAAAATAAAGAAAGAAAAAAGAAAAGTATGTTAAATAACTTCCAAATACTAGAAAGATTTTTCTAGATGTTTTTTATTTTTAGTTTAACTCGATTGTGGTCAGATTACATATTCTATAAGCTTTTATTCTTTAGAAATGTATTGAACTTTATTTTATAACCCAAGGTATGATCTATCTTGGTCAGTATTCCATATGCACTTATAAAAATGTGTAAGTCTGCTGTCGAGTGTAGTGTTCTGTACATGTAACTTCGATCAATCGATTAATAGTATTGTTCACTGCTTCTTTAGCCTGCTGAATTCTGGGGGTTTATTTTTTGGTACTATGAACTGATAAAAAAAAGAAATGTTAAAATATCCAAATATGATTTTAATTTCTCTACTTTTTCCTTCAGATTTATCAGTTTCACGATATGTATTTTGAAGCATTGTTCTAGATGCGTATGTATTTATGATTATTATGTCTATCTGATTATTTGCCCATTTTATCATGATGAAGTATTTCTCTTTGTCTCTGGTAACATTCTTGCTTAACATTTAATTTGTTTGATATTATATAATTCCAGCCTTTCATGTGTACTGTTTTCATGGCCTATCTCTTTTCATCCTTTTATGTTAACCTATTTGTTATTTTATTTTTAAAGTGTTAACTCTTGTAAACAACATATGATTTTGTTCTGCATTTTTCTCTAGTCTGACATTTGAATGCTTAATTCATTTAAATTTAACTTAATTATTGATACTGTTGAACTTAGATCTACCATTTTGCTTCCCCCACTCCCAATTTATTAGTTTATCTTTTTTTGTTTGTTTGTTGCTGTTTCTCCTTTTCTGCTCCTTTTTTTGGGGAAAGGGGGGATAATACTTTTATTTGTTCAGTTTTTAAACTTTGTCATTCAGGGATACGTGTGCAGGTTTGTTATATAGATAAACTTGTATCATGGGGGTTTGTTTTACAGATTATTTTATCACCCAGGTACTCAGCCTGGTACCCAATGGTTACTTTTTCTTCTCCTCTACCTCCTGCCATCCTCCACCCTCAAGTAGGCCTCAGTGTCTATTGTTCCCCTCTTTGTGTCCATGTGTTCTCATCATTTAGCTCCCACTTATAAGTGAGAACATGCAGTATTTGGTTTTCTGTTCCTGCATTAGGTTGCTAAGGATAATGACCTCCAGCTCCATCCATGTTCCCTCAAAAGACATGATCTTCTTCTTTTTATGGCTGTGTAGTATTCTGTGGTGTATATGTACCACATTTTTTTAATCCATTGATGAGCATTTAGGTTGATTCCATATCTTTGCTATTTTGAATAGTGCTGCAGTGAATATTGGCGTGCATGTGTCTTTATGGTAGAATGATTCATATTCCTATGGGTGTATACACAGTAATGGGATTGCTGGGTCGAATGGTAGTTCTGTTTTTAGCTCCTTCAGGATAATTCCTCTATTATCTTATTAGCTATATGGCTTTGCGTTTTCTTTGGTGATTTCTGTGGAGATAGCAATATGTTTCCCTAACTTACTACAGTCTACGTAGTGTTAATGCTGTGCAATATTATGTAGAATGTAAGGCATTTTTTATTGCTAACATATGTTTACTTCCCCATTCTTTGTGACATTATTGTCATATACATTAGATCTTAATACTTTAGGAATCCCAGTGATACTGTTTTTGCTTTAAACATTTATATTTCTTTTAAAGAAATTAAGAGAAGACTAAGAAAATACAGCCTTTCATATTTATACATGCACTATTTCTGATGCTCTTCATTTCTTTGCGTAGATTCAGGTTTCAACATGGAAAAGATTTTATTATTTCTCATAACACAGGTCTGTTGGCAACAGCTTTTCCCTGATTTTCTTCCTTGGAAAATGGTATTTCTCCTTCATTTTAGAGAGATCTTTTCATGAGATGTAGAATTTCATTTGACAGGTTTATTTATTTCTTTTCAGAGCTTTAAAGATACCAATGTCTTCCAGCCATAATTGTTCTAAAGACATATTGACTGTCCTTGATCATCATTCTTCTCTATGTAATTGATGTTTCTCTTGGTTGTCACCAAGACTCTCTTTTTATTTTTATTTTTATTTTCAACAGTTTGACTATGATCTGTAGGTCAGAGTTTTTCATCAAATTTGTGGAAAATTCTGCCATTGTTTTTCTATTCCATTCTCCATCTCTTCTCTTTCTGGTACTCCAGTTGTATTTATTAGACAGCTTAATATTGTTTCTAAGACACCTGAGACTTTAATCATTTTTCTTCAATCTTTTCCTCATTTTGTTCTTCAGATTGGGTCATTTCTATTGATTCGGTCATATAATTTATTTTCCCTTTGTTCTTCTATCTTCGTTTTAAATTTTTATTTCAATCAATGTAATTTTTAGTCCTAGAATATCCATCTGGTTCTTTTTTAGACTTGGTATCTCTGTTGAAATTGCCTGGCCGTTCACTCATTAAAACCATGTTTTTCTTTATGTCTGCTATGGTTTGGATGTTTGTCTCCTCCAAATCTCATGTTGAAATCTGATCCCCAGTTTTGGAGATGGGACCTAATGGAAGGTGTTTGTGTCATAGGAGTAGAACCTTAATGAGTAGATTAACTCCCTCAGGAGTGAGTAAGTTCTTACTCTGTTAGTTCCCGTGAAAGCTTGTTGTTCAGAAGAGCTGACATCTCACTCCTCTCTTTCCCCCTCTCTCACCATGTACTCTCTGCACAGTACAGTTCCCCTTTGCCTTCTGCCATTAATGGAAACAGACTGAGGCACTCACCAGGTGTGGATGCCCAATCTTAAACTTTCCAGCCCTCAGAATTGTGGGCCAAATAAACCTTTTTACTTTAAGAATTACTGAGTCTCAGGCATTCCTTTATAGCAACACAAAACAGACGAAGACCGTGTCCAGTAACATATTTATAATCGTTAATTTAAATGAAGTTCATACCTGCCAGGTTCAACATGTGGGCCATCTTTTCGTTGATTTTAAATTATTGATTTTTTTTCCTTGACTGTGGTTAACATTTTGTTTCTTTTTATGTCTGGTAATTTTGTATTTTGTCCTGAATATTATGGATAAAACATTTACAGATAGGGGTTTTATGATCATTTTCTGAAGAGTGTTGATTTTTGCCCTCATCTGCAATGTACCAGTTAGTCACCTTTGAACTAATATAGGTTTGGTTTTATGCTTTGTGAGGGCAGATCTCCAGAAAGCCTGGGGTGTTTTCCAAGCCCCTCTAAATTGGTAGGAGTCACTCTCCAAACTCCTTCTTTGTATATTTCATTGAAGCTTGATTTTGGTCTTTGTTAGAGAAGTTTATGATAAGCCTTCTTCTAGTATGTGAGCTTTCTAGTATTCTTAGCTGAAGTCTAGGACATTAAGATATCCCTCCATTCTGTGTCAGAACTTAAATTTCTCATAGTATTGTCCAATTTGTAGCATTTCTATATAGTTATGTGTCAGTTAGTGATAGGTGTATGTTCTAAGAAATGTGTTAATAATCATTGTGCAGACATCATAGAGTATACATACACAAACCTAGCCTACTATAGACCTAGGCTATATAGTGTAGCCTATTGCTCCTAGGCTACAAACTTGTAGGGCATTTTTTTTCTTTACATTTTTATTTTTATTTTAAGTTCCAGGGTAGATGTGCAAGCTTGTTACATAGGTAAATGTGTGCCATGGTGGTTTGCGGCACCTATCAACCCATCACATAGATATTAAGCCCAGCATGTATTAGCTATCTTTTCTAATGCTCTCCCTCCCCCAACCACACGTCCCAACAGGCCCCGTGGTGTGTTATTTCCCTCCCTGTGTCCATGTGTTCTCATTGTTCAGCACCCACTTATAAGTGAGAACATGCGGTATTTGGCTTTCTGTTCCTGCATTGTTTTGCTGAGGATAATGGCTTCCAGCTCCATCCATGTCCCTGAAAGAAAATTATCTTGTTCCTTTTTATGGCTGCATAGTATTCCATGGTGTATATGTACCACATTTTCTTTTTCCAGTCTATCATTGATGGGCATCTGGGTTGATTCCATGCCTTTGCTATTGTGAATAGTGCTGCGGTGAACATACGCATGCATGTATCTTTGTAATACAATGATTTGTATTCCTTTGGGTATATACCCAGTAATGGGATTGCTGGATCAAATGGTTCTAGAACCTTGAGGAATTGCCACATTTTCTTCCACAATGTTAGAACCAATTTACATTCTCACCAGCAGTGTAAAAGCATTCCTATTTCTCTGCAACCTTGCCAGCATCTGTTGTTTCTTGACTTTTTAATAGTAGCCATTCTGACTGGCATGAGATGCTATCTCACTGTGGTTTTGATTTGCATTTATCTAATGATCAGTGATGTTGGGTTTGTTTTTATATGTTTGTTGGCTGCATGAATGTCTTCTTTTAAGAAGTGTCTATTCATGTCCTTTGCCCACTTTTTAATGGGGTTGTTTCTTTCTTGTAAATTTGTTTAAGCTCCTTGTGAATTCTGGATATTAGACCTTTGTCAGATGGATAGATTGCAAAAATTTTACCCCTCTATGTAGGTTGCCTGTTCACTCTGATGATAGTTTATTTTGCTGTGCAGAAGCTCTGATAGAATCAATATTGTGAAAATGGCCATACTGCCCAAAGTAATTTATAGATTCAGTGGTATTCCCATTAAACTATCACTGGCATTCTTCACAGAATTAGAAGAAGCTACTTTAAAATTCAAATGGAACCAAAAAGAGCTCATCTAGCCAAGACAATCCTAAGCAAAAAGGACAAAGCTGGAGGTACCACACTACTGCACTTCAAGGCTACAGTAACTAAAATAGCATGGTACTGGTACAAAGACAGACACATGGACCAATGGAACAGAATAGAGGACAGAGAAATAAGACCACACATCTACACCTATCTGATCTTCGACAAACCTGACAAAAACAAGCATTGGGAAAAGGATTCCCTATTTAATAAGTGGTGCTGGGAGAACTGGCTAGCCTTATATAGAAAATTGAAACTTGACCCCTTCCTTACACCTTATACAAAAATTAACTCAAGATGGATAAACACTTAAATGTAAAACCTAAAACTATAAAAACCCTAGAAGAAAATCTAGGCAGTACTATTCAGGACATAGGCACAGGCAAAGATTTCATAACGAAATCCCCAAGAGCAATTAAATTGCAA
Organism: Macaca thibetana thibetana; assembly: GCF_024542745.1. NCBI lineage: Eukaryota > Metazoa > Chordata > Mammalia > Primates > Cercopithecidae > Macaca > Macaca thibetana. The sequence continues at coordinate 43,627,597 of NC_065595.1, read as the reverse complement.
CAGAAACAAAAATTGACAAATGGGATCTAATTAGAGCATATTACTGTACTGAATACTCTAGGCAGTTGTAACACTATGGTAAGTATTTGTGTACCTGAATATAGAAAAGGTATAGTAAAAAGTTGATATTATTATCTTGTGGGACTACTGTCATATATTTGGTCAGTTGTTGACTGAAATATCATTATAGAGTCTGTGACTGTATTTCTATTCTGCTTTCAACCTTGTAGCAGCTACTCTTTGGTAAGTCATGCAATGAAAAAGAAAACCAAATAGGAAATCAACAACACTAAAAGTTGATTCTTTGAAACTGTAAATAAAATTAATAATCCTTTTCAAGATGATCAACCTACTATGAAAGAAAAAAGATTACCGATATCAGGACCTAAAAAGGATATATCACTATATGTTTTAATTATATTTTTAAGTATGGAAGGAATGTTGTGAACAATTTTTTGCAAGCACTTTTGACAACTTAAACAATATAAATTCCTTTAAGTCAATAATATACCAAGATTGTTACAAAAAAGTAGAAAATTTGAATAACCCTATATCTGTTAAAGAAATTTAATTTCTAGTTAAGAACTTTCCCATAAGTAAACTATACACCTATCAAAACTTCACTTGCAAATTCTACCTAGTATCTATTGAAGAAATAATGTCAGTCTTACACAGATTATTTCAGAGACTAGAACAGGGTGTCTCAGCCTTGATACTATTGATGTTTCAACCAGATAATTATTTATTGTGAGAGGCTGTCCTGTGCATTGTAGGATGTTAAGCAGCATCCCTGGCCTCTGCCTATTAGATGCCAATAGCAGCCCCGAGTTGTGACAATCAAACACCTCTGCAGACATTACCATATGCCTTCTGTGTGGCAACATTCTCTCCTCCTACCACACTTGAGAACCACTTGGACTACAGAAAGAAGGAACTTTTCTCAACTTCTTTTGTGAGGTCTGAACCTTGTAAAGCCATTAGAAGAAAAGAAAATGACAGGCCAATCTTCCCCATGGACATAAATTCATGGACATAAATGCGGGAAAAAAAAAAACCCCACAAAAAAATCCTTAACAAAATATCAGCAATTTAAGTTCAGGAATATGTAAAAAGCATAATACAGCTTGACTCAATAGACTTTATCCCAGGAATGCAAAGTCAGCTTAACATTTGAAAATCAATCAATGTAATTTGCTATATTAGCACAATAAAAAAGATTTTAATCCATTTTAAAAATTAAAGAAAAACTTCATCTCAAACAGATGCAGAAAAAGCATAATTCATCCAGTGCCTATTCATTATAGGAAGAAAAAAAAGACCTCTCATCAAGCTAGAAAAATGATAGTATCAACAGAGATACATCTCTTTAATAATAAACACCTTTAGGAACAAGTTAAAGATGTCCACTCTTGTTCACTTTTATTCAACATTGTATGGGAGATTCTAGTGTGATCAGGCATGAAAAATATTGGAAAAATATTGGGAAGAAGTAAGCAAAACCGTCTTTATTCTCAGATAACATGATTGTATACATGGAAAAATACTAAGGAAGCTACAGAGACAAGTACTAGAATTAAGTGAATTTAACACAATCACAGAATACAAATTCAATGTATAAAAATAAAATTTATTTCTATGTAATAACAGTAATTAGCATAGAAAATAAAAGAAAGCATTTATAGTAGCATCAAAACCATCAAATAATTAAGAATAAATTTAGCAAAAGAAGCAAAATATCTCTACATGATAACCACAAAATACTGCTGAGACAAATTTAAGAAAACTAAATGGAAAGAAAGATATGCTCTTGAATTTGACCAGTTGGTATTGTTATAAATATCAAAATTTTTTTCCAAACTGAATCTTAGATTCAATGCAATTTCAGTCAAAATACCAACATACTGTTTTATAGAAATTGGCAAACTTATTCTGAAAAATATATGGAAATGTGAAAGGACTAGAATAGCAGTGACAGTCTTTAAGTTATTCTAGAAGACTACATTGAAGGACTTATGCTACCTAATTTTAGGTATGTAAATTAAAGTTATGTAATAAATACAGGTTGGTATTCACCTTAAGATACATAAATAGATTGATGGAAAAGAATGGAGTCCAGAAACAGACCCACACACTCATATGCTCAACTGTTTTTTGACAGTGGTGCCAAGCAATTCAGTAGAAAAAGGAAAGTTTTTTAAACAAGTAATGCTAGAAATATTGGATATAAATATGGAGAAGAAATGAACCTTGATTGCTACCTCACATCCTAGCCAAAAAATAATTTGATCTTGAGGCATTAGAATGTGAGTGGTATGAGAAGGGCATCCATAGAAGGGGACAGCTGGGCATAGAATATCAGAACTTGTGCACGGTGAGGAGGGCTTCCCTATGGGAACTGCACTGGTGTTGTGTGGTGGAGCTTGAGCAGAATGAAAAGGAGGTATCCATGTGGAGTTTGACCTTGCATGGGGTCTTGTTACCCAGAGGGATGAGGAGAGCTTCCTTAGGAGTAGCCCAGTCATGGCTGGGTAGGGAATGGGTTGTAGGGGAAGAAAAACTTTTTCTTCAACCCTCACAGGTTCTTAGTTGGAATGAACCTATGTTTTTAAAAAAAAAAAAAGATTAACAAGAGAAAAACGAGCATACATTTATTAGCATGTGTGTTTCATATGTACATGGAAGAAACTCTGAAAATGAATAGTTACCAAAGAGGTAGTTTTCATTTCAGCTTTTATAGCATCTTCAACAAGGAACAGTAAAATTTTAGAAAACTAACGAGACAAAGGTAAAGGACTTTAAGTTCCTAAAGGTAGCAAATTGAGTCAAGGAAACTAAATGACAGATAAAGGCTAGTTGGTAAAGCCTGTTCATGTAGATTCCCTGGTGTCATCTCCAGATGATGAGGATCTAAAGTTTCCTTCAGTGTTTAACCTTTGTTCTCCCTAGTAGAAGGCAAGCAGGGTACCTTTTGTCTCTGTAAATCTGTGTTCAGCTTTTAGGCAAGTTAAAGGGAGGGCAGAGAGCTTTCCTGTGTTTGCTTTTTCTTAATTGTCCTGAGCCCAACAATCCTTCATTTTGTTGGGTAGCACATTTTGTCTCCTGCAGTGTCCACAGTGTCCATGCAGAGGCGCACTGGCAGAAGCAGCCCAGAAGCATGTGGTGTGAGAGGAGTAGGCTGGTAAAGGATGAATAGCTGTGGTGACAGAATATTATTTTAATACAAAAGTATTAAGTAAGTAATTATGGTACAGGGGCTAAAAGGAAATTATTTAAGCAGTTAGAGAGGGTAAGAGAGTCCTCAGTAAGGCTTCCCTTTTAACAAAAAGCAGCCCCCGGATCATTTCTTTTCTAACAAAGAGCAGCCTGAAAAATCGAGCTGCAGACATAGATAACCAAGCTGGAAGCTTGCATGGGTGAATGCTGGCAGCTGTGCCAATAGGAAAAGGTTACCTGGAGGCCAGGCATGTTCAACATGGAGGCTCCATCTTCCTTTTTCTTTGTCAACCACATGTACCATAAAGGAACAGGCAACATGCTGCTGGCAAGGTAGAGAACCCATCTCCATAATAAAAAATTAGGGTAAGGTGGCCACCTTCTTCATGCACTGTGAAAATGGCACACTTGGTCCGACCAATCTTTTGGGCCCTATGTAAGTCAGACACCGCCTCCTCAGGCTTGTCTATAAAACCCCATGCATTTAACCACAGAACCAGAAAAACCACTCAGGAGCCCCTCTCTCTCTGCAGGAGAAGGAGCTTTTCTCTTTCTCTCACGTATTAAACCCCCGCTCTTAAACTTACTCCTTGTGCGTCTGCATTATTGATTTCCTTGGTTTGGGGCAACAAATCTCGGGTATTATCCCAGATGAATGATGCCGCTTCAATTATATTATGGAAAATGGATAGTTTTTTTCATTGTTGGAGAAGGGATATTTCTATGGAAAGAGAAGAAGCTAAAATGAACCCTGCTGGTTTAGCGTTGGAATTTTGAAGATATTAGTATAAACTCTGTATAAACTCATGTTTTTCAATATAGAGATACCTATATATAGCAATTACTATATAGGTACAGACATGTATTCTCTTTCCATATCCACAGCAAGGACTTGGAAGCTGTGGCAATCTAATAGCTTTCCCCGCCCCCGCCCCCAATACAAGGTACCAGACCTTTTCAAAGAAATGGCTGGTTCCAGGGCTGGTTCTGAAACTGGACAATATAGCAATTATTTAGGTATGATATGGCCAGCACCTGAATCAGGCCATTGGAAATGAACAGAGGAATTAATAGGTATCTATCTGTTTCTTCAACCTAGATTTTATGGTCTTCTAAATCAAGGACTTGTTCTTTTTCTGGGGGGAAAAAAAAAAAAACTCATGCCAAAATTTGAGTATTTCGTGTGCTGTTTTTTCTCTTATACTCTCATTCCCTTAAATGTCTACCTTTCCTCCCCTAATTTTCCTCACGTCACTAACACCCCTTTCCCTCCTGGTGTCCCCCAAGGATTTCCTGCTGGTGCCTTAGAGAACCCCTGTTTCATAGGAAATGCACTCTTTTCATCCTGCCTTTTTCTAAAAGAATGTTTTCTCCCACTCTTCACAATAACTCAGTAATTTTCAATCCTATCTGGACATTAGAATCACCTGTAGAGCTTTTTTTAAAGGAAAGGAGAGTGAGAGAGGAAAGCAAACAATATCCAGGTCCCACCCTAGACTGATTAATTCAGTTTTGACAAGTGGGTGGGACTCTGTCCATCACTCTTATTAAAAATTCTCTAGATTATTTAAATGTATTGCCAAGCTGTGAATCACTGCCTAAAATCAGCATCTTTTCTGAGAGCACCACTTCTAATAGAGGCCATTCTTTCTGTCACATTTGATAAACAACAGAGAGAGGAGTGCCAGCATTTTTCTTGCAAATCTCTTTATTTATGTGAATCTAAATATATGTCTAGTTTGACTGCAGCAGTCCATCCTTTTCCATCGTTTGTTTTCCATCATTGTCTCACTAGGACCTTGACATCCCACTTAAAGTCACTTTCTCCCCCATAACTCCTACCATCATTCTGTGAGATCCCAATATGCATATGGTTGATCTCTCCATTGCCATAACTAAAGAATTTTTGCCTTCCTCAGTTCACTCCAGCATCATCCATGGCCACACCCAGAGTTTGCTATCACCCACTATGGCTTCATCAGAAAAATCATTGAGTCTGTCATCCCAGCCTCTTCCTTTTTAGCTTATGTTCTCATGTTTCTCACATATACCATACCAAGGGTTTTTATGTTTATGGTGTTGTTGCTATTTTATTTTTGCTTTACCTTAAAGGGATAGCTAAATTATTTATTTCCCCTCATTTTTCTGCCAGTCTTTCAGTCCCTGTTGCCTCACTTTCTTCCTGGACTGAATGGTTGACCTAAACTACTTTAGTATATTTATTTCCCTTGATCCCCAGTCAGCTGCATTGTCCCAGTGAAATCCTAACCCTAGTTCGAGCTCTCACACCGTTTTCTCTGCTTTTTAATCTCTGTACCTGAGCCCTGCTACAAATGGATGATTTCTATTTCTGTTAGGGCCTCAACATTTCAGGAAAATCTTTTTCTTTTCATTTCTATTTCAAATTCCCTCAATACATACTCCAAACCTTCACCTGTCTTTTCAATACCCACTTGACTCACAAGAATGACTGTATCTCCTCCTACACCAAGGAAATTGAAATTGAAGCATATTCTTTCTCAACTCTGTCTCCCTCAACCCTACCACCTCTAAACTCACTCAGCCAATAGCAAAAAGCCATGGAGTAACTGATCAAATTACTTTCTTGAGATATCTTCTCAGATGTTCCATAAGCACCTCAAGCTGCACTTAATTTTTCCCACCCTTCCCCAATCTTCCTCTGTATTGCTTATCAACCCAAAATTCTGCCAGTCGTTCTTGACTTTTCTCTCCCTCTCTTTTACATCAAGTTCTGTCCTTTTAAATCCTAAATATTTCTTAAACGATGTCTTTCTGTTCCTACCACCGCTTCTCTATTGGAAATGTTCATCTCTCACCAGAGCTATTTCAGCAGCTTTCCGCCTCATTCAGTTTCCTGCAGCCCATTCTCTAAATGGTGCCAGAGTAATTTTTCATAAATTCAGGTTGGATCATGTCATTTTTCTCCTGAGAGCCTTTTAGTGACTCCACCTTGGCCGCAAGATAGCGTTCAAGCCCCTCAGTATGGAAAACGCAACCTTTCATTATCTGACCTGCACTGTCTCACCTGCTTCATCTCCATTCCTCCCTATCACACACCGAAAATTTAATGCTGTAACAATACCCAGCTATTTAACTTTCCCAAAATATGAGCTGAAGTTTCATATGTTGGTATATTTGCTAATACTGTTTTCTTTTACCTAGAACATTCTTACATTTTTCCTTATCTTCCAAGGTTAAGTTTGAATATCTCAGGAATCTCCTTCTGTTATGCAAATAAAGTTAGGTGCCTAGCCCTTGCGCTCTCATAACATCCAGTATATTCCTGAATTACTGCATTTGGCATATGGTATTAAAAATTCTGTTTCCACATCTATCTCCCCCACTAACATCTCTTTAAGAACAGGAACCAGGGCTGGGCCAGGCGTGGTGGCTCACACCTGTAATCCCAGCACTTTGGGAGGCCGAGCGGGCAGATCACAAGGTCAGGAGTTCAAGACCAGCCTGGCCAACATAGTGAAACCCCATCTCTACTAAAAATACAAAAATTAGCCGGACATGATAGTGTGCGCCTGTAGTCCCAGCTACTCAGGAGGCTGAGGCAGGAGAATTGCTTGACCTGGGGGGCGGAAGTTGTGGTGAGCCAAGATCGTGCCACCGCACTCGAGCGTGGGCAACAGAGTGAGACTGCATCTCAAAAAACAAACCAACAAACAAAAAAAGAATTACCTCATTCTTTTTAATGGCTGAATAGTGTTCTTTATGATGAATATGTACCATAATTTATTTATTCATTCTCTTATTGAATGATATTTGCTTTCAATTTTTCACTATTACAAATAATTCTCCAGTGATTGTCCTTGAACAAATATTCTCATGCTGTTGTTCATGTAATTCTGTAGGAGAAATTCCTTTTTTTTTTCTTTTTTTTTTTTTTCTGAGACAGAGTCTCACTCTGTCTCCCAGACTGGAGTGCAGTGACATGATCATAGCTCACTGTAAGCTCAAACTCCTGTGCTCAAGCTGTCCTGCTGCCTCAGCTTCCCAAGTAACTATAGGCACATGCCACCATGCCTGGCTAATTTAAAACATTTTTTTTTTTCTTTAATGCTGGGGTCTTGCTGTGATGCCCAGTCCAATCTCAAATTCCTGGCCTCAAGTGTGGGATAAAAGTAGAACTGTTGAAGGAGAGATGCATTTTCATTTTGTGTTAACAAGTCACTCACAAAAAGGTGATACCCATTTGCAGTTCCTGCAATAGGTATTAAAGTGCTCTTGTCCCCACACGCTCACTGACACTGAGTATTAATGGAAGATCTGCTCTTGTTTGTAGCCCTAGGAAAGAATCCAGTTTAGAGGAGGAGTTTGTAAGTTATAAGAAAAAGAGATGATTGACAGGCTATAGTCACAGAGGGGATGGGTCAAGATGGTATCAAGAGTGCAAATAAAAGGTAATTTTTTTTGAGACATTAGGAGAGGAATAGTAGATGGGTGAATATGGAAATAAATACAAATGAAGGAAGAAATTTTTCATGTAGTCATCTTTATTTTAGGGAAATTAGAAGCCAAGTTCCCAGTTGAGATGGAGGATTACCAAGATGGAATTTTGAATAAAGGTACAGAAAAGCTTCTTTGAAAATGCTGTAAAGAAGCAGAAGGCAGTCAGTATTGGGAGTTCGACTGAGCTGAGAATGAATCAATTTTGGAGAAGCCAATGGTTGGGGTCACATTAATTTTTCTACAAGAACAAGCAGAGATGTAGTCATTGGATTTGCCTGGGTTTGGGGCCTCTGGGTTGACATAAATTTATATAACATTCACAATAAGGTACTTTTATTTTCCGTATTTTCCTGTTCCATGAGTGCAATTTGTATAACCCTAAGTTACACATCTTCTGGTTGGTCTGCAGAGGAAAATGACCTCTGTGTTCTGATTTTAAAAAAAAAGGAGAGAGTATCACTTGTACATTTCCTTGTGCCTACTTTATTAAGCCATATAACTAATGATTTTATTTTCTTTATATAATTCTGAACATAAAACCATTTACTTTCTTGGTTTTTATTAATAAATTATGATACAAGCAAACACTGCTAAAAATTCTGATCAGTATAAACCAGAGACATTTATAGAAGATTATGTGATTTGAATACTGGTCAAAGGCCACCTGGAATAAGTGATAGACCTGGCAACACTCCATTCAGCTTATTCTTGTCTAGAGATTCCCTCTGCTTCTGGGGAGTTTAAACATTTTAATTTTAGAATCTTGTGTTTTCAGTAGCTGCCTTTATGCGTTTCCAAGTCTTTTTCTTTAATTTTCACATTATTTATGGGCATGGGGAAGACAAAACCAAAGTGTCATGAGTTTGTTGTGAACAAACATGAAGAGGGAACAATGAGAGAGAACACATCATTAGAATATTTCTCCCTAAAATAAGAAAATATTATAAGAGGAAATGTGCTAATGGTGGGAACACAGTTTAATAGAGAAGAAAATATGTACATGTGTTCATTTTCATTAAAATGCCTATTCTATATTTGTCTTGTTGACCTTTCAATGAAATTGTGTAAGTATGGAGTCTAGTTCTTCTACATGCACTGTTACACTACTTCTTACATACTCTGGGTACATAATAAATACCGATAACAATTGAAAATTAGAAACACAAATGCATTTGTGTGAGGCACATTGGTGATATTTTAATCCCTAGTATTCATTTTTAGTACTTGGAAAACATCTTAGATATGCAAGTCTTGTTTTAGCATACTTTTTATTTCTATAGATAGCCTGGTTCTTAGTCATACTCTGTGACTTTATTAGCTGTTTCATCAGTTTGAATCTTATTTCCCCAAATCCCAGTGTGAGCTTTTTGAGAATAAAGACCATTTCTTTTCCAAAATTGTTGTGACAGGACACAAAATAGATGTTGAGTAAATTACTTAAATTACACCTCAATAAAAAGTAAGATAAAGTTCTTAATGAATTGCATTTAAACCCATATTGAATTTAAATATCTGTATGCTCTGTGTCCCCTTCTGTGCCTTCAACAGTTCATTCATCGTTGTTCTTTCAGTTTATTAAAGTCAAACTGCGATGGCTGGCTGCTTGGAACATCATCATCCGTTAAAAAGTACCAAGAAACCCCAAACAGTGGAGAGAATAGGAAGGAGAAGAAGACAGTTGGGTTTCATTCGCATATGAAAGATGATGCCCAGTGGTCATGTCAAAAGAAAGATACGTATAGACCCCAAAGAGGTAAGTTTAACAACTGTAGTGGCAAAATGAGAAGCTGGTAGGTGAAGGTAGTTGCTAGCCAGTGAATTTCAGATGATTTCCTACAATGCTGAGCAAAAGTCAAATGTTTACGCACTGAAGTGTGCCTGCAAGGCCACAGATAACACATTTACTAGATTAGTGAATTGTATCTGCGTTTTTTTTAGAACACTGGAATGAAAAACTGTATCCAACTTGCCCCTCTTTTTGCAAGCAATAACTGTTAAGAATTAGTCAGCAGTAAGTGTGGTCATAGACTAAAATAATGTTCCAAGTGAGTAAAGAGGGTAAGATACTGAACATAAATCTGGAAAAATAAACCCTAACAACTACAGTTAATCCTCAATTGACTGGAATCATGGGGAGGGTGGAAGAGAGGTCATGGACAACTCCCCATATTGTGACTAAAGCAAAATCTCACAAGTGTAAAGCATATTTTGCCTAGCAGTCTTTTTAAGTGTCAGTAATACTTCCTGTTATTTGTGGTAGATTTTAAAGAAATCAATTATAAATAACTATGTTAAATGTTGAGTGAAGCCAATTTATTTGTTTCCCAGTTCCAGGAGAGGCTTTTGGCTTAATCTATCCTGGCATCCTTACAATCAACTTTGGAAAAGAATGGAGCAAATCTGAGCTTTATTGTACAGAAAAGATGTACAGGAAACAAAGGCCCAAAAAGATGTCTGAGCCCTCTCCTGCTCACACTTCTTTCCTAGGTGTCTTTTTTCCCTTCTCACAACCATTAATCCTGATTTCCTTCTTATTTACCTGTTTTTCTACTGGGCCAGGACCTTTCTACCTCTGGTGTCATGCAACCTACTTTTCATAATCTCTGTAGCCACTCTTACATTTATTTATTTGAAAATTGGGCAGTGCTTTGTGAGATCTTGCAGTTGTGTATCTCCCTGCCTTTTTTCATCTGCTACTAGCTCTGTCATGCTTTTTTGGTTTGATTATGATTAATCTAGAAATTGTTTAATCCTATTCCACATAATTGAGAGATGATAATTCGTTCAAATTTTGGGAGGGAGGACTATCCACAATTTGAAATAAAAGCAAAAGTACGTTTTGTTTGACATAAGGCAAAGAAAGGTTTTGTAGACTTCCATTGCTTTAGAACAACTTAGAAGTTTCTTTTTGGACATTGCTTCCAAAAATAAAACTTAAATTGAAGAAACTTTATGAGGTAGAATCTTTACTTTCTCTGTTAGCGGTCCTTCAGAAATGGAAAACCCTTACCTCAGCTTCCTCTGCTCTTAGTCATTGCACTTTGGAGAGCGAAGAACTAGTCGCAACTGGTGTGGTGGTTACACTGCGAAGCTTAACATAGTCTTCGGTTAACTTGTCTTCAAATTTGTGTTGTGTGGCAGCACTAAGATAAAATGGCAAAATGAGAAAAAATATAGTGTAATAGCAAAAGAACAAATAACTTGTGTTATTGGTTAAGACCACAGCAACAGTAGAAAGCAGCAATTGAAAAGGCACTTTGAGAAAGATATCATCAGGCCAGCCCTTGCTGTGGTGGAGGTTAATCTCTCCTGGGCCTAGCTACAGAAGCCAGAAGCCTGAAAAGGGCTTGTGTCCAAAAAAAATCAATTTCTAATTTGAAACAAAATCATTTTTGACTAACAGGGGTTCAGAACCCATTACTTTTTGCTGTATAGTCTGCTGACATTTCAGCACTTTCTGTTGTGCACAATGAATCCTAATAGTCATTTTATAATGTTGCTATACCAATCAATTTAACCAAGAGAAAGCTGTTACAATTCTGCAAAGTTTTCAGGAACAGTTTTCACTCATGGTTTTATTTTTTCTTCCATTAGGCTTTTTTCCCCTTTTTTTTTTGTGGGGGTGGGGGAAGGTTGTAGTGTTGCAGTAAAAAAAAAAAAAAAAGAATAGAAACTTTTTCATCTTTTTAAGAGTTTTTATTTTAAGGCATTCACAGAAACTACTGACTCTTTTCTACTCATGAAGAAGACCGTCTTGTATTTTCCTTTTCTTTTATTCTAATATGGAGCTTTTAGCAAAATTATGATCTACATGACCATTAAAGAGGCTAAAGTTGCCCCCCTTTGAGCCATTCTGCCCATTGCACAGCTAGTGTATGCAGATTATAATACAGGGCAAAGTTATTGCATTGGCATTTGCTGTGGCACCCAACCAAATGGGAGATATAAACTTTCCATGGATGCGCAGTAGACTTGGAAACCCTGTTTATCCTAAGGCCGATGACCTGGCACTAATCACCTAAGTTACACTGCTTGGTTTAGCACCTTCTTAATTGCTTTAATACACTTTTCTTCTGTCTTATATCTTTTGTTTCTTTTGCTGTTATCCTTTACTCATTAAGTACTACATAGGACATTTACTACAGGACCATTAATCTTTATTACCAGTCTCTTACTCCCTTACCTCTCCTATCCTCCTCACCATTCTGCCAGCTTTATGATGCTAAACATGTGGGGGAAAAAAAAAACAGACTATTGTCTCAAGAAACAACCTTATGATAGCAAAGATATGTACAGTATTGTCAAAATTACACTTAAGATATATAAACTTGTTCATTCATCAGTTTTAGTTGCTTTTATTGAGCAATGTCAAACAGGGAGATAATACTTGGGAAAATCTAAACTTGAATAAAGAACTTTTAAAAGGCATAAATCTGGAAACACCTGATCTTCATTCCTCTTTTTTCCTCCCTTGCAGCCTCAAAACATTTTCCACCAGCTTGCCTAGAACCTCCCTTTCCTGAGCAATCATCAATATTCCCTTTTATCAGAACCCTCAAAGCTGAGGGCATTTTTTCTTGTTATGGTGATGGGCTAGCAGAGGCTGTGAAGCCACTGAGTGTGCAATTTCCAGAACTGAAATGTTAAACCTCTGAGCTTGGCACTGCCCCTTCCTAAGTCAGGCTGTAAAACCTGACTTTGGCCGCTCCCTTCCTCCTTTTCATTCCTCCTTCATGAAACTCTTAAATTCCCTTAAAGTGTTGGCAGAGGCTGAACCTAGGATAATTTGGATTTACCTGATGGTATAGATTGTGCCCTTCATTTTGCCTTTGGGGTTTTCTTAGGTTATATGATTTTATATAGCAGCTGCCACTGGTTGAGATCCCCTAGTAACTCCCAAACACTTTTTTTTCCCCACTGGACGATGATTATTCTAGACTCAGCTGAAGTAAAGAATAATCTCAGAAGCTCCTAGTTGTTCCCGTAAGTGAGCCTGTGCTTAAAATGACGTGAGTACTCTTCATAACCCCAGGTGGATTAAAGTAGGTGACATGCTTAAAGAAATGAAAATTGGAGTGTCCAAAGTACAGAAATCATTTCTATCTTGCCTCTAAGGAGCATTTCTCATGTTTCTTTAATTATTACCATCATGATCATTATTCTTTGTTCAACCATAAAGGTACCTTAAGATACTACTTCTGATACCCAGAAATCTCAGCTGAAGATACGCCAAAAGTTGATGTCTTTGTCAACAGCACATAGAATGCAAGCATCATAGAGGGCTATGAATAAACCCAGATATGTAGAATAAATTTTCCTGGCCAGTCCACTAAAAAAAGGAATTCAAATGTAGGAGACTAGTGTTAAGAGTTGATGTTGATATATATGAAATATTATCACCTAAACCAGAGGGCCTACATTTCCCGTTCTCTAAAATGGAAAGAAATTTCTCAAAACACTATGTGGTTTACTTATTTATTGTATATGTTTTGTATCTTCTCCCTCAGAATATAAGTTCCATATGTTCACTGTTGTATCCCCATCTCCTACAACATTGCTTAACATGTGGTGTGGTAGGTACTCATTATACATTTGTTGAATGAATTAACATAACGTTGTATATATTGATTTTTCTTTCGATGCCCTTATTCTGTGACTCAGGTAGACTTTTTCACCTCAGTACCTGCTGTGATTTATTGATTTAAGCAAAATATATGCTTGTCTCTTCAAAGTTCTTATGGTGATCAATTGGTAATGCTAAAGAGAAATCAGTAGAGTGGGCTCTTAAAAATAGTACTGGTCAGGTGTGGTGGGTCACGCCTGTAATCCCAGCACTTTGGGAGGCTGAGGCAGGAGGATCACCTGAGGTCAGGAATTTGAGACCAGCCTGGCCAACATGGTGAAATCCCATCTCTACTAAAAACAGAAAAAATTAGCCTGGTGTGATGGTGCATACCTATAGTCCCAGCTACTCAGGAGGCTGAGGCAGAAGAATTGCTTGAGCCTGTGAGGCAGAGGTTTCAGTGAGCCGAGATCACTCCACTGCACTCCAGCCTGGGTGACAGAGCAAGACTTTTGTCTTAAAAAAAAAAAAGTGCTGCCTTAGGAGTCAAGAAAATATGGGGGGAGGGGGTTCTATTGTCTTGTATTCTAATTGAAGTTTAATTTATATACACTAAATTGTAGAGGCTTTAAATGTATAGTGTGATAAATTTTGAAAAGTATATATACCCATGTAACCACTACGCCAGTTAAGATATAGTACATTTCCATTTTCAATAAATCCTCGTCCTCTTTTCTAGTCAATCCTCCTGAGGCCTTTCCTCTTGGGTTGCTGATGGCTGCCTTCTCACTGCATCCTCACATGGCCTTTTCTGTATGTGCATCCCAGGAAACGCTTCCGCTTCTTATAAGGACACCAGCCACTCTCAGGCCTACCCCTATGACCTCATTCAACTTAACTACCTCTTTAAAGGTCTTGTCTCCAAATATAGTCATATTTTGAGGTGTCCTGGACTTTAGAACTTCAGATTACTTAGGGAAGGCACAACTAAGTCCATAACCACTTTCTTTCCAATTTTTGTGCCTTTTCTTTCCCTTTCTTATCTAATCAGACCATTTAGGGGTTTTATTACAATATAGAATACAATGAAAAAAGTAGACTTCCATGCCTTGTTCCCAACCTTGTAGGGAAAAGATAGTCTTTCACCATTAAGTATGATTTTAGCTGGAGGCTTTTTTTTTTTTTTTTTTGAGAAGCAGTCTTGCCCTTGTTGCCCAGGCTGGAATGCAATGGCGCTATATCGGTTCACTGCAACCTCCACCTCCTGGGTTCAAGCAGTTCTTTTGCCTCAGCCTCCTGAGTGGCTGGGATTACAGGTGTGCACTACCACACCCGGCTAATTTTTTTTTTTTTTTTTTTTTTTTTTTTTTTTTTTTTTTTTTTTTTTTTTTTTGAGACAAGAGTCTTTGCTCTTGTTGCCTAGGCTGGAGTGCAATGGCACAATCTCGGCTCACCACAACCTCCGCCTCCTGGATTCAAGCGATTCTCCTGCCTCAGGCTCCCAAGTAGCTGGGACCACAGGTGCCCACCACCACGCCTGGATAATTTTTTGTATTTTTAGTAGCAACAGGGTTTCACCATGTTGGTCAGGCTGGTCTCAAACTCCTGACCTCAGGTAGCCACCACACCAGGGAAGCTGGAGGCTTTTTGAAAATGCTCTTTATCGGGCTGAGAAAGTTTCCTCCTAGTTTGCTGAAAGTCTTTATCATAAAGGGGTGTTGAATTTCATCAAAATTTTTTTCTGTGCTTATGATCATGTTATGTTTTTTTCTTCTCAGAAAGTAGTTTAATGACTACACTGATTGGGAGATATTGGGGTGGTATTTTTTTTTTTTTTTTTTGGTAGTGACCTTGTCAGCTTTGGGTATCAGAGTTATGCTAGTGTCATACATGCATCAGGAAGACATCAGTGGAAATGGTGTGGTAGGTACCTTCAGGGCCTCATCTCTCCCAAGAAACAGTGAAAAATCTTGCAAAAACTGTCAGAATCTACCTTATCGGAACTCTGGAGGATAGTGAAAGATTTACAGAAACAAAACCGATTCTTAGGAGAAAAGCTACTGAAGCATTGTAGGAGGACTTTTCTAGAGTTAACTTAGTCTTGCCCTACCCCAAGCTTGCCCAACCCGCAACCTGTGGGCCATATGTGGCCCAGGACAGCTTTGAATGTGGCCCAACACAAATTTGTAAACTTTCTTGAAACATTATGAGATTTTTTTTTGCAGTTTTTTTAAAGCTCATCAGCTATCATTAGTGTATTTTATGTGTAGTCCAAGACAGTTCTCTCAGTGTGTCCTAGGGAAGCCAAAAGATTGGGTGCCCTTCCCTCCCCTCTTCCCAGCGTGGCAGCAGTCTGAAAGATGGCAGCCTGAGTTCCAGGTGTTAGTATCTGCCCTCTGGAGAAGCACAGCAGACTCTGTTCTCAAGGGATTGTTTCTCTGTTTTAACCTGTCTGTGGATTCCCTAAAGGGCTGAGACCAGGAGCCTGCCTTTGTTTTGTTTGACTAAACTTTCTCTGGGCAGAGAGTGGCTACATATAGGACATTCCTTGAAAACACTGAAAATCAGATGAACACACCACTGGCGCCTGGGGTTTAAAAAAGTAAATAACAATGAGGCAAACAATAGACACACCAAAAAGTTAGATAATCTAGAATAAATAGAAGATCTGAATAGACCTATATAACAAGTAAAAAGATTGAATCAGTAATCAAAACCTCCCAACAAAACAAACCAACGACCAGATGGCTTCACTGATGAATTTTACCAAACATTTAAAGAATTAACACAGATTCTTCTCAGACTCTTCTGAAAAATTAAGAGGAAGAAATACATCCTAATGAAACAGGAAAAGTTCACCTATCCCCCTCGCAGGGTTTGTAACGGGGGAGTGGCTCGCTTCTTCAGTGCCCTGCTGCTCAAACCTCTAGGGGGAGCATGCAGACGGGCAGGCTGTGGGGCTCCCACCCCATGGCAGCATCTGGAGGTGAATGTCTACAGCTCCTGAAGCGCCAGTGGGCTTATGCTGCTGTGTGCTCTTTTAGTTTTGCCGTCTATAGGTGGCTTGTGTTAACCAGCTCAATTAGACCCTTTACCTGTCACAAGGACAGAGGGCTTTCTGTTTCCCGGGTTCTTGCCTTAGTGTACGGGAAAAACTGGATCACATGTGGGCTTGGAGAATGAATGCAAGGTTTTATTTAGTGATAGGAGTAGCTCTCAGCAGATGGATGGGGAGTCAGAAGGGGGATGGAATGGGAAGGTAGTTTTACCCTGGAGTTGGGCTGCTTAGCGGCTGGACTCTCTTCCAGCCGCTCTGGCCAAATTCCCCTCGCTGTCTGCATCGTTCCACCAGTCAGTGGCCTGCCAGTGGTATCTGCCTGGTGCCTGTTGGTATGTTCTTACGCTTCTCTCGGCATCCAGCTGCTTGGGTGCTCTTCTGCCAGTGTGTTCCTCTTGACATCCACCAGCTTCTGTCCCTTCCCACTAGGGTCTTGGGGTTTTTATGGGCACAGGATGTGGGGGTGGCAGGCCAGGGTGGTCTTGGAAAATGCAACATTTGGGTGCCAAGCAGGAGTGCTTGTCCTCACCTTGGTCCATGGGCACAGGCCCAATGGTGGAACCCTCACCAGGGACCCTGCCCTTTTCCTCCCTGCATTTCCCTGCCCCCCTCCCTTAAGAGGCCAGCATTACCCTGATATCAAAGCCAGAGACAGATGTCACAAGAAAAGCAAACTATAGACCAGTATTCTTTATGAATATGGATTAAAATATAGTTAACAAAATACTAACAAGCCGAATACAGCTTATTAAAAGGATTATACATCATAACTAAGTGAGATTTAGCCCAGGAATACAAAGGCAGTTCAACATACAAAAATCAATGAACGTAATACACATTAATAGAATGAATAACCTGATGATCATCTCAGTTTACACAGAAAAAGCATTTGACAGTCCAACATTCTTTCATGATATCTGCCCAACTTTATAGGAAATTGTTGACTCTGCCATAGTAGGTCACCAAGGACAAGGAGAGGTATTGGAAGAGTACACATGAAAAGTTGTTATAGGACACAACAGAAGTGTCACATACAATATCCACTGGCCTTCCACCTGACCACACTTAATTACAAGGAGGACTGGGGAATATAATCTAGCTGTGTACCTAGGAAGAAGGAAGGGGTACATTTTGGTGGATAACTGACAGCATCTGCCACAACAGCATTCTTCATAATAGCCCCAAACCAGAAATACTCCAAATGTCCCTCAATAGCAGAATGGATAAAAAGTCACAAATGCATACAATGGAATAGTACTTAGCAAGTAAAACAACGAAACTGCAGTACATAAAAATTATCAGCATAGGTAAATTTTGCAGACAATTTAAGCAAAAGAAGTCTCAAAAATAATATATATAATACGTTTCTATTTTTATAAAGTTCAAAAGCAACAAAGCTAAATGACATATTTAACCAAACACATAAATGGTAGAACTATAAAGCATAGAAAGGAAATAATTATTAGAATAGTTGGAGTCTCTGGAGGCAAGAAGGAATTGTGACTGGGGATGGATATTGGTGATGTATCTGGGTGGCAGTGCTGCCAGGGCTTGCTTTCTTGAGCTGGGAATGGATTACACTGGTTTTGTTTAAACTGAGTAGATAATATGGCTCAGCTGTTTAAAAATATAAAATAAAACAAAGGGCCCAGAAACAGAGTTTTCTTAAACATTGAGCTCTAAGAAAAAAAATTACCATGAAATATACCCAGTTATATCTAAATAGAACATGATCCATTATAATCAATTCCATCTGTGCATGTGAAAATATATGTGCGTGTTTATGTAAATACATTCACATATATTACATGTATATAAAATACACATTTATATATGAAATCAGTCAGCCTAGTAATATTCTTACCAGCATTTTTATTTTTTATTTATTTTTATTTATTTATTTATTTATTTATTTTTGAGACAGAGTCTGGCACTGTCTCCTGGACTGGAGTGCAGTGGCATGATCTTGGCTCACTGCAACCTCTGCCTCCCAGGTTCAAGCGATTCTTCAGCCTCAGACTCCTGAGTAACTGGGATTTCAGGTGCCTACCACTAGGCCCAGCTAATTTTTTGTGTTTTTAGTAGAGATAGGGTTTCACTATGTTGGCCAGGCTGATCTCAAACACCTGACCTCATGATTTACTCGCCATGGTCTCCCAAAGTGCTGGGATTACAGGCCTGAGCCACCGCACTCTGCCAGCATTTTTATTTTTTTTAAGCATATGTTATTATTGTGTGTGTGTGTCTGTGTTTGTGTGTGTGTGTGTTTAAATATACGGGAATATAGAGTTCCATGAATATGCATAACTGTAATTGTTGGTATACTTAATACTAAATAAAATTTATAAACGGAACAAATACAATTAAAAGCTGATATATAGCTTTGTGGAAATGCAATAAGGAATAGAACTTAGAGAATTAAGGAAAAAGAACAGTTAAACTTGGTCTGTGCTTTACAGCAATCATTCTTATCCTTTTCAGGGTCCCATACCCTTTCAGAATTTGGTAAAAGATATGGTTTATTTCTTCAGAAAAATAAATGAGCACACGTATATACATTGTTGTGCTTACAATTATGAGGTATAATTCTTCAATTATAAAAGTCCCTGGACCATCTGTTAAAATTCCTTCTATAAATTGTCCCCAGGTATTCTGTGATAGTGACCAAAAAGATAACTTATATTCTGTCACTACCAAGCATTTCTTCTTCCCTTTCACCTCACTCACAAATCCCTTTCAGTTGTTTCTACCCCTATTTGTCCATCTTAATTTCCTCTTAATCACCCAGGATTCTACCCAGACAATTGTATTAGCAGTGAACTGCTTTGCCTGCCTTTGTTCTATCTATTCCACTCTATTCTAAATTCTGCCTCAAAATTAATCTCTCCAAAGACCAGTTTGTTTTTTTTTTTTTTTTTTTT
The DNA here is from genome assembly GCF_024542745.1 of Macaca thibetana thibetana. Classification (NCBI taxonomy): domain Eukaryota; kingdom Metazoa; phylum Chordata; class Mammalia; order Primates; family Cercopithecidae; genus Macaca; species Macaca thibetana. The sequence goes on along the minus strand of NC_065595.1, from coordinate 43,608,363 downwards.
TTTTTTTTTTTTTGTTTTGAGACAGAGTCTCGCTTAGTCGCCCAGGCTGGAGTGCAATGGCGCGATCTCGGCTCACTGCAAGCTCCGCCTCCCGGGTTCACGCCATTCTCCTGCCTCAGCCTCCCGAGTAGCTGGGACTACAGGCGCCCGCCGCCTCGCCCGGCTAATTTTTTGCATTTTTTTTAGTAGAGACGGGGTTTCACCGTGTTAGCCAGGATGGTCTCGATCTCCTGACCTCGTGATCCGCCCGCCTCGGCCTCCCAAAGTGCTGGGATTACAGGCGTGAGCCACCGCGCCCGGCCGGTTTTTTTTTTTTTTTTTTTTTTTTTTTTATCATTGTTGTTACTGTTTTATTTTTGAGTCCCTCTAAAATAAGGCTTACAAGTTTGCCATACAGAGCCAAACTGACCTTGATTACATTCAAAATCCAGCTTTGCTCTTACCAGCTGGGTGATATTGGACATGCTTCTTGACCTTTTTACAATTTCTACTTCCTTATCTATAAAATAAGGATAATAATATAATTTAAAGACTGTTATAAGGATTAATGAGATACTGCATTTAAAGTGATTAGCAGGGTACAAGGACATAGGGATGTTCAATAAATATTTCCTGACTAAATGAAATATTTAGCCTTTAGGTTTTCAATTTAATGCTTTTGCTAACGTAAGTCTCTGTCTCCCATTTCATACTTGTCATTGTTTCCTATCAAAGAATCCTACCTCCTGCATCAAATGTTCCCCCAAATCCTATAGCCAAATGTGAACTCTCCCATTTCTTAATTCCTCAGACTTTTCATAGTACTTATTACAGCAGCATAACATAATGGCCAAAGCTCTCGGTTCATCTTGGACATAGATACTAGCTCCATCACTTATAGCTCAGTGACCTTGGGCAGGTCACATAGGCTCTTTATTGCTTATTTTCCCTATCTGCAAATTTGTTATAAAGATATTATCACAAAAAGTTTTTATGAAAATAAAAAATAATTTCTAAAAAAGGTAAAACAATAGAGATAGAGAGGGGGGCTAGGACCAGACTAAGGCTGGGAGCAAGTATTACCTACAAATGGGCAAGGGGGAACCTTCTGAAGCAAGGAAATATTCTAAAACTGGATTTTAGAAATATGTAAGTACCATGCAAATTTAAAAAAAAAATGGCTTGTAGCCATGCTTTCATAGCTATATAAAGTTACTATTTATCAAACTCTACAGTTAAAATGAGTAAATTTTATGATACTCAAATTATACCTCAATAAAACTTATATACACACTAAGCATATTGTATGTGTTAGCAGTTATTACCTTATACTGCCTTGTGTTATCTGTGGTTTTGGTTTTGTTTTTTTCTTGAGACAGTCTTGCTCTGTTGCCCAGGCTAGCGTGCAGTAGCATGACCATAGCTCACTGCAGCCTCAACCTCCTGGGCTCAAGGGATCCTCCTGCCTCAACCTCCTGAGTAGCTGGGACTAGGACTACAGGCACGTGCCACCACACCTGGCTAATTTTATTTCATATAGAAACAGGATCTTGCTATGTTGCCCAGGCTGGTCTCCAACTCCTGGCCTGATCCTCCTGCCTTGGCCTCCCAAAGTGCTCGGATTACAGGTGTGAGTCACTGAGCCCATCCTCTGTGTCTCTTTATGTGATTGTCAAGAATGTCTTGTGTCCTTACTCTCATACCTTCCTTCCCCTCCCTATTAACTAAGCCTGAGCTTAATCCTGGCACTGGCCAGTATTAATATGTACTTGTTTGGGTTGAGGGTACCACAGATTTCTATATATAAAGAAGACTGAATTGTGCATTTAGAGGCTGGTCTTTTACATCTACACATAATAGATTAGTGGGACCCCATCTCTACAAAAATAAAAATAAAAAATTAGCCTGGCATGGTGGCACACATTTGTAGTCCCAGATACTCAAGAGGCTGAGGCAAGAGGATTACTTGGGCCCAGGAGGTCAAGATTGCAGTGAGCTGTGATTGCAGCACTGCACTCCAACCTAGTGATAGAGTGAGACCCTGTCTCAGTGAACAGACAAACAGAGTAGAGAATAGTTGACATAAAGAGTATAGGTTTTGAAGTCAAGGATAATGGTGATCATTTTGATGCTAATCACTGTAGCCATAAGACTCTAGCCTTCTCTATGCCTGATGATTTCAGGTTGCACGCAACCTGTTGCCATTCCCAAAGTTAGCATACTGCACTCCTGGCATTTTAGGGTCTGGTATTCCCAGCACTCCAAAGTTTTGGTTATTTGAATACTCTCCCTTTTGTCAAAGAGTGGATCTTCCCAAATAACTTCATGCATCCCGGATAACAGTTTTCAAAGAACCAAAAGAAGAACTGTGAATGTGATTCTTATAGTCTTCCAAGATAAATATAGCGGTATTTTATGTTGTTTAGAAACTAATAATAACTGAAAAATAAAATAAAAATAATATTTCTGTCCATACCATCTTTTTATTTTGCACTGCAGAAGAGAAAAGTAATTACAAATAAAACATTGCTTGTTGGAAAGGAATTGAGGCCAAGTCAGGCAGTTCCTGGGAGGATAAACTATTGCTTAGGAACTTTCCCATGGCACTCGAATGAATACTACTTGAGCATATCTTCCAATTAAGACATGTGTTTTAGCCAATGTTGAGTTCTCTAAAAGAAACTTTCCAGAGTTATATATATCTTGAAAGTGTTTTAAAGAGGATCAATGTAATTTGGAGGGTTTAGAGGTACAAAGTGCTGGAATCTTTCTTATGAAAGTTAAAGGGAACAAAATAAAACATCCCACCTCTTTGGGCATTTTCACAGTAAATCAAGATCAGCAGGGGTTTGCTAGGCAATCAGGTTTAAAAACAAAATCTCTGGTTAGTCTGTCACTGCACAAATATATTTTCTTGAAGTACATTATAGATTTCCCATGTTTACAAAACCGAAGAGAGTTTTTCATATGCCATTGTTACATTTCAGGGAAACAAGTGGCTTACCTTTGAAGCTTGGACATTCCTATAACGTCTTATATATTTACTGAGAATGAACTTTTCCATTTTCTTTTATCGAATGCCCAAATTATTTTCTTTATTGTTCATATAGGTACAATGACAGGAGTTAGAAAAGATGCGTCCACATCTCCTATGCCAACAGGAAGCCTAAAGGATTTTGTCACCACAGCCTCACCATCATTACAGCACACCACCTCCCGGTGAGCTTCAGAGATTCTTTAGTTTTTAATATTCTCCCTATGAGAGTATTTTTTGAAGTTTATTTAATAGGGAATGGAAAAATCTTGACAACTCTTAGTGATTCTTTCTCAAGAGAGATCCTTCTTTTGAAGCATCTAGATTTGGCCAGTTTGAACCATATGGAGTCCTATTCTTTATACATTCTCTTTGTTAGTTGATCATGGTAATGGGAAGGGCTTCCATAGAAACCTAAATAAAGCTAAACCTATCCTTCACCAGAAAGTCTCTTTAGCAGCAGGTCTTTTCCAGTTTATCACAGAGGAGTTATACACTTAGACTATAAGTTTAACTAGCTGAAATCATTGATATTGAACATGATAGTGGCTTTTGTACTAGTTAAAGGAATACCAACATTTACTTATACCAGACACATTTGAGGGGTTAAGCATTTGATCAGCCTTTTCTGGAGTCAGGGAAAGAAATGTATTATTTCAAATTTCTTATATCTAATAAACCAACTCCCACATTATGCAATTAAGGCTGAATATATAAACATCAATACCAAAAGGGCTTGGTTTATGTTTCCTCAGGGATATGATTGGTTTTAAGCACTTAAATTCATAGCAGCTTATCAAATGAATTGAATATAAATGTTAAGACTTAATTTGTAGTTAATTTAAAGTCCACTGGCTGTGCAAAGTAGAAATGCCCAAATTACAAGTCTCAAGTCTGATGATTTTAAAGATGTACTCTAAAATTTATTCTTTTGGTTTGAAGTAATTTCAAAAGGAAGAGAAAGATTATTTATTCCTCCTCTAAAAAGTTGTATTCCAGACCAGTGCCTATAGATATGCTGTTCCACAGAAGCCAAACCTAGGAAACAGTGTGTTCATCCTATTTTGGCTCTTTTTGTCATTCCTTTAATTCTGGAGCTGGAAATGTAAGCATCTTAAAGAACTTTTGAGAAATGACTCCAACACAAAAGATAATAACAGTAGCTGCCATCTATTAAGTATCTGCCATGTCCCCAGGACCTTGCCAAGCCCTTTATATGCATTGTCTGATTTAATCTTCACAACTTTATGAGGTGGTACTATTATCCCCATTTTTAGAATTAGGAAACTAAGTCTCAGAGACATTGAAAAACGGTCTAAGGTCACATAGCTAATAACGGGCAAAGCCAGCATTTCAGACTCCAAACCTTGTAATCTTAAATATTGTAATAGTTGAGAATGACAACCTCTCTATTTTGGAGGCCACACACAATCAAAAAGAGAATTTAACTAGTTTGCCACATCCTTTCACTGTTGCTGCTTTTTTTTTTTTTTTTTTGAGATGGAGTCTCGCTCTGTTACCAGGCTGGAGTACAGTGGTGCAATCTCAGCTCACTGCAACCTCCACCTCCCGGGTTCAAGCAATTCTTCTGCCTCAGCCTCCCAAGTAGCTGGGACTACAGGTGCCCATCACCATGCCCGGCTAATTTTTTTTTTTTTTTTTTTTTTAATAGGGACAGGGCTTCACCATGTTTGCCAGGATGGTCTCGATCTCTTGACCTCATGATCCACCCTCCTTGGGCTCCCAAAGTGCTGGGATTACAGGTGTGAGCCACCACGCCCGGCTGCTTTCTTTTATTTTTAACACTACTGTTTTTGGCATTCTGCCAAAGACCCACAGTAAGTTGTGACTCTGAAATGTTGATGGGGCTTCCTCTTTGGATCCCTTAACATTGTGGCTGAAAGCTTGTGCTCAGAGGGTCTCCATCCTAGCTCACCTTGAGGGATTCATTTGGAGGAATTAGAGGTAAAGAAGGAAGATTATCTGGATTTTCAATCTTAGTTAATTTTCCTGTTGTTAAAGATTAAAATGAGATCTTTAACACCACTTTAATATATTAATGTTTTTGATAGTTGCATTTCAGTTTAGAGGGAAGTATGAAAAAATGGAATACAATGTTTCCCCAGTAAGAGTTTTATAAAACATCCTCAGCACATACCTTTTGAATGGACCATATCAACATTGTAGAGTTTTACAAGCCCAGGTTAAAACTGCTGTGAAGAGTCATATTTACAGACTTTAAAAAAGTATTATCTATTTGTCCTTAATACTGCAGATCAGCTAAATATAGATTCTCAGAAACTTCCTAGGTAATGAGCATTTGGATTAATAAAACAATGTGTAGCACACCAGATTTTATCCTTGGAAATGCATGATGTCATCATGTAAGTCTCTTATACGAAGTACAGAGTTAAAAAAAAAAAAATTAGTACTATGAAAATCAGTTACCAAGAAGGCATAGTGGTGGCTTTCCAGATTTCAGAATCAGGATAATTTGAATTGTTTTTATTTCAAAGTGTAGAAAAGGCATTTTTTTAATAGACTACATATCAGTTACATGCAAACTCTTAATGTAAGAGAAGAGCCTATTGTTCTTTATCTCAACAAACCTTTGAAAGTACCAATGGGAACGAGAGTAAAAGCTCTTCCCCTGTCCACCTTAAATTCCAAGAATCTTCAAGACCTGCAAACAAGGATGGGGGTGAGACAGATGCCAGTGGGAGACAGGTTTTCCTTTGTTCTCTGAAAATACCTAGCAGAGTTCCATTTCATTCCATGTCCTGGTGAAAAAAACAGGTGTGGCAGAGTATCTTTCTCATTCACAGTGTTAGTTGTTAATTGTTCTCACTGCCGGCTGTCAATACTATGTAAAATTTTCATTCCCCATTCAAGATGGAAAAAGTTGTGCCTGAAAATGTTAACATTTGCATTTTTATTTGTTGATTTATTTAAAGGACAGCCTCTCCTACAGCAATCCATCACTTGGTGACACCCCAAATATGAATAATGTATTGTAGACTTGCAGTTACAATGTGTAATAAGTGCTAGAGACAGTAAAGGAATGTTAACTATGTTGCAAATGTAATTATTTATTGACTCGTAAAGTTTATTGCTTTTAAGGTTCAATAATACTAACCATAAGACATTAATATCACTTATCCTGATTTTAGCTGGGCACCTTTGTATGTAGAAATATTCATCTATCTCATGCTAACAAAATAAATATGTAATTTACAGCATAAGCAAAGGGGGCGTTAGAGTTTTCTGTGCTGAAAGCTACAATGTTTCTTTCTCTCCATTTCACTTCTGGCTCTCCACACTGATCACACACTCCTAAGCTGCCTAAGAGAATAAGCACAGTGGTCATCTTGGCACAAGAGGGTGGTGAAGCTGAATTAAATGTACCATTCATTTCTGCTTGAATGGAACAAGCAATGCCCCACAGACCACTCCACCTGGAAAGAGGAGTGGAGGGGCTCTCTCCCTGTCATTCTGAACACCTCGGGGTAGGTGAGCCTTGGTTCTAAAAGAAAGTTAAATAAATACCTTTCCTAACAAATGAATGAGTCAGAGTTTACCAAGTCTACTTGATCCTTTAGTCTCCAGTGCGAAACCAGAGCTGGGTAAGTTACCATTTGCTCCTAAAATGAATGTGTTATGAGCACAGATATAACTGATAATTAACCATTTTGTGCCTTCCAGAATTAGGTGTGTCCATTGCCAACAATAAAGATCATACAGGAAATATCTAATACTCAAAGCAAAGAAGTAATGATAATTAGCAACCATCAGCTGTAATTGTCATCTACATTAAGATGCAGAATTATGTATTTCTTCGTTATAAATAGCCTTTCTAATTGTACTTGATGTATGCCAATTTAATCAAAAAGTATACTTGCAACAGGCAGAATTTGCATTAATGTAGCTTTGGATCTTCAGGTCTTTTATTTCAAATTTGACTGGGAAAGAAGGCCTATTACAGCTGTATATCCTTTATATGTTGGTCTCTTTTTCTATTCAGGCATGTAGATCTGATACATTTTATATTAAAATGAAGATAGTATCTTCTGAGATTGCTCAATGCAACAGAAATCTTGTCACCTTTAAAAATATTGGTCAACTTTGTGTTTTTCGGTCATATGGTAACACCGTGATTGTTGGACCCTGATAAACAGAGGCACACCAGGCCTACGGCAACAGGATTAGATTCTCAGTCCCTGAAGTAAAAAGTTACTAAGGTCACTTCTCTCTATTCTTCTATGACTTCTACAAACAGTTACCGCTGGTGCTCTCCCTGTGCCTTTGTGTGTCTGTGTGTAAGATGTGAAGAAAGAAAGGGAGATTTCACCAAATCATACCCAGCTAGTGAATTTTCAGAACTGGAACTGGAATTAGCCTATTTCTAGGATGTACTGTTCACTTTTTTAGCTATTTTTTTTTTAAAGATGAGTTTTTAATGACAACAGAAAAGTGTTAAAGGTTTTTGTTTTGTTTTACTTTGTTTTGTTCCTTTTTGAGTTACTGATGGGGAAAGGTGTTGATTTTGTGAAGCTTCTTTTTTCTTGACAGGATTTGGGGAATGCTTGAGTACGTACTTTGAGGGACTTGATAAATTATTTGGGGGCTTTTAAAAAATAGTTTATTTTTATTGACACATCATAATTATACATATTTATGAGGTTCATTGTGGTGTTTCAATACAGGCATATATTGTGTAATGATCAAATCAGAGAATCTGGCACATCTGTCGCCTCATACATTTATCATTTCTTTATGGTGAAAACATTCAAACTCCTCTCTTCTAATTATTTTGAAATAGATTAGGTTAGTGCAAAAGTAATTGTGGTTTTTTCCTATTAAATGTAATGGTAAAAACTGCAATTACTTTTGCATCAACCTAATGCAATGCAGTATTGTTAACCATAGTCACCCTTCTGCGTAATAGAACATTGCAACTTATTCCTCCTAACTGTAACTTTGTACCCAATGACCCCTCTCTCCCCGTGTCCTCACCTTCCACTCTTCCTAGCCTCTAGTAATCACTATCATACTCTCTACTTCCATGAGATCAACGTTTTTAGATCCTACATACAAGTGAGATTGCTTGTTGGAAAGCAATTGAGGCCAAGTCAACCAGTTCAATATTTGTTTCTTGTGCCTGGCTTATTTCAGTTAACATAAAATCCTTCAGGTTCATCTATGTTGCCACAAATGACAGGATTTCTTTCTTTTTTATGGCTGAATAGTAGTCACTGTGTATATATACCACATTTTCACTATCCATTCATCCATTTATGGACACTTAGGTTGATTCCATATCTTGGCTATTATAAGTGCTTCAGTAAACATGGAGTGCAGATATCTCTTTGACATACTTGTTTCATTTCCTTTGGATATATACCCAGCAGTGGGACGGTTGGATCATATAGTAGTTCTTTTTGTAATTTTTTGAGGAACATCCATTCTATTTTTCATAATGGCTGTACTAATTTACATTCCAACCCAATAGTATACAAGAGTTTTCTTTCTCCAATCCTTGCCAACACTTGTCTTGTCCTTTTGGTAACAGCCATTCTGACCGGAGTAAAGTGATATTTCATTGTGGTTTTGATTTGTATTTTCCTGATGATTATTGATTTTGAGAATTCTTTCATGTACCCAGTAGCCATTTTATGTTTTCCTTTGAGAAATGTCTATTCAGGTCTTTTACCTATTTTTTTACTCACTTTGTTTTCTTGCTATTGAGTTGTTTGAATTCCTTATATATTTTGCATAGTAACTCCGTATCAGATGGATAGTTTGCAAATATTTTCTCCCATTCTGCAGGTTGTCTCGTCACTCTGTTATTTGTGTCCTTTGCTGTGCAGAAGCTTTGATGTAATCCCACTTGTCTATTTTTGCTTTTGTTGCCTGTGCTTTTGAGGCTGTATCCAGGAAAGCATTTTCCTGACCAATGTCATGGAGCTTTTCCTTTTTGTTTTCTTCAAGTAGTTCCATAGTTTCAGGACTTACATTTAAGCCTTTATTCCATTTTGATTTGATTTTTTGTATCTGATGAGAGATAGGGGGTCTAGTTTCACTCTCTGCATGCCTGCGTGTGGATATCCAGTTTTCAAAGGACTGTCCTTTTTCCATTGTATGTTCTTCACACCTTTGTCAAATATCAGTTGGCTATAAGTACATAGATTTATTTCCATGTTATTATGTTAGTAGTTTAGTTTGAGTTTTTTTAAAAACTTTCCTTTGCTGTCAACCATATACTTAACGTGTTCTGAAAATTTTGCTGTAAGCTTATGCCTTGCTGAGCTTTCTATAGTACAGTTGCCTGTGCACAGCCATGCTCACAAGGCAGCTGTTTAAACACAGATGACTAGAAGGTGGCTTGTGTGATCTTTGGCCCACTGAGACTAAGAGCCAGGAACTAGGTTCAGAAGTATCTGAAACCTGGTACTCTACCAATCCCAGTCTGGAAGGAATCTTGTCTCTGTTGTGAATATAGTATTTATTTCTCTTTATTGTTATCTTAAGTAACTTAACATGAAAATCCAGTTGCTTCCAGCTCCAGATATGATGGCACAGCCTTTAAAGTACCAGAACAACTGATGGTGTTTTGTTCCTTTGCTGGGCCAGAAAGAGGATGTTCCTCTTCATTCTCTGTAGGATATAAACGAAGGCTTTAGCCCAGTGAGCAGGTCAGACGCTATTTCGTTTCCCATATCACATTGCCAGTAACCATTCAAGCTGAAGAGAAGGGAAAATCATATAAATATGCTCTGCCTGATTGTAACAATGATCTATTTTATCTCAGCTACAGAATTCTGGATTGACAGCTGTGAGGGGATTCAAAAGCCACACACATGCGCGCACACATACACACACACACACACACACACTCATTTTTATACTGGGAACAAAAATATAATACTGAAATTTATAATTGCCTGTTCACAATTCTTAGCATAGTACTTTAGCACTGGCAGAATGATTTTAGGTACATTATTTCATTTAAATTGCACCACAATCCTGTGAGGTAAGTAGTAATAGTATGCCATTTGACAATGAGGAGATAAGAACTAAAGGGACTGAGTAACTGACCAAGGTCACATAGTAGGAAGCAGAAAAGAAGACATGAATCTAGCTTTTCTAATCGCAAATTTCAGAGTTTTTTCATTCTTCCACAGTGGCTGAAACTTGGATTTGATTCTGAAGTGTAAGCACTGAGCTGATAAAATTCCAATTTGGGGTAGGAATCAGACAAACTTACTTTAACATTGAAATTATTTTGTTTGTATAACTTGATAGAAAGAAACTTAGTTACACAGAGAAGTGGAGGGGTTGTGGTTCGATTATGCATAGCAGCCAAATTGCAATATTTACTTGCATTTGTGTCCAGAATCCTAACAGTAACAAAACCATTTTTTTTTAATGAGTCTATCTTCTCACCTATACATTTACCTAAATGTTTTAAATACTCAGCCAGATTTTCTCATGTTCCTAGCAGAGGAAATGATCATGTGTTATCCTCCCAGCAGGAGAGAGGGATAAGCTAAACTAAGATCACAAACCTCTGCTGGGGTTTTCATAGTAGGTTTGAATAGCAGACCTCGCTGCGTGTATATAATAGAGCATGTAAGTGATGACCCTATGTGATGATAGTGGCTATTATTCATTAAATGCCAGTTATATATCAGGTATTACATTGGGCATATACAGGTGTATCCATTTGTAATATATGTTCATACAAATTACATATTATTGTCAAGATTTTAATGACTGTTAAAGCTCAGCTTCAAAATATCAGATAGAATTTATTCTTATTTTTCCGAAATGACTTTTTAAAGTATGAGCTGTAAGGCTGAGAACCGTGATTTTAGCTTTCCTTGCCCTCAGAGTAACAGTGTATTCACTATACACAAAGTAACATTAACCATAACTTCTCTATTTTGAGTATCTTGTAAATAATAAAATTAAAACCAAATGAAATGATGCACATAAATTGATTATAGTAAAAAGGACTAATCTGGAAACTTCAGAAAATAATGTATTGAGCATGTAAAAGAAAATATGAAGCTATAAACTTGCCTGTCTACCATGTTTGACCAAGAGGGTAAAAAGCCCAGCCATTCAAAAGGATTTTCATTCAGTTGGGTTGATAACTTGGAATTCCAGGCCACTGGTGTACCACCAAGAACAATAGAATGCATGGAAATTCTTAGGTGTTTGATGAAAAGATATTGCTTTTAGTTAAGTCATGATGTTGGGCTAATACTGTAATTCCCACTGTTAAAAGCCATTAATATAAGAATCCATTCCTCTTACACACAGTGGTTTATAGTGTGTAAGTTAGGAAAATAAAGACAAATAGGCTAGGTAGAAATAATAACAATGTAGCAAATTCCAAGAAGTGAATTCAGCTTGAAGGAGCTTGTCAAGACATTCTTACTATAGAAAGAATATATTGTACTTGGGAAAATGTACATTACAGCAGCTTATATTTGCTACTCATTCAGAATTCTACTCCTTGGCTTCAGGAAATCTTTCTAAAGACCTAAGTTCTGGGTGAGGAGGTTGTAATAGCTATTTTATTTTTCACACGATTTTTCAAATGTTCTACAACAATGTTATATTACTTCCATAAGTTTAGAAACAATGTTTAAAAAGAAGACGAAAGGAACACATTTATAGGAGACAAACACATTTCAAAATTTTACACTCAGTAGTTCCAAGTAGTTGCAAAAACCCTAAAGTTACTCTTGGCCCGTGTGACGTAAATATCTTATTTCCTTTGTCAACCTAGCAATAGATGAGGATTATCCTTCCTTGTTGGGTCTTCTCCAGGGTACTGAACTCTGAAAACTGCTATGACTGGTGACATCTGTTCAGTATTGCCAGTTCCTGCTGTCATTTCACAGCTTTTAGCCTCATGAACTGCCATTTTAGAGTTGTTCATTTGGTCCAAGGTTATCAAATTCCCTTAATTTCAACTTTAAGAAATATTTTTTAATGGCTCTTCCTTAGGCACTTTAATGCTTTTGTAAGAATTATTTTATATGTTATCTAATGTAATCCTTACAATCACAAGAAAGTAAAGCTCCAAAAGACCATTACAGAACAATTAAAAGCCCAGGTGTAATAATTACAACTGTGTGGTTTATAGGCTTAGGTTTGAATGCTAGCTATGCGGTTCTGAACAAATCATTTAATTTAAGCTATAAAATGGGAGTAATATCTCCCTCATAGGCATGTCATGATGGTTAAGCAGGATAGTTTACGTAAAGTGCGTAGCACAGACCTGGCGCATGACTGAGCGCTCCATAAATAGTAGTTGTCATTATAGAACTTCCCGCGGTCACTCAAGCAATTAGGAGAAGCTGGAATTCGGACCTTGCTCGTGTGATTCCAAACTGTGAGTGTATCCCCTAACAAAGAGTTAGGAATTAGGGTTAGGTTCATCTGAGAGCTGGGCAGTTTGATTGTATTTTTTATATTGACCTTGCAAACATGCCTGTTACTTTACCTCCATATGCCTAATTCCTTATGTGAAAATATGAATATTAATAGCTGTTTTATAAATTTGCTCGGAGGATTAAATTTGACTGTGTATGCAAAGCCTTTAACTTGATGCTTGTCCATATTGAGCACTCAGTGTTAGGTTTCTTCTGTGCTCTGGGAAACAAGACTTCTTTGGGCATCTAAAACAATACATGTGAGTGATACTGGCCCCTCTGCCAAATGCCTTGAGTGACAGCGCCTCTGCCAAAATGTGGCTTAGAAGCAAGCCACATGTTTATGAATGACCCTGCATTCAAAGGATTTTCCTTATGCAATGTTGGCAAATTTTCCATTGTTTTGAGACTTCCCCTCCATTTGTTTTTCTTCTAAATAGAGGAGGGTAGGAAGTAAGATTCTTGTCTAGATGATAGGGTTAAGATTTTGTGTGTGTGTGTTTTTAGGATATCTGTTTCTAGGGTCACTCAAGGACTGACCGAAGTTACTGATAATTGTTTTTGTCCTCATAGTTAGCCATTTCATAAGATTCTGAAAGGATTTAATTCCCTTCAGAGCAGTGATTCTAAAATCTGTCTGCACATTGGAATCACTAGGAATCTTTAAAAAATACCTAGTTCTAGGTTTCATCCCAGATTCATTGAATCAGAATTGCCCATAATGGGCTCCAGTGGTGTGTATTTTTGATTTTTCAAAAAGACTGATGCACTTTGTCTAAAGACACATATTTGGAAGCCCCTGCTCTGGAACTGCACATCTCCTTACTTCTTAACCCAAGCACACCAACATTCTCCCTTTCTTTTTTCTGTCCCCTACCCAAGCCCAGGGCATCTTCTTTCTATCAGCAATTTTTATTAGTCATCATTATCCTCCTCCCAAGGGATTATCAAAATATATCAATAAGCCTGCAGTGAAAAAACTAAGAAGCCCTTAAAGAACTTGACTTATCAATTTAAATTGTTGAAATTGGGGATTAATTACTAAGACATATTGTTGGTGTCAGTCTTCTCTACAAAAAACGTGTATGGACCCATCATCTGTAAGGGAACCCTCAGCAAGGTTTAAGAGAAAATTTCCTAAGGAAACATTCCTGATACTTTCTACCTGTCTTTCTCATCTGTGCTTCATCTTTCTCCATAGTACTTAATCACTTTCTAATATGCCATGTAATTTACTAGTGTGTTTTATTTATTGTTTGTCTCTCCCCCTTCCTCTCCTGCCCCACAAAGGATGTGGACTTCATGAGCACAAGTATTTTTTTCTATTATTTTCTATTCTTTTCATCCCTGCAATAGAGCAGAGCCTGGCTCATAATAGACATTAAATAAATATTTGTTGGCTGGATGAATTAGTGAATGGTCGCAAACAAAGTGAATGTTTCTTTTTAACTTACCAATCCATGACATTCCAGTAGACATCTATTTTGCTTTATGTCTTCACCATATCTCCAAAAAATCCATTGTTTCTGCCCACCTTATGCATCTAGTTGTACTTCTTTTATGTCCCGGAACTTCCTTGCATTTTCTCCTATTTTAAGGTTTTTCCATTTTGTAAGGATTAGAAAACATCTTGGCTTTCAGGGTATTTCCAGACAGGATAATAGCAGATTTCCGAGTGTGAGCAGTGTCAACATGTTGTTTGCATTGGGAGTTAATTGCATAGATAATGTCGATATCAACGAGGATATCAGATATGCTTTGCTTAGCCATTCCATTATCTTATGTTCAGCCATATCAGCGAGCTTTTCCTAAACCTTTGCTTTGGTCTGCAGCTAGTTTATTGTTTGCATTTTCTCAAGTTAAAATCCTTGCATGTTGACAGGCAGCAGAGCTTAGAGGAAAGGGCATTAGAGTTAAAGGCCGAAGATCTGGATTTATCCTGCCTCCACAGCTTGCTAGCAGCAAAACTTTGAAAAAGTCCCTTCACGTGGAACCTAAGTTTTCCAGGCTTCTGTCCTGTCCGTCTGAACCTTACCCTTTGTTTAGATATAAAAATCAACACAAAAATAGGTACATCTGTCTCTTGATTTCAGAGTAATTTACACATTTGGAGAATAAAGTATGAAGAAATGAACATTTCCAAAAATAATTAAGTAATTTATTTCAGAATAACATTGTTTAAACTTCCCATTAAAAATGTTTGGGTTGGCCAAGCGTGGTGGCTCACGCCTGTAATCCCAGCACTTTGGGAGGCCGAGACAGGAAGATCACAAGGTCAGGGGATCAAGACCATCTGGCTAACATGGTGAAACCCTGTCTCTACTAAAAATACAAAAAATTAGCTGGGCGTGGTGGTGGGCACCTGTAGTCCCAGCTACTTGGAAGGCTGAGGCAGGAGAATGGCGTGAACCCAGGAGGCGGAGCTTTCAGTAAGCGGAGATCGCGCCACTGCACTCCAGCCTGGGGGACAGAGTGAGACTCTGTCTCAAAAAAAAAAAAAAAAAAAATTGGGTTTTGTGATGGTCAGTAGTTTAGAGACCCTGTGTCATTCACAGCATGTCATAGAGCAATTCCATGGGAAGCACTGCCCCGTTGACAAGGGACCCAGTACAATTTACGTGTCTTGAGATTATGCTCTGTGAACATACCAAAGGTTTACTTTTTAAATTTTAAACAAAATCATGTCTGGAAAACTTCAGATCTTACTATACGGAGGACACCAACCGAAAGACATAGAAAAAAGATAATACCCTTGAAGTTCAAATTGAAGTTTCAGTCACACTGAAAAACATGATCGTATATTAATATAGGCTACATGCTCTGCCTTGGGGAAGGAATGTTCAGAACTGTGCCTAATAGTATCAAGAATGCCACTGTGTAAATCAAAGACTATCAGCAAGACTACTTATAATGGAGAAGACATAGAATCAAGTAGTTAGTGCTAATTGGCTAATGTATCTTCAGCTCAGCTGGACATTTTTGTATACTCTGTTGATATATTTAAATATATAAACACATATATACCTATTGATATACACACACACACACACACACACACACACACTACTTTTAATATGTTTAACATTTTCATCTTAATGGGCTATGCCTTCCCCCAAAAGAAAAGACAGTCTGTTTTTCTCCTTTGGCTTACTTTTTCTTTATTTCTTGTGGGGAAATTCATTTTAGCATTTTATATTGTCCGTAACTGTTTATGAGTTTAACCATAAAAATTATCGTTAAACAGTTATCTATGAAAGTTATTTGTTTAGTGGCATTCTTGATACTATTAGTCACAATTCTGAACATTCTTTCCCCAAGGCAAAGCATGTAGCTGACATTAATATACGGTCACATTTTTCAGTGTGACTGATGACCTCAATTTGGGCTTCAAGGGTGTCATTTTTTTTTTTTTTTTTAAGACAGGTTCTTGCTCTGTCCCCCAGGCTGGAGTGCAGTGGCACAATCTCACTGCAACCTCTACCTCCCAGGTTCAAGGGATTCTCCTGCCTCAGCCTCCTGAGTAGCTGGTATTACAGGTGTGTACCACTATGCCCACCTAATTTTTGTCTTTGTAAGCGTAAAAGGAGGCTGAGCGCAGTAGCTCATGCCTGTAATCTCAACACTTTGGGAGGCCAAGGAGAGCGGATC
This sequence comes from Macaca thibetana thibetana, assembly GCF_024542745.1. Lineage (NCBI taxonomy): Eukaryota > Metazoa > Chordata > Mammalia > Primates > Cercopithecidae > Macaca > Macaca thibetana. Next base: position 43,592,256 of record NC_065595.1, on the reverse strand, counting down.
ACTTGAACTCAGGAGTTTGAGACCAGCCTGGGCAACATAGTGAGACCTTGTTGCTACTAAAAATTTATAAAATTAGCCAGGCATGCTGGCGTGCGCCTGTAGCCCAGCTACTCAGGAAGCTGAGGTGGGAGGATCACTTGAGCCCAGGAGTTAGAGGTGCAGTGAGCCACGATCGCACCACTGCACTCCAGCCTGGGTGACAGAACGAAACACTATCTAAATAAATAAATAAATAAATAAATAAATAGATAAAGGGAAATTCATGAACATTGTTATTTTCATTAGGCTTAAGATTTCTGGATCTATGTTCTCACCAAATCATCTTTACTATGCCTTTTTAGAGGATATAAATTAACTTTTTGGTGTACAAATCCTAATGAAAGAAAGAATAATTACCCATGAAAGAAAGATTTCAAGTTGGTTTCAAAGCTCAATAGCAATTGGCCAACACATTTTCTATTTGCTTATTAAGGCTTTCATTGATTTTCTTGTTGTCATGGGTACATACTGAAAAAAGTATGACTATTACTGAGATTAAAAGCCTATCATCAGCCAGGCACGATGGCTCACACCTGTAATCCCAGTACTTTGGGAGGCCAAGGTGGGCGGATCACCTGAGGCCAGGAATTTGAGACCGCTCTGGCCAACATGGCAAAACCCAGTCTCTACTAAATTAGCTGGGTGTGGTGGTGGGCGCCTGTAGTTTTAGCTACTCAGGAGGCTGAGGCAGGAGAATCGCTTGAGGCCGGGAGGCAGAGATTGCAGTGAGCCAAGATCGTGCCACTATACTGCAGCCTGAGTGACAGAGTGAGACTCTGTCTCAAAAAAAAAAAAAAAAAGTTTAGTCATGTTGCTTGGAACCCATCCCCAAATCCTAATAAATTATCAACTTGGTTGGAACATAAGCCTCTTAGCAGACAAGGGGAGAGTGATTATTGTTGTACATGAGAAGCTGTTTCTTCCTATGGGAAAGCTGGGAGATTCTGAGGTGGGTTGGGATTTGTATTAGAATAAGGACCCTGCATCAAGCTCTTCTCACCACATGGGCTACTTGAAACCCAGAGCCAATAATTAGAGTGAAAAAGGAAATTTCAAGCCCAATACCTGCACAGCAATATAGAAAGCAGACAAAACTTGTATACAGTTGCATGTCTTGTACAAGCCTTGTATACAGTTGTGTTTCTTAACATGCATGAATAATTCATCCTTTTACATTTTGACAGTTGAAAGATATTCTGGATTAATGCTCATATTAAGTAGTAATATATAATAAGGAAGATAAGATAAAAGCCTTGCCAGGAGGATTTTTTTTTAATGTTTTACTTTGAATAAATAAAGGGATGCTAGGAATTGTACCTCAGGGTTTTTCCCCCGCTTGAGCTCTGAGCAACCCTGATGAAGCATTTTTAAGAGCCAAGATGGAAGCCAATCCCTGCCTCAGAAAGGGCTGTTCAACTTGTTTCTTACCAGGGGCTATCTATTTCCTATGCCCTGGAAGATGTCTATCTTACAGAAGTCACCACAGTTATGTACTTAGTGCTTGGTGTAACCTAATGGAGTCTGGAAGCATCTGCCTGGGACACATGCCCTACCAGATACTGAATGGACTCACCACAAATGGTGTTTATAGAATATAAATGAGCTCCTTGGTATACAAATCCTAATGAAAGTAAGATAGATTACCCATGAAAGAAAGATTCCAAGGTGGTTTTGAAGCTCAAGAGCAATTGGCCTTGAGCTTCAAATGAAAGTATGGACTTTCACTCAAATGCATTTAAGTGTTCTCCATTAATGAAGTGATGCCGTCTTGGCAGAGATAGGCCTAAGTGCTGTGCCAGATAGCTCAGAGGGGAGTCCTTAGTCAGCATCCCTTCATTCCATCCAGCCTGGGTCTGCTGTCTTCACAGTCTGGCTCATGACTGAGAAACGTGCTTCCTCTAAAATAAAACTTCTCTCTAGACCAGTTCATAATGCCCCACAGCCAACTCCTGTCTTCTGGGTGAAATAGACTAGTGGGGGAAGAACCAGATTCTGGTAAAAGCTGAAGTGATGCATCATCTCAGGAGTGGATCATAATTGTAATACAAACCACTGATAGCAAATGAACAGGATAGTTAGTGGCAGAACAAAGACTGGAACTGGCCTGAAACCACTGGAACAGTGGAACCTCTGTGGACAGTGGGAGGGTTAGGAGTCACTGGGAATTGCTGTGATGTTCCTGGAGGGGCCTCCTCAGCCAGGATTACAGTTTCCCTTTGTTCCTGCTTAAGTGCTGCTAAAGCTTCATCGCTTTTCCAGAACTGTCTCTTTCAGTAAGTTTATGCCTCACCACAGTCCTTGCCGCAGGTTTCCCTAATTCTTTTGTCTTTTTTCTTAGGATATAAATATTTTTTGTGAACAGCAAAATGTTTCTACTGTTGTATCAATGTTAGGTCACATGGCATTGACTTTTATTCAAACCGGAAGATTTCACAGCAGGATTATAACATTATATCATTACTTCAGCAGTATCTTTTGTATCAATGTGAAAATTTTAATTTCACGCCCTGCAGACTTCACAGTCCTTTATGCTCTCTCTGTTCCTGTTGTTGCATGAAGAGTAAATCCCTGTATCGCATTCATTTCAGATTGAAAGAAAGTAAATTTGATCCGTTTGATATCTCTAGAGTTAAGTAAAAATCTGTTGGCAAAATCTGCTATTAAAGGAGGGAAAAAAAGAATTCTTTTCAGCTAATATGGCTTTCCATATGGGTGAGGATAGTCCCAAGGCTCAAAAGAAGAAAATGCCTCTCTGTTAACCATGGTTACTAGGACTGTTTCATTAGCACAGATTATCATACATTTCTTGATTGTAACACAAGATGTCCTCAAGTATTAGGTATAAAAAGTAGTCTCTCCTTCACACAACTATTTATTTGAAAGAATCTAATGTAGTAGGGAAAGCTATTAGTTTAAGGACAAGTCTAGAAAAGGTTAATAGCAAACATGGTGGGAAAAAAGTCAGACCTTCTTATTTAAATTGGATATTTGGTTAAAATAAATTATTTTTAAAATGAAATCAAATGCCTGTATACAGAGTTTTTCATATCAGAGGTTTAAGATGAAGATAGTATAGAATTCAAATTATAACTTAATACCATAAGCTATTTAACATTAATTTCTAAGAAATATATTCATGTAGGCTTTACAAAAATTATGAAATAGTATATGGCCTATTACAAACTATTTCAAGTTTACTTTATTGCCACCAACTTCAGCCCATGGTCCCAAAGTTAGGTTTAAACTGCTGAATAAGAGTAATTAGCTATGGCATGGGCACCCAGCATTCACCTCATAAAACCAACTATAATCTCTCTTTAGAGGGCTATTTATAGGGGTTAGGGAGGGTTTATTCAAGAATCTGTTTGCTAATGAGTTTTTAAGGAAACTGATACCAGTGATTTGTTAGCAATCACTTAAGCACTTATATTTCTTTGGGACAATTGCAGTGGTACTACAGACTTTTTTTAAGTAACATTTAAGTTACCTATAATCCTACCCCCCCACACTGTATATACTGTATCCACTGTATATACCACTGTTAATATTTTAGTATTTAGTATATTTCTTCCAGTTATTTTTTCTTTCACTTTGTATGCACTTCTCTTTCTTTAGATAAAGTTTTCCTAAATTGTGAAATATCTGGAAACTAAAAAAGCAAAAACCCTTCCTTATGTTTACCATTCTATGAATAAATAAAGAGGTAGGTAGGAATTCAGTATGCTAAATAAAATTGCCTGGATTGGCCTTTTCGCCAGATCTGTCTGGGTCTTTTTACTGCCAGAGCACTTGGGAGAAACTGCAGTTGGTCCCCCAGGGTTGAATTTTTGGAATGAGAATGTATGTGTTTCTCTCATAACTTACACGAGGAATACTATAATATGAATATATTTCCAATTGGATCTATACAGAAATTTAGTCTGTATTAAAAATCACTGCTATAAAATATGTACTATATTCTAAAAATGACTCCTACCTGTATTTTTGAGGTGAGAAAAATATATATTAAACTTAAATCAAGCAATAAGAATGAATTTCTTTGTAGAGGAAGAAATGGTTAAGTGGAATCTTTCTGGCTAGGAGTAATGCAGAACAAAGGCATTTCCTGGAGGATGCTACTCGAGTTTTCTGGTTGTCATTCTACTTTGTCAGTTTCCAGAAGCACAGGCAGCTTTGGCAAACCACATTTCTTCACCTTTCTGGGATCCAGAGTTTGAGCTAAGAAAGAAAGAAAGTTATTATTCTTTCTCTGAGCCTCTTGTGAGACACCAAAATAATGTTGGATTTTTATCTCAGCATACACCATTTATTCATTCTTTATCTCTTTCCTTCAATTTATCATTGATTTTGACCCAAACAAGGGATGCGAGGTTTAATTACTCTGCTGGCCCAGTGCCAACTATAATGAGCCAGGAGACCCTTGCCTCCCCATCGATCTTCATCAAATTAAGTTCTTCCTATTGACACCTCTTGTGTGTCAGTAACAAAGTCATTGGGCTTTTCCTTTTTATGAAAGTTTCAAATTCTTTCAAACTGGGATGGATAGTGAGTCTGTCTGGGTCTTTTTACTGCTGGAGCACTTGGGAGAAACCCTGCTTGGTCCCCAGTCTTGGTAATGCTCCATTAAAACTCTGGTTTCTTTCCCATCCATTCCTGCTTTATTCATTTCTTGTTTAACAACAATAAAAATATCTCTACCTATGTGGCTACACTTGGTTTCTCTGTTGACTCCCATTCCCTTGCTCCCTGTCTGCTGAATCATTCTAATTTTCTTAACACCAGTAAAGCCTATGGAAGGAAATAGGGACAGTAAATCAGGTCTAGTTTCTTGCACTATTTTTTTTAAAAACTTAACTTCTTTTATATATGTGCATTTAAACACTTCATTACATATGTTACATCGTGTTTACCATATCCATTCACTGAAATACTACTGTTGTCAAAGTGGCAAGCAAGTAGCACTTTAGAGTCTTCTTTTACATGTGCCTACACTAATTCTTACTCTCTCCCTGTCATGAAGTATCCTGGGAATAACATTAGGTACCATCTAGTCACATCTTTTATCATATTTGAGTCAGAGGCATATTCCTTGGGAGAACATCCTGGTTACTGTAAAGCCAATCCATCATGGCTTGCATTCATAGTATATCAGCTGCTTCACTCACGGTCTTCCATTTTTCATTGAATAGGGAAGTTGGGTGACTGCCTTTTCCAGGAAACACACTGTATATGACTGACCTGTATATGGTTGATCTTATCTATCCCAAAAGGCTGGATGTTCCCCCATCTCTAATTTTCATCTGATGTACTAAGTGGAATCATATGTTAACCCAAACACACAGCTGTATCAAGAATTAAGGAAACAGTCCTTGAGTTCACAATCCTGACCAACTGTTTAAGTAATGGCTGTTCTGAGAGCCATCTATACTTATCAACAAAGGGGGTGAGCTCTTTATGTATTCACTAGTGTCTCTTTCATTATTTTGCCCTTTGGCAACCTCTGTCAACTTACTTGTGACCAGAGGGCAGAGCACTATAATCTGCTGTATTAAATTGGATGAATCTCAGGTCTCTTCCGAAGAACTCTGGTTTCAGCTTGCTCACAAATCAGTTCTAGTCTCCCAGCTTCAACTGTGGTACTAAGGCCAAGCAAAACACCTTAACCTCCAAAACAGCTCGTCCTGTCCCCACTGAAACAGCCCTGAACACCTGGTTTTACTTACATCTAAAGATAAGTCTGTGGCACACACAAGAAATTTGTGTGTGTGTGTGTGTGTGTGTGTGTGTGGTGTGTGTGGAAGGGCAAGGGTGTTTCTTGTCTGCTGGGTTGTTCTCTGTGATAGGTTTGTGTTAAAAGTTATAAAGTCCATCTATCCATATTTTATTTCTCTTTGAAAGTGTAAAAATTGTAAAATAGAACACTGTCATTCTATTTTATAATCTTAAACTTCAAACAATGCACTCATGAATAATTTATGTTATGGAATGTGCTTTCAATAATGTGTAGCATAAAATGGAATGGATGTATATCCATATGCACCCTGAACTTTCTAAAGTGCACACTGATGAACAGAGTAACTACAATCATTTTGACCTGGTAGAATTTATAAGGCAGGCACTTCTTTCTCTTGGTTTTGGTTTCTGCATTATGTTCTCCAACAGTCAGCTTACAGCTTTTCCTACTGGAGCCTAGCAAGTAATATTCTCTGACTCCAAGCTGTCCAACAGTGCTTGTCTCTCAATACAATCAAGGTTAGGGTCTGTAAATTTCACTTATCATACTACCTTCCAGCCATACTAATTAGGCTTTAATTAACAATTAGTAGGAAGTTACAATTCCATAGAACATCTTATATTAAATGACCGTTATCTAACATCAAAATTTCACAAAACTTAAGATATCTTAAGTTTCCCAGTATTTGGAAGTACAGGCATGGAGATCAAAGGAGGTAATTTTTAAAAATACATCTGTAGCTTTAGCTGCACACAGGAAGAAAAGAAATAAATGAAAGGAAGAAAAAAATCTTCTTAAATAATTTTATTTTTATAGCTGCACAAATTATCAAATTTGCCCAAATTTGCTTTTCATGTCAAAATACCTGAGATCAAAGGTTCATTGTTGCACAGTGACAGTCTTTCACCAAACCTCCCAAAGAACAACAAAAAAGCCAAGAGTAAGCATGCCATGAACCTTGATTGGTGGGCATTGTTGAAGAAGAGGATTGAGTAACTTTTGGAAAGTTATTTCTGTTAATGATAATATGTATGAAGACTTAACTTGGGACTAACAGCCAGGGGTGAAAAAGGATACAGGCCTACAGTCCCTCATCCAAAACTCTTGAAGCCAATCAGTTCTAGTCTCTAGTCTAATTTTGAAATATATTTCAGAATTCAATTTTTTAAAAGGCAACATTGTACATAAACCATATGAGGTACAGCATAATGTATGATTATTCATATTAAATGGAATAAACAAAGAATATAGTCTCATCAGTTCGGGTCAGATTTTGTCACCGTGTAAATTTGAGTTAGGTCAAATGTTGCTACCAAAAAGGTTAAGAAAAAACTTTGAGACTCAGGAAAAACTTCTACAGTTTCAGAATTTCAGATGAATATTAACAACCCATTTAATCCTTGAACCACTCATGGACATTTTAATTTATTTATTCCTAGCCCAGGAATCTCCACAAAAATCTCCTTCCTTTCAAATCATTTCTTCATATTGTTCTCCTAGACAAAATGCTAGGCTACACAGATTATGGAAGGAACCTATTAAGGTATTTCATGTCCAGCTGGGTTAAATACTCACTTGTGAGAAACAGAAAACTGAATTGTTTTCAAAATTATTGCCTTATTTAAAAAAGACAAATTCGTAGGGTATATTTTGTGAAAAGTGGGTTTCCTCACATCCCAGTCTCTCAACCAAGTACCCTCCTACACTTCTTGGATTTAATTACTCCTAGTTTCCCACATGTCCTTTCAGGGATACTTATGCATATACAGTCTTAGCTATATATATGAATGCATGTACCTCATTCTTTTAAATTGCTGCACAGTGTTCCATTATATGCATGTACCACAATGCAATTAACCAGTTGACTAGAATGGATATTTGAGTTATTTCCACTCTTTTGTGACTGCAAACACTGCTGCAATGAATATTCCTATATATATCATTTATACATGTGTGAGGATATCTGTAGGATAAATTCCTAAAAATGGAATTGTGGATCATAGATAAGTACATTTTAAATTTTGATAGATATTGCCAGATTGTTTTAATAGAGGCCATACAACTCATGTATCATCTGCAATATTTGAAAGTGTCTATTTTCAGACACTTTTTACAATGTAATCAAAAAGTTTGGTACTTTGCCAGTCTGAAAAGTGAAAATAGTATCTTGTAGTTACAATTGCAAAGAGTAAACTTTTATATTCGAGTCACTTATATTTTCTACAAAGTATTCTATTTTTGGTCCACTTTCCACTGTTATTAGTCTTTTTCTTTTTTATTTATAGGTACTTGTTACATATGAAGAAAAGTAATCCTTTTTGTAATATGTCAAAATGTTTTTCCCAGCTTGTTTTTAGTCTTTTAACATAGGTTGTATAGCATTTTTTCCATGCAGAAAATTCTCCCATACAAATGATTTTTTAGATCTTTCAACTGGTTATAAATTTCTCTTTAATCATTTCATTCTTCTATTCCTGTAATAGTTTGTTATGGTTGCTTTGTTTTGTTCTGTTTTTTTGAGAAAAAGTCCCACTCTGTCGCCCAGGCTGGAGTGCAGTGATGTAATTTTGGCTCACTGCAACCTCCACCTCCCGGGTTCAAGCGATTCTCCTGCCTCAGCCTCCTGAGTAGCTGGAATTACAGGTGTGCACCATCACGCCCAGCTAATTTTTGTATTTTTAGTAGCTATGGGGTTTCACCATGTTGGTCTGGCTGGTCTCAAACTCCTGACCTCGTGATCCACCAGCCTTGGCCTCCCAAAGTACTGGAATTACAGGTGTGAGCCACCGCACCCAGCCTATGGGTGCTTTTTTATTGATATATCATAGTTGTACATATCTGGGTGGTACATGTGGTATTTTGGTACATATATACAATGTATAAGGATCAAATCAGGGTCATGGGATATCCATTACCTCGAACATTTATCTCTTCTTTGTGTTTGGAAAGAATTCCCAATTCTTTTCTTCTAGCTAGTTTGAAATATATTATTGTTAACTATAACTTCCCTACTGTGCTATTGAATACTAGAACTTATTCCTCTATCTAACTGCAATTTTGTACCCATTAATAAACTTCTCTTCATCCCGCTACACCCTCTTCCCTTCCCAGCCTTCACTTTGTTGTTTCCTTTGCTGTGCAGAAGATCTTTAGCATTATGTAATTACATTTGTCTATTTTTGCTTTTATTGCCCCATGCTTTTGAGGTTTTGCCCAAAAAATGTTTACCCAAACCAATGTCCTGTACTATCTCCTTAATGTTTTCTTCCAGTAGTTTCAAGTTTCAGGTCTTACAGTTAAGTATTTAATCTATTTTGAGTTGATGTTTGTATATGGTTAAAGATGGAGATCCCATGAATATCCAGTTTTCCCAGCACCGTTTATTAAAGAGACTGTCCTTTCCCCAGTATATGTTCTTGATGCCTGTGTCTAAAATGAATGTCTGTTAAGTGTGTGGATTTATTTCTGGGTTTGCTATCTGTTCCATTAGTCGATGTGTCTGTTTTTATGCCAGTACCATGCTGTTTTGTTAACTATAGCTTTTTAGTATGATTCAAAGTTAGATACTGGCTAGTTGTGATCCCTCCAGCTTTGTTTGTTTTGCTCAGGATTGCTTTAGCTATTTGGCATCGTTTGTGGTTCCATATGAATTTGGGGATTTTAAAAATTTCTGTGAGGAATACCATTGATACTTTGATAGGGATGGCACTGAATCTGTAAGTCACATTTAGTAATGTAGACATTTTAACAATATTAATTCTTTCAATCTATGAGCATTGGATATCTTTCCATTTATTAATGTTCTCTTCAACTTCTTTCATCAGTATTTTATAGTTTTCCTTATAGAGATCTTTCCTTTTTTGGTTAAATTTATTCTTAAGTATTTTTTGTAGCTATCGTAAATGGGATTTCTTTCTTAGTTTCTTTTTCAGATTGATCGCTATTATAGTATGGAAACACTACTGATTTTTGAATGTTGAATTTGTATCCTGCAACTTGACTAAATTTTTTTGTCAATTCTAAGAGTTTTTGGTGAAGTCTCTGGGTTTTTCTAAATATAAGAACATGTCATCAGTGAACTAGGTGAATTTGATTTCTTCCTTTTCAATTTGGATGCCCTTTCTTTCTCTTGCCTAATTGCTCTGGCTAAGACTTCCAATACTGTGTTGAATAAAACTGGTGAAAGTGAGCATTCTTGTCTTGTTCCAAATCTTAATGGAAAGGCTTTCAGTTTTTCCCATTCAGTATGATGTTAGCAATATTAGCCGTGAACTTGTCATATATGCCCTTTATCAGTTTGAGGTATGTTTGACACCTAATATGTTGAGGGTTTTTACCATGAAGAAATGTTGAATGTTATTGAATGCCTTTTCAGCGTCTGTTGAAATAATCATATGGTTCTTATCCTTGATTCTGTTGATGTGATGTATCACATTTATTGATTCAAGTATGTTGAACCATCCTTGCACCCCTGGCATGAGTTTCACTTGATCATGGTGAATGATCTTTTTAATGTATTACTGAATTCTGTTTGCTAGTGTTAGTTAGGGAGTTTTGCTTCTATGTTTATCAGGGATATTGGCCTGTAGTCTTCTTTTTTTGTTGTGTCTTTGTCTGGTTTTGGTATCAGAGTAATACTGGTCTTGCAGAATTACTGTATTTTCTCATCTTCAGTGTTTTGAAATAGTTTGAGTAGAATTGATATTAGTTCTTCTTTAAATGTTTGGTAGAATTCAGCAGTGAATGCATCAGAGTCTTGGCTTTTCTTTGATGGGAGACTTATAAAAAGCCATATAAATACAGCTCCAATCTCATTAATTATTATTGATCTGTTCAGGTTTTCTATAAATGGTTTAATCTTGGCATGTTGTATGTGTCCAGGAACTTCTCTATTTCTTCTGGGTTTTCTAGTTTATTGGCCTATAGTTATTCATAATGGTTTGTAATGGTCTTTTATATTTCTGTGGTATCAGTTGTTTGTTTGTTTGTTTTCCCCCAGAGCCCTGCTGGGATGCAAAATTTTTTTTTTTTTTCAATCTCTGATTTTATTTATTTAGGTCTTTTCTCTTTTTTTGTTAGTTAAGTCTAGGTAAAGGTTTGTTGATTTTGTTTATCTTTTTTAAAAACCTACTTTTTGTTTTGTTAATCTTTAAAAATTTTTTGTCTCAATTTCATTTACTTCTGCTCTGACCTTATTATTTCTTTCCTTCTACTTAGGAGCAACATGAACAATGGAAAGTGTAGGGTAGAAGCAAAAATGGTATGAAGTGGAAATTTAAAGCAAGAATCAAAAAAATCCAATACAGTTGCCACTATGGCCATATTCCATGCCATATATGGAATATTAGTCCCAGGCAGAATATTAATTTCCTGGAGAAACAGAGAAGAAAAGACTCAGGAGTGTTGTGTACTTTGGAAGATGAGAGGGCTGAAAATGAAATTAATTCAAAGTCTACAAATCGAAAGGTTAGCTTCCTTCCCTGTTGCAGTAGACCACATCTTCCTCTCATGCAGAATATTGAAGGATTCTTTTCTAAAGAAGCTTAATGGTCCAAGAAAAACATTTCCACATACTGACATTTATAGGTCCCTCATACACTACTCTTGAGAATGTAAAGTGGTACTGCCACTTTGAAAAACACCCTGGAAGTTCCTTAAAAGGCTAAACATAGAGTTACAATGTAGGCCAGCAATCCCACCCCAAGATGTCTACCCAGGAGAAATGAAAACAGATGTCCATGCTGAAACTTATATGTGAAAGTTCATAACAGCCCAATTCATAATAGAAAAAAGGTAGACACAACTTAATGTCTATCATGTGATGAATGGATAATAAAATGTGGTATGTTCATACTGTGGGATATTATTTGGCAACAAAAAGGAATGAAGTAATGATACATTCTACAACATGGGTAAATCTTGAATGAAAGAAGCCAGTCACAAAGGGCATATAGTATATGAATTTATTTATATGAAATGTCCAGGCCAATCTGTGGAGACAGTTGGTAGTTTAGTAACTGTCTAGGGCTGAGAGGGGCTTGGGAGTAAGGAATGACTGTTGATGGGTACAAGGTGTCTTTTTGGGGACAGTGCAAATGTTCTAAAATTAGATTATGGTGATAGTTGCACAACTCTAAATAAACTAAAACTCACCAAGCTGCATACTTTAAATAGATATACTTTTCTGTATGTTTTACTTCAACAAAACAGTTTAAAGTTCATAAAATAAAGAAGTGATGCAGCCACATTGTATGCGGCAGTGTCATTATGTAAGATAAGGACTACAAAAAAATCCATTGGATTTAGCAGCAGGGAGGTCATTGGTGAGTTTGATAATTTCAGTTTTATTTGGAGTGGTAGAAGGTAGAAGCTAGATTGGAATCAATTGAGAAACGGTTTGGTTATGGAAAGGAGAGTACTTCTTAAGTACTCTTGATTATCTAGTAAGCAAGAAAATATCAAAAGTTCTAGAGCAGATATGCATTACTAAAAGATTCCTAAGAAGCACAAAGAAAGTGGTTGCCCTATTCTGAGAAGAATCGTGTCCTTCAATGTAAAAGGAAGAAATTATGAGTGCCGAAATGAGAGACTTATAAATTTGATAATGTAAAGGCAAGTTCTGTTTGATGACCTCTGTCTTCTCTGAAGTGGGAAGTGAGGCCGTCTCTTTAGGGTAAATAGTGAAATGGGGAAATGAGGAGACCAAAACAGCTGATTCAAGAAATGTAGTCACTTTGTCTGAAGCTGTTTAATACACACACATAAGATTGGTGACTTTGTATCTATATTGGACCTGATTTTGTTTGCTTGTTTTGTTTTTGTTTTCATTTTATCTGCACTAACTTACTCAACTATAATTCACAAAAAAGAGAGATATTTGGATTTCTCCAGTGTTGTGTCTTTGCCATATTTGTGGGGAGAGATCAAGAAGACAGAGGACATGTTTTTTGTTTTTCAACTTGTAAGTTCAGGGGTACATGTGCAGGATGCACAGGTTTGTTACATAGGTAAACATGTGTCATGGGGGTTTATTGTACAGATTATTTTATCCCCTCAGTATGAAGCCTAGTATCCATTAGCTATTTTTCCTAATCTTCTCCCTCCTCCCACTCTCTGCCCTCTGGAAGACCCTAGTGTGTGTTGTTCCCCTCTGTGTGTCCATGTGTTACCATTTAGCTCCCACTTATAAGTGAGAACATGAAGAATTTAGTTTTCTGTTCCTGCATTAGTTTGCCAAGGATAATGGCCTCCAGCTTCATCTGTGTTCCTGCAAAGAGCATTATCTCATTCTTTTTTATGGTTGCATAGTATTCCATGGTGTTTATGTACCACATTTTCTTTTTCCAGTCTATCATTGAGGAGCATTTAGGTTGATTCCATGTCTTTGCTATTGTGAATAGTGCTGCAATGAACATACATGTGCATGTGTTTTTATAATAGAATGATTTATATTCTTTTGGGGATATACCCAGTAATGGGATTGCTGGGTCAGATGATATTTCTGTCTCTAGGTCTTTGAGGAATCGCCACACTGTCTTCCACAATGGTTGAAATAATTTACACTTCCACCAACAGGGTAAAAGCATTCCTTTCTCTCCACAACCTCACCAGCATCTATTATTTTTTTACTTTTTAATAATTGCCATTCTGACTGGTATGAGATGGCATCTCATTGTGGTTTTGATTTTGCATTTCTTTAACGATCAGTGATGTTGAGCTTTTTTTCATATGATTGTTGGCCACATGTATGTCTTCTTTTGAGAAGTGTCTTTTCATGGAGGACATGTTTTTAAGAGCATTGTAAAAAATGACTGGAATGCCGAACGGTGAAATTTAAGTTAGAGAAGGGATAAGTTGGATGAAGGGTTGAGAAGAAAGTGTATCCCAGTAGGAAAGATTTTGGATATCCTGTTCACCAGTTTATTCCCAGTTTTTAGAACAATCTCTGTTTGAATTAATACTGCCAACCTAAAAGGAAGAGGCTGAGGCACAACATACAATTTGAAGAGTTTACTTGAGCCAAGTGAGGACAGCTGCCCACGACACACCTCCAAGTTGCCTTGGGGAGTGCTCCATCATTATTTATTACCAGGTTTTTAAAGGCAAAAGAAACAATGAGTGGGCTGATACAAAGTTGTTTGACAGGAAATCTCATGGGTTTACATTCTCATTGATAACATCGAATAGTGATTTACTGTATATTGTTGAACTGTAGAGTATTAGTTATGGTATCCAGTGTATAGCATTTTATGGCTTCTTGGTGTCCATTAGAGTCCACCTAGCAAGTGGCTTTAAGAGATGATTATTTAGCCCAAGGGGCAGTGACATGACTTCTCTTTCATTGCAGTGCCTCTCTGGGCCTGATAATTAAAAGGAGCTGTCCTTTCTCAGATAAAAATTTCTTGTCTTCTTTCACTCTCTCTCCCCTCAATCCACATTTCCCCCTTTTGATCAAAAATCTTTCTCCTTGAAAGCATTGATGGTCAAAATATTAGTATCAAGGTGTCTCTTGTAGCCAGGAGGGCTCATTTCTGATTACTCCCATCCCAAGTCAAGGGAGAAGGAAGAGATGTCTCAGTGAGGAATTTTTAGGAGCACCCAAAATCTAAATTGGGATGACATCACAGAGTGGCAAAAAGATCTTAGTTAAATCTTTGATCTATATCGCTGCTTTGCTTGTTGAATCACCTTTAGTCTTTATAATTCCACGATTATAGTTTTCTCAAAAGTAAAACAATGAGAGATACATAACATTAGTAATTTGAATAGTAGAGATACATTGCATACAAGGTTACAATCAAAAAGAAAATCTGTGTGCATAATGGAAAAATAATCTATTCTACTAGGGTGCCAACAAAAAAAACATCGTAAAGAAAATTTAAATCAGGTTCTTTTTTTTCTAGAGACTTGTAACCAGGAAATAATTCAGGATTCAGTATAAGTTGTAGAAAAATAATAAAAACAGGGCTGGAATCTAATAACAGGTCAGTTTTCTTCTGAAATATAATTTTTCTCTCTCCAGTTCCCCTTTTTTACCAAAGAGAAGTCATAGTAAGGCCAGCTTATTTGCAAAATACGTTTTAGTCTTATTATACCTGGTATGATTGCATAAAGGGCAGCAAGAATAGTGGTTGGCCATATAGTATTCTTTTAAGTTGGCTTTACTGGAACTTTTTAATAAGGAATTTTAGATTAGACTTTTTTAAAAACCTCTCAAGTCTAAGAAGCAAAGCCAAGGATTCACCATCAGACTGTGCCTGTAATACATGTACAAAATAGGTGAACTCTTCTTGAGGTTCCCAAAATATCTTGAGATTCCTGGCCTGTCAGAAAGTGACATTCTTTACTTATCTCAAGGTCAGGAACCCTGTAGGGGTTCTGTATTGTATCAGGGAACTGTATTGACAAGATACTGGACCAGTCTTTTACCAAGTCTGGTGGCTTTCTAAAAGCAACCTCATTTCCTCAAAACAGTCTGGTCACATTTAAAAATATGATATTCATCAAAGCCTTGGTGAAATAACCAGCATTTCCAATTGTGTCCTGTTACAAAAGAGAACAGATTCTTACTGAACTTATGTGAACAACTATATTGCCATAAAATAAGAATACTGATGAATATTTTCTAAATTCTGGAGAAATCAGGCCCAGAGAAAGGTAAATGTTTCCATTTTTTTCGCAAAAGCATACTTTACCCAGTTGCTTTAAGCTGTGAATGGCTCAAAAGAACATTTTCTTGATTCCAAAAAATATATATAAAAATAATCAGAAGTGTTTCAAATGAAAGGTTATAACAAAATTATTTCAGTCTTCTATCGGTTCAATCCTATGTAATTAATTCTTGTTCTGCTTTATATTGGGTTGGTAATCTTCATAATCCCATCAGTTTGTTGTAGTTATTGTTTGTTTGTTTTATTTAGAGTTCTGAAGGGTTTTACCTGGTCCAAGGTATGATCTCCAAAGTTACCACAAACTTGTATTCAAGAGTACTTGTCAGTGTCTTTTCCATGAATTTCCTTGAAGAAAAAGCAAATTTTGGACTGTGGCTAACTGTAAACCACTTTTTGGGAAGAATCATAGTAAAACAATAATTGTCACTGAATGATGAAAGAGTAACTGTGGTTAAAGACACAATTAACAAGGAAATTTGATGATTTCTGTGGCAAACAACAGTTTAACGTAATAATCACCAATATGATCGATGACATATACCAAGATATCAGAATTTAAGAATATCATACAATTTTGGAATGCATATTACTAACGTATTTATATAAATATGACTCAAGGTTAAACACCATTATTATTTGACAATGTGTCCTGCATGATTTTAATGTAAATTTGATTTGGGGAAGTATGTCAAATATCAAAGGTTTAAAACATTTGATATCAAAAGTAAGATCACAGGTCATTATAAATTAATGATTATTCATTTAGCCAAACTTTTTTTTTTTTTTTTTTTTTTTTTTTTTTTTTTTTTTTTTTTGAGACAGAGTCTCGCTCTGTCGCCCAGGCTGGAGTGCAGTGGCCGGATCTCAGCTCACTGCAAGCTCCGCCTCCCGGGTTTACGCCATTCTCCTGCCTCAGCCTCCCAAGTAGCTGGGACTACAGGCGCCCGCCACCTCGCCCGGCTAGTTTTTTGTATTTTTAGTAGAGACGGGGTTTCACCATGTTAGCCAGGATGGTCTCGATCTCCTGATCTTGTGATCCGCCCGTCTCGGCCTCCCAAAGTGCTGGGATTACAGGCTTGAGCCACCGCGCCCGGCCATTTAGCCAAACGTATAATTCAAAGATTTCAAAAAGCAAAATCCTTTACTCTTGGTCAGAGAAGAGACTCAGTTTTCCAAACAATTAAGAGATTTAATAAATACAGCATGACATCCCCCTTTTCCTTTTTTTTTTCAAAGTTCACTCAAAAGGTAAACCAAAGTCTTTTATTATATCTTATTAATATGAAAATCTTATTCAAAAGAGAAAACTAAATTCTACCTTTATATCAATGTATTGTTAATATTAAAACTAATTTTAACAAAACTTTATAAACAGATCCACCCAATCTCAGTCACCTCTGACCACACAAGATAAGATTTTCATAAGCCTTTTATATTTTTTTCCATTTCATAAACCTTTTATAACCTTTTGTAGTTTTTCCCATTCTCTTTCCCCAACTTTCTATATCCATTTGGTTTTATCTATCATTCCTTTTTTATCGCTTCAACTTCAAGTAACCTTTAAATAATGTATAAATTACAAAAAAAAATCCCTATGTCTTTCTTATAACCTTCCTTACCAAAAACACATCTGACTTTTCTTATATATTCTGTATATCAAATGTTTCTATTTTTTAGTAGTTTTAATTACATATATTAATTACAAGGTTAACTCCTAGTAACCCTAATTTTCAGTGAAAAGCCTAGGAAGTATGCAATTTTAATGTTAAGTACCAGGTGCAGAGCCCAAGACAAAAGATAGGTCTGTGAGGATAACATCTGGTATATCTGACCCTTCCCAGCATGTCCAGGAGGCACATTCGGGCCAGGGAGGGCATACTTGTTTGGCTTTTGCCCTGCAGCTGTTGGCCTAGGTGCTGTGGTCATACATATGTCCCCAGGCCTTTCCATGGCTGCCTGCCTAGAACCCAGATTCTAAGAGAGCTTTAAGACATAAGCTTAAAAACAAGTCAAGGAAGTATCTACAAATATCAGAGAAGCAAGAGTTTTATGACCTTAAACATCTAGCCGAGACAACCTAAACCTGTCAAACCAGTAGACTCTGGCAAAATGTCTGAATTATATTTAATGCTGACAATTCTGAAAACATTCCTATTTTATTCTAACAATTTTTAAACTGGTTTTATTTATCAAAGATTACTAAGTCATGTGAACTTAAAAAGTATTTGGCCTTATTTATGAACGTTCACTTATTTATAAGTCAATTTGGTGTCATAGACAATATACAGACAGACATGTACACAGGTATACATAAAAATACAAAGACTTTATAGCTTTGATTTTAAATTTTTAGTCATAAAACCGGTAAAACTCCCTAGTTTAAAAGGATAGTTGGATTCAAACTGTGCATTTGTAAATGGAACGGGTTAAAGTCTCACATGGCCAAAGCCCTTACTGAGTTTTAGAGCATAAGGTAGTAAATTTACATTTCAAAGCACAGAAAAAGAGTTTAAGGTTTCTAAAAGGCTAATGAAGTTTTATATTTTTTTCTTCACTAAAATCATATCAATATGAAAGGAAGCAAACAGAGAGACCAAACACATAATTAAAAAGGGGTTTCAGTCAAAAAAAAAAAAAAAACAAAGGCACCTTCTCAAGAGACTCAGCAAAACCAATAAGCCTTAACCAAGGTTATTGCTTTACCAAAGACGCACAAGGCATCTCCAAAGAGGTGCCGTGCAGTCCTCAATCCTCAGTAGATCCAGAAACGGTCCCAAAGACAGCTGAAAGAAAGCAGTGTCACTAGCCACAAATGGGGTACAACCCACATTTCTGTCCAACCATGTCATCTAGGATCTCAGCTCCTCAGCTGATTGACTACACAGTAAGACCAGAAGGAGGACTGAAAGAGACAGTAAAACAGGAAAGCAAAAGCTGCCATGGGGATAGTGCCAAAGGTGGGAAAATGTGGGAAGGTAAGTTTATGGGAAGAGTAAAGTCTGCTCCTAGATTATCTGAGGCTGCCTCTAAGCTAATAAGCAAGCCTTATAAAGGGCTCTCTCTTTAGGTGGGAAAAGACAGGCAACAAAACCCATTTCTTTCTACATTTCTGTCCTGCCATCAGACAAACAAGGGAGGGGACAGAATGTTCCCATGCATTTTCGACTTTTTTAGCTCAATAATTCCGCATACTTTAGAGTGGAATGGTTCGGTTTCCTTCAGTAGAAAGGACACAGATAGGCACTCCAAAAGGTCAAGAGTCATGCAAATAATTTAAAACAAATAATACAAGCTAATTGTTATACATGTTTCTCTCTTGAACTAAAGGTATCCACTGAGGGAAGGAATGTTGTGGTGGCCTAAATAATTTTAATTCTGTTTTCCATCTGATTTCGGTTGGAATGCTGCTTAACTAATTCCCCAAATGTTAACATTTCAAAGACATGCTAAGATTTACATCTCTAGGGGACCATGAGGTCCAGCAGGGCATTAAAAGGGTATTGTCTAAAATTGGGTAAAGGTTTACTCAGGTTTACTTCCACTTTAATGGGGGTGGTTGAATATATGTTACCAATTTCAGTGGAATATTGAGACCATAAATGGTCTGGCAAAGCTTGCAGTAAATCATCAGTATCATTCCTTAGTCCTTGCTTAGAAGAATATTTGTTGGATCTGTATTTCTCAGTAACTTCATTCTCATTCTGTAGTTGTTCTGTTTGCTCCTTCTGTTCCTAATTTAAATATAATCCCCCTTTTGAGAGAAGGAAATGTGTACATTGTGAAATTCCAAAACAAATCTCTAATTAAAAGACATCTGAGAGCCAAAGGAACAAGCAGAAAGGAAAGAAGACCACTGAGTGAGCCTACCTGGAATTCTAAGGTTTGGGATTTGTATGTACTCATACATTGAGTAGATACCCCTGCCATTTGTATAATTTCATTACTCTGAGGAAGAGGACAGTTTAAGGTAGTAGGGTTGAGGACAGAAAGAGTAGCCCTATAGTAGTAGCCCTATGGTAGTATCTGTGAGGAACATACCTGTTCTCCATTTATGACAATTTCTGTTTCTCCTAGGTATTAGTCAGAAATGCAAAAAGCCCCCTTTGGATCCTCAGAGAGCAACCCTGTTCATCTTGTGGGGGTCCTGTCTTTTTGTTCCTGCTGTCATTTAAGTTTTCTACAATCTTGTTTGAAATGGCCAGGCATTTTGTAATAGAAGCAAACACCTCTTTGATCATTAGAAAGAGGCACATATCTTTTCTTAAAAGGCCTCGTTTGACTAGTCAGTTGTTGTAGTTGCAAATTCATAATCTCTGGGGCCTTAGTGTTTTCTTCTTTCTGAAGAGTTTTAGAAAGTTGATCGGCCAAGCTTAAAAACTCATGGGTATTTATGTATATTCACCCAATAAAGCTGGTGTCTTTTAACAAAGATAACCAAGTCCTCATTTAAGACATTGAGGAAAATAGAATTTATAAAGAAATCATTCTGGTGATCTTGGAGGCTAGCACTAGCCATCTAGAATATTACTTAAAGGTTTTTTCAAACCTTTGAAAATAATAAAGTACAGATTCATCTGGCCTTTTAGTACAATGCTGAATTCTCTTACAAGCTACATTTTTAGAAAAGACCTGGAGAGTTTCCTTAGGCAGTGGTGATAAGTGGAAAGGCAAATCAGAACAGGGGAGTTCAGATAAGAGAGAATATGATGGCAAAAATGTAGAAAGAGAAAGAGTAGTTGGAGGTGAAAAGGAGAAAACCTCTGAAGTCTTTTTAAATTCAGAAATAGTTTCAGGTATTCTTTGTTTACCTCTTGAGTCAATTTTCTCAAAACTTCTTTGAGAAGTTTCTAGATGACATTGAAAGTACGTCCCCCATCAATTTGTCTGGTTCTAAAACTAGCCTTTTTTCCAATTGTGCATGCAAATAAATTGTGTTAGCCATTTCAAAAGATCCCCATTTTGGCTGTTGCAGCTTATGACCACCCCAGGTTATGTCGTTCCTAACTTTCCTAGATATTTACAACATGACATCCCATAAGTGTTATATATATACCCAGCTAGTGTTTCTAAAAAGAGTGCTCAGATTTTGAAGCTTGATTTCCCATAATTTAGGAACTTTTCAAAAGTGACCAAGGCCGTGTATGTTTTGGGTCCAAGTGTCCTGCTTATGAGTATCACTCCTCTAGGTGTCACCCACTAATTGTAAATCGCTCTCTTATGTGTCTTAGGTTTTCTGTAACTGCCAGGTGGCAGCAGAATGCTCAGAGGTATGAGGGTCCAAACCTTCATATTGTACCTATCTAGAGGAGCCAATGGGGAGGAGTCCCTAAAAATGTTCTTTTGGTGAGGAATGCCCTGTGAGGTCACTTCACATCCTAAGCTATAGCCCAAACATCTCTGCAAACTCTGCAGTCACCTGGAGCACGTGAATAGGTCAGAGGGAGCAATCACCTGTGATGCAAGAGGACTCTTTTATTTATTTATTTATTTATTTATTTATTTATTTATTTATTGAGATGAAGTTTCGCTCATTGCCCAGGCTGGAGTGCAGTGGCGCGATCTCGCCTCACTGCAACCTCCACTCCCGGGTTCAACCGATTCTCCTGCCTCAGCCTCCCAAGTAGCTGGGATTACAGACATGTGCCACCATGCCTGGCTAATTTTGTATTTGTAGTAGAGATGGGGTTTCACCATGTTGGGCAGGCTGGTCTCAAACTGCCAACTTCAGGCAATTCTCCTGCCTCGGCCTCCCAAGGTGCTGGGATTATAGGCGTGAGCCACCACGCCTGGCCAGAACTCACCTTTTTAAAATTTAAATTTAAAGGAGCTCACATTCCTCAGATAAAACTTTCTTTTCTTTTTACCACCTTCCCTCCTCCCCCTACATTGGTCTGGTGAGACCAGCAGGCCGAGATAGTAGGAATGCCTGAAAAACCAAGCTTGAAGAGTAATCTGTGGGCATCAGAAAGTACCTGGGATATTTGAATTACTGAATTCAGAAGAGATGTAGTTTTAATTTATGACAAGTTCTGGGATAGGACTATTGGAAAGGCTTGCCATTAAAGTCTTTTGAATTGAGAGAAGGTCAAAAAACTAAGACATCAGAATATTGACTGAGTGTCATTCTTGTGATGCTGACATTAGCAGGGATGATGGTCAGGGTTGAATTGGAGGGGAATATTGTGAATCAGGTGTTAACATCTTCAGTGACTGGGAGCAAGTGGGTTCACAGTTGAGGATGACGGAGCAGATGACAGGATACTCAAGGGAATAGTAATTTAATGAGAGACTGGGCCAAAAGAAATTATTCCAGTCCTACCTCTTGACCCTGAAATATATAGCACATGTTGAATATAAACGATTTCCACTCAGAAGGATGTAAAGGAAGCATTGACCTGAAGAAAGAGCCAGGTTTCAGTTAAAAGTAGGAGATAGAAAATATAATCTAAAAAGAATGCAAAATATAACAGTGTGTATTGTGAAGCAAAAGCTCCAGAAGCAATGGGAGTGAGGAGGAGGGCTGGGAATAAAGGGAGAGATATTACAGAACATCATAGCAGTAGCTTGCTAACATGATGAACTGGAATGGGAAGTACCTTCTGGGTATTGGCTGAAGAAACAAGAGACAGTTGATTTAGTCTTGAAGGACTTGTGGACCTAACCTAATTACTCTTTAACAGGGGATTGGTTGTATTAATGTAAATCAGAGCACATCCAGGAGGTGAAGTAATCTGAAGTCATTAAAGATAATGTAAAATATCATATGGAAAAATGGTCCCAATATATTAAGTGAAAAAAGTAATTTGCACAAATCGTATGTGTAAGCATCCTTTTTTTGTAAACAAAGAATTGATGGATGCGTAATACTTTTCAGAATGTTTGAAATAAATTGATGAGCTGTCTAAAGATTTTTAAAAAGTCACCCATGGAAGAAGGTGCT
This sequence comes from Macaca thibetana thibetana, assembly GCF_024542745.1. Classification (NCBI taxonomy): domain Eukaryota; kingdom Metazoa; phylum Chordata; class Mammalia; order Primates; family Cercopithecidae; genus Macaca; species Macaca thibetana. The sequence continues at coordinate 43,569,872 of NC_065595.1, read as the reverse complement.
GAACCTTAAGTCGTAAGACTGTTGATTTTTTGTTTTTGTTTTTGTTTTTTTTTCCAACAAATACTGAGCACCTACCTTGTGCCAGATACCATGCTTTGCATGGAGATAACAGCAGTAAATAAAATAATGACCCTACTCTTATGGAGCCCATACCATTGGGGCAATAGGATATATATATATTTTGTGAGTGTGTGTGTGTGTGTGTGTGTGTCTATGTGTCTGTGTGTGTGTATTGAGTGACATAAAGAAAATAAAAACCATAAAGCAATAAGGTGACTGTGGAGTGATGACTATTTCGGATGGAGTGGCTAAAGAAGACCTCTTTGAGGAGGTGACATTTAAATGAAGACATAGATGAATGGAGAGAGCAAGCAAAGATCTGAAAGAAGGCATCCAACACAGAGAGTTTAACACATGCAAAGGCCCAGAGGTAAGAATCGAGAATAGCAGCAGGTTTTTGGCCTGAGCCACTGGGTTGATTGAGAGGAGTGGGATTCAGAGAAAAAAAAAAGAGTTCTGTTTTGGATAGTTTGAGATGCCCATTACACTTCCAAGTAAATATATCAGGTAGCAGTTGGGAATGTGAGTCTGGAACTCAGGGACAAGGTTGATATTGGCGCTATTCATTTAGCCATCATTAACATATAGATGTTATTAAATCCCATGAGAATGAATAGCATCACCTAGGATATGAGAGCAAAGGACTGAGCCCTGGGGCATTCTTTCATGTAAAAGGCAAGAAAGAAAGAGGATGTTGGTGACATGGAAGGAAAATCAGGTGTCTACTGAAATCACAAAAAATCAAAAAAGGAAATGGGAGGGGAAAGGTCCAGTAACATCGTTAGTTTCTTATCAGATGCAGTTCATAGATGGACCATAAAATCAGTTTGTTTCTAGGCCATGTGTTAGTATTCTTGGACACCACATCAGACTGGCCTTTCTTGAGTTGGTAACGTGGAGTCAAGTCAAATCAGCAGAGGCTATATCCTCCTCTGGATTTTGTCTTGTTATCTTGCTAGTTCAGAGGCAAACGAAAGAGCTCTAGGAAGACGGAATTAATGCCACTCCAGCTTGGTCCAGATTACCTCCAGGATGGGACTGGCAGAGCAGATCAGATAAGCCTTTTGTTTATCTCTTCTCCATAATGAGGCTATTAAATTCAGCCTGTGTGCCTAGGTAACTCATGCGTACCGGCTCTGTGAAGTACAGAGGTAAGACAGGCCAATATAGTTAATACCTATGGCTAAAACATCGTCTGGGTTTTTCAAGGGATGGTACTTTATGGATATGGATAAGTTGCAGGTCCCTTTAAATGTTTGACTACTACACAGCCCCAGCAGGATCAGGCCAAGCTAATCAACTTTATAGTCTCCTATCACATATCTCCTTAGCAACCTAAAACACACTGCTCACAGAACACAGCTGATAAATACACTGCTCTTTTCTGACATTTAGTGTAAAATCCCATAGGAATTCATTTTTTATTTTGATTTATTGCATATATAATTCTTGTATTAAATTGGGTCATTTCTCAAGCTTTGCTTTTTGGAATAATCTTGGGTATATTGTTGCTTCTTAATTGCCAGATCATTTGGTTTTTCCTGATAGCAAAAGTACTGTCAATATACTTATTGAACAAAATTAGCTATGAGGTACAACTGAAATCAGAGCCCTGCTTACCACACACTTTCTGATTCTTCTGCCGCAGTCTAATCTATGATTGAATGTGGCTTCTAGAGAGAGAAGTGGAATTTTTATGGTAACAGCATAATCATAAAGATAAGCATTTGTACTTGAGTAGATTAATTTGTTGGAGGAAAAGATAGCTCAGTTACAACTAATTATGCTATACTTTTAAAATAAAATGTAGTTGGTAACAGCAACCTTCTTTTGCTCTTGCTTTAATGTCACCTCTTACTTATCTTGATGGAAAGATTGAAGACGTACTAGTCTGGGAAGTCAAGGGGCCTGGGTTAAAAACCACTTGGCTCTGCCACTCATTTGCTCTGTGACTCCATTCAGCTCATTTATACCTCTCTGGACCTCAGTTTCCTCATCAATAAAATAAGAAAATTATTCCAGATTATGTTAAAACTCATTCCTCCATGGGTAGGCATTAGTAGTATTTGCCAATATCCAGTTCTCTCCTTCTGGAGAGACATAACTGGATTCTGGCCAGTCAGATATAAGAAGTGTTTTGTCACTTGCATTCTTTGGAAAGCCTGTGCACAGTTCTTCAGTCTGTTTTCCTGCCAAGACAACTGAGAAGCCCACATTCTAGGCGATGGAACCACTGTCTGCCTGGACCTACTTTGAGTGTATAGGATGAGCATGAAAAATAATTGAATTGTATTAAGCCATTGGAATTCCGAAAGTAATTTGCTATTGTATAACTTATCCTAATATGTCAGATCTAAGTTTCTATAGTATGGTGGGTCATTATTTCCATGTTTTAAATTTTTTTACTATATTTCATAGTGATGAGTACTCTGAAAGAATTTGAAACCCACAGTTTTCTTTCAAATGATTGAATATGTTGGTACCTATTAAATCAGTCTTTAGATGAAACACAAATCCTTATTGTTGCTCTGGATTTCAGTTTGCATCTCTAAAAGGTTTATTTCTGATCTATTTTCTCTTTCCCAATTATTTTGGCTCTACTTTTTAATAGAGAAAGCAGCAGATTATTTTCTGACTCAGAGTATCCTCCCCTTAGCTATTTTAAGCATGAAATTGGATAGAAAAGTGTAGATTTTCCATTGTTTGATTTAAAAACATTTAATGATCTATATATTAAGAGATGAATATAACCACAAGATTGCCATGTGTCTCAAAGGAAAGTTCAAACAAAGCTCATTCCTTGAGCATGAAGTAGGTCTGTCCTGCTCATAAGCAAAATTTCCTAGAAGCAGTACTCCAGTCATAGGTTTACACCTTAAACAAAGAATGTGTTGATTGAACACAGAAATCATTGTTTTGAATGACAGATAACTGTATTGAAATATTGCCTTCATTCTGTGACAATAAAAGCTGCAAAAGAAAAATCTGCCAGAAAGGATTTGAATTTACAGATTTTCATACCATAGAAAATGTCATGACATTTCCATGCCTGAGACAGTAGTCCAATCTTGCCTGGGACTTGAGGGCAGGGCCAGCAACATAACTTGCCATACCAGTGTAAAATGAAAATGTGGGGCCCCTTGTTCAGAAAGAAGGAAAAAGTGCAATTAAAGGTGCTAGAATACAAAGCTTTTTTCTTTAAAAGGACATCAATAAAGCATGAAGGAAATGGTAATATATGAATGATAAAAACTACAGATAGGAAAAAATTATATTTTGGGTATCATAATTTTATATGATAAAATAATACTTTATTAATGTGATAACTTGATTAACCTTAAGTTTTTCTGACTCATTTTTCTTCAAATTTATGTATTTTATTTATTTATTATTTTTTGAGATAGAGTTTCACTCTGTCACCCAGGCTTCAGTGGCACAATCTTGTCTCACTGCAACCTCCACCTCCTGGGTTCAAACAATTCCCTTGCCTCAGCCTCCTGAGTAGCTGGGACTACAGGCATGAGCCACCACACCCAGTTAATTTTTGTATTTTTGTAGAGATGGGATTTTTCACCATGTTGGCCAGACTGGTCTCAAACTCCTGACATCAAGTGATCCACCCACCTCGGCTTCCCAAAGTGCTGGAATTACAGGCATGCACCACTGCACACGCTGCATGAACCACTGGGCCCAGCCCAAATTCATTTATTAAGTCATCAGAATTTACACTTTTAACAACTTTAGGTTAGATATAATTAAAAGCAACATCAGTCACTGTTACCAAATGAGATTACAAAACTTTTTTGTAATTTTTTTTATTATTATACTTTAAGTTCTAGGGTACATGTGCACAACGTACAGGTTTGTTACATATGTATACATGTGCCATGTTGGTGTGCTGCACCCATTAACTCATCATTTACATTAGGTATATCTCCTAATGCTATCCCTCCCCCCTCCTCCCACCACACGACAGGCCCCGGTGTGTGATGTTCCCCTTCCGGTGTCCAAGTGTTCCCATTGTACAGTACCCACCTGAGTGAGAACATGTAGTGTTTGGTTTTCTGCACTTGTGATAGTTTGCTCAGAATGGTGGTTTCCAGCTTCATCCATGTCCTTACAAAGGACATGAACTCATCCTTTTTTATGGCTGCATAGTATTCCATGGTGTATATGTGCCACATTTTCTTAATCCTGTCTATCATTGATGGACATTTGGGTTAGTTCCAAGTCTTTGCTATTGTAAATAGTGCCACAATAAACATATGTGTGCATGTGTCTTTATAGTAGCATGATTTATAATTCTTTGGGTGCATACTCAGTAATGGGATCGCTGGGTCAAATGGTGTTTCTAGTTCTAGATCCTTGAGGAATCACCACACCGTCTTCCACAATGGTTGAACTAGTTTACAGTCCCACTAACGGTGTAAAAGTCTTCCTATTTCTCCACATCCTCTCCAGCACCCGTTATTTCCTGACTTTTTAGCGATCGCTATTCTAATTGGTGTTAGATATCTCATTGTGGTTTTGATTTGCATTTCTCTGATGACCAGTGGTGATGAGCATTTTTTCATGTGTCTGTTGGCTGCATAAATGTCTTCTTTGGAGAAGTGTGTGTTCATATCCTTTGCCCACTTTTTGATAGGGTTGTTTGATTTTTTCATGTAAATTTGTTTAAGTTCTTTGTAGATTCTGTATATTAGTCCTTTGTCAGATGGGTAGATTGCAAAAATTTTCTCCCATTCTGTAGGTTGCCTGTTCACTCTGATGGTAGTTTCTTTTGCTGTGCAGAAGCTCTTTAGTTTAATTAGATCTCATTTGTCTATTTTGGCTTTTGTTGCCATTGCTTTTGGTGTTTTAGACATGAAGTCCTTGCCCATGCCTAAGTCCTGAATGGTATTGCCTAGGTTTTCTTCCAGGGTTTTTATGGTTTTAGGTCTAACATTTAAGTCTTTAATCAATCTTGAATTAATTTTTGTATAAGGTGTAAGGAAGGGATCCAGTTTCAGCTTTCTACTCATGGCTAGCCTGTTTTCCCAGCATCATTTATTAAATAGGGAATCCTCTCCCCATTTCTTGTTTTTGCCAGGTTTGTCAGAGATCAGATGGTTGTAGATGTGTGGCATTATTTCTGAGGCCTCTGTTCTATTCCATTGGTCTATATCTCTGTTTTGGTACCAGTACCATGCTGTTTTGGTTATTGTAGCTTTGTAGTATAGTTTGAAGTCAGGTAGCGTGATGCCTTCAGTTTTGTTCTTTTTGCTTAGGATTGTCTTAGCAATGCAGGCTCTTTTTTGGTTCCATGTGAACTTTAAAGTAGTTTTTTCCAATTCTGTGAAGAAAGTCATTGGTAGCTTGATGGGGATGGCATTGAATCTATAAATTACCTTGGGCAGTATGGCCATTTTCACAATATTGATTCTTCCTATCCATGAGCATAGAATGTTCTTCCATTTGTTTGTATCCTATTTTATTTCATTGAGCAGTGGTTTGTAGTTCTCCTTGAAGAGGTCCTTCATGTCCCTTGTAAGTTGTATTCCTAGGTATTTTATTCTCTTTGTAGCAATTGTGAATGGGAGTTCATTCATGATTTGACTCTCTGTTTGTCTGTTATTGCTGTATAGGAATGTTTGTGATTTTTGCACATTGATTTTGTATCCTGAGACTTTGCTGAAGTTGCTCAGCAGCTTAAGGAGATTTTGGGCTGAGACGATGGGGTTTTCTAAATATACAATCAAGTCATCTGCAAACAGGGACAATTTGACTTCCTCTTTTCCTAATTTAATACCCTTTATTTCTTTCTCTGCCTGATTGCCCTAGCCAGAACTTCCAATGCTATGTTGAATAGGAATGGTGAGAGAGGGCATCCCTGTCTTGTGCCAGTTTTCAAAGGGAATGCTTCCAGTTTTTGCCCATTCAGTATGATATTGGCTGTGTGTTTGTCATAAATAGCTCTTATTATTTTGAGATACGTTCCATCAGTACCTAGTTTATTGAGAGTTTTTAGCCTGAAGGACTGTTGAATTTTGTCAAGGACTTTTCTCCATCTATTGAGATAATCTGGTGGTTTTTGTCTTTGGTTCTGTTTTGTGATGGATTACGTTTATTGATTTGAGTATGTTGAACCATCCTTGCATCCCAGGGATGAAGCCAACTTGATTGTGGTGGATAAGCTTTTTGATGTGCTGCTGAATTCAGTTTGCCAGTATTTTATTGAGGATTTTTGCATCGATGTTCATCAGGGATACTGGTCTAAAATTCTCTTTTTTTGTTGTGTTTCTTCCAGGCTTTGGTATCAGGATAATGCTGGCCTCATAAAATGAGTTAGGGAGGAGTCCCTCTTTTTCTATTCATTGGAATAGTTTCAGAAGGAATGGTACCAGCTCCTCTTTGTACTTCTGGTAGAATTCGGCTGTGAATCTGTCTGATCCTGGACTTTTTTTGGTTGGTAGGCTATTAATTATTGCCCCAATTTCAGAGCCTGTTATTGGTGTATTCAGGGACTCAGTTTCTTCTTGGTTTAGTCTTGGGAGGGTGTATGTGTCCAGGAATGTATCCATTTCTTCTAGATTTTCTAGTTTATTTGCATAGATGTGTTTATAGTATTCTCTGATGGTAGTTTGTACTTCTGTGGAATCGGTGGTGATATGCCCTTTATCATTTTTTATTGCATCTATTTGATTCTTCTCTCTTTTTTCTTTATTAGTCTTGCTAGTAGTCTATCAATTTTGTTTATCTTTTCAAAAAACCAGCTCCTGGATTCCTTGATTTTTTGAAGGGTTTATGTCTCTATCTCCTTCAGTTCTGCTCTGATCTTAGTTATTTCTTGCCCTCTGCTAGCTTTTGAATTTGTTTGCTCTTGCTTCTGTGGTTCTTTTAATTGTGATGTTAGAGTGTTGATTTTAGATCTTTCCTGTTTTCTCTTGTGGGCATTTAGTGCTATAAATTTCCCTCTACACACTGCTTTAAATGTGTCTCAGAGATTCTGGTACATCATGTCTTTGTTCTCATTGGTTTCAAAGAACATCTTTATTTCTGCCTTCATTTCATTATGTACCCAGTAGTCATTCCGGAGCAGATTGTTCAGTTTCCATGTAGTTGTGCAGTTTTGAGTGAGTTTCTTAACTCGGAGTTCTAATTTGATTGCACTGTGGTCTGAGAGACAGTTTGTTGTGACTTATGTTATTTTACATTTGCTGAGGAGTGCTTTACTTCCAACTATGTGGTCAATTTTGGAATAAGTGTGATGCAGTGCTGAGAAGAATGTATATTCTGTTGATTTGGGGTGGAGAGTTCTGTAGACATCTATTAGGTCCACTTGATGCAGAGCTGAGTTAAAGTCCTGGATATCCTTGTTAGCCTTCTGTCTTGTTGATCTGTCTAGTATTGACAGTGGGGTGTTAAAGTCTCCCATTATTATTTTTTGGGAGTCTAAGTCTCTTTGTCGGTCTCTAAGGACTTGCTTTATGAATCTGGGTGCTCCTATATTGGGTGTATATATATTTAGGATAGTTAGCTCTTCCTGTTGAATTGATCCCTTTACCATTATGTGATGGCCTTCTTTGTCTCTCTCTCTTTTTTTTTTAATCTTTGTTGGTTTAAAATCTGTTTTATCAGAGACAAGGATTGCAACCCCTGCTTTTTTTTTTTTTTTTTTTTCTTTCCATTTGCTTGGTAGATCTTCCTCCATCCCTTTATTTTGAGCCTATGTGTGTCTCTGCACGTAAGATGGGTCTCCTGAATACAGCACACTGATGGGGCTTGACTATTTATCCAATTTGCCAGTCTGTGTCTTTTAATTGGGGGCATTTAGCCCGTTTACATTTAAAATTAATATTGTTATGTGTGAATTCCATCCTGTCATTATGATGTTAGCTGATTATTTTGCTCATTAGTTGATGCAGTTTCTTCCTAGCATTGATGGTCTTTACAATTTGGCATGTTTTTGCAGTGGCTGGTACTGGTTGTTCCTTTCCATATTTAGTGCTTCGTTCAGGAGCTCTTGTAAGGCAAGCCTGGTGGTGACAAAATCTCTCAGCATTTGATTGTCCGTAACGGATTTTATTTCTCCTTCACTTATGAACCTTAGTTTGGCTGGATATGAAATTCTGGGTTGAAAATTCTTTTCTTTAAGAATGTTGAATATTGGCCCCTACTCTCTTCTGGCTTGTAGAGTTTCTGCCAAGAGATCTGCTGTTAGTCTGATGGGCTTCCCTTTGTGGGTAACCCAACCTTTCTCTCTGGCTGCCCCTTAACATTTTTTCTTTCATTTCAACTTTGGTAAATGTGACAATTATGTGTCTTGGGGTTGCTCTTCTCGAGGAGTATCTTTGTGGTGTTCTCTGTATTTCCTGAATTTGAATGTTGGTCTGCCTTGTTAGGTTGGGGAAGTTCTCCTGGATGATATCCTGAAGAGTGTTTTCCAGCTTGGTTCTATTCTCCCTATCACTTTCAGGTACACCAATCAAATGTAGATTTGGTCTTTTCACATATTCCCATATTTCTTGGAGGCTTTGTTCGTTTCTTTTTACTCTTTTCTTCTCTAAACTTCTCACTTCACTTCATTCATTTGATCTTCAATCACTGATACCCTTTCTTCCACCTGATCAAATCAGCTGCTGAAGCTTCTGTATGCGTCACGTAGTTCTCCTGCCATGGTTTTCAGCTCCATCAGGTCACTTAAGGTCTTCTCTACACTGTTTATTCTAGTTAGCCGTTCATCTAATCTTTTTTCAAGGTTTTTAGCTTCCTTGCGATGGGTTCGAACGTCCTCCTTTTGCTCAGAGAAGTTTGTTATTACCAGCCTTCTGAAGCCTACTTCTGTCAAGTCATCAAAGTTATTCTCTGTCCAGCTTTGTCCCATTGCTGGCGAGGAGCTGTGATCCTTTGGAGGAGAAGAGGTGCTCTGGTTTTTTAGAATTTTCAGCTTTTCTGCTTTGGTTTCTCCCCATCTTTGTGGTTTTATCTACCTTTGGTCTCATGATGGTGACCTACAGATGGGGTTTTGGTGTAGATGTCCTTTTTGTTGATGTTGCTATTCCTTTCTGTTTTGTTAGTTTTCCTTCTAACAGGTCCCTCAGCTGCAGGTCTGTTAGAGTTTGCTGGAGGTCCACTCCAGACCCTGTTTGCCTGGGTATCACCAGCACATGGCTGCAGAACAGCAAATGTTGCAGAACTGAAATATTGCTGCCTGATCCTTCCTCTGGAAGCTTCGTCTCAGAGGGGCACCCAGCTATATGAGGTGTCAGTCGGCTCCTACTGGGAAGTGTCTCCCAGTTAGGCTACATGGGAGTCAGGGACCCTCTTGAGGAGGCAGTCTGTCCATTTTCACAGCTCAAACACCATGCTGGGAGAACCACTGCTCTCTTCAGAGCTGTCAGGGATGTTTAAGTCTGCAGAAGTTCCTACTACCTTTTGTTCAGCTGTGACTTTCCTCCAGAGGTGGAGTCTACAGAGGCAGGCAGGCCTTGTTGAGCTGCGGCGGGCTCCACCCAGTTCAAGCTTCCCAGTTGCTTTGTTTACCTACTCAAGTCTCAGCAATGGCGGACTACAGCCCCTGACAGCAGCCCCTACCCCTGCCAGGCTGCTGTCTCGCAGGTCGATCTCAGACTGTAGTGAGCAAGGCTCTGTGGGCTGGGACCCGCTGAGCCAGGTGTGGGATATAATCTCCTGGTGTGCCGTTTGCTAAGACTGTTGGAAAAGCACCGTATTTGGGTGGCAGTGTCCCGATTTTCCAGGTACTGTCAGTGACAGCTTCCCTTGGCTAGGAAAGGGAAATCCCCCAACCCCTTGCGCTTCCTAGGTGCAGCAATGCCCCGCCTTGCTTCGGCTCGCCCTCCGTGGGCTGCATCCACTGTCCAGCCAGTCCCAATGAGTTGAACCAGGTGCCTCAGCTAGAAATGCAGAAATCACCTGTCTTCTTTTTTGATCACGCTGGGAGCTGCAGACCAGATCTGTTCTTATTTGGCCATCTTGGAACTGTTTCCCCCAATTTTTTGTAATTTTTAATTTTGAGAAGGATCTTTCTGTTGATGCAACTGACAGTGGAGCTGCTAAGAGTATTTTGTAGGCTGTGCCAACATTTGGATAGATTTCTAATAAAGTATTTCCAAATATGAATTTTAGTTTATATAGAGGTGATTATTCTTGGGAATCAGATTTCCTAAAAAGAATTAACTCTTCATACATATTAGTTTCAAACATGTTGGAATTTAATTTTACATACAACTCTATACAATGTAATTTTAATGTTTTCTCTAGCATGTCCTGTAACATATAGAGATCATACAAGAAACCACAAATCATTTAATGATTTGTCTGTAATTCACAGTGCCTGTTTATGCTTTCTGTGGTAGCATCTTCAATTACGAAGACAAATTAAATTTAAAAATTGTATTCCTCGTTAATAATTGGTTCATTAGAAATTGCATATGAGAATAGTGGGTGTTTTCCTATCGAATGCAACAATCCTTAATTTTTATTTCCAAGCCTGTGGATATTTGCTTTGCAGTGTTGTAGCAGTTTTTAAAACCAGAGATTCTAAACTCTTTGAAGGACTCTAATATCTCTCTGATATGCTTTATTGTAATGTCCATGTGTATGTTTTTATTTTCTAATAATTTACTGGCATTTATAGCCTTAATGCTAGCAGTTCCTATCCCAGTTCTCAGGCCAGAAAGATGACATTTTTGCCACAGGGGTGGGCTTGGGAAACAGACAACCCAGCCTCCCACCATTGCTGCTTCTGCCATTGTCACCACCATTAATTTGGAGCTAGGTTCTGGCCCCAGCTACCCCTTAGGGCCCTATGTGGTACCCCAGATTGTTTTTTTTTTTGGTTGGTTGGTTGGGTTGTTTGTTTGTTTGCTCTATTGCCCAGGCTGGAGTGCAGTGGCACAATCTCAGCTCACTGCAGCCTCCACTTCCCAGGTTCAAGCGATTCTCCTGCCTCAGCCTCCTGAATAGCTGGGACTACAGGCACACACCACCATGCCCACCTAATTTTTGTATTTTTAGTAGAGACAGAGTTTCACCATGTTGTCCAGGCTGGTCTCGAACTCCTGACCTCAAGTGATCCACCCACCTTGGCCTTCCAAAGTGCTGGGATTACAGGTGTGAACCACCTCGCCCAGCCCCCAGACTGTTTCTTTACCTCTGAGCTGTTCCACACTTACCCTTTCTGATAAGAATGCTGGACACAAGGCAGTCTTTCTTTGGAGGGATGTCTTTATAGATTTAGAATCTTTTCCCAAACTTCTAGAGAAAGTGGAAGGGGGTTAACAGGAAGGAACTAACATTTATTCAGTGCCTATTATGTATTATCAGTTAATTCATTTAATCCTCACTGGAGTTTTGCTAGCCCCTTACACATGAAAAGATTGAACTGAGATACTGAATAACTTCCCCAATATTCCACAGCTTGCAAATGGTAGAACAGAGATTTGAACCAAGTCTGTCTGTGAAGATTTCGACAGGCAGCTTTAGTGTCCTGGATGAGAGTGCTGAAGACAAACCACCTGGGTTCAATTCTAGACTCTGCTGTGTAATTGCTTTCTGTTAGATGAGTTACTTCCCTGAGCTTTAATTTCCGCATGGCATGTTTATAATGGAGATGAGAGTAGTACAGTACCTACTTCATAGGGTTCTTTAGAGGGTTATAGGAAGGTTAAATATTTGTAGTGTTAGGAACAGTGCCTGACAGTAAGCCTGCAGTAAATGTCACTGTTAATATCATTACTGTTATCATGACTCCTCTTCCCACTCTACAATCTCTCTTCATAAGTTATAAAGGAATGTTAGAGGTCAGCAGAAGAGAAGAGCTTAAGGACAGGCAGCAGGGCCTAGGTTCTTCAAGTCCTTCTGGTGTTTACCTTCACAAAAGCTCCCCTAAGTAGCATCTTACACACGATGTGGTCTGTGATCTGATTCTTGCCCTGGACAGCCCATTTCTGCTGGGCTTGGATTCTCATTTTCTAATAATCTGATCCTTTCCTGTCTGGGTTATATGTCTTACAGGTATGAGACATCTTTGTTGGATTTGGTTCAGTCTCTGAGCCCAAACTCTGCTCTCAAATCTCAGTGCTGTCCCTCCAGAGAAGCTGGGACCTGGAATCATGGTACTTTCCGACTCAGTCTTCCAAAATCGACCTGGAAGAAGATGGGGATGCACAGAACCCCTGAAGAGCTGGAGGAGAATCAGATTCTGGAAGATATATTTTTCATTTGACATATTGCAAAATTTTCTTAGGAAATTTGTGGGTTTCCCCACATACCAATCTAGCATTTTAAATTATTTCATTGCAAAGTAATTGTGTCTCTCTTTTCACAGGGACCTATCTCACTAGCATCCTGTTATGTATTGAATATAGAAATCATTCTAAAAACCCAGGGTGTTTTCAATCAGACCAGGCATTCGATAACACACTAAGGGGGTAGGAATGGAAGATGGTATCTTTTTTATGCTAAACAGATTAGAAAATTAACATAGGATACTTTCTGTGTGGTGGAAACCATTGCATATTTAGCCTCATTTCAAGAGTGTTTCTTTCTCATACTTCTGCTAGAAAAGGCTGACTCACTTTTATGTACAAGAAAAACCTCTCCATTGAAAGATCCCTCTAAAAGTAACCCCTTTGAAACATAAGCAGTTTCAGAAAGGCAAACCCTCACATCTTTCTCATCCTGTTCTGTCACTACTACATCTCTATAAGTGGTCCTTTAATTCTGAAGTTGGAGTTGGTGCCCCTGCCATCACAAACAACACTGACAGCCAATTGTGAGTCAGTCTCAGTAGCCATCAGCCTGGCAGCTGCCCATCCCATAACCAAAGAGCTCAATGGGCTAGAGGGTGAGACCCAGCCAATCCTTGGGAGCAAGCAGCACTAAATTGTGTCAGGGAGTGATTAGCCCTGGGGAAATTCAATGGAGGCACAAGCCTGAAGCACTCTTCTACCAGTGTTCAGATGACCACCCCTCCAATATTCCAGAATGAATAAGAACAATCAATCTCTAGGTATTTTTGTTGACTCAAGTGTTCAGCTTATTCACCCTACCTCCCACCCCCCATCACACGCACTCCTGTGAACTTCCCATGGTTGTGTCTAGGGAAAATGCCACTAGAGAGAGAGTGCCACCAGCTGCTGCAAGCTGATGGGCTTCCTCTGGCCCTCCCTTTTCCTCCATGAGAATTGAAGGATACAAGCTGACCAGGCCCCACAAGTGCTCTGCTCATGGCCCCAAAGAACCATCTCAACTTGCTAGAGTATGTTCCACCACTGGGCCTCGTTTTGACCCAGAGAAAGCCTATGGAAGTTATGCAGTGCAGACCTCATCCTCTCTGCTGTCGTTTCTCCCACAGAGCTCTTGAGATGGGTCCTTCAGCTTGCAGTGGTCCCTAGTAGCCTCTCAAGCTAATGGGGATGATGAGCCTGGTTTAGCCAGAGTTCAAAACTCTCCAGTCATTGAAAGCAAGGGGAGAGTGTGTTCCCAGATGTGTATTACTTGGGAATTTTATTTGATCTGGAGGGTGTGACTTTTTTCCTCTCCTTTTTACCAACCCCAACTTAAACTGGGAGCAAGACTTTGTTAGTCAGTGTTGGTAGACAAAGTCAGACCTCCCAGGGCAGCCTGCATGCAATGAGTCTGTGTGGCTTCCCTGAATTATTGTTTTAATTGAAACTAGATTATTTCAATCTAGAAAAGCCTTGTTAAGCAGCCTCCTTGTCCAGATAGATCCAAAGCTCATGTCTCTTCATGCTAAGCCTGGTGCTGTCACCTCCACCCAGCCTTCTTTCACTTGGGTTTTTTAATTCTTTGGAGGAGAAAAGAATGGAGCCCACCAATATTATATTTTTCTTCTGAAATAAAGTCAGGACTAACTAGTTGTAGTCATTCCCTTAAAAAGTTGGAAAACCATTACAGATTAAAATTTCCTTATAAAGTTCACCTCTGAGAGTAACCAAATCAGTTTGATCCCAAATCATAAAGCCTTTGGAGTGTGGAGCTTTCTGTGGTATGGCAGAAATGGGTGGATGGCAAATTAAGAGCCCTCAGCCATTTTTTCAGATAAAGTTAGGTTGCCAGAACTTTCTTTTCCTTGCGCCCTGTGTCATGACTAGCTTAAGTGTACCTGACTCCCATAGACTGCTCCCATGCCCACAGTCACCCATTCCGGACTCCAGTGTCCTTAAAACTCTGGAGTAAGAAGATGCCAGAGGATCAAGAAAAGGATCACAGTTTCTTTAAGAAGCTTGTTTGCCTTTGGAAAATAATAAACATAGTCTAAACTAAAGGCTTTTTGGGGATCACAGCAGCCACAGAGTGGAGTTTAATTGCTTCTTCTTGAACGGCCAATTTGGAAAAGCAGAGATGGACTTTCAGCAAAGTATCAGCCAATACATTTTTCACACGCCAAACTCATCACCAGTTGCCTTTTTCTAACTTGTGGACATTTTGTTGGTGTTGGTGCAAGGGCAATAGGATGTAAATTTGTATATAATCTAATGTCTTCATTATTAATTGAATAGTATCTGTTAACATTTTAATCGATTTAAATTTATTTTGAAATATATGCATACATATGAATGAAAGGTTGTTGCAGAGCCTCAAAGCTGTTGCAGACTATCCCAAGAGAAAGGATCTGGCACAAAGGAATCTGCCTTTCCTCCCTGTCAGGTCCCCCACCCTTGACTGGTTGGGATTTGCTCATCCAGCCTCTAGACACTTCCCCAAAGCAAGACGGGACACATGTCAAGGGTGTTGTGGATAATGCCACAGCATTGCCCACCCTGCTGCCCACCTCCTGTGAAGGAAAAACCAATCAACGTTTACAAAATGGAAAAGGACACAGCATGTCCTTTGAACTCCCTAAGTAAGGCCCACAGTGCTTGATGTAGAGAACCAAAGTGAATCACAGAAAAGCTTTTGCTGACAGTCCGCTTTCCAAGAGGCAAACTTGTGTTTATTCAAACCTGATCCCCATGATGGGGACTTTTCTAGAGCACCCCAAATGTCATGGGGTGGGAAGGACTCTTTCTTCTCTCTCAGAGCCACTGTTCACTTGTCTCTGCTTCTGGCACCAAGTTCACAATAGAGATCTGCTGGCCAGAGAATCAGGGGAGAGGAGAGGCCTGATGGGGCAGAGATGGAGGCTGTGGCGGACTCCTTCCAACTCACAATGTATCCTCAGCTCAGAGTGTATTTTGAATGTTGGCGAATGTTTATGTACATATGCGATTTTAAGTTAATAAATCATCTCTATGGCTATTTTCCCCATATGGGTTTGATATTGAATTGTCCCTTGAACATCCCTCATCAGATCAGTGAGGCATAGCTTGAAAGCTAGTGCAGAGCTGCAGGTTACCAAAATGTTATTTTCCTCAGTACTTGTTAAAACAGCAGGAGCCTGTGGTCGACTGAGAGAAAGGAAATGGTTTGTCACATCCCAGTAGGTTTTTCTGCTGTGGCCCCTGCTCACTCACATCACGTGGACACCAAGCCGCCTCTAGATTGTGTGCTTGTTGGAACAGACATTCAATCTATGTGCACCTCTAAGTCCCTTCTCTGTGCCTAGCCCCATAGCTGCTCAGCAAAGAACAAATATCACAGCACTTTAAGACAAAGAAAAATGGCCCTGCCTAGTTGCCTTTAGTTGCTGGAAGAATGTATGTGAGGGCTTCAGTGCCTAAAATGCTCAATTCTGAGATCACACCTGTGGATTCAACTAAGACAGAGACAAAGCCAGGCTGGCACCTGCACCTGAATAAGGAGACTTCACACCTGCCCCTCCAAGGCACAGGTAGCAGGAACAGGATCATTACTCAAACAGCTCCCAAACTGAAAATGAAAATTGCTCATAGATTACTGGCAACACCATTTGGGTGTTTAGGAATCTGGAGACCCAGTCTGGAAATGAAAGGACTTCAATCAACTGTAAGATCCCCTGTAATTTGAAAAAAAAATACCCTGTGAATAGCCCAGACTTTCATCTGACTTTCTCATCCCTTCTTTCCACCATTGTGGTTCCCTCTTTCCTTTTATAACAAGACTTCTAAAGGGAGCAGTCTTGGATTCATTGCCCCTTAACACCTCACAAACTGGCTTTCACCCAAGCCCAGTTTAAAGAGAGGTGAGTCAAAGTCAAGTTTTTACTCTTGACTTTTCAGCACTCCTGGCCAATCAGCAACCAAAAAGCTTATAGACACTACTTCTCTTTTTTTTTTTTTTTTTTTTTTTTGGTAATAGTCTTATAAGATATTATTGAAATACTGTACAGTCTACCTATTTAAAGTGTACAGTTCAGTGGTCTTTGTATATTCACAGAGTTGCCACCATCACCACAATCAATTTTAGAAAATCAATTTTCATCACCCCAAAGAGAAACCCATACCCTTTAGCAGTCACCCTCCATACTGCCAGCCTTAGGCAACCATTGACTTGCTGTCTCTATACATTTGCATATCTGGACACATCATATTAATGAAATCATATTCTATGTGGTCTTCTGTGACCGGCTTCTTTCACAGCAT
Organism: Macaca thibetana thibetana; assembly: GCF_024542745.1. Taxonomy (NCBI): domain Eukaryota; kingdom Metazoa; phylum Chordata; class Mammalia; order Primates; family Cercopithecidae; genus Macaca; species Macaca thibetana. The sequence goes on along the minus strand of NC_065595.1, from coordinate 43,553,286 downwards.
AATGTTTTTAAGGTTCATCCATGCTGTCACATATACATGGTTCCTTTTGATTGCCAAATTAATATGGTATCATGTGAATATATGACATTTTTGTTTATCCATTCGTCAGTTGATGGACATTTGGGTTGTTCCCCATTTTGTTGTTCTTGTTGTTGTTGTTGTTATGAAGAATGCTGCTATGAAGATCCATGCAAAACTTTATTTTTGTTTTTGTTTTTGTTTTTTTGAGACAGAGTTTCGCTCTTGTTGCCCAGGCTGGAGTGCAATGGCGCAATCTCAGCTCACCGCAACCTCCACACCTCCACCTCCCAGGTTCAAGCAATTCTCCTGCCTCAGCCTCCCCAGTAGCTGGGATTACAGGCATGCACCACCACATCCAGCTAATTTTGTATTTTTAGTAGAGACGGGGTTTCTCCATGTTGGTCAGGCTGGTCTCGAGCTCCCGACTGCAGATGATCCGCCCACCTCGGCCTCTCATAGTGCTGGGATTACAGGCATGAGCCACCACGCCTGGGCCCATTCGAAACTTTTTTGTATGGACACTCCCTTAAACCAAAGCCTAATCCAGAGCAAAGCCCTGACTTTCTTCAATTCTGTGAAGGCTGAGAGAGATGAGGAAGTTATAGATGAAAGCTTGCAGCTAGCAGAGGTTTAAGGAAAGAGACCATCTCCATAATATAAAAGTATAATGTGAAACAGCAAGTGCTGATGTAGAAGCTATGGCAAGTTATTTATCCAGAAGATCTACTTAGGATCATTGATGAATGTAGCTCCACTAAACAATGGATTTTCAATGTAAATGAAACAACCTTCTGTTGGAAGAAGATGCCATTGAGGACTTCCATAACTAGAGAGGAGAAGTCAGTGCTTTGGCTTCAAAGCATCAAAGGACAGACTGACTCTCTTGTTAGGGGCTAAGGTAGTTAGTGACTTTAAGTTAAAGCCAGTGCTCATTTACCATTCTGAAAATCCAAGGGCTATTCAGAATGATGCTAAATCTACTCTGCCCGTGCTCTATAAAAGGAACAACAAAGCTTGTATAGCAGCACATCTGTTTACAGCATGGTTTACTGAATATTTTAAGCATACTGTTGAGGCCTACTGCTCAGATTAAAAGATTTCTTTCAAAATATGACTGTTGTTACAATGTACTTGGTCACCCAAGAGCTTTGATGAAGACTTACAAGATGAATGTTGTTTTCATGCCTCCTAACACAGCATCCATTCTGCAGCCCATGGATCAAGGAGTAATTTCAACTTTCCACATCTTATTGTTTGAGAAATACATTTTTGAGGCTATTGCTACCATAGATAATGATTTATCTGATGGATTTCTGCCAAGTAAATTGAAAACCTTCTGGAAAGGATTCACCATCCTAGATGCCATTAAGAACATCTGTGATTCATGGGAGGAGGTCAAAATAGCAAGATTAACAGGAGTTTGGAAGAAGTTTATTCTAATCCTCATGGATGACTTTGAGGGATTCAAGACTTTAATGAAGGAGGTCACTGCAGATGTGGTGGAAATAGCAAGAGAACTAGAATTAGAAGTGAAGCTAAAGATATGACTGAATTGCTGCAATCTCATGATAAAACTTGAACGGATGAGGAGCTGGTTCTTGTGGATGAGCAAAGAAAGTGGTTTCTTGAGATGGAATCTACTTCTGGTGAAGATGCTATGAACATAATTGAAATGACAACAAAGGACTTAGAATATTATATAAATTTAATAAAGCAGCGTCAGGGTTTGAGGGAATTGATTCCAATTTTGAAAGATGTTCTACAGTGGGTAAAATGCTATCCAATAGCATCACATGCTGCAGATAAATTTTCATGAGAGGAAGGGTCAATTATGTGCCAAACTTCATTGTTGTCTTATTTTAAGAAATTGCTACAGCCACACTGATCAGCAACCCACGCTGATCAGTCAGTAGCCATCAACATCAAGGCAAGACCCTCCATGAGCCAAAAAAGATTACAACCCCCAGCCAGCATGGTGGCTCATGCCTGTAATCCCAGCACTTTGAGAGGCCAAGGCGGGTGGATCACCTGAGGTCAGGAGTTCAAGACCAGCCTGGCCAACATGGCGAAACCCCATCTCTACTAAAAAATACAAAAATCAGCTGGGTGCGGTGGCAGGCACCTGTAATCCCAGCTACTCAGGAGGCTGAGGCAGGAGAATCTCTTGAACCCGGGAGGCGGAAGTTGCAGTGAGCTGAGATTGCACCATTGCACTCCAGCCTGGGAGACAGAGCAAGATTCCATCTCAGAAAAAAAAAAAGATTACAACCCACTGAAGGCTCAGATGATCCTTAGCAATAAAGTATTTTAAGTTAATATGTGTTGATTGTTTTTAGTCACAATTCAGTTGCACACTACAGTGGACTACAGTTGCGTGAACATAACTTTTATATGCACTGGGAAACAAAAAATGTGTGTGACTCCCTTTGTTGTGATATATGCTTTATAGTGGCAATCTGGAACTAGCCCCACAATATCTCTGAGGTATGCCTGTATGTCTTTGTGGGGTAATGACCTGGAACTGATAGAGTTAGGAAAGAAGGATGAACACCCAGACCCTGTGGGAGGAGGAGAGGAATCCAGAAATTTGAGCATATAGAGTGGAGACCGGTGGGTGCCAGGCAGGCATCGAAAACTCCTGAAGCACTTAACTGTGCGCCAGATCTCAGCTGGGCCCTGTGCAACATCTTATTCGGTCCTTATGAGACGAAGCCTTTTTTCATAGTTTTCAAAATCATCCCATTATATGGGTTATTCTCGTAAGCTACATCATATCCTTTATGTAATGAGGCCAGGTATACATCTATGCACACCTAAAACTTGAGGGTGATTTTTTGCACCAATAATGAATATGAAGTTTAGCAAAACTTGCCAAGGTCACCAACTAGAAATAGAATTCAAACTCAGAAACTGGGGTGGGAGGGTCATTTTTTACTTCTTCCCCTCTCTTTCCTATTTCTAGTCAATGTTCAAGAAGTATCAAGTCCGTCCAAGCGCGGTGGCTTACACTTGTAATCCCAGATTTTTGGGAGGCTGAGGCGGCCAGATCATGAGGTCAGGAGATCGAGACCATCCTGGCTAACACGGTGAAACCCCATCTCTGTATTTTGTATTTGTAAAAATGCAAAAACCTGGGTATGGTGGCACGTGCCTGTAGTCCTGTCTACTCAGGAGGCTGAGGCAGGAGAATCACTTGAACCCAGGAGGCAGAGGTTGCAGTGAGCCAAGATCGTGCCACTGCACTCCAGCCTGGGTGACAGAGCAAGACTCCATCTCAAAAAAAAAAAAAAAAAAAAAAGTATCAAGTTCACTTCCTATTTTTAAACTTATCCACTTCTCTCTTATCTTTGCTGATGCTTCTCTAGTACAACAGTTTCTTTATTGGTCTTCCTGCCGGATGGCCTGGATTCATCCTAGAACATTTGACTCTCTCTGCCTCACTCATCTTTAAATGGGGATCACAACAGAACCTACCTCATAAAGTTATTGTGAAGGTTAAATGAGCTAACGCAGGTAGAGTGTTCAGCATAGGATATAATTAGCACTCAGTAAGGGTAACCTATTATTCTCCATAAAGCTACCCATATCATGTCACACCCTGGCCTAAAGCATTAGTTAGTTTCCCACTGCCCTCTGTGTTTGTACTTCTGCACAAGGCTGTTGGTGATATGGCCCACTGCAGCCTTTAGACCTCCAGCCCCTTCTTTTCCTACTCTATTCCTCTTGACTTCCATGCTTCAGCCACCCTGAGCTTCCGGTAGTTCCTAAAGGCACTGTAATACCCTTTTCCTGACCTTAGGAGCTTTCTCAGCCCTCTGTACATGTTTTATCACAATTCTTACTGTGCTGGAATGGCCTGTTTATTTTTGTGATTTCTCCTTCAGTGTGTAGGCCCCAGGATGGCCAGAAAAAGATCAGTCTTACTCATCACTAATTCCTCAGATTTCAGCATGGCTCCTGGCACGTTATAGGCTCCCAAACATTATTTATCGAATAGGGGGATGGGTAGGCACATAGGAGGGAGGAAGAAAATATAACAATTCTGTGACCCCAAAGTCCGGTACCCTTTGGACTACTCCTGCCTGCCTTCTTGCAGCTCTCTAAAGAAAGTGGAAAGTAGGGGCCATACTCAGAGGACTGGAGAGGGTGGGGCTGGGAGATACCTCCATTGCTCCCTCTTCAGTCCCATCTCCACATTCACTAGCATTTTCTTTCTTACAAATCTAAGATTTGTAACTTCGCTGCTTAAAAATCCACAAGTCCCCCACTGCTTACAGGAAACGAGTGTACCCCTTAGAGTGGCACACCGGAACTCTCAGCCTCTTGCCCTCCCTTCTCCCCTCTGCAGCTCACAGCCCTTGGCCGTCTCCCAAGGACACACTGCTGTTTCCCGCCTATGTGACTTTTCCAGGTCCCTCTCTCTCGGGTGAATCTTTCCAGACCTAGCTCAGTTATCATCACTTCCATGGAAGTTTCCTAATCTCTCCGGCATCAGTATATACTCTTGGCTCCCATAGAACTCTGTAGAGCCTTTGTTATAGCCCACCTCAATCTGTCCCATATTGCTGTGTGCACTGTTTGTCTGCCCTGTTAGAATGTAAAGTGTTCAAAGAGAACATATATTCACTTTGGAGAACCCGACCTTACCACTTGTGAGCTGTGTAGATTTCGGCAAGTTGCCTATATTCTCTAAGCCTTGTGTATAATAATGCATAAAAATATTTGTTAAGATGAGAAGTGACCATTTCTACCTTACAGGTTTGGTGCCTGGAATGCTGATGTAGACCTGGAAACTAGCCCAGATGGAAACAAGAATGATGAGGCCACAGTGTCCATGAAAGTAGGGCAAGGCAGGGTGTCCAATGGAGCCAGAGGGAGTACCAAGAGGGAGGTCCTTGGAACACGGAGGAACCAGAAGGCCCAGGAGTAGGAAGCAGTGTTGGTGTTTGTAAGGAAGTAGAAGAGGTGGTTGGCCAGAGGACAGGCCCTGTTCGAGATCTAACCAGGACATCAGAGCTGGCCTCTTCCTCCCTTCTTCCTTGCAGGCCACAGCCAAGCAGCCTTAACTGACACCTCCTTGGCACCAGCACACAAACAATGGCCCATGGCCTGACTTCTGCCAGGATGCCCTAGGCCCATGCCCTTCACATGTTCTGCACCTATAAGATTGGTGTTTGCCCTCTTTGATTCTTCCAGGTGCTGCCCCACTCTGTTCTTCTCCCCATTCTTTAAGTGCTGAGATTGGCCAGTCCCGTGCTGAGATGAGGGAGCCGGAGGAAGGGTGACTGACTCTCCTCACTGCTGTCCATTGGGATGGGATGAACTTCACAGCTCCAGTTTCCTGTGTTCTCCTCTCAGCTGCAGGTGATTTAAGCTTGTTGGATTTATATAACATTGGGAAATGGTAAACTGTGTAAATTTGCTATGTTTTCCAGGGACCGTTATTTATGGAAGGGCATTTTTAACTCAAGTGCTAGAAGTGTTAAATCATTATAATAAATTCATGCTATTCAGACTTTCTTACATTGTAATAAATTTTTTCTAAGCATGAATGAGAAGATACATGGTTCTTCTAATATACCATTATGTATTTCTTCTCAAAATGACACAGCTTACTACAAGTTGGAGAATAATAGAATGAGATTTACTGTGTTGGAGGGGAAAAAAAAGCAGTTGAGCAGCGATGAGTCTGAGAAAGGACTTGGGAGCAGTGATCACAAGCAGAACTTCTCCCTGCCTCTCTGCTTGCTTCTTAGCCAGGTGGAAGGAACAGGCATTGAGTGGTTGCATCCTCTCAGTCTCCCACCTGAGCTTAGGGACAGCCTTTGTGCACAGAAATGGGGCATCCTAGTGGCCCTCTGCGCTGTCCTGTCCAGGGGCAGGTGTGGGAGTGGGGCTCTGTTGGAAAGAGAAGCTGTCTTTCCACATGGTGTCAAAGCCCTGCCAGGAACATCAGTCTGGACAGAGAGCTGCGCTGCATATAGCACCCTCTCCTCACCTCAGTCTTCACCTGAGAGCTCACCTGGATCCAAAGATTCATAGCTTCCACCGATTCTCAAAGGGATCTGTGATCCAAAAAAAAATTCAGGAATCACTGGTCTTAGGTGAATTCTGAAGCATTTTCTGACTGTCCACTATGTGCTAGCCAAAGTTCAGCAACATAGCTCCAGACTTCCAGCAGAGGACAGGGCAGTGAGGCAGAAGGTCAAGTTGAGCTGCAATTAAGAGTTCCCTGAGGTCAGTGCAGTCACAGAGCCCTGAACAGTAACCTCTGGGTCAGGGTCTTCCATCAGAATTTTCCCAAGCAGAGGAGCACTGTGTTCAAAGCCATGGAGAAAAGAACCCCAAGGTAGTAAGCTCATGGACAGCCTTGAATGCTAGGCTTGGTGTTTAAACTTGGAGGAGCAGCAAGGCTCATGCTTGCATAGGCCCATGAGACCTGCATAGACTGCAATCCTTGGCAACAGTTTACTTAGTGTTCTGTCAGAGGCTTAGGTTTAAGTTCTTTCCCTGTAGCTGTGTGACATTGCACAAGTCCCATCACCACTCAGTGCCTCTGTCTACAAAACATAGATAGCACATGTATGCATGCTTGCCTTGCCTGGCACAGTATCTATGGGGATCTGATGAAAGGATGCTCATGCACCTGCTGAGTAAACAACTGCAAACCTCTTTATACATATCAGGTGGCTATAATTTATCTGGAGACTGGCAAGGAGCAGTGGGCCCCTCTGAAGCATGGAGAGTGGGGGATTCCGTGATAGCCAGGCAGAGCTGGGAAGCTGGGCCTGCCAGCTCCCAACCATTGCTGCCTCCTGCACTTGTCACCACCTCAGGCAGTGCCTCCAGCAGGGCACCCCACTGCCACACTTGCCCCAGTTTGAGAATGTCATTTACCTCTGTTTCTCCCATCAGCCTAGAACCTCATCCCCCATACAAGGTCCTGGCTTCTTAAGACACCTCTGCCTCAATGGCCCTGGCTCTCCAGATCTCAGCCTTGAGGAGTGTCAGCATCAGGCAGAGCTGAGAGCCGTTCCAGAGTTGGGACCTCAGTTGTGGTCCACATGGCCATCTGCCTCCATGAGGGGTGCCTATGGGTAACTTCTGCCCTTCTTTCTTATACTCCCCACCAGCCTCCATCCTCCACCTCTAGTATTTCTAAATCTGTCCCTTTCTTCAGAACTAAACAACTAGTGATATTATTTTCTTGTTTGGCCAGTCAGGCTGCTTCTGGGGATGGGGTGGGAAGGGCATCCCCAATTGTTTCTGAGCCATGGCTAGTGTTTTTTACTGGGCTGGAGGAGAAACCATGGTGGCCTGATCATGCTGCTGGGACTGCTGAGGTTGCAAGCTTCCTATGTCTGTGTTTGGGGGTTTCTCCTTTCATGTGCAACCCAGCACATTGTCTAAGGAAGGAAGCAGGTGGGGACTGGTCTCTGCAATGCCTGGTCCACATGACTGACCACTCTCCCCAGGCTGACCCAGCTAATGTTCACACCAGCCATTTTTTTTTTCATACATTTTATTTTGAAGTCAGACTTACAGAGAAGTTTTAGAAATAATACAAAGAATTATTTTATATCCTTTACTCATATTCCCCAAGTGTTAACATTTAACTTGTTTGCTTTATCATACACTCTCTCACACACATATACATACTGTATTATTACTTTTTTCTGGAAACATTTGAGAGTAAGTTGCTGACCTAATACCCTTATTTCCCCAAAAAGTTAAGCATATATTTCCTAAACAAGGACAGCCTCTTTTATAACCACAGTACAGGTATCAAAATTAAGAAATTAATGCTGACACAGTACCTGATCTTATTTAAATGTTGCCAGTTGTTGAACTAATATCCTTTGTAACCAAAAACAAAAAAAAAAGAAATTCTGGCCCAGGATCACAAGTTGCATTTAGTTGTCTTGTCTCTTTAAATGAGCACAAGCCATTTACTTCATAGAACATTTTGGGTTGGCTTGTTTCCTTATGATTAGATTCCAGTTATGCATTCTCAGCAAGAATAAATGATATAGTCTCCTTTTGAGCACATCTGACCAGGAGGCCCATGATAGCATTTGTTACATGTTACATTCCAGATGACACTAACTTTGATCACCTGGTTAAGGTAGTATCTGCCAGGTTTCTCCTTATATAATAAAAGTACTAACTTTCCCTTTGTAATGTGTAAGTATCTTGTGGGGGTATACTTTGAGGCTATGTAAATATTGTTTCTCATACCTTTTTTTACCCACTTGTTTTTATCACCCATTGATGTTTCAGCACATTGCATTTAAATCCTTAGACTTCTACTTTGCCCCTGCCTACTCTCTTTGACCACCAGTCCACTGCTAGGAGAGAGACTGGAAACAGACCATTTACTTCTGATCCTCGGGGCCATTAGCTAGGGCAATAACTACATACAGAACAACACACAACAGCATGGGAACAAAAGCCCAGTGAAGTGGTTCCCACTCAGGGCACTAGAAAGTCAGAAAACAGGTGCTCAGTTTCCAGTAGACCCCCTGGAGCAGGTGGACCCCAGACTAGGACTTAAGGACAGGAAGAATTTGGATGACCAGAAATCTGGAATGGCATGAGAATCTGTGTCCATATGCCATATTTGAGGGCCCCAGTGAGACTCTGCCCCGAATGCCTGTCATCCCAGGAGCTCCCATAGTACTGGGAAGACCTGAACCACCAGGCTTTCTTTTGATCCCTGTTCAGAGTTGGGACAACATGGGGCAGAGAGGCCCTGCAAAGAGTGGGCCAGGCCTAGGGTGCTTCAGAAGAGGCCTGTAGAAGGCATCCCCGCCTCCACTCCCCACCTCTTCTCATTCATTCAGCAAACACTGGTGCATACCCCATGCCAGGTATTGAAGTCAATGCTGAAGACACACAATACTCTCAAAGGGGATGCTTTGAGCCCAGAGATTCTTAAGGTCACTCAGCACTGAGGGCAAGGCAGGAGCTATCTTCTGCCCAGAATCAAGAGCAGAATACAGTGGAGGATAAAACCCTGTGCCAAGCTCCCTCATTCTAGGCTGACTCTCATGCCCAGAGCAAGGATGAGGGCACTCACGGTCACACATCTCCTCTGACCTCTCTTCGCCAGTGCCCTTTCTCAGCACTTGGCAGAGAGCTTCAGGCACACTGAAGTGGGGCCAAATCCCTGAGACCCAGGCTGCCTGCTCACTTTGCAGAGGAGGGATCTGAGGCCAGAGAGGTCTGAGCCTTTCCAAGACAGGCCTGACTCCACTTTTCTGCCCTGTGGATAGGCTGTGTGTCTCTGTTTGAGGCTTGGAAACACAATCAGCAAAGAGGCTTTTGAGGCAAGAGCCATTATGCACGTGCCTTGAATAGGTAGCTTCTTCCAATGTAATATGAAGATTACGTACACAGCGTCTGCCATAAGGGAGACCTGGGTTCAAATCCCAGTTCTGGGGTTCATGTGACTTTCATACAGCATATAAACTCGTCTGTAAAATAGGGCCCAGGATTGCTGGGAAGGTTAACTGGAATGGTGTCCCTGAAGTAGCCAGGACAGTGTCTAGATGATAAGTAGATTGTTTTGAAACAAGGCCTTGTGTCTTCCCCCAGCATATTCCCAGCCTACCTAAGACATCTTGCAGTTCTTCAGAAGGTCCGGGGTCCTTTGTTCCTCCATGACCCCTCCCATGGAGTCCATGTAACACCCACGCACTCTACAAAACCTGACCCAGGTGTCTCCACTCTCCCAGACAGGGCCACTTGCCTTCCCTCCTCCGGGCTGTCCTGGGCCCCTAACACAGTTCCCACATGCTAGTGTGCAGTTGTCTTTTGCTTGTCAGGGAACCTCATGGGGAAATTAGCGCAGCTGATTTTGAATCCTGGCTCCATTACTTTCTTACAGTGTGGTTTGGGGCAAGTTACCTACCTTATCCAAGCCTGTTTGTTCATCTGTAAGGTAGTGTGATAGCACCTTGCAGAATTACAGGATTAGAGATAATACGCATAACATACCTCACACTGGGCCTGGAAGGTGCCCAGTGTGTGCTGTCTTCATCTCTTCACCTCTAATCCTTAGTGCAGTGCTGTGCTCGGTAGGTACACTACAAATATTGGTTCAGCAGGTTAGGGAACAAATTACTCCCCATGCCAAAGTAGTTTTCATTTTAAAAGCAGAACTAATGAGGCCTAGGTCTAACCCAAAGAAAAAGGCCTAACAATGGGATCTGAGACCTGTGTAGGACTGGAGTGCAGTGAGAAGCCTGGGGCACGTGTGTGGGATCTCCTTAGCAGAAGCCCACGTCCTGCCCATGCAGGGCAAAAATGACCCACAGTTGTCCTGCTCCTGAAGCCCCTCCTTGGTTTCCATGAAGAAAGCAGGAAATGGAAGGGAAACAAGGTTGACAGCCCCTGGGTCCACTGGATTTCCTGCCATCCCAATGCCCATGGCTCCCTGAGCTGGGCCCCAGGAATAGGTAAGGACAGAGTGGCAACGGCAACAATGAATCATGTTGGAGAGCCTGAAGACAAGAGGCATCTCTGTGCCTCAATCAGTGAAGTATGGGGCCTTCACAAATGGCTGAATTTTCCCCTTTATTTTAAAAAGCTTAATTTTTAAACATTTTTTATTTATTTATTTATTTTTAATTTTTTTTTATTTATTTTTGAGATGGAGTCTCACTCTGTCTCCAGGCTGGAGTGCAGTGGCACAATCTCTGCTCACTGCAACCTCCATCTCCCAGGTTCAAGCGATTCTCCTGCCTCAGTCTCTCCAGTAGCTGGGATGGGAGGCTGGCATTTTTCTGGCATGCGCCACCACGCCCGGCTAATTTTTTGTACTTTAGTAGAGATGGGTTTCACCGTGTTAGCCAGGATGGTCTCGATCTCCTGACCTTGTGATCCTCCCACCTCGGCCTCCCAAAGTGCTGGGATTATAGGCGTGAGCCACCATACCCTGCCAATAAGCTTAATTTTGTTATAAGCAAATTCTTAAGATTAGTGCAAACCCAGTTGAGCACCCCCAAGCAAGTTCTTAAGATCAGTGCAAACCCAGTTGAGCCCAGTTTGCACTGATCTTAAGAATTTGCTTATCATTTTCTCCGAAGTTAAGTGTACTGGGGGAAATGACTGACACAGCTCAAAAGGCTTTTGAACTTCAGGTAGCTCCATAAAATGTTAATAAATATTATATTTATTTCAATTTAATTTTCTCTCCTTGTTAATAATAAAAGCTCCCGTCTGTCCCTATAACCAGCAAGTGCTACCAGGGAGGGGGACTTACACACCCATTAGCAACATGTTTACTAACTTGTTACTCACCTTTAAGGACTCCAGCTCTATCAAGGAGAGAAGGGAAGAAAAGCATTGGTACCTAGATCAATATACATGCTGCCATTTCTTAAAGGTGAAATTGGGGTTGTTGAGAAAAAAAGTCAGAATAAAGAAGGTAGTAGGAGACAGGAGAGAAGGGCTGGAGGGGAGTGACTGTGCAGAGTTTACAACTGAGGGAGATGTGATGTAGAGATCAAGGGCACAGCCATGCAGATAGACCTGGACTTGAACGCTGATTCTAGGTAATTTAGGTGAGGGACTTAACCTCTCTGAGCCTCAGTTTTTGCATCTGTAAATTAGGGTAATAACATCTGCATCATAGAATTATTGTGAGAATTCGATGAGATTATAACTAAGCAGTTCTTAACGTAGTGGCTAGTACAGAGCAGCACCCCATAAAAGACAGCTACCCCCGTGCCTCAATGAATGATGCCCAAATGGTAAGAGGTGACTGGACGGCCCTGATGTCTCTGTTCAGCCAGTGGGTCCCAAGCATCCCAAGGCCTGGGCTTACCTCTTGGGAGTCACATGGGGCAGCTACAGGAGCCTGGGCACATCACTGCCTGGCTCTGGGTCTCCTCAGTGGAAATGAGGATGACAGCTGAGTTCCTTCCACCTATACACTCCATGCCCACACTTAAAGAGCAGGGTGAAAAAGAACTGGCAACACTGGCTGCTGCTAGGGAGAGAAATGGATGACTGGATTCAGGGGTGGGAAGAACTTCATTGTTTCCTTTTTCCTGTGTTTTGAATTTTGAAATATATGAATATTTTTTTCAAAAAAAAATAGATAAAAATTTTTAAAATGCAAAGACCAAATTAGTATGCAGCCTGAGGCCATGTGAGCCCAGAGGAGGAAGGATGCAGACAGCAGCAGCCACAGTTGCATTGGGAATGCTTTTGGGAAAGGAAAGGGCAAAGAGAGCAGCAGGGGCACAGCAATGTCAGCTAATTGGGGTCCCCAGAAAAGAGCAGTGAGAGGCAGAGGTGTGTGCACCTCAGCATGACAGGAATTCTCTGGAAGTGGCATAGACTGGACTTCACAAAAAAAATGACCTAAAGTGGTCTTGTGTCAAGTTGAAGTTTGCTTTTGTTGGGAGGTGGATTGTCAATAGAATGGAATTAAGAAAAGGGAAGGAGGATGGGATCGCAGCCTGAGCCATTCGTTCTGAGTGTCTGTGCTGTAAGAAATTTGCCGCTCTGATAATCCTTGGGGTGGAATGTAGCTGAGTGTGGCTGTCTCTTGTTCACTCCTCAGCACTCTTGGGGGTGGTATTATCCCCATTTTAGAGATAAGGAAATTGAGGCTCAGAGAGGTTAAGCAATGTTTCCAAAGTGACACAGAAGGTATTAGAGAGAACTGTGATTTGAATCCTGGTCTGAAGTCAAAGTCCCTGCCTTTTTCACTCTGATACCCTAATCTTTCCATCCCCTTCCTAGTCTGGGAAAGTCTTGGTTAGAGCTCCACAAAGGGCAGAAGCAGAGATGGAGATGCTCAGAGTTTCCTGAAGAGGCAAACAGTTAGGCTGGCAGGAGGAGGGAGAAAGGGTGATATAGAGGGCCCTGGGGAGCTGGTGCTGGCTCTCCAGGCTTTCACTCTGTCACTAGCAAGTCCCAGGACACCTGAGAATGTTGGAGACCAGAGACTGGCGGTAACCAAAGGGAGGACTTGAGGAGAGAAGGGAGGGCAGCTTAGAGAAATGGAGGGTCAGTAGGGGGAGGAAACTAGAAAGTTAAAATAAAAATCTTATATTTGCAAGCATTCATCTAGGGATGGGAGGGTGTGTTGACTATACACTTATTCCACATGCTATCACTACTTAAAGAGCATTTCCAGAACACCTGCCTCTTTGGGACATGCCTTCAGCCGTCAGTAATTTGTCCATTCCTTCCTTCCTTATTCACTCATTAATGCAGGAATGAATCAATATTGACTGACTATCCAACTGCCAGAACTCACTAGTCTGTTGAAGGTAGTACGTCAACAGTAGCTAATAATTTTGATCTGGGGGTGGGTTCCATTTCGGTAAATAGTCAAATGGCATTCACAGCCAAGTCTGATGCTGTCACTTTGCGCTGGGCCCCTTAAGCTCACTGCCATATTGTGCCTTATCCACTTTACCAAGTGGGCAAGCAAGGTGGGAAATGTTCATCTGTGTTTTACCCACTGTAATTCAAACACTAGCCCTGCAGACCCTGTGCTATGGGGATCTGCAGCTTTGCCTAGAAGAGCAGCAGCAGTCCTGGAGGATGGAGGCCCTGGCAGTGCTTGCACGAGTGGGGAAGCTCTAGTATGTCTTGTGTTTCTCTCCGTGCTTAGTATGAGGGACGGGGGTGTAATCCTGCTCAGAACAGGAAAAAGGTCAGATCTTTAAGAAAACACCGAGGGAGATGGAAATGTTAAATGAAAGGTCTCAATAAACATAACTTTTTCATACTAGCATCACAGATAGGAAGATAGAAGGAGGAGAAGAAAGAGAGAGAGAAGCTGTGACTACAAAGGTGTGGAGAAAGAGCTGGAAGGGCTTTGAAAGTGCTGCTGGGAACAGGTGCAGTTGCCCTGGGGAGGTGCTGGAGAGGGGCTGGGGCTCCCACCAGGAGCCAGTTCCACCCCAGGATAAGGCCCTGGTGAGGCTATGAAGGCCAAGTTCCCCAGGGGCTGCCACAGCAAGGTTACAGCTGCCCAACAGGCCAGAGCCAGCTGGCAGACATCAGTGCAGCATGGAAAACATTAAGGGGAAATGGAGGCATTTAGCAATGAAATGACTTGATACCTGGGATTTTTGTCAAACTAATTGTGAGTTGAGGTATGCTGAAGCTGGGTAGTGAGTACATGGGGATTTTTTTTTTTTTTTTTTTTTTTTTTTTTTTTTTTTGAGACAGAGTCTCACTCTGTCTCCCAGGCTGGAGTGCAGTGGCGCGATCTCAGCTCACTGCAAGCTCCGCCTCCTGGGTTCACGCCATTCTCCTGCCTCAGCCTCCCGATTAGCTGGGGCTACAGGCGCCCACCACCGCGCCCGGCTAATTTTTTTAAGTTTTTAGTAGAGACAGGGTTTCACCGTGTTAGCCAGGATGGTCTCGATCTCCTGACCTCGTGATCCACCCGCCTCGGCCTCCCAAAGTGCTGGGATTACAGGCGTGAACCACCGTGCCCGGCCCTACATGGGGATTCTTTATGCAAGTGTCTCTACTCTTGATTATTATGCTTGAAATAAAAAGTTTCTAATAATAAGCAAAAGGTCTTTTACAAATAGGGGTGCTATGAAGGAACCACACACTGCAGATAGGATAACAGCAAAGGAATAGAAGCCATAGAATAGAAGCAAAAATGAACAAGAATTTTGTCTTGGGTTCTCTTAACTAACACTGCAAATCAGGAGTTCTTAACCAGAGCTCTGCTCTCCATACTCTCCTTCAGGGATCCCTGAGCTCTCCATAATCATGTGCAAAGTGATCTAATAGTTTTCAGCAAGTTTTCAAGGATCTCTTTCCCCCAGAGGTTAATAAATTGTATTCTCTCTTAAGTGTGCCATGCATGTATCAGAAACCTGGTGCGCGGTTTTTACATTGAAGGTTTCTTTTACAGAACTGGAATGTTCATCTCTGGTTCCAGTGTTTTCAGCCCCGCTCTCAGTCAGCCATACCCAGAAGACAGCAAAATTGCCTGGCTGGTTTCCCAGCCCATCTCTGGTGACAGCTCCCAGGGTGCCTACAGTCTTTAGCCACAACACCTTCAGTGGAGGTAGGGGAGGACTATGTCCCAGAGACAATGGTATGCAGTGGGGAGGTGGACACAAACAGGAGAGGTCTAGGAAGGTCACTTGGGGATCTCCGGGAGGCTTCATGGGGTCTGAAAGAGTAAGAGGGGGTGCTGGGGGTTGAGGTTGTCCTCTTTCAGCTGTAGGTATGCAACAGAAATCACCGTGTTGACTAGTCTGAGGCTCGAAACCTAAAGACATCTCCCCACTCCCCAGAGAATTTCTTAGAAAACACCTTCCGTTCTTCTCAGGGCAGAATAATACCCAGTGTGACATTTAGCCCCTTTAAGCTAATTCTTCCAAGAAGTGCAACTCTCTAGAATGGACAGAGCAGGCTGTCACTTGGACTTGCAGCCCTGTTGAGCAGCAAAGGGGGGTTAGTTTAGGGGACATTCAGGGTCTCCTCAGTCCTTCTCTCTTGGAACCATGTCCACATTTAGGTCAAGACTTGAAGGCCTTCCCTTATTTGCTGATACATGAAGATCTTTCTCTCCAGCCTAATGCATCACAGGCCAGCATCAGAAGCACAGACTTAGCCCCTGGCCCTGAGAAGAGAGATGGGAGGAGAGGATGGAGCATGGGGTCCAGGCACTGCTCTGTAGCTGGGGCTCTGAGCTCTGCTCTCTATACCCTCCTTCAGAGGAGACAGGTGGGGACTGAAGCGACTTCCCCATCTCCCACAGCGGGGCACAGACTGACAGGCAGTCAACGACCCTTGTTTCCGGGGGCTTATCTTCTCTCCTCCAGGCATCTGAAGCCTTGCAGCTTCCCTGCCCCTCATTTGGCAGCCCTCTTGTCTTAGCAGTGGGGAGAGGTGGAGGCCCTGGGAAAGAGTCTGCCTATTCCTAGACCAGACTACGGGGCTGAGGGCAGGAGAAGGGAAGGAGGTGGGAGAGCAAAGATTGAGAAGAAGGTCTGTCCCAGGCCAGGACTGGGTGAAGGCATGCAGCTGGTGTGCAGCTGTCTGGGCTCTCCTCTCCAGACGCCTGCCATCCCTCTCCAAGTCCTGCATGGTGTCCTTCCTCCTTTGGAATGCTCTAATGCTCTTCCTTCCCACCCTGGCATTCAGGATCTGGAAACCTCTCTGCAGCTCATATCTAAGTGTAGGACAGGCAGCATGCCAGGAAACACCCCAGCAGAGGGCCCCTACTCTTCTTTCTATACCCCTGCCCCCACCAGGACCCTGACTGAGGGCCCAGAATCCTGTTTTCTCCATCCCTGCAAACTGCCAAAGCAGCGGGAGGTGTGAGGCCAAGAGCAAGATGCTTGCTGGTAAATTTGGAGTTGCATCCTCATCCTTCTTCCTTTATTGTGGCCTCTTTCCTCCACTGCCTCCTTCCCTAAGGTGTCACATAACTTCCCCCCAACCCAACACTTGCTCGGCCTTCAGGTCGGGTGGCCTCGGTGACCTCCTTTCTGTTCTGCTTGGACACTGTGGCCACCTCTTCCAGGAACCCAGAAGAATGAATTTGCAATGGGGACTTTCAGAGACACCAGTCCAGAGAGATTCTTCCTAGAGTGGAACAGGACCTCCTTTTATTGTTCCCATCACCTCCCAGAAAGAGCTTCACATGCTGAAACTCAGAACGAGGGCCTGTGTTGCAGATTCCATAAAGAAGACCAAAGGTACTTCCAGCGGGCAAGCCTTGGGGCTGTGAGGCACAGCTGGCCAGAGTCCGAGAGGCACAGACCAATGAAGAAATCTTTTTTTTTAAACTGTGCTTTATTTAGGGCTAAGCTGGAGAAAGCGTCATCCAATAGTTACAGAAGGTTACAAGGAGTTTTAGGGAGTTGAGTGTGAAAAGAGCAGTTGTACTGAACTGCAGCTGTTTTCTTTTTTTTTCTTTTTTTTTTCTTTTTTGTTTTTTGTTTTTTTTTACATCTGGACATCCTAAAAGGAGGAGTCAAGAGAAAAAAAGAAAATGAAAAACAACAACAACAACAAAATTGACAGAAAGAAAGGAAAGGCAGGAGGCCCTAGAGGAACTGGAAATTTGTTCTTCTAAAGGGAAACAATGGTAGGTCTGAGAACCCCCAGCCTCCAGATGATCTGGACATCAATGTGAAGGAATCGAGGCAGAATGCCAAAGCAATCTTCCCAAGGGTGCAAATAAATTATAATAAATATGTTATACTTTAAAATATATGTGTTCTTAAATAATTCAGTGTTTTTCTGATTCTGAGTTTTTTAAGCAATGTCTTTAACTGCTCTAAAGTCATTTACCAAAGATAAATATCGTGCTTTCATTAAATAGTTTTCCTTGTTTTTTTCTCTATCATTACAATTAAAAGTCCTACAAAATATGCAAATTTATTTACAGAAAAACAGAGCCGGCATCATTTAAACATCCCTGTTTTTCAAAATTCCTTGTAAACAGTTTCAGAAATTCTTCAAAGATTGTTTATTTTTCTCTCTCTTTTTTAAGGTTTTGTGTGTGTGTGTGTTGTCTAGTCGTTTTAAGATGAAAGTTCCCAGTTCTCCCTTGCCCGGAAAGTCTCTGGAGCAAGCGTGGAAGGCGAGTGAAGCGGAAGGTGAGTGAAGCGCGCGCAGCTCCCGGAGGGAAGCAAGAGGCGAGGACGACGGCGGCGGCGACGACCCGGGCAACGCGACCGTTCCCGGCCGATGGCGTGGCCTCCACCGGCGACAGGCAGCCAGGCGCCCGCAGGTGTGGGGCAAGTTCGGCCTGGCCCTTGGGGACAACGGCGTCCGACAGCACTCGCGGGGAGAAGGGGTTGATGCTCTGTCTAAACTCTACAAAAGTACAGTCCTACAACATCTGGGATTTTAGCAGTAATGCTAACTTCTATAGCTTTTTTTTTCTTTTTTTTTTTATTTTTTATTTTTTGCTTTCCTCTAATTTTTCTTCTATTATATAGGTATTTTAAACTTTTCCTTTTTAAAATTCTGTACAACTATTAGGATTTTAAGAGGGGGAAGAGTTAGAAGCATTTACAGACTTTTCACAACAATGACCTTGCTTGGTAAGTCCCGTTTGTCCCCTCTTTGTTTTCTCACACTCCACGGTTAATGAGTTTTAAGATTTGTGTTGCTTTCCCCAAATATCCACCAATTTGTTCACCTTAACAGCTCCATCCAGACATAGAATACAGAAAACCATAGGAAAGTGTCATAGACTTGGATGAGGGTCATCAAAGCGCCTCTCAAAGTATCAAAGAACTATTATCTTGCTGTTTTAAAAGCACTGAAGCGTTATATTTCCTTTTTTTGTTGTTTTTTTGTTGTTTTTTGGTTTTTTTTTAATTTTTTATTACATTTTTTCATAGAATCGCTCTAAGCTGTTTCAAGAACAGCCATGAGGCAGGAAGGAGGGGGTCCTCCATTCCCCCTCTATTTGACATAGAGCTACACATCTGCAATAAAAAGTTTGGTCCTTTGGTCCCTAAATAGCTAAAGGAATGACAGATAGAGATGCTCAGTGGCGGCCTCCCAGCCGCCCCCTGGGGACCAGGCCCCACACACCACTTGCCCCAGCCTGCCTCAGGCGCCCATGGGCTGGAAAAGCCCCGGGATCGGTAAGCAGCGTCTCCTCCCAGTTCCCAGCCCTTCAGCCTCCCCGTCTGGTCTCATGATATTTTGTTTTAAAGTTGCCTTTTGTGTGTGTTTTTTTTCTCATTTTTCTTCATCTTCTTCTTATGTCATATATATATTTTCCCCCAAACACGTGCCCTCTGAACTCCATAGACGCTATACTTTCCTTGAAGAAATGTTACAGTCACACAGACAGTGTCTGGAGTCTTCAGCTTGATTGATATTGGCTGATATGTCAAAGGTGTCATCCAACAGTTCTCATTTATAAATATATAGAGAGAGAGGTTTGTTTTTTAATGTAGCCCGTTCAGCATCCTGCCCTAAAATGAAGAAAATCAGGGCTGATTAAGCCAAGAGGGAAAACACAAACAGCATCCAAACACCAATAGGAACCTGCCTCAGGGGTTAGGATGGGAGCTCTAGGGGATGGTGGGAGGGAAGGAAGAGAGACCAGTATGAGAATTAGTCATGATCATGATACATTAAAAAGAAATATACTCTTCTATTCAGAGTAGAAACCACTGGGAAGTCTAGTGGTGATGGTTGTAGCTGAGGTTTCGTTGTTGGGAGGTTCTTGATTTGGGTTACTTTAGCATTCTGGATTGGGGGTTGCTACATCTAAGGGGAGAATTTGGGACTGTGGGATATGAATTCATAATTAAACTTGTCTCTGAGAGATCTAGCCCAGATACAATATGTATACAGAAGCCTAGCAAACAAGATAGCAAAAATCTAGCAGCCCAGCCCACTCCTCCCAGCTCAAGGGAAAGAAGGAAGACACATCCGTGACTCAAATTTTGTAGAATCCTTGCCCAGCTTCCAGCCAACCACTTCTTTCCCGGGGTCAGTAACTATTTGCGAGGCTGTGTATATATATGTATATCTGGATATATGTGTAGAATATATTCACCTGCACATATGTGGATATACATGGATATGTGTGTATGTATATGCATATATACACACATACACACACATAATACTTTTCTCATACATGCCAGGGAATTTAGAGGAAATTCAGAACTTCAAGGGAGTGGATGGGAAAACCTAAAAAAAGGTCAGAAGAGATTTAATTATCAAACTTAAATAAATTAGCTCAGACAGTGTTTGATTTTGTTTTGAATGGTGGCTTTTTGGTGTTTTGTTTTGCTTTAAAAAAAATCATGATCTGACTAGAATCAGAAGGCGAATGCTTAATCATTGTGAATTAACAAATGAGACTCATCTCCATTCTAGCAAGCAGCTTCCACTTATACATGGGGGTGACTGGTTACATCAAGAAAGTTAGAACTGCAAAGCCCCCACTTGAGGGGACAACGTCATGCGTATATCAATCCATGCTGGCAGGTTTTTCACACTGTTGATTCAACAAACAGCAAACCGTACACAGCAGTCTAAACAATTACAACACCAAATAAAATAATAATAAAATTAAAAAACACTTGTCAAGGACCCTTTTTCAGTTGTAAACAAAAAGGTGCATTTTGCTTTTGTTAGTACTGTTTCTTCCAAACCAACCAAAAAAACCCTCCCGAGCCCCCAGTCCCCAGCCTCCCCTCCCCACATTTAATTTAGCAGAAGTGGTTACAATACAAACCTTACAATTGTTACCGGGCTCTCTTGCAGAGGCCTCTGGCTTTGTACTCTAGTTTTTTGGTTTAGAATTTTGTTTTTATCATTCTGTTACTGTAGATATTTTGTTTTTGTTTTTTGTTTTTTTTTTTTTTTTTTTTTCCCTTTGAAGTGAGATTGAAAATAGCCTAACTGGAAAGACCAGACCTAGGATAGTGTCAATTGAAAAAGGCCCCCAAATTTCTAGAAAAAAATAAAATCACAATATTTTCAAGTGCAAGTAAATCAACCACGCATAGATATTTTTAAGATGTTTTCCTTATTTTTAAGAAAAAAATAATGGTTTGCACAGGTAAATGATCCCATGTTTGATAATTCAGGAATTCATCTTTATTTTGACTATTTTTTGTTCTTTTGTTTTGTTTTTTTCTCTATGTGACATCTAGAGAAGCATAAAAAAACGCTGAACAAGAAAAACCAAACAACAGAAAGTAAAACCACTGCAAGCACCAAGAACAAAACGAAAATGAGCACAGCAAAAAAGATTGTGGCAGCACAAAAGTCAAGAAAATGCACGTGTGATCATGACTGGCCAATCATCAACTGATACAACATCCAAGAAAAACGCTCCAATCACAGCACCTCCACGAAACTTGACGGCAATTGTCATGCAACCGATTCTTAGCCTTGTTACATGACGCCATCATGTCACACTGTGAACTTTGAGTTGATTTGAACTTACGGATGGGGGACTTTTCTCCACTCTCATGTGATTACGTGAACTTTATTCCTAGCTCAGCGCGAGACTGTGGTGGATTTGACTGGCCCTGGTTGGGTTGTTGGAATTTGATTGAATGACAAAAGAAGAAAAGATTTATATATATATTTATATATGTAGAGAGAGAGAGAGAGAGAGAGGACAAGAGAGTGTGGGTGGGGGAAGGAAGAGGTGGGGCAGGGCAGGTGGGGTTGGGGAGTGTGGGAGGGCAGGGAGGGCTGGGATTCAGGTGAAGGAGGGCAAGGAAGAAGTTAAAACAAAATTAAAAAGAAAATATATTTATACAGCACCAGACCACAGCATCAATCTAGAAGCTCTGATGAGAGAACAGCAGTCAAATCATAAGAGAACTGAAAAGAACTCAAAGGATGGAGTAAGCCAGCAGACAAACATGGGCACATCAACACACACACGCACACACACACACGCACACACATACACACATACACACACACGGTTGTTTATGCAGACACATGATACACTGTGAACAGAAGCAGAACCTCACACAGGGCCACTAAGGGCATCCATCATGCGTTGGGGAGGGGGGCATGGGCGGTTTGGCAAGGGGGCCAGAAAAAAATAAAACAGCCCCTCAAACCACCTTGGCCGGCAAGCAATCTCAGGGAGCAGGCACTCTGGTTTTCATCACCCTTGATTCTTTCTCTCCCCTAGGGGTGGCGCTCCCCCCCTCCTCAGCTTTCTGTGACTGCAGCCTGTGGGCCAGCAGGGGATGTCTGTCAGGGTGGCCCTGGTCAGCTGGGTAGGTCAGAGGCTTGCTACAGTAACTGCTGTGTCCACGGGGTCCATCTACAAAATGCTTTGCTGCCGTAGTACCACCCAGGCTGGCAGCAGCTCGGCCCTCCCACCCTGTGCACCCACCCTGGCCACCATCCTAGAGAAGGCTACAAGGGCACCCACTGTGGAGGTTATGGCCCGCCCCCGCTTCAGCTCCACCTCAAACTACTTTCCTCAGAACCTGAGCAGGGTTCATTTTGAGATTTGGGGTAAAATTCATCAATGTTCTTGGAATTCTAGAAATATGCCTTGGCACTACTAAGTTCATCTTGCAATTGCCTTCCCCTCTTTCTTTGCTCACACTCTTTGCCTTGCTCCCAAGTGGCCTGTGTAGACAAACTGAGGCTGCATCTAGGCACATGAAGCCCTTCAAAGGTTCTGCAGCCCTGACCCATAAAAGGGCCACATGGGGGGGCTGGAGGATGCCCTGCAGGGGGCCACGTGCAAGGCTGGAGGGTCCCCTGCAGGGGGCACAGAGGTGAGCGCCTCCAGCCTCTGCTGCTCCCACTCTTGCTCTGCTGACTTCCCCTGCTCCCCACACCGTCCTCTTTTCCCACCCCCTCACCCCACACCCCTCCATGAACAGCTTTCCAGCCTGGCCCACTGCAAGGCCCCAACCTTCTGCTTTCTTTCCTGGTGGAGCCCTAAGTGGTTGAGAATGAGCTTTCTTCCCTATCGGGAATCATCAGATGATTCAACTTTCAGTTGACTTCTCCACCCCCTCACCACTTCATAGTCCTCTGCCACACCTGGGATTTGGGGTCCCTAGCTCCACGCCTCCCCATAGTTATCTTGAGCTTGCACTGGATGCCCTGCTCCCCTGTGGCACTCAGGCCTGGGCCAAGGCCTGTGCGCCAGGTTGATCTGCAGGCTTTCAAGGCCACAGGCTTCTACATACAGCGGACTGAATCACTCTCACCTTTATGATTTCCTTCAGGGAGGGAGGAAGGGAGGCCTGGGATCTTAAAATGTCACTGTGGATGAGGGGCAAAGTAGCCGAGCCCAAGCCTGGCCTCCAGCTCCACCTTCACAGACGCACCCCAGACCCCTCCTCTGGAGACCCAAGCCTGCCTGCCCACGAGGGCTGGGTTCTTTGTTCTTCCAGCATTGGATCTCCTTCCCCCAGATCAGGGACCGTCCCATGCCCACCAAGTCCTGAAATGCCACTTCCAACTCCTCCCAAAAGCCCTTAGACCCACCCAGGATGGCCAATGGGCAGGTCCCATTGGCATGGGAGAAGAGGCCTAAGGAACTAAGGAGGGTATTGCCATCAGATGGGAGCTGTGGCAACTGCAACTCAAGGACTCCCTGGGACTCTCCTCTTTCCCCCTCCATTCCAGCCCTGAGCCCCTCATGGGCATTCACTCCTTCCCACTCTGCCTACTCTTCTCCCAGTTTTAGAGTACAGCTGCCTGTCAGGGCCAGGCACTGTCCTGTGTACTGCAACACAAACCTGAATAGCACATAGCCCCTGTCCCTAAAGCTCAATCTAGGAAACTTCCTCACACACACCCTCATCTCTCACACATGCATGGCCCTAGACACATAATACACCCTCACACTCAGTCCCTGAGGAGCCCCCAAGACTCCACAGGCTCAGGCTCAGCTGGCTACTCTCTTCATTAGGATGCATCTCCTCTTCTGCCTATAGGGTGACCCCTTCCCGGCCACTCTCGGAGTGGAGGCTCACAGAGGCTCACAGCCCTAGATGTGGCAATGGGATCACTGACCAGCATGGTGAAGCCCAACTCACCAAGCTGGGTGAGGAAATTATGGCGAGGCTGAACCAATTCAGGTCTCAGGTCCTAAAATGAGCTGGACTCAAGCAAAGGAGGGCCAGGCCCAAAGCCACAGCCCAGCCCTATATAGGTCAGACTCAAGCCTGGACCCGACCCTCCCCAAAAGCATACTCCAAGCCAGAGTCACAGGACTCACTGGGGTCAGGACAAGACGCTTGGTGCACTCTCCAGCCATAGAACTGGAGTGCTAGGAGTCTGAGAATCTGGCCTGCTGCTGGGGCCCAGTGTGTCTGGTAAGCGGTGGCAGAACAAGGGGCTCAGAGGCCAATCTCTGAGCTGGGCGGGGCCAGGCTGGGTGTGTTCTGCCCGCTGGCTGTGGACCTGGCCACAGGCATGTTTTTGCCTACTCTTCCTGCCTTTGCTTCCTTCCTTATTTAGTTTCCTGGCAAAGATTGCTTAGAGAAACTCCCCTCTTAGCACAAGCCGCCAGACGGGTAGGGCAGTGGGGAAGCAGAAAACCAGCTAGGAAGGAGAGTCACTGACTCCAACCCTGATCCCACCCCACCCAGGACCTTGCTTCATGGAACCAAAGCCCAACTGTACTCCCCACAGCTGCCCTGCCTGGGCCCCTCTCCTTCCCCCAGGTCTGCCCCACTCCCTTCTGACTTGGCCTTAGAAAACCTGTACCACCATGGGGCAGCTGCCCTAGCCCTGAGGTCCCCCTTCCACCTCCCACTTTGCTCCCAGCTATGGCTGGTCCCTCAGCCCCTGCTCAGGCTTCCTGCCCTTCTGAGCAACCCTGGGGCTGCAGCTCAGGACTCAGCACGAATGAATACCCTTTACTGGCCTGTGATAAGCAGCCAGTATTTTAGCTGCTGTTTTGTGCCTTTTCCTCCCTCGCTGGCAGTCCAAGGGCAGCTACTTCTCACTGCAGTCCCCAAGGCTGCCTTGAGAAGCTCCCTATCTCTTCTTAGCACCCTCCTTCTATTAGAACTTCCAACAGTCTTGGGCTGGGAAGCCTGACAGCACCATTTGCTAAAATGCTGTCTAAATGAAAATTAAATGTCAACTTTACTTACTATAGGAGTTATGTCACATCGTAGTTTTTTTACAGGACTGCTTAGTAGAAAGGAGGTGGTTAGATGGCTGACCCCAGAAAAGTGAGGTGTCATACGTGTTCCCTCAGGACATTCAGGATACTCTGGGGTGATGGGTTGGGGTGAGGGTAGGGTGGGGCTTCTCATCCTCACTCGAAGGGAGGTAGGCTCCCTGGCTTCAAAGCTTGGCTCTGCGACTCACTAGCTGATGGGCAAGCTACTTAATCTCTCTGTTCCCCATACGTGAAATGGAAATACACTACCTGCCTTATAGGTAGTTGTAGCTATGTAGTTACGTCTCCTAGTTGTTACCTCTCAGCAGTGCCTGGTGCGTGGTAAGCACTGTGTGAAGGTCTAGGGTTCTAATCTTTCTGCCCTTTGCATGCCCTGGTGGAAGAACCCACTCTGTGTTTTAAACCACTCCTCCCAAGCCCCATCCCCAACTCTGAATGCCAGCTGGTTCAACCCTGTGGGCACTTCTGACTTTATATCCCAAACAATAAACCTGCCTTCTCACTCCTTCGTCTGGGAATTCCTCTAACCTGGAGGTTTTACCCTGGCTTGAGCCAAGGAGCCTAAGACAAGCGACTTTCAGGGGTGCCCCTTGGAATCTCAGGGCATGACCTGGCCTGATTCATATCCCCCTACCCCCAAATCCTCTAGTTGACTCTAACACCTTAGTTTCATTAATGAGAAAAAAGAAGTCCAAAGAGGACAAGCACCCTAACCCAGGTCACACCTTAATGGCAGAGCTATGCTGATTTAAGAAAAAGTGTTTTACATATAGAAAAAGCAGCTTTCTTGAAACCGTCCCTCCATTCTTATGGAAATGCCCCCATCTGCAGGCTGCCTCCTGGTGTCCCTGTGTGCACAGAGCCAGAAGCTCCTTGAGGGCAGGGATGGTGACTCATTCATCCTTGCATCCCCAGCACTGAGCCCAGTGCCTGGCACAAGAAGGTGCCCCAACTCTGAATAACATGTGTGTTTGCATCTGGACACAAGCCAGAAATGGGCAAGGATGGGAAACCAGGAGGCAGGAAAGACTGGTTTTGCTTTTCCAGGATTGCAGAGAGTGGTGGCACAAGCACTCCCCCAGAGAGAAGGCCCCTGCTCTCAGAGGGTGAAAGTTGCTACTTCTGGGCGGAGGAAGGGTGTTCTGCTGGTGTCCGTACCCCAGCACTGGGTGGAAGATTTGAGGGGAGACTGAGAAGCTGGAGACCTCCCTCCCAAACTCTGGACTCTGAAACTCAGCTTAAATGTGTAATTCTCACATGCCTGATCTTTCTCCCAATCTCTGTTCTTCCAGTGACTTGGGCCAAAAGCCTGGGACTCATCCTTGGCTCCTCTTTCAAAATACATCTAGAAATTAATTCCTTCACATCTCATCAACTGCTGTGATGCTGGACTGAGTGGTCAGTGCAGTAGATCTATGCTTTGGCCCCCTACAAGCTATTATCAACATAACAGCCAGGGTGACCCCACTGAAATTCAAGTTACCCGTCACTCTTCTGTTCAGAACTCTCCAATGCTCTCTCCATCTCCCAATTCAGAGAAGAGACCAAAGTCCACATAGTGACCTTCAAGGCCCCACACCAGGTGGCCCTCCTCACTCTCTCAGCAACCCAGTCTCCTGCTGTTCCTACCCCACTTTGCAGCCCCACCTTGCAGCCTCCATGCTGACTGTTCCCTCAGAGGCAGGGGCATGGCTGCTCCCCTCACGTTCTATGCTCCAATTCACTTCCTCAATGAGGTCTACACTGTCCATGTGGTTTAATTGTAGCCAACAATCTTGACATACTAGATCATATTCTTTGATCACATGTCATTGTTTATTGTCTGTCTCCACCTTCTCAGTCTTGCTCACTGCTGAATCCCAAGTACCTAACACAATAGCTGGCACACAATACTGCTGAATAAATGGAGGAACATGGGTGGGGAGGGGCGCTCAGAGGGCAGCAGGGTGCTGAGCTGGAATGGCCCGAAGGGAGCCTTCACCTCTGCTCTGTGAAGAAGCCGAGGCTGCAAGAGCCACAGCAATGGGGGTAACCAGACTGAAGGTTGACTTTTGATGTCCTGGGGTATCTCCCCCCATTCTTTCTACCTGGGGTATCTCCCCCCATTCTTTCTGCAAGAAGCACTTTGCTCAGGGGAACACTTGGGCTGGAAGAGGCGTGGCTGACTGCGTCTTCAGCTCCTAGG
This sequence comes from Macaca thibetana thibetana, assembly GCF_024542745.1. NCBI lineage: Eukaryota > Metazoa > Chordata > Mammalia > Primates > Cercopithecidae > Macaca > Macaca thibetana. Next base: position 43,526,461 of record NC_065595.1, on the reverse strand, counting down.
CAGGACCCAGCCCAGCAGAAAAGGTAACAACTACCACTCATCAAGACCCATGTGGGGCAGGCAGGCCCGGGATCTCAGTGCTGTACCATCACCTTCCTCAGCTGTCCTCCCATCCTGCTTTGTTTCTCAGTCAAGTTCCCTTTGAAAGATCCTGTCCTTCCTCTCTTCACTGAGCTATGGGGAAAGGGAGGGGTGCAGGGGTCAAGTGTCTAAAGACTATCAGCCCTCCTGGAAGAACTGGGGAGGAGAGAGCTGGGGGTCAGGGAGCAGGCCCCGCGGGCGGCTGCAGCTCTCCTGGGTAGAGCCTGTTCTGCCCCCAACCTCTCTCAGCCTGAGCTTGCCACCTGTTTACCCCAGGGTTCTCTGGCCAACAGGACTGCCAATGTAGACCCGGAGGCGCAGGCCCAGGCCTCGCCTCACCCGCCCGGAGTGGCTCCCTCACTCCTGCCCCTGGTGGCCCTGCCACAGGGAGATGGCCAGGCCCATTTCTGCCGGGGTGACGGCAGCTCTGCGCCTGGCCGGAGGCGCAGGGCGAGGAGCAGGTTGAGCCGGGCGCAGCGGGTCCAAGGCACCAGTGAGGGTCCGGCCCACGGAGGCCGGAGAAGGCGGCGGGTCCGTCTGGTTCCCTCCCAACCCCCGTCCCCGCGCCCCGGCCGCCCCCGGTTACCTGTGCGAGTCCTGGTCTCCCCCGGGGGACGCTCCCGCCGGCGCTCAGTACGGGCGATTGGCGTCTTTGGGCCGCTTCAGCTGCACCTTGAGCCTCTTCATGCCGATCTGGAAGCCGTTCATGGCCTGGATGGCAGTCTGCGCGCTGGCCGGGTTGTCGAAGCTCACGAAGCCTGGCGAGACACGAGGGACGAGGGCCTGGGTTTCCACGGGGCCGCCCGGGGCGCTGCCGGCGGGGAGGGGTGGGGGGACAGGGGGGCGGGGCGGGGCGGGCCTGAGGCTCCTCCCCTCGGTCCCCGCCCCCGGCCCCGCCCCGGTGCCCGCCCCCCTCCAGCCCGCGCACGCGTGCGAGGCTCCTCCCCGGGCAGGCGCTGGCGGGGTCCCGGCTCGCTGACCTGCGCCTCGTCTCTGGCCGCGTCACTCGCCCGGCGCCCGCTCCCCAGGTGGGGCCCGCGGCCGGGCGGCGCTCGAAGAGGCGCCCGCCCCCCACCCCCGCCGGCCCCGGCACCTCAGCCCTCGCCTTAGCGGGAGAGGGCGGACACACCTGCGGGTGGAGGAGTTTATTGGACACTGTCCTCCCTGACAGGAGGGGGCCTGGCAGCGCGCGGGCACAGGGTGCCGGCCTGGGGAGAGAGACGAGTGCGAGGGGCCGGGAGGGAGGCGCCGCCGAGAAACTTCACCGCCGGCCCGGCCGCCCCCCTCGCCAGCGCAGGTGCCCGGCCGTCGGGGGAGGCCCAGAGGCTGAGCTCTCGCAGCCCCTCCGCCCCCACTCCCGGCTCTGCCCGCCCCGCCAGGCTCCGGGTGGGCCCTAGGCGTCACCTCGCCCAGGGCGCCGTCGGCACCTCTCTTCCCCACGCCCTGTGCTGTGCACTAAGCACGCACCAGCTGACATGTCCGCAACAAGTAACAAGACCATCAGTGCAAATCAGGCCACAGGCCTCCGTGCAGAAGCGCTTCCCACGCGTTCGCTCCTGTGCCCACATGGGATGCACAATCTTGCGGCTCCCAGGCCCAACCGCGCAGGTCCCAGATGGGCACGGGTCATGTTCCCAAAAGGTCAGAAGTCACCTTTGGGGAACTCGGAATGCATCTCCTTATACAGACAACATTTTACATCAGCATTTCCCAAACTGGCCCTAATAGGTGCTCCTCGAGAAAGGTCTTGTGTGGTCAGGAGATTTGTAGCCAGGCCCACTGGGCCAGTCCAGCATATCAACAAATAACGTCCCCTCCCTCACCGAGATGTAGTAAATTAACTTTTATAGTTTTGTTTAATCTAGTATTTCCTTGAATTTATTCGACTTTAGAGGCCTTTTCTCCTGTAAAAAGGACTTAGATCCTGCAAAATATATGAAAGCTTGGCGAGATACCGAGGCCTTCCCATGAACGTGCCCGTTGTGTACTGGTCCCCAAATGGCCATTAGGTATAAGACAGATGCACAGCCACCCCGGAGTGAAGTAGAAGCCGTCTTCTCAGTTAACTGTTCGTGGTACCTCGGGGCTGCCTTGGGACTTCTCTCCAAGAAAGAGAGCCCTTCCTCACTTTCCCTACCTGGTGGCTCTTTTTCCCTCTTTCCCTCTGCCCCAGATGCTGCCTCCATCGTCTCTTACTTTCTCTCCTCTCCTTCCTGCCTTGCTCAAGTTTGCTCTGCAGCCGAACAAGCACAACAATTGGTCAGCTGGGTCCAGAGCAACAAAACCAACCTCTGTATAAATACAGATACCAGAATAAATAGGGAGAATTTCAGCTGATCCATAGTCGGAGATTCGCCTCCAGCCATGTTTCCACCAGCTCCCCCTCAGCCCCTCCTGGCCTGTCCCCACCTCCACTGACCTGTATGTCTAATCCCTAAAGTCAAGTCCTTAGTAAACTGGAGCAGTTTTCAAATATGTGAATTGTGTGTTGATACTGCTTTCCCCAGAATAAGGAAGGTGGCTGGACAAAAGCTGTCCCTGCCAGGACAAGGTAGCCTGACTATGGGGGACATGCTGCCCCTCATTCCTCTTATCATCCACCTCAGCTCAAAGGAGGGAGGGGAAAGAAGATAAAAAGGGCTGGAGGAGCTGTCTAGGGCACAGGTGTAGAGGCAGGCAGAACCACTGTGTGCGGGGAGCAGAGAGGAAGTTCTGGAGAAGGGCAGAAGCCCAGCCTTCCGGTAAGAGTTCAGAGCTCCCCGGAAGCCCAAGAGTTGAGGAGGAGTCCAGGGTCCAGGGAACTTTTCTTCCTTTGAACTGTTATTAACTGGCTAGCAGTCAGAGCAGGGTCTCTCCCCTGCAGACTGGAGGCCCCTGTGGCAGGGCTCTGGGCACTGTCACCCAAGTTCATGCTTCTAGGACCATCTTCCTTCTTCCAGAGCTACCTCTCCTGCCCTCTTCCTACCCTCAGAAGGTTTCTTCTCCCAGGCCCTGTGGGAAGACCCGCAGGTAGAATCCCCCCATGGTATCCCCCCAGCCCTCCTTCTGACATAGGAACTTTTCTGCTTGACATGCCCTCATGAAGGTCTCTGGAAGATTCTGCTCATAAATTTACATGTATGCTTATAAAGAGTGAATGTGGCCTTCGAGGAGTTCTCTTTAACATAGCGCCACTTTCACAGCAAAAATAGCACTTTAAGAACAAAGGGGACCTAGCACTTTCTGAGAGTCTGCCCTGGGTAAGCTCCCTAACAGCATCCCTGGGGCAATGATTCAAATCCCCTTTTTACAGAGGAAGCCAGTGAGGCTCACAGGGCTAAATGACTTGCCCATGAGGGAATGCTGAAGTTAGGTCTCACTTTATTTTATTTTTGTTTATGTATTTATTTTGTTATTTATTTTTGAGACGGAGTATTGCTGTGTCGCTAGGTTGGAGTGCAGTGGTGTGATCTCGGCTCACTGTAACCTCCCTTCCTGAGTTCAAGCAATTCTCCTGCCTCCACCTCCCGAGTAGGTGGGACTTCAGGCGCCCGCCATCATGCCCAGCTAATTTTTGTATTTTTAGTAGAGATGGAGTTTCACCATGTTGGCCAGGCTGGTTTCGAACTCCTGTCCTCAAGTGATCTGCCCGCCTCGGCCTCCCAAAGTGCTGGTATTATAGTCATGAGCCACTGCGCCCAGCCTAGGTCTCACTTTAAAGGCCTCTGTGATATTGGCAGAAAGCTCAGCTGCCTGGTGAGAGAGAGAACCCAAGTGGCTTAACCAGGAACAGCTGGGCTGGACCAGCAGCTCAGGAGTCTATCCTTTTTTCAGGGCTGGTATGCTTGACATCAGAAATTTGTTCAAGAGAGGAGAGCTAGATTAGAGGTATACAAGGAATGTTTCTTTAAAAAGCAGGAAGAAAAAAATGTAGTCCTGGCTAATTTAAGTGGGCTAACAGCTTGAAGAGGATAGTGCTTAGAGTAGACTGCGAGGAAATGCCTTTGGAAAGCCGGGCTGCACCCACACCCGGGACGGTGCAAATGAGCCAAGTCTGGCTATGGCTGGAGACTAAACCTGTTCCAGCAGAGGCGCCCAGAGCTTCCTGGGCTCTCAGCAGTGCTCTTCTCATTTATGTAACATTTGGGACTTACTTAAAGAGCAGATGCAACTGATTTCCAGCTTGTTGTTTTTACATACATAATTGTAATTCATAAGGAGAAATACCAAAGAGTGGAGGCCCGCAACCCTGTCTTTTGCTTTGGCTTTGTTTTTCCACACCCAGAGAGAAATGAGCTGCTGGGGCAACTCCATGCCATTGAAAGACCACAAGTTCCCTGTGGCAGCTCCAGAGGGGAAGGGACAATGGTGCAAAGATCTTGACTACTTTGGGGAACGTGTTCTGAATCCTCAAGCCTTTCATGATTCCAGAAAGTTGGACTCCAGAGTGGAAACTCCTTAGCCTGTGCTTCCTGATGCTGCACTCCTGTCTCCTCTCCCCTCCACCACCCCCAGGCTGTGACCTGGGTTCCCTGGCAACACAGCCTCCTACTCTCTCCTCCCAGCCCCAGAATCTGGGGGTCAGCCTGGAGATACTGAGTTTCTGGCAGACTCGGCTCTGGTTCCATATGTGGCTCTCTGGGGACTGGACTATTCAGTCCTCATGACTTATGAAAGGGTCTGGCCCAGAAGGAAGGGCTGATGGAGAAGGATGAGGAGGTCGGAGGGCAACAAGGAGGAGTGGAGGAGAGAGGGTGAAATGAAATTCCAGGAGGAGGTCTGACGCTTCCTAGATAGGGTTCCCAGGCTTAGCAAATAAAAACACGGGATGCCAGTTACATTTAAGCTTCAGATCAACAATAAATACTTTTTTACTGTAAGTACATACTTATACTAAAAATGGATACTTTGTCTATCCGAAATTCAAATTTAACTGGCCATCCTATATTTTATCCGACAGCCATACTTCTGGATGCTTCCAAGTTTTCCCTCTCCCATCTAACAGCATGCCCTGGGCACATTTCCAGCAAACTGTATTTTTATTACTCTCAGCTCAAGGATCTCCGACCGTTTCCACTGCCTACTACACCCCACAAAGCATCCCCATCTGCGTAGTGGAAACCCCCCAGCACAGACAGCGCACCCCCGTGCCTGGTCTCCCTCTCACTGTCCTCTGGCTCCTCTCACCCCAGCCCCACGCCTTCCTCATCCAATTCTCCCCACCTGGAGTTCCCTCCCTTTCTTTTTGTGTATTTATATCCATCTGCCTTTCTTGTCGCTTCATTATTAGGTGCCTCGCAGATTTCACTGCTGTAAACATAATTTTCATCTAAGCTCAGTGCTTAGGCTTCCTGAGGGCAGGGACCAGTCTCCTCTTCCTGACTCCTCAACAATACCCACCTCTGGTGGCCTGAGGCAGGTGAGTGGGGAGGGCAGGAGGGGAGCAAAAAGCAGGGTAGACAGAGAAGGAGTTGGGGCAGGACAGAAAGCTGGAGAGAGGAGGCCAAGGGGCGGGCAGGAGAGGGGCCTGGCTAGGTGATTGCCCTGTCCAGGTGTCACACTCTGCTTTAGCCTCGGGGCTCAGGCCAGGCCACTCTCACCATGAGAGGAGAGGGGCTACTGGGGGAATGGGTGTGGCTGGGCTCTGCCTGCTGCCCCTCCTACCGCTGCTCAAAGCGGCCCCTTTCCCTTCTCAGTCGGTTGGAATTTGGCTGGAAGAGGAAACCCATTTCTTGGACTGGGAGTGGGAGATGGGGAGCCAGGTGGGGTGGGTAGGGAAAGCCAAGAAGCAAAAGGAGTAGTGGGAGAGAGAAGGGTGAGATGAGGCTGGCAAGGGCCATGGAGCAGCTGGGGCGGGGGCAATGTGAAGGAGCAGGTTAAAAGCAGTCGGACACCAGTAGGTTGGTGTGAGCACCGCCCTGTCCTAGGTGAAGCTAATTGGTTTGTTATCTTTACCCACCAAAGCATTTACTTTGGTTAGTCGCCCGATCCACAAACACTTTCGAGGAGATGACATTACCGAAAGGGAGGAACATCTGCATCAGCTCAGCGTCCCCAAACTCCTGGGGCAGATGGTAGATGAACAGGTTACAGCCCTCGGGCCCTGCGGTGAGGGGAGGGGGTGGGCGGGGGAGGAGGGATGGCGGGGTGGGGGAAGAGAGAGACAGAGGAGAGGTGAGCGAGTTAGGCAGCACAGCAGGGAGGGGTGGGGGCAAGGTTAGGAGGGGGGGTCTCATTCCAGATCCAAGGGAGCCCCAGAAGAGGCAGGGATGCTGAGCCCCAGGTCTGAGCTCCGGTCTCTGCTCTGCCCTTGGGCAAGTCACTGAACCTCTCTGTGCCTTGGTTGCCTTTTCTATAAAATGGATCTGTAGCAGAGTCTTGGAAACCCTAGGGCTCCAGGGGCGGAGTCAACCTACTGCTGTGTCTCTGGAAACCAGGTGCTGAGGATAGGGAAGGCCCGGGAGATCCAGGAGGTCTCCCTCCTGCCCAGTCCCTGCTCTGGGGGGGACCAGGATATCCCCTGGGGCAGCTGTGTCCTGTGCTGGGGAGACACCCCACTTTCCCCTCTCGCAGGCCAAGCTCAGACTCTAGGACTTGGGTGCCCATCCTCCCCCTGGCCTGCAGCCTCTCCTTCTCATCTGCCCCTCATGGCCCAACTGTCCTGCCCAGTTCCTCACACCCAGGAAACCAAGATTTATCCTGCCTCCTCCTGTATAGGTGCGTAGGAAGGGCTGCAACCGAGGCTCTCTGATTAGCCAGGGAACCCTCCAGCCTCATGACATGAATGTTCTTCATTTCGTTACCACAGTAACAGCCCTGTGACTTCGGCAGCACAAACTATGTGTCAGGCTGTTCTGAGCACTTTACATGTACCTAACTCACTTAATCCTTACAGCAACCCTGTGATGTGATTATCATCATTGCCACTTCACAGATGAGGAAGTGAGGCCCAGAGAGGTTAAGTCACCTGCCAAAACACACACAGCTGGGAGGGGCCTGGAGCCAGGACATGAGCCCAGCCTCTCTGTCTCCATAGTGTGAGTTTTCTCCCTCTTGCGACCAAAAAATCTCAATACCCCAGACTCCCTGAACACTAAGCAGGGCTTTAGCTTTCTAAAATTCCCAATAACTATTTACCTGTTTCTTTTGAAATAGTCAAAACACTCAATTTTAACTCTTTGAAATGGAAATCGTTCCAAGATGTGTCTTAGATGGCATATGCCACTTATAATTTCATCTTTTAAAGTGACCTGTGGTCATTTCAATGATGGCATCCAAGCTGTGGTGGAATGGGAAGGAACCAGCTGCACCTAGCGTTGTGTAAGAAGCAAGGTTCTGAGCAGAGGCTGCTGGAAACCTAGGCGTGAGCTGAACAGTGAAGGCTGTAAGGCACCGACATGGGCTGCTGCATGGCTTTCGCAGCCAGAGCCAGCCGTCCTTGTTCTCCAGGAGCAGTGAGGCTGCCAGATAACCCAGTTCTGGAGCAAAGACTCGATGTAGAGACTCTGCACCTTCTCTTCTGCTCCTCTACCTTCCACTCTCCTCCTTTTTCCATCTATTTCTACTCCCTCGAGGTTCACAGCCTAGAACAAAAATGTCCCCAACCCCTAAAGCTGCCCAAGGAGCCACTGGCCTCCTCCCTCCTTGCTGCTCGCCCTGCACCCTCTGCCCACCCAGCCCTCCGGCCTCCCCTCCCTGGACTGCTGGCTCCCAGGCATCCTGCCAGGGGACGGCGCATTCAGAACCAGGCACAAATGTGCTCCCTCACCCCCTTCCAGGGGTTCCTGGTGCTGGATACCCCTGAGCTCTGGTGGCCCTCCCCTCACCCTGTCCCCTCCAACCATGCTGTCCTCCCACTGGTTCATGCCCTGTGAATGTGCCCTTGATGGCCCCCAGCTCCCCATACCCTCCCTCTCTGAAAGAACCTCCGGCCTCTCCCTGCTCGTGCCCGAATCCACACTCCATCCTCTGGGGTGGGGCTCTTTGTCCTTTATGTCTGGAGGTTTTTCTCTCCAACCAGACTGGCTGCTCCCAGGGGCATGCTCCTTCTTGCGTCGTCCTGCCCAGCCCCCTCCAACCCCGCACACACCTTCCTTCCTCCTCCCATCCTCACTCTTCCAGGCCCTGACTGCTCCACCCCAGGCTGACACCTGCCTTGACTTGGGGCCCTGGCTCTGAGTTCAAGTTCTGCAAGCTGCTTTATGTGGAAGTTACATCTGTTCTCCTTAGAGATAAGGAGACTTCACAGACAGGGCCCACAGGCTCAATCCCATGTGCACGGTGTGTGGTGGAGCCCCAGGGATGACCCTCTAGCCCAGGCCTGACAAAGAAGCCAGGGAAGCAGCTCCAGTCCCTTCCCCTGGACAGTGAGTCCACACGCTGTCTAACTCCAGCTACCTCCAAGCCCGTCTGCACTCCCTCATTCACAGATGACAGAACATGCAGATGGTAGAGCTGGCAGGACTTTAGAGACCAATCTGGTCCAGGCTAGCCTTCTGAGAAATAGTGAAGCGGAGCTGCAGAAACAGAAAGCAGCTACCCCTGACCACGCTGCAGCCCTGGCAGAGCCACTGCGGCAGCCATCCCTGAGGGTAACCTCGTCCAATCTGTGGGGCAGATAGCCTCTGGGGAATTCAGGCATCTGTCCATTTTCAGGCTTAGCTCAAAGACGAGGAGGTGGCAGAAGGGTCCTCCCCTGCCACCAGAATATCCTGATATTTCCATGACTTTCCTCATGGGGAGGGGACCATGACATAAAAAGGCCAACTCTTGGCAGGGTTGGAGGAACACAGCCTTGTTTCTTGTCCATGACTTGGACAACTTTGTGGGACACGGTTTTGGCCAGGCTCCAGCCCACCTTGCCCCTATCTCTCCCTGGCCCCATGCTCACCTTGGACTCTGCAGCAGTTGTACTTTTGCTCCCGCTGTTCCCCCTGCCTGGACCACCTGCCTCCCCAGTTCTATGTGCTGCCAACCTCTGCTCATCCTTCCAGACCCACAGAAGCCTTCCTGACAAACCACTCTCAGTGCCATGCCCTCACCCACCCGTGCTGTGCGGCTCTGTTGGTGTGTTCCTCTTCCCCATCCCTTGCTTCCCTGGGGTGGCTCAACCCATGCACCATGGCCTGGGAGAATAGGGACAATGGCAGCAGATCCCACCACTCCAAGGAGAGGCTGGAGACAGGATTGGCCACAGAGGGCCTAGATTAGGGAGCAGGGTATGGTGGGGCAGGAACTGCAGCTGCTCAGAGATGGAGAGAAGGAATGAGGAGTTCAGAGCTACACGCACAGGATGGTGCAGAGTGCAGGGTGGGAGAGGGGCAGGACGGCCCATGGGAGCCTGAGTTTAAGGCCTGCAGTAGGGGCTGTCATGTGTGTTGGGCAGGGTGGCGTTGACCTGTAGCTGTGTGAGGGGTGGGGCAGGATTCAGAGACCCCTGAGGCAACAGGCCAGAGTGATTCAGGGAGCTGACAATGGCCTGAAACCAGCGGTAGAAAAAATATCAGGGCCTGTGGGCACAGCTCTGTGTTCTGGACCTGGAGCGGTTGACATGGGGACTCCTGGATCCCACCCCTTGTGGCCCCGGTCTGACTGATGAAGGCTTGGACTGTGGGGAAGGCAAGGGCAGGGTAGGCCCAGGGTTGCAGCCCAATGAGGGGACCACCCCCACCCGCACTTCACCGGTGGTAGCCCAGTGTCCCTCAGCTGCAGCAGCGTGCGGCACGGTACATACAGGGCCTTCCTGTGCACCTCTCTGGGTCCTGTAACTTGGCTCTCCTGGGCACGGGAAGCCCTGATGCCCCTGACCTCAGAAGTTGCCTGCCGGGTGTGAGCTGGGGCGGTATGCCTCATGCACAGCCTTGGAAGGGGTGGTAGCTTGGTAAAGAAAGGGCGGTGTGCACAGGCACTTGCAGAATGGAGTTTGGGGGCAGACTCAGCCGGCTTGGTCCTCACACCCCTCCACAGAACGCTCCCCGCTCTACTCACTTTGCTGTGAGGACACTGAGGCTGAGGGGATAGAGTGATTTGTTCAGAGTCACAGGGGAAGGAGGTGCCAGAGTCCCACCCAAAAGGGTTTTCTCTGAAGGCCAGGCTCTCAGCCAGGCAGGCTGCGGCACCTGTTTGGGGTCTGAGGGACCTGTCTGGCACTGGGGCCTGTCAAATGATGTTGGACCAGCAGACGCTTGAGGCCCTTTCCAGGACTAATCTACGTCGGAGGGCTCCAGGGCACTGTGTGCAGGGGCTGTGAGTCAGGCTTTTGGAAGCCACCAGAAGGCTCTGACCACAGGGGCTGCCAGGGGCAGATTTGGTGCCTCACTACCCAGTGACCGTTTCCATAGGGGTAGAGAGGACGGGACCTTGTTAGTGTCCTGCCCCTCAAGCTGAGCTCTCTGTGCAGGCCCACAGAGCCCCAGAGGGTGGGCCTGTTCATCCAGCCTCCTGTCTTCCTGCTTATGTGGATCCCTAGGCACTGGGACGGGAAGACACAGACTGGCATTCTGTGGTCCCTGGCAACTGACCCAAAGATCTTGCTGTCCTGCCCTGTTCACACCAGGGCCTTTGGACACAGCTTTCCAGGATCACCCCCTTCTTTCACTAGGCCTGCACTAGGGCATTGTCATCTCTTCTCATCCTGCCCACGCAGTCCTGCCCTGGGAGCTCCACCTGCTTCTCCTGGTCACTCAGAGGGCACAGCTTCTGTGGGTAATGAACTCATCTCCCTCTCCCATTCCCCTCAGCCATGAGCCCTCCTACTTCTCCCCACCCTCACCACTGGCCAAATCCTGCCCACCAGAGGAGGGGGATTCTTGGACCCCACCTCCTCTGGGGCTTCCCTTCCTGACCCTCTCAGCCTGGTTACCATCTTTTCCTCAATGTGCGCAGCTATCAGAGCTGGTTCTGCAAACCACCATGTTGCTGGAGTCTCATCTCCCAGCTATGCTCCCTGGGAACACAGTGGTGGGTCCTCCAGTGAAAACCCCCAAGGATGGGCCTCTATCTCCTCTGGAAGATCAGAAACTCCCTGGGTCAGGGACAAGGCCTCCACTGGCACACACATGCCTAACCTCTGCTAGGTTCTGTTTAAGGGATGGTTCAAGGGCTTGCCAAGGAAGAAGCACAAACCCAACCATTCAGAAGTGGTTCTCATAATCCAAGGTTTCAATATGTGAGCTCTGTGTCAGGCCAGCAGCAATGATTGAGGGGAGTAGGAAAGGTGCTTTGTGTGGGACCTGCCAGCACTCAGGGCATTCTGTTCAGGCCCCTGCCCTAGGCCGGACACCACTCTGGTGTATAGAGCTGCCCACAAGAAGTGGACCTCTACCCTTCAGTTGGAGAGCGCCACTCCTCACAGCCTTGCTGTCTTCCCTTGCCCACCTCAACACAGCACACAAACGTGGTCACCTTTCCAACACACACCCCAGCCCAAGGCCCAGGTGAGCAGCCTCTTTGGGGACAACTGGGGTAGGGAGGGGCCCAGGAGCTGGCCTGCAGACTCACCTTCTCTCTGCTGCTGGGGGATCATTGGAGGCGGCTGAGGAAAGGCCTGGCTTATCTGACCATAGGCAGCAGGGTAGGCGGCTGCTGGAGGCCCAAGACAAGAAGCAAGAGCCGGCGACAAGGCAGAGAGTGGAAGCAGGAAGAAAGAGAGAGATTTCAGTGCAGGCAGTAAAAGCAGATCAGCCAAAAAGCGCCCTGCCACTCGGCCACTTAGGACAAAGCCAGCTTTCAGTTCCCGGACTAACAGAGAAGTTGCAAGGTGAAGAGTGGAAATGCGTGTGTGGGTGTGTGTACGTATGTGTGCACATGTGTGTACATTACATGCATACATGCATGTACATGTGGGTATGTGTATGTGTGTGCGTGTGTGTACATTACATGTGTACATGCGTGTGGGTGTACGTGTGTACATTACATGCATACATGCATGTGGGAGGGTGTATGTGTGTGTGAGTACGTTACATGCACACATGCATGTATGTGTTTGTACGTGTGTGTATGTTACAAGTGTGCATGCACGTGTGTCGGTGTATGTATGTGTGTGTACATGTGTATGTGTGGGTGTGTGTGCACGTGTGTACATGGTGTTAGTGCACGTGTGCATACATTACATGCATACATGCATGCGTGTATGTGTGTGCACGTGTGTGTGCATTACATGTGAACATACGTGTTTGTGTTTCAGGGGAGGCAAGTTGAATTTGAAATAGTGGATAAACCACATGTGTGCATAACACACAATAATGGATAATTAAAAACACCAAAATGGCCTGGGCAAGATCACCCCATGCCACCTGGAACCCACAGGAAGGTTGTCCCACTTCTCTGAGCCACAGCTGACTCCTGCTGGCAGGCCCTCCCTCCCACTCAAATGGCACCTGTGTGGGAGGTGGGCGGCCACCTGAGGTGTGGACTTGGCCTCTGGGAAGCCTGCCAGGGGGTAGTCCCCAGGAGCAGAGAACTGAGTTGGATAAACCTGATTGTCCAACTGGAAAGGGCCCGAGGTAGGACAGGAGTGGCCAGCTCCCTCCTCTGCCTGGCTTGGCTCCCATAGCAGCAGAGCCTGAAGTCAGAGCTCAGGGGACCCAGGAGGTGACAGCACCTCCTCTGGGCTCCAGATGTGCCAGGCCAGCTTCACCTCAGTTCCCTCACCCCTTGCCAGGCAGCCCCACTGCACTCATGGGAGACAGCACTGGCTCTTCTAAGCACAGGGAAGAGAGACCCTGATCAGGTCAGGCAGTAGGACACAGGCTAGGCAGGGACGAGGATGGGGTGCTGTGTCGTCCAGGGGTGAGAGAAAGAGAGAAGCCTGGCTGACAGCTTGGCTTGCGCTCAGTGACCCCAGGCCCTCTGCTCACTCAAGGCTATCCCTTCCCACCTCTCTTCCTCTGCTCCCTGTCACACCTGCTGGGACCCCATCCTGCTGCCTGTGTGTGAGGAAGGGGATGGGGAAACAGCATCTCTTCTAGAGGCCCTCCTTCTCTCAAATCAGGCATCTGTGCTTCCCGGGCCAGTGGCTGTGACCCGTGGTGGGCACACCCAGATCCAGCCTCACCTGTGGTGCTATTGTCAAACCTGGTGCTCCTGGGCAAACCGGCCCTGGAAACTCCTTGGGGAAGGGAAATCTGGCCTCAAAGATAAGTAACTGCCCAGCAAGGGCAAAACTTCCACCTGGCCTGGCCACTCGCCTGAAGTTCTGCCCATCCCCACTGCAGGAGCACTCTAGGTGGCCCGCTGACAAGAAGGCAGCCTGGAGGATCTCTGGCAGCACAGCCCTCCCTCTTTCCACTCTCTCTCCCCACCCCATGCAGTGCTGGCCCCAGGTCTGAGGGGGCACTGGTGTCACAGGCGTGGAGAGATAAACGGAGTTGGGGAAGGAGCCGTGGGGACGCGTGGATACTAACGACCTGCATACTGCTGCACTCCGGCGTAGGCCTGCTGCAGGGGGTCCGCGGCGGTGGGGCTCTGCGCTGTAGGGAGCCAAGGGGACAGAGGTCAGCAGTGCCCACCACACTGGCCCTTCCCCCTATGCCCATGAGGACAATGATGTAGCTGCACCGCCTTTTCTGGCTAGTGCAGGCTCTGCCCTGGGGCATGGCATCTGAGACAGAAACCCTGAGTGCCTGGACCCTCTGGGGGTCACCTTCCCTAGCTCAGCATCCTTGGCAGGGTAGACAGTTGCCCACCCTGGCTGGGGGATGCAGGCTGCAGTTGGCCTAGGGTTGGGGTAAGATGGGGGCTCATGCAGAGCACTGTGGAGGGTTGGGGAGGAGATGCCAAGGAAGCCTCAACACTGAGATGCTGGCTGGGGGGACATACAAGGGGCCCAGCCCTGCATAAGGGCTGTGGGGAAAGGGAGAGGGGGCTGGCAGCCCCTAAAGGGTGAAAGAAAGGGTAAGAAGGCCTCACACTACCGCTTTGTCCTCCTGGGCCACTGTGCCTGCTCACAAAGAGGGACCCGCCCTCACTGTCAGGGAAGCTGCACCAGGCATGGAGGGCTTCCACCCCTAGCCCATGGCCAAGCTCCTCTCAGCAGGGACCAGCTACGCAAATGGGGTCTTCCCAGCAGACTGAGAGAGGGGTGCTGCCCACAGAACCGAGGAACCAGAAGACCAAGGACCTTCCTCCTGTCTTCCAACACTGTGACCCTGGGATATCTCCCGCTCAGTGGGAAGAGAGGTCCCCTGAACCAATACTTTGGCAAGAAACTCAGGGAAGCTGGGCTGAGGGAAAGGCCTGGTTCCCTTCTGTTGCCTTTGCTGTCTCTGCAGAAGCTGTGGGAAAAAGCCTGAAGCATGGGCCAGCAGTAGGCACTGGTTTTGGTGACCAAGGCTGGTAGTGACTAATGTGGGAGTGGGCTGGCCTTGGAAGCCCAGAGACATGGTAGAGGCAGGGACTGCCCAGAGGGAGGATGGAGCCCTAGGATGCTTGAGGGAAAACCAGATAACATGCAGTGGCAGGAAGAAACTAGCTGGGCTTATCCACCTGTCAACTCAGGCCAGCTAAGCTAACTGGCTATGCCAGGCTTTGGGATCTTTAGTCTAGGAAGAGTGCCCCAACTTCCCTTCTAAGCATGTTTCCCTGAGTATCTCAGTAAACCTCCATTAGAAAAAGAGCACCTGGGCTGGGCACAGTGGCTCATGCCTGTAATCCCAACACTTTGGGAGGCCGAGGTGGGTGGATCACCTGAGGTCAGGAGTTTGAGACAAGCCTGGCCAACATAGTGAAACCCTGTCTCTACTAAAAATACAAAAAAATTAGCGGGCATGGTGGTGGGCGCCAGTAATCCCAGCTACTCAGGAGACTGAGGCAGGAGGATCGCTTGAACCTGGGAAGTGGAGGTTGCCGTGAACTGAGATCATGCCATTGCACTCCAGTCTGGGCAACAAAAGCAAAACTCCGTCTCAATAAAAAGAAAAGAAAGAAAGAAAGAAAAAGAGCACCTGGGCCTGAAGGGTGTCCAGGGAAAAGCCTGGGGCAGAGGTCCCTAGAGACAACTGGACAGTAGGTTCCATAGCCCCCAGGAGCAGGATGTGGCAGGGCAGTCCGACCCAGGAGGGCTCTGCTCAGATGTGGGGAGCTGAAGATTAGCCACAATGAAGCCTCCTTCCTGCCTGGGGATGTCCCAGTCCCACACCCTGTTCCTCTGTTTCCCCCATGGTAGAGGCTGGAACTGAGGGCTCCTCAGTGGGGTGTGCTTGGCAGGGTGGTCTCCTCTCTGCCCCTATCCTCTGCCAGCCTCTAAGCTCTATGGAGAGAGAACCATGTCCAGATTGTGCTCTTGGTCTTTCCAGCTATTCACCCATGCAGTGTGTTTGTGCAAATTAGAAAAGGGTGCCCCTTCCTCTGGGCACACAGCTTGGTGCCCTTATGCAATATATAACCTGCACGATTTGCATGGCAGTCTCCAGCACAGTGCCAGGAACATCATAAGCATCTGGCAAATAGTATGATGAAAAGAATGAATGAACAATCTTTAATGTTTGCAAGAGCCACCCCTTCAAGGGTGTTTATGTGACAGTAAAGGCCACACTGTGTGCATCCAGCAAGAACCCAAGAGGGGAGATCAGAAAAGCTACCTGGGGCTAGGAAGCAGAGAAAAGCATTTATGAGACCCTCTCTAGTTCTCTGACTAACGACCTCATTAGTAACTGCCAAAGAGTGAACATTTTGAAGGATCTCGCTCATTACAGTGGGTCCAAACTCTGCATTTAAAGATGGTAAATTAATTTTTTTAATGTACTACTTTTTTCCTTTCTTTCCCTCCATCCCTCCCTCCCTCTTGCTCTGGCAGGGAATTGTTTATGAGATGTGGCAGATTGTTACAAATGGGGGAAGAAACGTTTCCAAATTCCATGAGGGAAATAGCTCACAGATGCTGGAGGGGGTTGGGAAGGAGCAGGTTTATCAGGATCCAGAGATCCAGATGGGCTTGTGGGCAGGAAGGGGTGGGAAACGAAGATACCCAGATGTGCTGGGGATGCCACCTCCCAGCCCATGAGCCTGAAACTGGTGGGGTCTCTTCCACCCCCAGCTTGCCCAGCTCCATCCTGCCTCCCTACCAGCTTGGGGTCATCATCTTTAAACAACACTCCAGATCGTTAGAGCCTCATCATTTCACTCTCTAGACTCCTCTGGCCTCTTCTTGGTGCAATGAGTAGTAGATTATGGGGCAAACTCTGGAATGGGGAATGGGATCAAGGACAACTCCAAGTTCAAAGTCAGGAAATTCTCCTCTATTTC
This sequence comes from Macaca thibetana thibetana, assembly GCF_024542745.1. Classification (NCBI taxonomy): domain Eukaryota; kingdom Metazoa; phylum Chordata; class Mammalia; order Primates; family Cercopithecidae; genus Macaca; species Macaca thibetana. Next base: position 43,510,159 of record NC_065595.1, on the reverse strand, counting down.
CCTCTAGTACACTGACCTTGCACTCTGCTGCTGGTGGGACTTGTATATACTACAAATGCCTGGTCTGCACTCCAGATAGGGAAGCGAGAATGTCTGGGCTTATGTGGTTATATAAAGCCCCACAGTGGATTCTGATGGGCACCGAGAATGGGGAACAGGACCCAGCCTCTGCTGTCAATCCACCTTGGGCTGGCCTGCCTGCCCTGTGTGCCAATCTCCTTACCACCTCCACTCTTGCCAGGCAGGTCCCTCCACAGGAGGGTGTTCCCTGTTCATCTTCACCTCTCCAATTCCTGCCCATCTGTTAAAGCTCGATGATAGCTTCCTCCTTGGGGAGGCTCTTTTGGGCTTATTCAGCCTACAGAACTCTCCATTCATTGGGATCTTTAGCATTTCAAGTCTGAGAACACTCACTCTTGATCAAACTTAATTCTGCCTTATTGTCTCATCTTTCTGCAGACTTAGATTGTGTTCCCAATGGACTCTGACTTCCCAGGTGATAGGTCCATGTCCTGCCCTCCTTCTTGGGCCCCCCTTTCCAAGCACAAACTGAGTACTTACTGATACTTACGGGGACTCTAACCTCATCCTCTGCCCTCCAGGAAGTAGGGCAGCACTCTCCACATCTGGAGCACGTTGCCCTTGTAGTCTACTACAGGGCTTTGGGCCCAGCTTCCCTGCCCTGATAGCAGCCCATTCTCCACACTAGGGAGAAGAGCTGCTTCAGGTAAACTGGACACTCTCACCCTGTGAGGACGGCTAAGTTTGAGGAACAAAGTTAATCAGGAGCAGGCCTCCTGGATCTTTCTGTGTGGCAGACTTTTTGGTAAGAGTCCAGGAGCTGTCCAAGGTGCTGGGCTGTCTGTGGTGCTGAGCTGTCCAGGGCGCTAATAGCGCTTTTGCGTGCAGCAAGGGATTCGACTGGTCTGTACTAGACAGACTGCCAATCGTTGTACCTCCCTCCACTCCTTCCCAAAAAGTATTTTCCTACTTAACACTACCCCTGATTGTTCTTCTAGTTTCTATCCCCTTACTTCTTGTAGGTTAAATTGACACGCAATTATTTTGCACTTACTGGTCTCTCTACATGGTTGTACAACTGCACCCAGTCTCCTTTCTTTCCTAAGGGAGCATCTGGAATGGGATTCTGTCTCCCAGATCAGAATGACACATCTCCAAGGGTAGGATTTGGGTCTCATTTCTTCCATCACAGGTTCCTTGAAGGAAGATGGGAGGCTGGCCCTCTCTGATCACACTTGGGGTTTCATGAAGGAATGGACAGACGGCAGGAGCCACATCTTGTTATAACAGCAAGGGCAGGGACAGCATGGATAAAGAATGTGCTGCATAGGGAAATAAGTGCTAACAGATGTGCTTACCTGGGTAGGGGTGGATGCCATTGGCGAACACAGCTTCTGCAGCAGGTTGCCCATTGGCTTGTGGGGGGAGGCCGGTGAAGCCATTCACCCCAATGGGGGACGGGATGCTAGGCACGGCTGGTGCAGTGATGCCCGGAGGGGTGCTGCCACCTGGGATATTCCAGGGATACGGAAGGGTGAAGGAGGAGGGGAGGCAAGCAGAACAAAGGTGAGGAAGGCCCACCCATAAAGCTCCACTCAACTGTTTCCAAGGACATGTGGATAGACTTGGACCTCACATACCAGCTCAATCTTATCTATGACCCATGCCTTGCCTTATCTCCCTATATGAAGTGACTTCACCTATTCCAGTTGTATCCATCCTTTAAGGCAGAGTCCAAATTCCACCTGCCTAAAGAAGATTTCTCTGACCCTGATCGCTTGTCCTTAGACAGCACATAGACTACTCTCAATGCCCTTGACTGTAATCACACTTGGTCTTCCTTCAGTCCTTTTTTTTTTTTTTTTTTTTTTTTGTCTTGCTCTGTTGCCCAGGTTGCTGGAGTACAGTGGTGCAACCTCAGCTCACTGCAACCTTCACCTCCTGGGTTCAATCAATTCTCCTGCCTCAGCCTCCCAGGTAGCTAGGACTACCAGCATGCACCACTAGGCCCAACTAACTTTTGTATTTTTTAGTAGGGTTGGGGTTTTGCCATGTGGGCCAGGCTGGTCTTGAACTCCTGACCTCAAGTGATCCACCTGCCTCGGCCTCCCAAAATGCTGGGATTACAGGCATGAGCCACCATACCTGGCCCTCCTTAAGTCTTTTTCAGTGCTGTTACTCTCTCCAGCTAAGGCTGGATGAGCTGGTCTTTACTTGGTCACTGGGGAGCTGATATGCCTCTCCAGAAAGAAGTTTTTCTGCTCAGATGGAGTAGGTCTTAATTCTGGCATTCTCTTGTACTGAGGCAGAGAGGTTGTTATACAGCCCAGACTCAGCTCTAGCTCATACACAAAGAAGACACCTTGGCCTCCTCCAGTTGAAGCAATGTAGTGGTCATGATGGTGAGAATAAAGTTGGGGTCAAATGACAATATCCTGTGTCCTTCCTATGCCAGGTGGGTGGAACCTGAGATGTGGATATTATGGTGATTGTACTGAAAGCCCAGAGGCTGGAAAGGGCCTTCCTCTCACGTAGGAAGCAGGGTCCCTCTGAGAACATGGACCTGAGTCTGGCCCACTGCCTGGGCTCATGTGTATCCCTTGAAGTTGGGGATCAGAGGTGAAGGGTAGTGTTCAAGTTGAGCCCATAGATGGCAGTCTTTTGTGGCTTTCAGCTGGGAAAGGAACATCTCTCGGATGTTAGGAAAGTTGCTGCTGTGGCCTAGGCACAGAGAGCCAAGGAATCTCAGTGAATGAGAGCCTGGGGTGCAGGACCAGCCCTTAGAACTAGACTAGAGTGTCTCAACTTTGACACTATTACCATCTGGGGCCAGATAGTTCCTTGTGGTGGCTGTCCTGTGCACTGCAGGATGTATAGCAATATCCTTGGCCTCTACCCACTAGATTTCAGTAGCAATCCCCACTACCAGTTGTGACAATCAAAAATGTCTCCAGACATTGCCAGATGTCCTGGGGATTCGGGGGCATAACTGCAACAGTTGAGACTCACTGGAACGGACAATAGCGAAGATTCAATCAAAAACATGATTTGTGAGCTGGGTCATTTCCAAACTCCTGCCCCTTGATAACTCTTGTGGTTCTCTCTAGCTTGTTGCATAGTTGTCTTAGAAAAAGCCAGTGAGTCTAGGTTGCGTTAAAGGGAAATGGAAAAAAAAAAAAAAAAGCAATACCCAAATGGGTTCCTTCTGTGCTTGGGTCAGGGACTGAACAAGGCCACAGAATGGCCAAGGCTCTTTTCCTCATAGACACTGTAGGGAGATGTCTTCATGTCAATTTCTTTCCAGGTCTCTATTGTTAGTAGAGATCAAGATACATTGTTTCCTGATAAGGTTAAACAGCTTGAGAGAAAGCCACCCCACCCTGAAATCACACCCTAGACTGCATGGGTCCCACATCTCATCTTCCCTTGGATCTTCAGGGATTAGAACATTTTTGAGACAAACTGCCAGAAGGCAAGGTCTCTTGGGCCCAGACACTATGTACTTTTGCCACAGAATGGTCCGCTGATAGCTGAAATTAGGTCCCAGCCTGGGGCCAGCTGTTCTCCCACCAGGCCAGACCCTGTGTTGGCACCTGCCAGCTCACCTGAGGTTGGGGTCATAGGTGCGGCCGCCAGGCCATTCATGTTGAGGGCCGCCATCTGCTGCATCTGGGCGGCAGCGAAGGCAGCCATGGGGTTCAGGTAGCCGCCCTGTGCGACTGATGCCATCAGGGCCGCTTGCTGCTGCATCAGCTGGGGCAGAGGGAGTGGAAAAAATATCACGTGCTTCCAGGGGGCATCCCTCCCCGACAGGGGCCTCAGCTCCCGGAGACCAACCTCCCAGGCTCTGCGCCCCAGACACCCCAGGCAGTCTCCCACTCCAGAAAGCCCTGATGCCTCTCCATTCTTGCCCTGTACCCCAACAGCTATTAGAGTCCACCGCCCTGAGAGATGACTATGTTTAAAAGTAATGCTAGGGTCTTTGGAACTCTAAAGTTGTTGTTAGGGACAGGGAAAGAGGCTGGTTCTGTGGGTGCTAGTCAGCCCCGTGTACGGCCTGTCATTCGTGGGGAAGTGACATCCAAAGCACTAGAGACATGCGGAATGAGCCTCTGCAAAACTTAACGTAGCACAGGTTTCTGTCCAGAACGGTTTTAATTTGGAGTCTATTGGTAGAAGTGACAGGAGAATTATGAATAGAACCCCAGGCACTCCTAGTGTTGTCACAAAGGTGAGTGCAGACAGGGGAGGCTGCAGAATGTGGCCAAGGCGGACAGTGCTGCAGCAGTGACGTAAGCCTGCATTTTCAGACCCAGAACCGTGGCTGGCCTCAGTGCCACCCACATGGGGGCTGTGGTTACCGGTCTGGAGGCAGCTCCAAGAGAGGCTGACAGAGTGGGTCCGCATGTGGAATAAAGAAGTAGGTGGGCCAGAGGCCTGAGGGGATATCGGAAATGTGGGTGTGTAGGGGTTTAGGGCGCCTCACAGGAGCCCTGCCAGGAGAGACCAGAAGGCCTGAAGTCTCGTTTCATGGAGTGGGGGTTGTTTGCAACCAATGACCTGAACCTCCCCCTCTCATCTGTGCTTCTCAGGGTTCAACGTTGATCTGGCTGAGGGGAAAAGGCTCAGGGTAACCCACGTTTCTGTGGGGCCTCTCTCAGCTCTGCCCCTTAGAAGCAAGACAGCAACCCACCTCTTCCTGGCAGCCACCCCAACTGGGCCAGCCTTCTTTCAAACCCTTCTGAAGTTACACTCCCCGGGTTCATGGGTTCATTCCCGGCCCCTCCTCACTCTGGAGGGAAAGGGCGAGGGATAGAGCAGAATTTTCGGTTATGTGTTCTGCTCTCTGGGGCTCCCAGGGGAGTGAGCTTGAGAACTGCTGCCCGTTCGCGCTGCCACTTACTGCCTGAGCGTAGGCGCCGTAGGCCCCGAACGGGATGGCCATGGGGTTGAACATGCCCATCTGGCCAGCCATCTGCTGCATTCGCCGCATCGTGCGCTCCTTGTCGGTGTCGGCGAACTTGACCACCAGACTGGACGAGGCTCCCTGCGGCCGGGGCGGCGCGTGAGACCCACCTGCTCCAGAGCCTCCGCCCGCAGCTGTCGGTGCCCCTGGCCTGCGCCCACCCCGCCCGCTCCTCGCGGCTCTTTGGAGAGGGCGGCATCGGTGCTTGCCCAGGGGAATGAGGTGTGAACCCCACCGCGGGCATTTTCTACCTGGGTAACCTCAGGCCAGTTCCTTAACATCCCTGGGCCTCCACGTCCTTGTCTGAGACCCGGGGATAAGGGTCATGCTTTCCTGTCTCTTGGGGAGACTGGACTGCCGGCGGGGCGTGGCGGGTGCTGGGGTCGCGGCCCGCCGCTGCCCTAGCCCCCGCCCCAAGGGGCCAGCACTCACCGGCATGGTCTGGCTGCCGTGTAGCGCGTTGATGGCTGCCTGCGCCTCGGCGTGGGAGGAGTACTTCACAAAGGCGCACCCTGCGGGGACGCGAGAGGCCGAGCTGGGACCCAGAAGCAGGGCCAGGGAGGGGCCGGGAGGAGAGGGCGCATCCCAGGTGAACGCAGACGGATGAGGCAGAGATTGAGAAAGAGACACCAAGAAGCCCAGAGACAGACGGCGACGGCCCGGGAGACTCAGAGGCGCCCTCAGGTCTCCCTCCGCCTCGCCCCTCCCTCCCGGGCATCCCTCCCGGCCCCGCCCCGCGCACCCTTGCTGTTGCCGTCGGGCCCGCGCAGGATGGTGCACTCCTCGATGTTCCCGAAGGCCTCGAAGAGGCGGCGGACGTCGTCCTCGGACTGTTGCTTGTTGAGCATGCCCACGAAGAGTTTTCTATCTTCTAGAACAAAATTAGGAGATGCTTACCCGGGCCAGGGACCGGGCTGCGCGGGAGCAGGGCACGGCCGGAGGGGGAGGGCGGCAGGGAAAGGGAGGAGCCGGGGAGGCGGGGCTGGGGCTCGGAGCCGGCGGGGGAGGAGTGCGGGGAGGGGTACGGGAGCAGGGCTTAGTCGGAGCGGGAGGGGCGAGGGGGAGAAGTGGGTGGGGTAGCAGCGCACAGCCGCGGGACAGGTGCGGGGAGAGCTGTGGCAGGCAGGAGCTGGATCGCAGCGACTCGGCCTCTCCCCGCCTGCAGGGCAGGCTGCACCCTGAGGAGCAGAGCCCTGGGCTGGCTCCTCACTAGAGCACACGGGCAGCCTGCGTTCCCCTCCTCCCTCCTCTCACGCGCTATCCTCCACAGGCACCAAAATGAATGATAACTGGCAGGTCTGCCGTCGGGCCTTTGCAGATGCTGTTCCCCTGCCTGGAGCGCACTCATCACAAGGTCCAGTCCTTCTCTTCTTTTAGATCTCAGTTTAAGTATTGCCTCCTCACCCATGCTTCTGCTTACCCCTCCCTTACTCTGTTTCAGCCCCCCATCCCTTTGGCCAGAATGTCAAAGGACAATGACTGCTTTGCTTTGCGGTTTTCCGTATAGCTCTCCTTTCCCATCCATTCCCTGGGATGCTCACAGGGGACAGAGACCAGGTCTCTCTGCTGAAGCAGCAGTGCCTGGAGCATAGGAGGCCCTCCATTCAGTGATGAGGGGAATAAAAAATGAGTGACTGCCCGCCCTGTGCCATCCCAGGGCACACCTCCTTGGTATCTCACATATTTTTTTCCTCCATCTGGATACCCCTTCCTCGTTCTGGCTCTTCTTATTTCTTCACGCTGCAAAATTCGACCCTGGGCACTTTGGGGGCACCTGTTCCTGAAGATACCTCAGCAGCCCCCACACACCTGGGGCGAGTACCAAGTGCTTTGTTGGCCCCATGCTGTGTGCTCAGGGAGCAGCCCCCACACACCTGGGGCGAGTACCAAGTGCTTTGTTGGCCCCATGCTGTGTGCTCAGGGAGACAAGGCACCCTGTATCGACCCACAGCAGCTGGTGAATGACTGCAGAAGGCACCCCCAGCCCACATGCGGCTACTTCAGTGTGACTGCCACTCCTCTCACTGAGAGTTGGGGGGCGTATTCCTTCCCCTTGAATCTCGGTGGGGCTTGTGACTGCTCTAACAAATAAAGAATGGCAGAAGTGATGCCAGGTGACTTCTGAGGTTGGGTCATAAAAGAGATCAGCTTCCACTTGGCTCTGTTTTGGGGGGCTGTTAGATCTGTGGAAGCCAGCCACCATGCTGTGAACCCCCAATTAGCCCATGCAGAAGAGTCCCCATGGAAAGGAACTGAGGCCCCAGCTGACAGCCAACATCAACCACCAGACATGTGAATGAATGGGTCCTCAGATAATTCCAGCTCCCAGGCTTTGAATTTTCCAGCTGAGGCCCAGACATCCTGGAGCAGAGACAGGCCTTCCATGCTGTGCCCTGTGAATTCCTGACCCACGGAATCCATGAGCAAAATAAATGGTTGTTTTACACCACTCAGTTTCGGGCTAAATTGGTATGCAGCCATAGGAACTGGAACAGAGTCCCAGGGGTGGCTGCACTCAGCAGGCATTCACTAGATGTTTGTGGATGATTACATGATTGACACACAGCCAAAGCTGCAGAAATGCAGACCCCAAAACTGCAAATGGCCATGTGTTCATGGTTTCCTCTGAACACATGGGCACTCAAAGACCCTGTGTCCTTCTGTATCCAAGGTGGTTATTACCTTCTCTCTCAGAGAACCCCCACCTTGCCCAAATTGCCAGGGGAGTTCGCTTAGAGCTGAGGGGCTGTCCCGGGTTCTGAAGCAAAGCAGAGGAAGCTTCCAGGCCCCTGTGCTCCACAAGCCACCTGCAGAGTCCTCCTGCCTTCTGCCCTGCTGGTACTACTCAGTCCAGATGCACTCAACACTGGGCCAGTTCTCCATGATGACATGGTGCCGGGTCCCAGTTCCTTCCACAACCTGTAGGGCACAGTTGCTAGTCCCTGTTACCAGCTGTGGGTCAGAAAACACCAGCTGGCCCTCCAACAGGGTGGGCCTCAGCTAAAGCTCTGGACCCCAGAGCCCCAGCCCCACTTCCTGCCTCAAGCTGCTCTTCTGGCTCCTTTGGCTTGGCAAGACTTTGGGGCACACTCCCACCCCATCTCCGAGGTTCCGCGTGCAGCCTTACCCGCCCCCCTCCTCCAGCTCCAGGCTCTGGGGCACAAGGAGAAGGGAGAGAGAGAGGGAGGATGGAAGAGAAAAGCTGAAGTGGGATGGGAGGAGATAGAATTCATCGCAGAAAGGGAGCGGGGGAGAGAAAATGACAGGAAACATAGACAAGAGAATTAGAGGCAAAGAGCTGGGAGAAGAGGGCTGGGGGGAAAGATGACAGAGACAGAGGACAGACTGGGGAGCCCTTATGTTTGACTCCTGGAAGCAGCAACAGCAATTTACTGGAAGTGAAATGGGAGCTTTTCCTTCTTTTGTGGAGTAATTAAAACTCTTCCCTCCAGGCACAGCCCCCAGTGTTCCCCCTACCTCCCCCTCAACCTTTAGTGCCTTTTAAAGGCTCAATTGAATAGGGTTTCTAGAAAGACTTAGAAATGGAACCCCGCCCCTGCTAATCCCTGGCCCTCTTGCTAAAAATTCCACTTCCTCACTTGGACAGAAAAAGGAAAGAAAGGGAAGGCACCTCCTCTGCCCAAGCTTGATTTACATTCGGAGACCGCAGCTCCTCGCCTTCGCCTCTCCTGACGTCTGAATGCATTCCTTTATTATTGCTATGACAGCTTTCTGATTGCATTAAAATTCATCCACATGTGCCTTTCTATCCAGCCACTTCCTTTTTTGCCGGTTTTGGGTTTTTTTGTTTTTTCCTAATTCCTCGTTCCCCTCCCCTGAAATCTCCCTTTACTGTGCAGTTCTCAGTTAAGCGCCTCCTTCTCGAGGCCTTTCTAAACATATAAGCGGCCAGGCTCCCCTCTTCCTCCCCATCTGGATTTCCCCAGGGAAACTACAGCCACCCTTACCTTTCTGGAGGGCTGCAAGATACCAAAGAAACCCAGCTTCAGACCCACTTCCTCCAGGTAGTCGTGGATTGACCACACCCAACTCAAATGTCTGCTTCTGGGATCCTCAAATGCGTTCAGTTTGCACCATCCTCCGGTTGGGTATTGTGACTTATACGAGTGATTCTAAGGCTTGTCTCTCAGACCAGGGGCTGAAGGGACTTTGAGTTCACCCGTGGACCTTCTTCAGGGCCAGGCCCACTGACTCCCACTCCGGCTCCCCTGCTCCACACCTGAGTTTTGGGATCTATGAAATGGGTATGGTTAGATGCTTCTGTCATGGTGGTGGCTAGGGTCCCAGTGCCTGCCAAGAGGTCATTACCATGGCAATGGCCCCTACTTGGGTTTCTCCATGCAGGAGGAAGAGGAAATGCAGTGCTGTTTGCCCTTCATTTGCCCTGCCTTGCTTTGGCCTGGAGGGTCACCCCTACTGTGAGGGGGCAGAGGTCAAAGAGGGTGAGAGGAGAAGTCAGAGGATCCACATTTCACGATGGGGAGCACACTTGAAGCAACAGGTTGGACTAGATTCTGAGGCTGTGGCTGACCAGCTGAGATGGATGACATCTCCCTGTCTCCCACCCCCTCTGCCCACCTCCGTTTTGGCCACTTTCCTGAGGCACTGTCTCAGGCTGTATCACATAACCAACGCTACCATTTGGCTGGTGTCTTGGGTCTGATGCCAATTTTGCAAGTCTTGGAGAATGACTCAGTTTTCCCAGCCCGTGCCCACCCTTCTCCATCCACACAGCCCCTGATTCCTGGTACAGGCAGAGCAGGCCCTGATCGCTGCCCAGCTGCCTGAGCTGGGACCCCTGGTAATGGAGAGGCTCTGGTGGCCCCCCTGTTCAGGTGAGCCCTCAGCCCTGAGGCCGTTGCTTCCTGTAGTTGGGGTATTGGGGAACTGCCCCTCTGAAGAGATGTTCAGGCAGGTGCTGCTGGACTGGGCCAAAGTGGTGAGGCAAGGAGTGGCCTCAGAGTTAGTGAGGGGATGGGCTGAAGAGTGACTGAGAGGTCACTGAGACCCCTGGGGGCCCAGAGATGTGATGAGCAACTGGAGGCTGGCACTGGGAGCCCAGAATTCTCTTGACAGAGCCCAGCTCAGGTCAGAGGCTCAGCCCTGGGAGTTGGAAACTGAGCACAACAAAATCTGCTGACCTAGGCTGAGGGGACGGAGGCCTCATGGGTTCCTCCTGGTCAAGGGGCAGAGCAAGGGAAGCATATTCTACAGTCTCTCAACAGCTGTTCACTGAGCGCCTTCTCTGTGCCAGACACTGTTCCAAGCATTGCGTCTACAGCGGTAAACAAGAGAGACGAAGCTGCTCATCGGAGCTGGCATCCGGGTGGAGAGACAGGCCATCCACAATACACAAGTGCCCAAACAAGACAAAGGCCAGCAGGGCTGCCACACTGTGGCCCCAAGAACTGCTGTCCTTGCACCTGGAAGAACAAGGCCATCGAGTGGCAGAACTGGGCAGGACCCCGGATAACACCAAGGGTTTCATGCTTTTTCAGATGAGGAAGGTGGGGCGGAGAAGGAGCCCCAGGATGCACAGGAGGTTGCCCATAGCTGGAGTCTGGACTCAACCCAGCCTCACGGGGTTCCTTGATTTCATGATCACAAAGCCCTTGCTGCTGCAGTCTGCTCTTTTAAATCATGTCTGTGCCTGCAGGTGTGAGGGAGTATCTGGGGTTCTGTGGAACAGGAGTGTGACTCCCCAAAGGGCTGGGCAACAGGAGGTGGGTGCTCATCCAAGCCCTGCCTGGACCCAGAGAGGGCAGCTTGGCTCTCTGTCCCCAGATGTCTAACCATCATGGGGGAGTAGGCAGAGTCTGTGCTCACCACCCCACCTGTGCAGGAGCTGGGGCTGGGGGAAGACGATAAAATTGTGGACAGGAGAAGCCCCCGGTTCTGTGTCAGGTGAAGGTGCTTACAGCCACCTCAGGAGGGGCTGGACAAAACCCCTGACATACTTTGGGTCTCTCCTATGGCCACCCCTTCAGTGAGCAATGAGTGAGCACTCACTGTGTGCCTGGGAATTGTCGGAACAGAGGATCTGAGATGAGTTTCGAGAGCGCTTCTGGGTTTTCTCTTTTAATGGGTTGGGGAGAAATAGTTGTGCATGGCTCTGAGATCCCTGGAGAATCCAGAGTCTTTGGTCTGTGGGCCCAGAGCCTCTGCATTGGAGCCCCTAGTGAGAGAACAAAGGCCTGATAAACACATCCAGTAACTCTGGGATGCAGGCCAGAAGAGGTTGGATGGGGAAGGAGGAACTAGCTACACCCTGATGGCTTCCAGGAGGAGGTGGGCTGGAGTTATGATGTGCATGGGACATATGCAGGGACTACAGGCCCACACTAGAATTTCAGCAAAGGCGGAGAGGTGGAGGGATGCCTTTGACTGTCCTTTTCACCTGCTCCAAGTGGTCCCTGCCTGTGGCAGCTTTGCAAGAAGGGGACTCTGAGGAGGCTTGACTTTGCTTCTTCAGCTGCCTCCTGAGCCTGCTCTCCTTTCCACCAACGCATACATCACCCATTCCTTTGACTTCAGGACTCTTTTTAATTTTCCTGAAACCCCAGTCTAACTCTGAGCTCTGGTTCACAACCTATAAAAAGCACTGGGTGACACCCGGGGAAGTGATAGGTGCTTATGAAAAGACAGTGGAATCTGGTTGCCAGAATCTCTTGCATCCTCCCATGGATCCCTCCATGAGGGAGACGAAAACTCCTGAGTTCACTCTATTCAGGGTGTCAGGGCGGGATGGGGCTCAGGCTGAAAGGATTTGTATTTTAAAAGGAGAACCCAGGGCACCCTCAGTGGAGTCTCAGGATTAGGACAAACCCCTAAGGGGGATGTTTCAGGGCTGTGCCTTCTCTACTGCCCCACCCTAGCCACGTGGGGAGCATCTTGCTGGCTGGGCAGGGTGAGCGCGACCCTGAGTGGTGAGGAGGGAGGTAACAGCAGTATCACTTGACTCGCCAAATGCCAGCATCCTGGCGCTAATGCTCAAATTCCGGTTTAATCTTCACAATTTGATTCACTCATTACCATCAGCATTAAACAATATTTCTTGCTTAAGGATAGACGGTTGCAGGGGCACTGTGGGCAAGTGTTCAGATGGTTAATGCCTTTTATTACCGCAGTAGATGTTTACTATTCTCTTCCCTCCAGCTGCTGAGGGAAGATTGGGAGGGGGGGCGGTTACTGAGCTGGGGAGAACCCTAGGGTCAAGGACCAGGGTGGGGAGTACATGGCTTTTAGGTCTAGTGGCTGGTGGGATGGGCAGAGAGGCTGCTAGAAGACCTGGAAGCTCAAAGCCAGGAGTTTGGGGTTGCAGAGAAAATGCCAGATATTCATGATGACAGAGCTGGAGGTCTCTTTCCTGCTTTGGAGCCTTGGGTCTTGGGGAGTGACAGGGACTGGGCAAGAGCCTGGAGGCCAGAGCACCCCATGAATCTGCTCCTCAGCTGCCAGGCCGAGGCTTGAGTCCAGGGTCGTCCCATGCAGTGGCCCCGCCAGTTTGCCTCCTGGATTCCAGGATCATCTTCTACTCTCTCTGGGCCCGCAGGCAGTGACTCTGAGGGTGAAGGACATGCCCCCTCTCTAACTTTACCTGTGGATCAGGGAGGACCTTCAGCAGCAAGGGACAGGGAGACACACCTGACTCAACAGGAGGGCCGGGCCAAGGGTGTCCTCCAGATAATAACTGAGGCTGTTTGTCAAATCCTGGTTCTACCACATTTTGACTGTGCAGGCTCAGGCAAGGCATATAACCCCCCAGGCGGGTCCGGAATTAAATGAGGTTTTTAGCACGTGCGTGGCACAGAGAAAAGGCTCAATAAGTGCCAGCTATTGTGAATGTTCTAACCATTACTACTGCTCACCCATGGGGACCCCCGTTGGCAGGAGGGTGACACCCACTCCCACACCCAGGAGTGTAGAGAGGACCCCCAGGGACATCGAACTGAGCAAAGTCATGCCAGCCCAGGTCAGTCAGGGAAGAAAGCAACATTTTGAGAACCACTGAGATGCTCTCCAGCCTCCAGGAGGTCTACATGGGTTGTGCAAAAACAGACATTTCCCCCAAAGGTACTGAGCATCCCTACATGCCATTTCCACGAATTCTCCCAATCCCCAGATCTGTCAAGTACCCATGGTTCCTAAGGGACGAGCGACTCATCTGAATCTACATCTGTGCAGTTTTCGAGGTTGCCTGACCACTCCACCCCAAAACCCAGAGGCTTCCTTTTCTTCCTCTTTGCCAGCCCTTGTAGAGCCACCTCACTGCCCCAGGGGGCAGCATACAGTAGCAGAACTGCCCTCTAAGTAGGGATGCAGTGGATAGGGACAGGGGTCTGCACCCCCCTTCTTGGAGGCTGAGAACCCAGCAATTACCCCCAATCGGGTCGGCGTAGACAGTTTCCAGCACCACTGTCCACACCAGAGTCAAGAACCTGCAGCTATGTGACCAGGTTGGCCATCCTCCCAAGAGCCAGTCCCTTCACCTGGGACACAGGGTCACCACGGGCCAGGTCTCAGGAGGGCTCTGAGCCTGAGCCAGTGGAGAGCGATGCACTCCCCTTCCCTCCAGCACACTGTGTCAGAGCCAGAGCGGGGCACAGCTGGGCTGGGAGCCGACTCTGAGGATAAAAGCCTTCCTGCTTGGGAAGAAGGCCGAAGGAGACATCAGAACAGATCAAAGGCTGCTGGGATCAGGACGTGTTTGGGGGCCTCCAATGGGATGCAAATGAAGACCCTCACCGGCTCTGCCCCGCCCCCAGGAGGCAGTGCTGGCCTTCATCTGCTTGGTTCCCTCCGGGCCTGGCGCTGTTTGATGTTGGGGTGGAAGAGGCAGGAGATTGGAGTCCCTGTCACTTGCACTCCTTCAGCCAGCACTGCCTTCCAGATACTTCAGGGTCCGCCATCCCTCCTCCTTCTCCCCCGAGGTTGGAGCCACCCAAGCAAGACGGTTACCTCCTCGATGCTGACACCCACCCAAGCCCCTGCTGTCTGCTCTCCAGAGAATAGCAGAGGGGGGTGTTAAAATCCAGGGCAGACCCTGTTTCTCCCCTGCTGAAACCCTGCTGAAACCCTGTGGTCTCCCCCTCACTCTGAGACCAAGCCAAGTCCAGTAATACCATGTAAGGGGCTACACAGGCACCCATACTCCATGCCCCCTGACCTTTTTCCTCCATGAATGAGATGTCCATGTTCGTTCATTCATGCAGCAAGGTCCAATTCCTAAATGGCCTGGCATGTAGTAGATGCTCAATAAATACACATTGCCATGAATAAATGAATCCATTTGCTAAATGAGCATTGGGGGTGGGGCTGCTATAAACCTGGCATGGTGATGGGTGCATGGGACAAGGAGCTGACCTTCAGGAATCCTCAGAAGGTAGGAAATGAGTGTTCCCTAGAGATGAGTAGGTACTGGACATAGTGCGGGCACAGCGCATGGACTGATGAGCCCTGTGGGTATGAAGGGCTGAGAAAGACCTAAAAGGCTTTTGCTGGACCCGGAATGATCCATGGGCAGGGTTTGCATTGTGGGAGAGGCAAGGGGTGGGCATTGCGGGCCAAGGAACAGCATGTGCAAAAGCAGGGAGTGTGAAAGGGTGTGTGGTAGAAGGGAGGAGAAACACACACCAGTATATGCACCACGCATATGCCCCAACATACACACACACCTCCATACATGCATCACACATACACTCCAACACACACACACACACCCTACTACACATACCACACATATACCCCAACACACACACACACCAATACACGCACCACACATACACTCCAACACACACACACCAATACACGCACCACACATATACCCCAACACACACACACCAATACACGCACCACACATACACTCCAACACACACACACCAATACACGCACCACACATATACCCCAACACACACACACCAATACACGCACCACACATATACCCCAACACACACACACACCCTAATACACACACCACACATATACCCCAACACACACACACCAATACACGCACCACACATATACCCCAACACACACACACCCTAATACACACACCACACATATACTCCAACACACACACACACCCTAATACACACACCACACATATACCCCAACACACACACACCAATACACGCACCACACATATACCCCAACACACACACACCAATACACGCACCACACATACACTCCAACACACACACACACCCTAATACACACACCACACATATACCCCAACACACACACACCAATACACGCACCACACATATACCCCAACACACACACACACCAATACACGCACCACACATATACCCCAACACACACACACCAATACACACCATGCATATACTCCAACACACACACACACACCCCCAATACATGCACCACACATATACTCCAACACACACACACACAAATATATGCACCACACATATGCCCCACACACACACACACACAATACACCACACATACACCCCAACATACAAACATACACACCCCAATACATGCACCACACATATACCCCAACACACACAATACACCACACATATACCCCAACACACACACACACACACACAAATACATGCACCACACATATACCCCAACACACACACACACACAAATACATGCACCACACATATACCCCAACACACACACATACACCCCAATACATGCACCACATGTATACTCCAACACACACACACACCCCAATACATGTACCACACATATACCCAACATACACCCCCCAATACACGTGGCACACATATACCCCAGCACACACACACACTAATACATGCACCAACAGATATACCCCAACATACACACACACCCCAACATACACCAAAGCATATACCTCAACACACACACACATACACAGCAATGCATTACCCCCAACATACACACACAAAGACACACACGCAATACACATACCAATACACAGCAATGCATATACCCCAACATACACACACCAACACACACCAGTGCAATACCCCAACATACACACATACAGCAACATACACCCTAACACACATACATACACATACACACACCAAATAGACACACACCTCAACACACACAACACCCCCACACACCCAACACACACATACACATACACACACATCAACACATAGCTACACACCCCAACACGCACACACACCCAACATACACACATATACACATACATACCCCAACATACATAGACACACAACCAACTCACATCCCAACACACAAATCCAACCATCCAACATGCACACACACCCAACACACACACACCAACACACATAGACACACACCCCAACACATACATAGACACACAAACATACACACACCAATATGCACACCAGCAGCCATCCCTCAACACATAGATACACATACACACACAGATACACACACCCATACACTCCAACACGTACACAAACACATACATGCAGATGCACACCAACATACACACACAGATGCACATACACACACACACAGATACACCAACACACACCTCAGCATACACACATAACACAGACACACACCCCAATGCACATACACACACACACATCCCCCTTCCTCCTCTCCCACCCACCCTGATCTAAGCACCTCCCCAAGGCAAAAGGCCTGGCCCCTCTCCTCTGACCTCTGGAAGGCCTGGGCCTGCAACCCTGGGCCCATTCTTCTCGCCTGTGCCTGGCCTCACAGCGCACCATGCCCTCCCTTGGCTCCATCTGGTTCCTCATCCATGGCATCCATGGCTGCTCCTGTGGCCCAGTGCAATATCACCCAGGCCCTACATGATAAAGAGCCTGCAGGACCCAACTCCCACATCACAGAAGCCCTGCCGCCCCAGCCAGCGCTGCCCAGCCCAGTCAACTCCACCTCCTTCCCCCGGGCTTGAGGTGCCCTGCCCATGTCTGCAGCGCTGACTTGCTCCTCCAGGTGGTGGCTGTGAGAACAAGAAGAACCACAGTGGTTCTCATTTTGCTCCCAGTCACTATGATCCAGACACTGAGAGCAGCACTTTACAGGTATGGCAGGTATTTGATTATTTCCACTGTTCAGACGAAGAAACAGAGGCACGGAGAAGTTAATTGTCTTTCCCAAGAACTCACACCCAGTCACTGGTGAAGCCAGGACTCAGCCCCAGGTGGTCTGGACCGAGCTGAGCTTTGGGTGTCTTCCTTTTCCCGGGCAGAAGAGGATACCGCTTGGAGCTCTCACTCTCTCTCTTCCCTTTCCACCCCTCCATCTCTGCACAGACCACTGGCAAAATGCCCAATAACCACATTGCTTTTTGAGGGCTAGGGCTTTGGTTGAGAGCCCCAAGGGGTGAGTGGGCGGGGCACCCATAGCCTGCTGCTAGCTGCAAGGGAGTGGACTCATGGGATTCCCCATTGCCCACAGTCCCATTTAGGCCTCACAATCCCTCCCCAGTCCTGCCCACCCCTCTGATCACAGCCTGGCTGGCTTGAAGTCCCCTAGGTGCTCCAGGAGGTAAAGCTTTTTCCTTTTGAGTCCTCTGGCCTTCCCCTCCCTTGAATGTGGGCTGAAAATGTCCTCTCTTGTCATCACACAGGAAGTCTGCCCTGCTGGCAGAATCTCCTCTAACTGCATTACCCCCTCCATCCCGGAAGCCCCTCCCTGGCCCCTGAGGCCTGCTCTGGGCAGAGGTGTGGCTCCTGAGAAAGGGGTTTGTAGGGGTGCCTTTGGGGGCCTGGCAGCATGTTTGCAGAACCAGAGCCAGAACCTGGGGTCTGTTGCCACCTTCACAAGGGGGCCAGGAATGGCTCCTTCACTCTCATCTCTTGTGCTCTGAGAGGAGATGAGCTGGCCTAGGGACCCTGAGTCTAGAGAAGCTGAGCCTTGGGATTCAGCACAGGTGAGGGAACTGTCCCCACCTGCCCCCTTGCTGCCTCCCTCTCTGGCCTTCAGACCCTTGCCCTATGAGTCTGAGTCAGGCCTTTCAGCAGGAGCCTGGGACACCACGGTGGCTCTATGTAGAAGTCACCTTTTGCTGGGATGGTGGCGCGCAGCCGTCTCACCAGGTAACTGATTATACATTTGATCTGCTACATTATCCTTACCAGGCGCACGGCACGCGACAGACGGCCCCGGAGTTCTGTGGGGACTTTTCGCAGCCGAACTCTGTTGTCTAATGGGGTTTCCGCTGGCGTCTGGCACACTCTCCTGCATTTCACCCATCGCAAGATAATTTATAACATAATGGGGCCCTTTTTTCCTTTATATCACGCGGGAGCATAAATTATGGCCAGTTTGTCCTCAGCTTTCAAGGAGACAGACAAAGCAGGGCTATTCCAGCAAGGGTGGGGGGAGGTTTCTGCAGGGGAGGAGGAGGACAGGGTGGTCTGCAGGGCAGGAGGGGCAATAAGAGGAGAAGCCAAGGAATGGTGTTAAAAGCATCTCATTGACAGGGCAAAGAATCTACTCCAGGTGGCCACAAATGCTGGGGAAGAAATAAAAGACCTGCTTAGAGCTGTTTGTCTCTATTAACCACGGAGCGGGGGCTCGTTAGCTGGGCGCAGAGCTGCACAGTGATAAGGCTGTGTGTGGGGCAGTGGTCACTGCCTGCAGACCACCTGGCCACAGACCTTCCAGCACTAGCCACAGGCTGACCCTCATGGGGCCTCAAATCCTCCCAGCTGTGACCCAAATTTCCACAGCCACACAGAGAGGGTGGGTGGGCATGGGTTTCCCCGGTGCCTCCCGCCACCGCCAGAGACACAATGAAGAACTCAGTGCTGGGAGAAGCCGTGCAAACCCCCTGCCCCTCTGACCCACAGTCAATGTTTAATATTGACAGTGGAGCTTGGCTTTCTGTGGATGGACAGCGGTGGAGAAGCTGCCTACCAGCCCACTGGCCATCTTCCTGGGGAGGTGCAAGGCCTCAGCGTCTTCGTTACTTGTCTAACCCGGGAGGAATCACACTGGAATCAAGAGAGACTGACCTGGCAGCTGCAGCCACCACACCCATTCCCCACACCTGAACACTGTGCCGAGAACCTCTAATGACCCTGGGTTGGGAGTGGGTCTTCAGAGGCCACCTGGCCCAGCCTCCTCCACTACCACCCAGCTGCAGGAATGATGCTTCCTAATCACCTGCAGAAGGCCTGCTGGCCTCCCTGCGAGACCCAGGAGGGAGCCCAGAAGAACGTTGTCTTATGTACCTCCAGAGCCCAAGTCCTGCCCTGTAGCACCAGCGGCTACCCCTGCACCCTTAGGACAGCCCTTCAGGGATGAGCAGCAGGTGGCTTGGATCTCATGGGACAGAGGTCCTTAGCCCTGGTTGCCATGGAAATCACCTGGAGGCTTTCAACAATCCAGGTGACTCGGGTTGGCCCCTGAGATACGGATTTGAGGGACTGGTCCAGAGCCCAGATGTCAGTATTTCTGGTTTTGGTTTTTTAAAGCTTCTCAGGTGATACCAACATGCGGTCAGGGTAGGGAAGGGATGCGATGTGATTGGTGTTCTCCAGGCTGCTCGTCTCTCCTCAGCCACTGCGTCCCTGGCCCTCCACCTGCCTGCTGGGCTAGAACTCTTCAGGCTGCAAAATTCTGGGCACTGTTGGTGCAGGGCCGGCAGCACCCACTTTCTATGCCCTGACACCCGCCTGAGCCTGGCCGTCTTTCCCATTGCTCAGGAATCACCCTGTAAAGCTATTGAACTAGTTTCAGGTGAGGGGACTTCTCTAGGTCAGCACTCGACTTAGCTCCTGAGGGCTTTGCAAGCTCCCTCTTCCTCCTCTCTCTTCCCTTGTGCCCCTTCCCCCTCCTTCCACCAGCCAGCCCTGCTCTGAGTGGGGAATCCCAGGCCCCTGTTTCTCAGGCCTCCGGGTTCCTTTCTATCCCACTTTGTTCCAGCCACCATGGCCCTCCTGGATTCCCTGCTGCCCACCGCCAAGGAACTCAGAGGGCCCATGCTTAAGTACACGGTGTATTAACTCATGACTGATAATGGACTGCAGATAGACATAGAGATGGATGGATGGTAGACGTGATTAATAGATGCTAGATATCCAGATTAAATGTTAGATGATAGATAGATACAGAGATGAGAGAAAAATGATTGCAGAAAGCAGATAGATTTATGATGGATGACACATAAATAGCAATAGGTAAATGTGGATGGATGGGTGGCCAGGATGCTTCTGAGGACTTCAGGTAATGAGGTTTAAATGCAAACGTCAGAAAACCAGTCACGACTACCCACACCTGCTGGGGTGCTGACTCTCAAAAGAACAAGAAAGCTGCTCTGCTCAAGACCTATCTTGAACCAGCTTCTCTTTCAACCCAGGTCCCTGAGTCTCCACATTTGCCAATGGGTTTGCAGTTAACATAGGTTGCAATTGGGTTGGTTTACTGTGGACACCTGAAGATTCTCTTTGACATTTTCCTGAACCTACTGGCAGGCTGAAATGACCTCTCAAGCCTCTACTGCACCCAGTGAGGTCCTCCCTTCCCACATGGAGGGATATCTCCCATATAGGTGCCTGCAACTAAGGGAGCACTGCTCCTAAGCCCCTGCAGTGAGACGGCAGGTGTAGGCCCACATGGTTTATGCAGAGCTCCATGCGTTCATTCTGTCTGTCAAAGACCATGCCCTCAGAGAGGATGATGGCAGCACACACCATGGCTCAAGCACAGCTCAGAGCATTTTAACCTTATGAAGCAGGCACCACTGTTCCCCATTCTACAGATGAGGAAATGAAGGCACAGAGAGGCTTGGCAACCAACTTGCTGGGGGTCCCCGAGCTAATTCACAGCAGAGCCAGGCTTTGAACCAGGTGGCCCAGCTCTCCAGCTCTCATCTACCACGCAGAAGGCATCCCCCTGCCCTGCTCACCAGAGGATGGTCATGAGGCCCTGCTGGGCTCAGGAGGGCAGGCGGCTCTGGGCACCCGGAAGGGCTGCGCAAGCCTTGATTCTTTCTAATGACTAATGAGATCGTGAGGGGGAGAGTTCGCTTTCTTGAGTGAACAAACTATTTTGAAGGGTGGCAACATATCATCTGTTGGTATGTGACTGGCATTGCTAACAGCAGAGGAGCCTGTTCTCTGCAGAGAACAGGAATATTGCCTCTTCAGGGTAGCAATATTTGGTTACCGTGAAATTCCTTTTACAGAGTGGCACAAGAGAATCTTCTGTCTCAGAAACCTGTATGCCAGCTCTGGGGCTGCCCTGGACCTCTCCTGCTATTCACTACTCAGTCTGGCAGTCAGTATCCAACAAACTATGCACCAGGGACTGTGTCAGGAGATGCAGGAAGTAGACTTGATCCTTCAGGAAAAGTGCTTCCAAATTAGGGCCTGAGTGGCCCCGCTGTGGAGGGCAGACCATGATGGGGGATCCTGGGGTGGGAGGGGATGGGGGCTGGTACACTGGGCAGTACACAGTGGAGCAGGAAGAGTTTTCCATGCTGCAGTGTCCTCATGGCTGAGGCCACAGGGCACTGAGGTCAGGCTGTGCGGCCTCTCTAGGGAAGGGTAGGGAGAAGGATGGAAGCGTGGGGGGAGCTCAGAGGACAGAATGCAAAGAGCTTCATTACTCAGCTCAAGTGCTCAAGGATAATTGTATTTTGAAAATCAAGACATGGCCCTCCTACCCACAAGTCTCCAGGGGGGACCTGAGGATGACAAGCACTGTGGGGCTGCTCTGCCGGGAGCAGGTGGACTGGGAGCGAACGAAGCAGGTGAAGGCCCTCACTTGCTAGCTGGTACACCCCAGTTCATCCCCCCACTTCCCTTCCCCCACAGCCAGGCTCTGCTATCAGGGACGCTGTCAGCTGCCCTTTGGACGTCCTGACAGTGGGCTCTGTGCCAGCTGGCCATCTGCACACGTCCTGTCCACTTCTCACTACCATGCTCCAATAGAAATATGATGAGAGCCCTGTTTGATAGATGAGTTAACTGAGGCTCAGAGAAGCTAAGAAACTGGTGGAAGCTCCCCCAGGCAGTAAGTGGCACAGGTGGGGCTGGACCGGGTATCTCTGGCGGCTGCACCGCCTTCTCTGTTGTGTGACATGGAGTATTACACGGCCCTGGAGTTTCATCTTTTGGGTTCCACGCCTGCAGACTGGGCATTGCCCTCTTCAGGGAAGCTTTTGAACTGTGGTGGCTCTGGTCACCTCCACATGACTGATTTTGCCAGAAAATGTCCTTTGTGATCAAAAGGACCTGATAAGCTTTTAGGCCTGGAGTGCCTGAGAATGGAAGAGAAGTGGAGGAGGTAGCATGGAGGGCCACGGCTGGGAGAGGGCTTGATGCTGGGGAATTGAAGGCAGCCTGGTGTCTGGGAGGTGGGTGGTGACGGTGCTGAGCTGGGGAGGCCAAAGAAGGTGGCTTGTCTGGAGGGGATGTTCCCTGCCAGCCCCCACTCTCCTTCCCTCTCCACGCACAGCAGCTGGGTGGCCCAGGGCAGTGGAGCCCCCTGAACGTGTATCCCAGGTACCTCAAGCTTTGCCCGCTGACTGCATCAGAAAGCTTCATCCACGGGTATATGTGACTATTTTTCAAATGCATCTAGATGCTATTGTGATTTTAAAAATACAAATCCATTTAAAAGCATTGCTGAATTCAAGGTAGAATTTTGTCATTTTGCATTCTCTCAAACAATGGATACTCGAAGTAAAACATCTGTCAAGGGGGGCACTGATGAATTTTTGATGTTAAAAATGGCTCCTTAACCTTGAGAAGTCTGGAAATGCTGATCCAAGAAGGGCAGCAGGAGCTGGAGCAGGAGAAAGCACCGCAGCTGAATTCCAGGCCTGGCACATCTCACCCGCAAGAGCACACATCACCTATCTAGAGGGAAGGATCGTAGCAGGAGGGAAGCAGGGACCGCCCCAGACTTAAAGTTAGTAAACTCACCTCAGACTACAAACTGGGCCTGGTTTCTGCCCCACTCTGGGCCTAATCCTCAAATTTATCCTTTGATTCGACCAAGATAGTAATAACCAGGAGAGTGAAAATGATCACGTGCAGGCCTAGACTGAGAGCTGTGTCTTCCCCTCTTCTCCTCCTCCTGTCCGTCTTTCTCCATCAGCCTCTTCAGCCTCCACTACAACATGATCCACGACAATTTTCAGGGTTTTTTTTGAGGTGGAGTTTTGCTTGCTCTTGTTGTCCAGGCTGAGTGCAACGGCATGATCTCGGCTCACTGCAACCTCTGCCTCCCGGGTTCAAGCAATTCTCCTGCCTCAGCCTCCTGAGTAGCTGGGATTACGGGCATGTGCCACGATGCCTGGCTAATTTTGCACTTTTAGTAGAGATGGAGTTTCTCCATGTTGGTCAGGCTGGTTTCGAACTCCCAACCTCAAGTGATCTGCCCACCTTGGCCTCCCAAAGTGCTGGGATTACAGGCGTGAGCCACCACACCCAGCAATTCTCAGTTGTGAACATGAGTCGGCATTTCTGTTGATGTGAGGCTGGGAGTTGTGCGTCTTTACACTGCTGGGAGGCCCTAGTGTGATCCCTGCCTCACAACACAAGCTCGGGAAGCACTGTGAGGATAAATAGTGACTGTAACCCATGGACTCAAGAGGAGGGTGCATGTCAGAAAGTTCAAGGTTGGGCAGGGAGCCTGGATCCACAGACGCATCTCTTTCCACCCCACACCCTGGTGTGGTCAGGGTCTGCCTTCAACAAACATAAAATGTGAAAATCCCTTGGATTTAGCAGCTGGAGGCTTGGATTTGGTTTCCCACCAGCCCTGTGATTGGGGCAGGTGTCCAGCCTGTTCTCTCTCCTCAGCTAGAGAATGGGATGATCAGGCCTGCCACAGGGCTGACCTGAGGGCCTGGGCATGAGGCCATGGGTTTTTAGAATCCTTTCGATTTTTAGAATCCTTTCAGTGGCTGCTCACAGGGTGGTTCCCCCTACAGATCAGCCTCCTCTGTCCCACCACATTGGGAACATCCCTCCTAAGTCTCCAGGGTCCACAGGTGTCCCTTAGAACATCTGAGTTTGGCCAACTCTACTATACCCATAATCAGATTCAGCCTCTTTCTAACCCTCATGAAACTGACCAGTTCCTTGTCCCAGCACAGTAAGGCCTATGTTCTCTGCTGTGGTCTGGATGTGTGTGCCCTCCCAAAATTTACATGCTGAAATTCTAACCCCCAAGGTGATGGTATTAAGAGAAGTAGCTTTTGGGGGGTGATTGAATCATCAGGACAGAGTCCTGGTGAATGCGATTAGCACCATTATTAAAAAAAAAAAAAAAAAAAAGAGGCCTGAGGGTTTGTTCACCTCTTTTCCACCACGTGCAATTACAGCGAGATGTTCTCACCAGATATGGAATCTGCTGGCATCTTAATCTTGGACATTCTGGCCTCCAGAACTGCGAGAAATCGATTTCTATTGTTGATAAGCTACCTGGTTTATGGTATTTTTGTTATAGCAGCCCAAATGGACCACGACACTCCCACTGAACACCTTGTCAGTTCTAGGCACTAATGGTGGATACTGCATCAATGAATTTTTCATTCCAGTACAGATGCATTTTAACAAGACTCTCCAAAGCCTTAATCCAAAGAGGTGGAGGATTATGGTGACATTTGGGGGACATTTGGGAGGATTATGGTGACACTGGGGGCAAGTGGGGGAAGACGTGAGATGGCTCAGGGCAAGGAGACCTTCCTAGGGCCCTCAAACCACCCCACAGAAGTGCCCACTCATTCAGCCTTGGGAAGACTGTGGGCAGAGAGGGTGTCCCAGGAGAACTTCCTCCTGCCTGACTTTCCTCCCTGCCACCGGAAGTGACCTGGGCAGGCCAGGTACTTAGCACAGTCCCTGGAATGGAGGAAGCTTGCTGCAGTTATTAGTGGTGCCTAATGATATTTGCATAGATTAACAGACTTTAATGCAATCAGAATGCCACAATCCCGAGAAAATAATGAAGAAATCCATTACAAAGTCATAAAGTAACTAAGTCAATACAGTAATAACTTGATCCTGTGTTAGTAATAATTTCATCTCCTGCTGCAAGGCGATTTTGCAATACACACCATTTCTGGACACTTTTATAAATTTCACCTTTGTTTGAGATAATTAATTAACAAAATAAAAAATACACTGCTGGTATTTTATACAGTAAATTAGTCATTAGTCTAAACTGGCAGGCTGTAATAAAACTTATTTTGATGGATGTGCTGGGATTTTTAACTTCTCTTCAACTGGCCTGTAACCCTCTCGTAGGCAAAACTCAGGGCTGTCTGATGGCAGTGGCTCAGGTGGATAGAAGGACCAGCAGGACCCCACAAAAGGTGGTTGGGGTGAGGGAGGGGTGGAAGCCTAGACGTGGGCCCACTGGGCTCGTGGAAACCCCCTGGGGACCTGCATCCTCAGCTCAGGTTCCTTCGGGCACAGTCTTAGTTTCCCAGGGCTGCCATACCAAAATACCACAAACTGGGTGGCTTAGAGCAACATGGATCTGTTCTCTTATGGTTCTGGAGGCTGAAAGTCAGAAATCAAGGTTTTGACAGGGCCACATTCTCTCTAAAGTCTCCAGTGGGGGTTCTTTCCTTGCCCCTTCCTAGCTTCCGGTGTTTCCCAGCAATTCTTGGCTTTCTTTAGTTGTAGCTGAGTCGCTCCAGTCTCCGTTTCTATCCCTAAGTGGTACTCTCTCTCTATGTTCTGTGTCTGTGTCCAAATTTCTTTCCTCTTCTAAGGATGCCAATCATATTGGATTTAGGACCAGTATGAATCCAGTATGACCCATTTTAACTTGATTACACCTGCAAAGACCCTATTCCAAATAAGGCCATGTTCACAGGTTCTGGGTGGATGCAAATTTGGGGAGAAGACTATTTAACCCACTCCAGACACTGTAAGCTGTGAGATCACTGTCCTTATTCCTGCAGGAAGGAAGTAACGGACCAAGTCATGCTGAGGTGCAACGACTTCCAGGTGGGTTGCCTGGCAGGGACTGGCTATTAGAAATCTATGGTATCCTAAGAGGTTATCTGACGGGCTACAGGGGACTGTGGTCAGCACTATTTCATGTCTATGGCTATTTCTCCTGGAGAATAGATTCAGAGCTTCCATCAGATTCTCAAAAGAGCCTGGCACCCCAAAGTGTGCTTATCGCTTTACCACATCAAACATATGGGGGTCAGGGAGGACAGGATCACCGAAACCAACCACTTAACCAACCAGCTGACCCATCAATCACCTGACTAACAACTTCCAGATAAACAATTTCACAGTTTCCAGAGATCTTCCAATATCCCCCATCCCAAAAGGGGTGCAAATTCTGGGGCTCTAGAAGGGAAGCCATTGAATCTCTGTACTTCCACTGTGGCACGGGTGAGGGTGGGGTTAGGCAGGGGGACTCCCACAGTTCTGTGTCTAGAATGAGAACTTTTCTGGGGAGATGTCTTTGGATTTTGAATGTATTATCCTTCATCTCATCCTCCGGGCCAGTTTCAGGTCATCAGCACATTTTAAAATCAGCTTCTATGTTTCCCACCTTTGAGAAGTTCTTGATAAAAATCTTCAACAGGAGGGTACCAGAGACAAGGGCCATGGCCATAGATGCACCAGGAACCTCCCTTTCTGTCCAGCCTGCTCTGAGTTACCCGGGGCAAGTTTGCCATCTGCCCCTAGTAGGTGACATGATGCCAGCTTAGGCCCTGCTTCTATGCATGGGGCACCCACTTACCAACACAGACACCCAGCTTCCCTGCCTTGGCTCACCCTGGTGAACCATTGTGGTTCCTAAGTCACCATCATTTTCCTCCAAATGCTCTCAAGCCATCAGTTTGACAAATTTATTCTAGAACTTGGCCAAAGGTTGTCTTCAAGATCGCCACGCTGCTAATTTTTAGAATCCAGCCTCTTCACCTTTTAAAAACTTGGACCTTTGTCCATTTCTTGTTTCCACAGTGCTTCAAGTGACCTGCAGCAGCTCTGTCAGTGGAATATCCACTTCATTTGTCCAACTGAGGCCATGGCTCAATTTGCTCTGGCCTAGAAATACAACCTAATTTATGGGGCCAGATTTGATCTCCTTGCCTTGTTTGGATATTAATTCTCTTTTTATGATGTTTATCTACATTTCCCATCCTGAATACCAGCCTCTTTGCTAGAGAAGATGGAAGAAATGCAGGAGGTAAACTTCTCTGTCTGCCCCTAGTTTACAGTCTGCTTTTCAAGCAGATAGAATTGATGGGTCTCGGGCAGGAAGACAAGCAATGCGTTGTCTTTCTGGAGCATGTAGGTGAACTGCAATTCTCTTTCTGTCTCTGGGGCTCTGACTTGAAAGCAGGAAGGAGGCATTTCCCCAAGCTGTGCCTCACCTTCCTCCAGGAGGGGGCGCCCTGAAAGCACCAGTCCCTGGGCCTCTCCTGGATGCTGGCTTGGCTCCTCCCAGATCCCTGTCTCTGCCGGAATGAGTGAGGAGGGCTGCAAATGTCCCCCTTTCCTCTTATTGTTTTCCTCAAAGATGTCATCCAGTGGTCACTGGTGCTGAAGGCCTGAATGATGCCTGAGAAGCCCAAGTTTGGCAGATCTTGAATCCAGTTTGGGATGGGGTGGCTAACAAGCTGAAAGGATTATGGGGTACAGGTAGATAAGAGGTTTGTTTTTGAAATGAGACATAAATTATCCTTGAATTCAACAGCAGAGGACCCATGTCGGGTGGTGATGAGTCTAAACATACTGGCCCAGGTCAGAGACCGCTCCATGCCAAGAGGGCTCAGAGCATGCTGGAGGCAGGGAAGCTTTTCTGGCATTTGAGGAGAAGACTACATCTATTTTTGGAACTCTTGCAATGCACCAGTCATCAGAAATAATATTATTATTATTCCTACTTTACAGAGGAGGAAACAGAGGCACATAAAGAGGTTAAGAAGTTCACCTACAATCCAACAGTTAGTAATAGGTAGAATACAATCTATACTTCACATCCCCATTCGAAATCCTGGTGTGGGCATGGGGAGTCTGGGCATGGGGAGTCTCCAACATACAGCATCCGAAGGGAGGCACCCAGGTGAAACTTAGAGTTGATCTTTCTAGCATCGGCGGTGAGAGGAAGAGGAACTGGGCTGGGGGTCAGGGCCTGGGTTCTGTCCTGGTCCATCAGCAGGCTGTGTGACCTGTGCCCGATGGTGTCACTTGTGTGGGTCTTTGCTTTCTCTTGCAGATGTGGTAGTGTGAGATTGGTGTGTCCCACTCAGCTGGAGAGGACCTCTGTGAGGAGCTCTGAAGCCCTTGGCATGTGCAGAGACCCTCGGCCCTGTCCCCTTCCTCTCTGCTATCTCCTTTCTTTCTCCTTGTCCCCCGCAAAACTCCTTATTCCAGTGACTTGGCACACCCATGGGAATCCCTGCCTCTTGGCTTGGCCATTCAACTATCTTTTTTGTTTGTTTGTTTCATATTTTATTTTGAGACAGGGTCTGGCCCTGTCACTCAGGCTGGAGTACAGTGGCACCATCACGGCTTACTGCAGCCTCTGCCTTCCAGGCTCAAGCCGTCCTCCTACCTCAGCCTCCTGAGACTACAGGTGTTACAGAGAGACTATAGCCTCCTGAGACCACAGCTGGCATTACAGGCGCACGCCACCACGCCTGCCTAATTTTTGTATTTTTTGTAGAAACAGGGTTTCTCCATGTTGCCCCGGCTGACCTCGAACTCCTGGGCTCAAGCAATCCACCTGGCTTGGCTTACCAAAGCACTGGGATTACAGGTGTGAGCCACTGCGCCCGGCCTGTTTGTTTTTAATGTATTGGGTGACCATACAATTTATTGCTCAAAATGGGACCCTCAGGACCCTCATTGGTTTGAAAGGGACATTATTAATAATTAATCCAGGATAACAGGCAACTCCAGCCTTGTCCTGGCACCTTGGGACTTGTGGGCATCCTAGTTTGGCTCTGTCGCCCTTCCTCTGCTGATGACAATCCTCCCCAGTCTTGAAACCCTAACAGCCCTGCCTGTTGCTCCAGCCCACACCAGTGCCCCACCTGTGGGCCCCACCTACAGCCCAGCATCATTCTATGTCCTCCTGTTTCCTAAGGGAAGCTGTTGAACTGTCAGTCTCGGCTAAGTGGCAGTTCTGGGGCTGGTAAGTTAGTAGTGAACAGGAGGACCCCCCTTCACCCGCAAGGGCCAAACCAGGGCACAGAATCTCCCCTCCAGCTTTTTCCCACCCAGAGGCCTTAACTGGGCCAGGTGAGGAACACACCAGACTGAGGCCAGACTGCAAGCAGCTCAGGCCTACAAGCAGAAATCAACCAGGGAGATGTTGACAGCAAGCAGAGAGAGAAGAGGGGTGCAGGGGAGATTGAAGGCCAGACCAGGCAGCAGGGGGTGCAGTGAACTGGGAGGCCAGTGGAAAGGCCACTGGAAGCAGTGGAATGGGTATAAGGTTTCTTTCCCTCCCTCTCCTCTCCCTGGCCCATCACAGTTATGAGCAGATCACCTGCTATCAGAGAAATGTAGCAGGTGGCAAGGGCACCAGAAGGCCACTACCTGCCATCTGCCAAGGGGTCTTGAATCCCACCATTAGAGCTTCATCTCTTTGGGGTAAGCATTGCTGTCTTCAGAATTCTCTTTTAAAATGCAAGATTACTTTATCCAAGCAATCAACCTCTCACACTTTCACATGCATTCCTCATCGGAGCACAGTCCTCTTGCAGCAGCTGACTCAGAGCCCTTGACAAGGTGCAGGACCACTGTCCTCAGGAGGAAAGGTCCTCTAGGCAGCAAATTCTCCTAGTGTTATCTGGGATATGTCATCCTTTTTACGTCTATTATTTTTAAGATAAAATTTACAAACAGTAACATGCATACATCCTAAGGATAATGTAATAAGTTTTGACAAATGTGGACACTCACACCCCTATGAAGATACAGAGCATTTCCCTTTCCCCAGGAGTTCCCTCATGACCCTTTCCAGGCAGGGTCCCCACCTCCTCAAAGGCATCCAGTGCTCTGAACTTCTTTCACCATTTTTTGGTTCTGCCTGTTCTAAAACTTCATACATTAATCTAGTTGTCTGTGCCTGGCTTCTTTTGCTCATTGTAATCTCTGTGAGATTCATCGGTGGGGCCTGGGCCATGCAAAGACCCAGATGCCAGGCCCCGTGCCCTCTGGCCATCAAGTAGCAGGCTGCCTTCTCCAGGCATTCAGCAGAGCCTGCTGGGTATTTGGGAAGCAGGAGTCCCTTGGCCAGAGGTGCAGCCACCAATGGAGCACGGCTCTACTATTAACTGTCCTCCTTCTGTGGTCTGCACTGGGCTCAAGGGATCTGCTGGCCTAAGCTCCATGAATGGGCTAAGGATTAAAGGTGTCTGCTAGAGTTAGGCTGAGAGGCCCAGGAAGCTGGGGTCTCAACCCAGCGCTGCAGGACCTGAAGGAGTGATGGCTGAGCCTTAGGGCCCAGGAATACCCTGAGAGTGTGCATAAAATTGCCCAAGAATCTGCAGATGCTCGTTCTTCCAAGGAGAAGGATCATAGCTTTTTCACCATGAGAGCCACCACTCTGGTCCCAGCCATGTCCATCTCTCCTGTGTGACTGCAGTGACCTCCTGACTGTCCTCTGTGTCCACACAGCAGTCAGAATGAGACAGTGCATGTCACTACTTTGCTCAAGGCTCCTGGTGGTTTCCTGTTCCACTCTGGATAAAATCCAGTTTTGGCTGGGTGCAGTGGCTCACACTTGTAATCCCAGCACTTTGGGAGGCCGAGGTGGGTGGATCACTTGAGGTCAGGAGTTTGAGACCAGCCTGGGCAGCATGGCGAAACCCCATCTCTACTAAAAACACAAAAATTAGCTGAGTGTGGTGGCACACACTTCCCGGCTACTCGAGAGGCTGAGGCAGGAGAATTGCTTAAACCTGAGGCTGAGGCAGGAGAATGGCTTAAACCTGGGAGGCAGAGGTTGCAGTGAACCGAGATCGCACCATTGCACTCCAGCCTGGGCGACAGGGCGAGATTCTGTCTCAAAAAAAAAAAAAAAAAAAAAAAAAAAATCCAGTCTTAACAACAGTCTACAAGATCCGGTAGGATCCTCCCCTTCTCTCCTGCTACGTTCCCCTCACTCCCGGATCCACTCCATTCAAGTGGGGCCTGGTCCTGACCGGGAGCACTGGCTAACATGCTGTAGTCATTGCTTTTCTTTGGGGTTCTAGCATACTTTCTGCTCTCTTCCCTAGCTTGTAAGTCCCAGGAGGGCAGAGGTCACCCAGCACTTAGCATAGGGCCTGTCAGGTGGCTGTGCTTGCTAACCTTCTGTGGAACAATTCAATGGATGAATGAAATACTTCTTCAGTACCCCAAAGGGGTCTGTGGCCCAGAAAGGCTAAGAGCAAGTAGGCAGGATCTGAGCAGGCAGGTCATTGCTGGGCCAGGCAGAGAGGACTCCTGGGGTGAACTCCCTCCCAGGCCCCCACTCAGTCACTGTGCCATGGGGGAGGGCCCTAAACAGAGCAGACCAGAAGAGGCACAGCAGCAGGGGCAGGGCTCAGACCACGATCTAGGCTGGGGGTTCCAGAAGGCAAGACATTTGTGTCTCTTCAGCCTGCTTGTTGCAAATATTTTCTTGATTTATATGTTGTTTCACTGTGCCCATCCCTGAAAAGTGTGGAGAGGAAAAAGGGAGGGCCAGGGCCCAGTCACCTCTGGGCAGGGATGATCATGGGAGTGAGAGTCCCAGGGGCCTGGTATGGGGACCAGGCAGAACTGGGACAGGACGGGAGCCTCGGGCCACATGGAGCCCTCCTACTCAGAGTGTCAGGCTCATAGGGAAAAGGAATCCAGGCCAGAGGGCCCGGGAGGAAGGCGTGAGGACCAGGAGAGGCTGGCACTGCAGGCTCGGCTGTCTCCTGCGGCGTGCGCACTGCTGCCTCTCTCTTCCCTGTGTGTCACTTAATGTTTGCAGTTAAGTATTTACAGATATGTTCCCATGGCAACCAAGGCCTCAAAGTTACTCTCACAATTCTGTTTTCTCAAATGTGTTTCTCTGGCTGATTGCACAGGGTTTTCTGGAAGCTGGCCAGGCTGAGTGAGTCACATTCCCTGCCCTGTGCTCCCGTGCCTTCTCCCTTCCCCCTCCAGGGTCCAGCCAGCCAGCATGGTCCCCACCCCCATCTCTCCAGAGCTGAATAGAGCTCCTGGGCCTATCCTTCCCAGCTTGGACAGGCTGTCCCAGGGCTTGGAGTGCAGAGCCACAACCCCCACCATCTAGACCCTCCAGCTTTCTGGATCATTGCAAGCTTCCCCTTCCAGGAATCCTTCTCCAGCTTCCCTGGCCCATGAGGCGCACCTGCAACTGCCCCCACCCCCATGCTTCTTGAGGTTCCTTAAAGGTGGGGCCTTCTGCCTTCACTTCTGACCCTGGACACCTGGCCCGGGGGCCCATTCACATAAGCCCTGCTGTTGTAGGCATTCACTGAACACGCCACACTCCCTTGTGCATGCTTGTTGTGTGTGATCCCATGCTCCAGCACTTTCTTATTTTTTTTTATCTTTATTTTTTTCATTTTTGATCAGAGTCTCGCTCTGTTGCCCAGGCTGGAGTGCAGTGGCATGGTCTCGGCATACTGCAACCTCCACCTCCCAGGCTCAAGCAATTCTCCTGCCTCAGCCTCCTGAGTAGCTGGAATTACAGGCACCTGCCACCGCACCTGGCTAATTTTTGTGTTTTTATTAGAGACAGGGTTTCACCATGTTGGCCAGGCTGGTCTTGAACTGGCCTCAGGTGATCCGCTGGCCTCCCAGAGTGCTGGGATTACAGGCATGAGCCACTGCGCCCGACCTCCAGCACGTTCTTATGGCACTGCCCTGTGGGTCCGGTCCCTGTCTTGCGCATTCAGCCATTCATTTCCTGAGCTCCTGCTCTGGGCAGGGCACTGTGCAAATTGCCAAGATACAGAGAAGAACAAATAGTCCCTGTCTGCATGGAGCTCATCTTTAAGTGGCAAGGGGTGGATAATGAATAAGAAATAATCAGGGTAGTGATACATGCCATGAATAAAATAAAACAAGGAAGCAGATGGAGGAGCTGGGGCTGCATTAGGTTGGAAGTCAGGATAGGTTGTGGGGAGAGGGACACAGGAGCTGAGACAGGGTGAGCAGCAGTGTCATCTGGGGGTGCCTGGCAGAGGGAGCAGCTAGTGCAAAGGCCCAGAGCAGGGAAGTCTGAGGAACAGCCATGAGGCCAGGGGCTTGGAGCAAGAGATTCGGGCAGGCACTGAGGCAGCAAGGCTGGGGGCAATAAAAGGCCTGGACTTCCATGTAAGTGAGGATGACCAAAGCCTCTGATTGGGCCACTGTGTGGAGAATGCAGTGGTGGCGTAGGGGACATGGAAGGAGGCAGGCAGATAGAAAGGAGGGGGGCAGTTGTCCAGGAGACAGAGGGTACTCCAAGTGGGCAGGGATGGAAGACAGCTCAGATGAGCAAAACTGTGGCACCAAAGCAGCCAAGCTTGACGGAGTGTATGTGGGAGGTGAGGGCTGGAGAGGATGTCAGTGCGATTCTCTGGGGTCCCAGTGGGTCCTATTGTCCCAGCTAGAGTGAGAGGCCACTGCAGGTGCTGCCACAGCCCCTGTCCCTGCCTGATTTCTATCCTCCACCAGACCGGACACTAAAAGAAGGCAGAGATGGGGGCATGGGTCCCTGTGATGGCTCAGTGTCCAGCCCGCATACCCGGCAAAGACGGCTGCCTCCCTGCAGCCCCAGGAGTAGCCCTCCCCCAGCAGGACAGCTACCGCAAAGTCCTGGGGACAGGTGTCTCCCTCCATCTGATTGCACTGGGGGCTGTCTCGTGCCGGGCATGGGGCTGGACCGTGTGTTTCTCCCAGCTCAGCCCTGTTCCAGGTTGGGGGCTCTCCTGCTCTGGGCTGCCCTTCCTCAGGTTCCATGAGCCTGGAGGTGCAGAGTTGCTCAGAACTGGAGCCCAGGCTGAACCACCGCTCTCTGTTGGACCCTGCTGGGAGGCTCTGAAGGTACCTCCTTTAAAGAGCCGGAAGGCCTCACTCTGCTAATGGTTCATTGAGTGACTATTTTGCTACCATAAGTGATTTCAGTCACTGGCCCTTAATTGATGTTATCCACACAATACATATGACACAGTGTGGGAAAGTTCCTGTCCACGGAGCAGGTAGGTCTCTGGCACGGCATGCCATGCCACCCACCTTCCACCTTCCCCCTGCTCTGCTGGCCTCACCACCACTGTCCAGACCTCCCACCTGCTCTGGGCAGGGGTCATTCAAAACTGGGGACCATCTAAAAACTCAGGCCATCCAAAGGGTTGAACAGCATGCAAACCACTTTGGTTGGCTTTGGAATATATGTTGACTTTCAAGTTGGATGCTTATGGGAATTTGGGCCATATTAATAAAGCTCCCAAGAATACACTGGAAGAACTGTCCAGAATGCGCACTGGCCACCCCTTCCTGTCACAGGTGGATGGAGTTACCTGCCCAGTGCCCCACCTCATCAGAGCCCCTCCCCTCCCCTCCCCTCCCCTCCCCTTCTATCCTCTCCTGCTGCTGGAGTCGGTAAGCCCCATTGTGTGGGGAGAATAGGATTCCTGTCTGTATCCACACAACTTGAGCCCCCAAAGTGCTTCCTTTAAGTGGCCAGAAGGCCTCACACTGCCTCCGTCCCCTGATCACTGGGACAGGCACCCCTCTTATTGGATGGGAATTACCGCCCCCAACATCAGCCAGCAACATGCCCCCCGGAGCCCCTTCTGATGAGGACACAAGCTGCACAAAGGGAAGACAGACGTGAGGACACCTACGAGGGAAGATGCACATCAGGGACCACATCTGAAGACGCTGGGGTGACACTGGGAAACACAGCTTTCCTGAAGGTGGAGACGTGGAGGGAGGGAAATGGATGGGTGAGGACAGATGCCTCCGCAGGCTTCCAGGTGGAAGGCACAGCAGAGTTTCCTGGGGGCTGTAGGGGATGGAGAATGTGAGCCTGAAGCTTTATTGGGGTGTGTGGTATATTCCAAAATTCAGACTTTCTCCCAGACCAGCAGAGTGAGCCTTCAGTAGGCAGGGGGTGAGTCGGGAGGCAGAGGGTGAGAAAGCAGGGCAGGTTGGCTTGTTGCAACAACTCCCTCCAACAGCATTGCTTCCTGGTCCACTTTTTCCTTCAGAGTGATCAGGAGCAGCCAGGAGCACAGGCTGTCTGAGGGACAGGGTGCACCAGCCAGGCCAGGCACAGAGGAGGGCTGGGAGAGAGAGCAGGAAGGGCGCTCCACCTGCTGCAGAAATCGGGGGCCCCTGGAGGGTGCTTAGCAAACTGAACACTGTAGGAGGGGAGAAAGAACGAAGCAAAGATGGTGGAAGACAGGAGAAGCAACAGCCATGAAAGTACCATTGTTCTCAGCACTTCCTTTGGCTCTTTTGAATCCCCTGGGTGAAGGTTTGCTCTGGCTAGAGGCACGACAGAGGTGCAGCAGAGCCATCGCCCCCAGGAGGCCCAGAGCCCACAGGCGTTGAAGGATAAGGGGATTTGGCTCTGCTCCCTCCTCCTATCCACCCAGGCCCCCTGCAAAGCTTGCTCTGCAACAGGGAGAGATTAATATTTGAAATCCTGGCGGAGGGCTCCTTCCTCCACTCCCCCACCCTTCACTTCCCCACAAAAAGGAAAACAGTTGTTGAAATTGAAAAATGGTGCTCAGTGAAGGGTTTAAAGACATTTTGAATTTAAAGTATATTTTAAAGGTCATTTTCAGCAGTAATTATGTTATAATGGTGGGGCTCTTAGCAAAAGGCAGTCCCACAGTAATATCAGACCAAACGGGAATCAGGGAGAGCTTGGGTCTCCTGCAGCCCTTAGAACTAGGCTGGGCAGAGGTGAGGCGGGTGGGGAGAAAAAAAGGGAGGCAACACATCCTCCTTTTTAGAGCCACATCTTGGTCACTGCTGGCTCTCCAGGTCCCCAGGAACAGGGAACTGTGCAGTTAAATTTGGCCCTGGCATGGAAGCGTCCTCCAAGATCCCTCCCAGGCTTGCCATGTGGGCTTTGGGGGATTCACAGGACCCTCTGATGAGGTGGGTCTGGTCTCCTGCCTGACGGGACATTCTACCTGCTCCCCACCCCACCCCATGACCTTTCCTTCTGCTTCCAGACACTGTCATTCTGCAGCCCTCCTGGCTGCAGGCGTCCCAACCCCTCCTGGAGCCAAGCATCACAGGAGAAGGCTGCCCTGGGCCCCAGCCCCATGGTGAGTGACAGACAGACACCTGCCTAGGCCTGTACCTACTGCTGCCTGACCTAGGGCCAACGTTGCAAGGAACCTTCATCTGGCATTTCTTGCCCATCAGTTGTGTTCTGAATTTTTTTGAACAGGCTGGGACATGAATACACTGGCTACTTGTCTGAAACTCACCATTTTCTACCCTATATCCCCAACTTACAAACCCACGCGCCCTGGGCTCGTGTTCTCCCTCAGTGAGGGCATCCATTCTTTGCCGGAAGCCTCACCCACACAGACGCTTCACACAGGCTTGTGGAAGCAATGCACTCAAAACACATGCACGAACACCTGCGATTAATCAGACTCGAAATATTCTAGAAGGGCCGGCTGTGGGTGAGACACTGACAAGGCCCCAGGGGGTTCCATGAGATGGCAGGCTTCCAGGCTATGGGGAGAAGACACTGCAGAGGGCAGTGAGGAAGGGATATAGCTGGGATTGTAGGAACAGCCAAAAGGGCCCATGGAGGGGGGATAGTGGGTGGAGGTAACCTGGGACGGCTTCATGCAGGAAGTGTGTGGGGCATAAACTTAAGGACAAACCGACCAAAGAATGAAGAACCAAGAGCCAAGAATAAAGAAATGAGCTTGGACTTCAGCTTCTTTCAAGTCTTGGCCACTGCCAGTCCACTTGGGGAGAGGCAGGTTCATTTTTAGGCTTCTTCTGGGTCCCCCAGCTCAGCAGAGCCCTGGAGGTGGGGTGAGGAGCACAGAACCAAGCCTGGGGACAGTACTGTGTGGTGTCTCCCTGCCCTCAGGCGCCCTGCCACTATGGGCTTCCTTTTGGGGAATGTAGAAGAGGAGCACCCAACTAGGCGGTGCTCCCCCTTCCACCAGCCCTGGGGTGGCTCTCTGCAATAGGGAGGCTGTCCACAAAGAAAACTGAGGGTCCAGAAGGGAGGGGGAGCAAGTGGGGGCTGGAAGTCCCAAACAGGAGCCAGCAGTGGTCTCAACTGGCCTCCACAGGAATAGGGTTCCCAGGTGTGAGCATGGCTCAGGGATGGTGGTGGCGAAGGGACTGGTGGGGATGTGACCCAGAGCCTTGGAGGTGGCCACAGCATGGAGGGGAGCAGGAGGAGGGGAAGGGGTGAAATACAAAAATATCTGGGAGAAGCGCAGCGCTGGGCTACAGTGTTATTAAACTAAAGCATCTTATAAAACTCGAGCCATTAATAACAGGCTGCCGCCACGTCGGGGTAATTTATTCAAATTGCAGGTCCGGGATGGAGGAGCAGATGTTTCAGAGCTGCTGGTGTCACTGAATGAGTTTCGGAGGAGGAGGGGTGGCGCCAGCATTCGTGGGGGCTCGGGGAGCCGTGCACCCTCCTTTGTCCCTCTTAGCAAATGTCTCCACTCCACATTCCACAACGTGGTGAAGACTCACCCAGTCTGCTGGAAGGGAGGAGGAAGGATTGCACTGTGGACAGCTAATTTAGGTCAGCAAGTGCTGGTATAGAAAACTAGGGTTTAGGACAGGCAGGCAGGTTCCTCTGTCTAGAGTGTAACAGCTCCCATCCCGGCCTCTGCTGGCCTCTGCACTCTGCTATCCCTTCCAATTGAAATGCCGACTCCTACACAAAGTCACCCATGGTTTTCCCAGACCCACAGTGGGGTGGTGCTGGGAGTCAGATGGCCTGAGAATCAGATGGGCCTGGGCTCTTTCCTAAGTGCACCATCCACCAGCTGGTGGCCCCAGCAAGTGAGCTCATGGGCCTCAGTGGCCTCATCTATACAATGGAGCAATGATACCCAAGTCATGGTCGGGGGAAAAAGAAACACACTGAGCCACAGGAAGGCCTTGGCCCATGCCAGGGGGCTACTAAGGTCAGTTGGTGTCTAGTATTGAACCTGATGGCCCTCACTGATGGTCAACTTAGTGCATTGATTCTAAGTCACTATTCTAAGTCATTGATTCTAAGTCACAAATGCCAGGAAAACAGAGGAAGACAAAACCCCAACCTGGAGTGAATTCTCTCTATAATTCTCTCCCTCTCTTCTAATTGTTTCCTTGGTTTTACTGGACAGAAGGACAGGACCCTGTGGGCTTCTGCCCTAATGGGGAAGAGGCATCAAAGCTTGCGCAGGCCTTCGCTTAGACTCAGCGCAGCCCTTTGGGTTTCGAGCAAACCTGGGTCCTGGTGGGGGTCCAGGGCCTCAGGGTCAGGATGTGGCCACAGTTTCTAGGGCAGAGACTGTCAGGCAGCCCCTGAGGACTGACTGCCAAGCCCTGGGGCAGCAGGACTTCTGTAGATGGAAGTCCTCCTGCCAGATCTGCCTTCAGGCAAAGCAGAGGCACCCTGTGAAGTCGTTTTGGACTCTGCATCACTCCCCTCCTCGCGTGTCTAATGCTGAGGCCGGGGGCACTGTTCTGCTGACGTCTTCATGCCTGTGAGTGACTCCATCTGGCTCATGGGTGACTTGCTGTGGATGTGTTGATTTTTACTTCTTACTTCTGCCCCAGGACAGGGAACACAGAAGGGGACCAACAAATTCAGAGTGCTTTGACTCCCAACTTCAAACGTATGAAAGGAGATTTTCTCCTCCTTCATCTGCTTTGCAGATTCGGGTGGCTGCTCACTGAGTGGCTTTGGGTGTGGCCCAGCCCAGTCAAGAGGTGCTCTGTGCTACCCCCGCTGGGGGTCCCAGCCTCATGCTTGGACTCCGGCCAGTCTCTGACAAGAGCCCTTCAGTGGCCCCGATGGCATGCCGTGGTGAGCGATGACTGGATAAAAGGAAATGTTCCAGTTGGAGGCCGACACGTCTCTTCCCATGGGGCCCAGCGCTGATGGTGCCACCAAAACGTAAGGAGAGGAGAATGGGGAGGGCCCTCTGTCCCCAACACAGCTCTCACCTGAAATGACACCGCTACAGTGATACTCCGTCAGGGCAAGATTGCCAAAGCAAATTCTGCACTTGACAGGACAGCGTCGCTGCATTTCTGAAATGCTGGGGCCCAGGGAGAGGGCAGAGGAGCCACCTTTGCCACCTCTGTGGTCTGGCCACTCCAGCCATGGGGGCAAGTGGGAGTGCTGCTTGTCAGAAGCCTTGGGTGAGACAGAGAGAGCCACCAAGACCTCCCCAGGAGCGGTGAGGGAAGGTAGGTGGCTGTGATGGCAGAAGGGGGCTTGTCCTCCACTCCCAGCCTGGCTGTCCCCCAGAGTGCTCCCGGCCTGCCTGGCTGTGAGGGTCATGGCAGCCGCCTGCCCTGTGCCTCTGCTCTGGGCAAATTGGACCTGCTCATAGCTCAAGGTTCATTTCAAATGAAGGAGAAAGCACAGCCCCACACTCGCGGGGCAATCAGCGCGCTCTGTGATGAATGGAGCCTGTGTCACTCAGCGAAAATGAATATTTCTTTGTGATAATGGCCAGATGGTAGCAACTCTCCGATCCAAATTAAAACATGCATGATAAATGCCAGGAAAACAGAGGAAGACAAAACCCCAACCTGGAGTGAATTCTCTCTATAAATCTTCCCCCCGTCCCCCGCTCTCCCACCATCACAGCGGCCCTGCTAATAGCCATTAAATTATTAAGATGTGCCGCAAGGAGAATGCCAATGTCAGTGGCATCGGCCCCACTGCCCACCCCATGCCTGTGGGCCAGGGGGGTGGGGAGACAACAGAGGGGGCTGCTTTTAGACCGGCAGAGAGCCTGAAGGCAGGGAGGACGTCTGCGTAGAGGTGGGCCTCATGGTGCAAGCACAAGGAGGCTGTGCGGCCTGGTGGCCAGCCAGGTTCTGTGGAGGGCCAGACCTGGCTGCTCTCAAGGAGGGCACAGTCTCTGGGAGAGACAGGAGCTAACTGACATCAAGGCTCAGACAGATGACAGGGAAGGGGTTTGGAGCTGGGAAGGCCAGTGGGGACCTGCTGGACAGAGCATTGCAGCGGGGTGTGCCGTGACGAAGGCTCTGACCAACAGCATGGAGTTGGGCAGGTGGGAAGGGTCAGAGATGACTGTCCGAGGATGGACATGTGCCTGAAAGTGTGCATATACCCGGAGGTCTGGAGGCAGCAGGTCCTGGGCAGGGCAGGGGTGGCTTTGGGGCATACATTTCATAGCAATGACGGGCTCCTGAACCTATAGTCTAATTCTCCTGCCCCCTGCCCAACCCCTCATGGCTGGAGGCTGCATTGGTCTCTGGTTGATCCCTCTGATTCCCTGTCCAGTGCTCCCTGCAGGTGACCTGTCTTCCTAAGTCCAGTTTCTGTCAATCACCAACTCCCTCTCTGGTCTCGAAGACTCCCCATCATCTTCTAGAACTGCCTCCCCACCCCAAACTCCTTTGCCTGGCGTTCCCTGAAACCTCTTCTCTGGCCAACTGGTTTCCTCCTTTTGCCCTGGGCAGACTCTAAGCCATAGGGTCTGCATTCCTTGTCTCAGCAGCTTTTCAGCCTGGAACTCCCTCCAGACAGTTCTCTGGAGGAACTGTCCCCCAGAGAGCCTTCCCTGACTGCTCCAGCAGGCACAGGCCACCCCTCTGCCATGCACGATGTGCTGTTTCCTCCACTCATCGGATACTCAGCATGCTGCCGGTTGATCTCCCTGCCCCAAGACTGTAAGCTTCTCTAGGGCCCAGAGCACAGAAGAGGCTTGAAGACATCTCCCCCATGTACCTGTCTGTCAGGGCCCATCAGCTCTCCAGGAGCAAGGACTGTCCCTCGAAGTTTAAAGTCATTTGCAATTGGCCATTTATGTGCAGGCCTCAAGTCCCCTAAGACATCGAGGCCAGTCACCCAGTGCCAGGATTTGGTGTCTAGGATGTTGGGATCATGGATTTTCCCCTGATAAGGGTCCTGGCTGACCTCTAGATTTCTGCAAAGCCTTTCTCATTGCCAGGCCCTAGACAGACAAGGCCAGGACTGGTCAGGTTGGTTCTCAACCTGGGCATACATGGAGTTTCTTCACCTGCTCCTCCCAGCTGACCCTCCACACTCAGATAACACAGATAGGCTCATCCTGTTGCTGGCTGGGCTTGCCCCTGGGCAGGTTCAGCCTCAGACCCTCTCTGAGGACCCCTGACTGGGCTTTGACTTGGGCAGGTCCAGCCTCAGACCCTCTCTAAGGACCCCTACTACCCACCCATGTCAAAGGGCATGTGGGGTAGGGACATGAGAAACTGAAGAGCCCAGCCTGAAGACTGAGGCAGGACCCATCCTCACCGTTTATGGATCTGACAGTTGGTGTTGATGTTGGGAGAACTTCCTCTAGGTGTCAGCACCCCAGCACAGATCTCAGCAAGGACAGCAAGGCTTGGAAACCTGCCCAGAAAGACCGAGGCTCGAAGGCTGATTACTAGCCATGTGGTGTTGAGGAAGTCACCTCTCTTCTCTAAGCTCTCATTTCCCCCTCTATGAAATGCGAGTGCTCCTCACCCAATTGTGCAGGGCTGCTGGAAGGCTCGAGGCACTCTTATTGGAGGCTCTGGGGTGACTTAATAAGAGGATTGAAGCCCCACTGGCTCTATTTACCTTCCTTCCGGAGCCCTAGCAGCTGCTGCTACAGGCAGTAATTGATCCCCATGTGCCTTGTCCTGGGCTGGGTAGGGAAAAAGCAGACCCCACTAACGGAGGCAGGGCATGACCAAGAAGACTGGATGGGAGAATGAACTAGAGAAACAAGACTCCAGGATGAGCCTGGTAAGCTTGGGCTAGAGGATGGGAAGAGACGGCGTCCCCCCAATGCAGATACTGTGCGCATGTGCGTGAGCAGAGGTGTGCGCGCCTTGGGATGTCAGCAGCAATGAGACTCACGGTGTACCAAATCCGGGTCTTTCTATTCCAGAAAGTGGACCCTGCTCTTCGGCCAAACCAATTCTTCATTATTTTGAAATATCTAGGATGTTACATATTTGCCTTGCTTGTCTCTGTTTTCATGCCTTTGCCTGTGACACAGCCTAGATTTGTCCTCTCAGTAGACTTGTCATTCCCATAATCACTACCTCCAGGAAGCCTTCCTTATCCCATCCCATTCTGGTAATTCACATGCTCAATAGAGCCGTGGCCCCAGGTAGCATGATTTCTATTTGCACTTGTCAATCAAACCTTTCCAGAAGTCATCACCGCTGCCACCTCCTCTCTTTTCCCATGGACTGGACTATAAAAATAAAATGACAATCTCAACAGCTGTCATCAAGGAAGATTCCACAGTTCACCAACTATGTTTCTCCTGTGGCAGCTGCGAGGGGGTGTCATCATCCACTTTGCAATAGGAGGATGCAGCTCTCGGGGCAAGACAGCACTGCGAGAAGGGGATGGAATTGGGATCAGAGGGCTTGGCAGGCAGTGAAGCCCAGCCAGGTCTCTGCTCCCCGCCTGCTCTCGCTCCCTCCCTCCATCCAGTTCAGCAGCCCTAGATGATTGCTTGCAAAACTCCATTTCTATCACATAACTCTCCTGCCCAAAAGCTTTAGATGGCTTCCCTTTACCTAAATGTATCAATTTAAAGCAGCTTCTAGAAATCATTGCTCCCATTCTTGACTTTCCTCCAAAATAGGCCCCCCATTCTGGCCTCTTGGGCTCTTCCAAGCCTGCCTTAGTTTGGATTATTTTCCCAGTCGGGAAACTCTGCTCTTTGAGCTCTTCCAAGCTCAGCTCCTCCTCCCCTCTGAAGGCCAGGCAGGTGCTACCCCTTCTGATCTCTCTGGACCATGCCATCTCATCCCTCTTCCTGTCCCTCCCCCATGACCACCCCTCCCTGCACACCCCACCATTCCCGTGTTGTCATCAGGCAACACGGTTGCTCCTGAACCCCACAACCTGAACCCAATCAGGTTGTTCTCAGTGCAGTGTGCTGGGGCCGGGGGGCGCTGGATACATCACATTCAGGGCTCACTCAGTGCTCACTCAGTACATCAGGGCTCAATCTGTGCTATGTGGAGGACACCACCTGGCCCTGGGAGGATTGCCTGGGAACTTTCTCTCCTCTCTCCCATCTCCCAAGGAAGTGGGGGTCTCCCTTCTCCACACTCACATAGTAGCTGGACCAGACGGTACTGACATGGTAGTGGCGATGGGATGGGACACGAGAAGGCCGTGGTGCCTTCTCTCTGTCATTCCTATTCCTGGGCACACAGGCATGAGGCAGCTTTTAAATATCATCCAGAAGCCCGTTTGCTATGATTAATATCCCATTTCCCCTGAAACAATCCTTTGCTAAATTAGCCGGGGCCAGAGGGAATTTGTCGAGGAGCTGCGAGTCTCAACTTAACTTTCCAAATGGATTTAAAAAAAACTTCAAAAACAAAATGCAGATCAATCAACACCCCCTCCCACAGCTGAAAATCTAAAGTCCATTTAAATTCAGCAGGTTTGCAGTTAATTATATTTTCGCACCTATGGCAGGAGTTACAGGCGTATTTATAATGTGCGCCTGCTCCGCTGGCGCCTCTGCAGGGCCCTCCCTGGGGACTCTTCCCCACCAGCCATTTCCTTCCCCAACCACAAAGACCAATTCTTCATGCAGCTGCTGTTTGGGTCCAGTTGTGTAAATAGAAGAGGCTTCCTGGCTTTTTAAAACTTATTTTTACAAAGGGGCTTGAGAAAGAAAGGAGAAAAAGATTCTCTTAAATTTTAAGTCAGAAGGGCCTGCCTGTTGGCATGCGCCTGTAATCTCAGCTACTTGGAAGGCTGAGGCAGGAGAATTGCTTGAACCCGGGAGGTGGAGCTTGGAGTGAGCCGAAATCGCGCCACCGCACTCCAGCCTGGGTGACAGAGCGAGACTCCGTCTCAAAAAAAAAAAAAAAAAAAAAAAAATTAAGTCAGAAAGAACAGGGATCAGCCGGGCACGGTGGCTCACGCCTGTAATCCCAGCACTTCGGGAGGCCGAAGCGGGGGGATCACGAGGTCAGGAGATCAAGACCATCCTGGCTAACACAGTGAAACCCTGTCTCTACTAAAAATACAAAAAATTAGCTGGGCATGGTGGCGGGCGCCTGTAGTCCCAGCTACTTGGTAGGCTGAGGTAGGAAAATGGCGTAAGCCCGGGAGGCAGAGCTTGTAGTGAGCCAAGATTGCACTACTGTACTCCAGACTGGGCAACAGAGCGA
Source organism: Macaca thibetana thibetana (assembly GCF_024542745.1). NCBI lineage: Eukaryota > Metazoa > Chordata > Mammalia > Primates > Cercopithecidae > Macaca > Macaca thibetana. The sequence continues at coordinate 43,465,897 of NC_065595.1, read as the reverse complement.
GACTCTGTCTCAAAAAAAAAAAAAAAAAAAAAAAAGGAACAGGGATCATTGAGAACAAAACCCCAAGGCAGAGGAATGCTGCACCGTGATTTAGGGAACCTAATGGCTAGAAATGCTAAAGCAAAAATGGCAGGGAATGTGGTCAGATAGGTGACAGCACTTCCTGACCATCAAGGAAGCCATACCCTGGGTGAGCAACTGGGCCTGGCCAGGAAGTGTCTAATCCTTCAGCCCTTTCTAATCTTTCAAACCGCCTGCACAGGGCTGGTCTGAGCACCGTGGACTCTCTGGCCATGCTGTCTTATGTCTCACACGAACCTCTTGTGTTGTAATGTCATTTCTTAAACATCAGCCCCCAGTAAACCTGGAATTCAAGTATACAAAAGATCTGTCAGGACATGCGCTTGGGGCTGGTTAGTGTTCAAGGGAAAACATGCCCACCTATAGCTTGAGAAACTCAGGTAGGGGATAGGACAGGACAGGCAGGCAAAGCAGGCACCCAAGGCCTGGAGAGGAGACTGAAAGAGGTAGTGGAGTTGTTTTACTTCTTAAAAATGTTTTAAAATGCAAACTGGGTGAGAGGCAGACTCATAGGGTGGGGGTAGGGTAGACACAAGGGCTCCTGCCCACCCCCCAGGCCTAGGAGGTGCAGTGTCCTGGCCAACTGGGCAGGTAGCTATCCCCCAGTCCAAACTCCCCTTGGTTTCCTGTGATGCCTCTCCAGGACCCTTGGCCAAGGACATGGCTGTGAAAGGGCTATGGTGATGAGCTGCGGGTGTCCAGGTCTGGAGCAGGGTCTGGAACAAGGATATGCAGCCCCCAAAACACATATACAGGGCCACAAGTGGAACCCACACATGACCCACCTTTCAGAGGCCTCTGTGGGACAGGAATTGTGGAGGCAGGTGGGCAGGTGAGGGTGGGGGTTCTCCAGCTCTGAGGGGCAGACTCCTCCTTCAGTCACTGGACGCCTTCTCTCCCAGACTGCACCCTCCATGCTGGGGTGGGTTTAGCTCTGTTCATCCCGGGGTCTCCCAGGCAGAGTCCAAACCAGCACCAAATCAGTGAGTAAGGGCATGCTGGACCTGGGAGGAGGCTCTTAGTTTCTTATGGACTCAGTGCAATTTCAGATTAATTTTCAACGTGCTGTGATCCCAGTCCTCTGGATGTTTCTCTGCAGGCCCTCCTGCCTGGGCCGAGGGCTTCCTCAGCAGAGCTCTGAGAAGTGTCTGTGCGCCCAGAAGCTTTTGTCCAGTGAGTCACTCGCTGACTCCTAAGATTGGAAAATTGACACTTCTGTATATTGAATTTTTGTAAAGCGGGGCCAGCTTGCACGTCCAGTTCATCTGCACACTCACTAAACTGCCTTCCTAGTGCGGGACAGAATAGCTAGAAGAGTCTGGAAGGGAGAAACCCAGTACCGAAAGTCAGCAGCTGTGGCTAGGGGTCTCCCCGGCCACGCCCCAGGGCCTGTCCCACCGCTGCTGCTCGCCGCTGCCCCCGCCTGGGCCCACACTCCACAGCTGGCGCCATTCAGGCCCTGAAGCCCTTGCAGACAACACGTTGTCTGTGTCTGTTTAGAAATAAAATAATGCTCGGAGGAGTAATGAGGAATTTAAATAGGATTTTAAAAGCCGCAGGAACCGATAGGGCTACAGATGGTGGAGGGGCTGGGAGGATGCAATCGGCCACGGGTTTATGGTGGGGAACGTGGCCTCAGGGAGAGCCTGGGAGCCCAGTTACTCACATTGTGTCCAACCTCATTAGCTGGCACAGCGGGACTCCGCTGCCACACCAGTGCTGGCGCCATGAGGGGACGTCCTGAAGACCCCGTAAAGTGTGCTGGGAGCAGCTAAAGGCTGCAGGAACGTGGGACACTTGGCCAGCAGCTGTCTCAGGGATGCCTCCCAGGCTGTCAGACCTGACCCCATCCCTCTCATGCCTTCCTCGCCCTGCCCAGGTCCCACCAGAGACAGGCTGAGAGACATGGACACAGAGACACAAGATGTGGGAGTGCAGGGAGGGAAGAAACACAAGCTCCCAGCCACGCCGTGGCTCATGCCTATAATCCCAGCACTTTGGGAATCCGAGGCAGGTGGATCATTTGAGGTCAAGAGTTCGAGACCAGCCTGGCCAACATGGTGAAACCCTGTCTCTACCAAAAATACAAATAAATAAATTTTAAAAAAATAAAAATTAGCTGGGCATGGTGGTGGGCGCCTGTAATCTCAGCTACTCTGGGGGCTGAGGCAGGAGGATTGCTTAAACATGGGAAGCAGAGGTTGCAGTGAGCCGAGATCACGCCACTGCACTCCAGTCTGGCTGACAGAGTGAGACTGTCTCAAAAAAAAAGAAAGAAAAGGAAAGAAAGAAACACGGGCATGGGCTCCCAGATCTAGATACGGAGGCTAAGGGAGGAAGATGAGCAATTCTGCAGGACTTGGGGAGGGTAAGGGAACATAAAAGAGGTCCATTCACCCTCTGAAACTTGCCAGGGGGTCTGCAGATAGCTTAGGGCCACCACCCTGCCAGGACCCCCTGCCTGGCTGGTGCCCCAGGCTGCTCCCCTTTCCCTCCTCCAGCCTTCCCTGCAGTTTGTGGGGGGAACAACAGGACATTCTCATGGTCAGCTCAGCCCTGCCTGCCTTCACCTGCCCCCCTTCGCTTGTCCTGGGTTCAGTTCTCAGCTGCCTGCTTGGCTGATCTCCCCTGGGCCTGATAGAAGCCCCTGAAGGAAAATAGGCTCCCAATGGCCAGGGAGAGACTCAGGAGCCCCTCAGCGGTGGGACCTCCAGCCCGGGCCTCACTTGCCACAGCTAGAGGTGTGTTGTCGGCTGGTGGTTTCATGTGGCAGCTTCTCTAGGCAATCGGGCCTGATTCTGCTATGCAGGTGGCCACCCGTGTGTGTCTGTGTGTCATGTGCTTTTCAGTTCCGGGTTCCTGGAGAGGGGTGGCAGACCCTAGAAGGTGGTTTTCTTTCTTGCCGTGTTCCCTCTGGATGGACTCCTCAGTGCTAGACCTGCCCCCTCCTAAGCCTGTGCCTTGGGAGACAAGAGTTGGGCCTGTTATCCCCAAGGCCCTGCTGAACTGAGCTTCCACTTGGTTCTCATGTGGCTGTTGGGTGGAAAGAGACAAAGGGAGCCCACAGGACAGACAGACAGGCAGACACAGGTGCAGACACACGGACGAGATGAAGACAGACGGGTGGCAGCCCCTAGGGCGTCCTCGAGTCCCCTCTTTTCCAGGACTCTCCTCCCAACTCTTCACGGTTCCTAACTTCTCCCCAGCCAGCCACCTTGCTGGCTTTTCTGTCATTTTGTGTTGATGAGATAAAACCTGGTGGCCCCACTCTGTGCCCCACCCCAGCCAGCATCATCAAAGACCGTCCCCACCTCCTAGCATAACCATCACACTGGGGTTTAGCCAAAGTGGACCTCATCTGCACTGTGTCTGGAGGAGCCCGGGGTGCTGTCGCACAGTTTTCCCATGGAGCACCCCCCAGTGTGCCATGCACTCACGGTCACCGATAGAGGCACTGCAGACACGCCCAGTTCCACACACACTCCTAGGGAGGCGGGAAAGAAACGTCCTCCCCAGGGACACAGGGGAGATAGCACGCATCTGCAGTCTGCTATACCTGAGCCAAGTCTCAGCCACTTCGTCCCCTCCTGCAGGGCCCCTGTCTGGCTGCTGACCCTCTTGGGCCCACTGAGCGGGCTGGGCACACACCTCCGTTCAGCCCAGGAGCTTCCCAAACAAACTGGCTTCCTGAGGCCACGGTAGTCAGAGCTTCCTTGTCTCTGACTCGTGAAACGAGGCCCCACAGCCTGGCTGCAGGAGGTACCTTGGTGGAGGGATTGTTCTGTCACCTGGACTGAGACCTGGGAGGAGAGGAAGTGGTCAGGACTGCAGAGCAGCTCCCTACGGACACCTGTGGAGACTCCATTTAGAAGCTGAGCATGAGCCAGCTTTGGGGTCTTGGGGTTGGGTGTGTCTGCCTCCTAGGAGGCACAGGACACCGCAGCGCATGCCCTAGGGAGGTATCATCACCTCTGAGGGGGCCAGCTGCCATGTTCAGGGCAGGCAGGGAGGGGCCTGCTCTCCACCTGGCTCTGTCCCCAGCCAGCATCACTGGTTAAGAAATTGGTTTGCTTATTTTGGGGGTAAATCTGAGTTTAAATACAACTTGTTCCAGTGTGCTCTTGGGGGATAACTGGATCCCCCAGGCAGAGAGATGGCTCCTGGGGAGGCTCTTCTTTGGCCTTTCTTCCCTACTTAATTGGAACCCCTGCTCCTGGTGGTGGTAGCAGGGGCCCTTTCTTCTCTTCCTGCCCAGGGACATTCCTGCTCTCTCTGTCTGTGATCTCTTACCCAGGATCAATGCTCCTGCTTCCAATGGTGACAAGCCCAACCCCTCGGCCTTGTGTTCAAGGCCCCATTTTAACTTTGTGTCCTCACTGTATCCCAGCTCTATACCTCTTGATCTAATTCCTAATTCCCACTTCCTCCAGGAAGCCCTTCCTGCTTACTCCAGGCCACAGTGAGTTCTGTCTTCTCTGATCCACTCCTACCCTGGTCTTTCATGTCTCATGGGTAGATCTGGGAGCTCCTTGTCCAGCCTAGCCCTGCCTCCCTCACCTGGAGCCCTGCTCCTCTCACTTCAGCCACCTTGAGAATGGGCCTAAAGGTGAGACAAATGTCTGTGGTGCCTACCCACTGCCCCTAGGCCACCCAGAGTCCGAGAAGCCCTCCTGGAAGTGAGAGGAATATAGGTAACCTGGGTTCTCGTGGCTGACAGGTAGGAGTTAGAATTTTGGCTCTGCCACTTTCTGTCTGTGTGCCCTGGAACAAGTTATCTAGCCTCTCTGTACCTTGGTTTGTACATTTAAGTGGAGCCAAGAACATCCATACCTTGAGGTTGCTGTATAAATTAAACATATTTCTGGCTGGGTGCAGTGGCTCATGCCTGTAATCCCAGCACTTTGGGAGGCCAAGGCGGGTGGATCACCTGAGGTCAGGAGTTCGAGACCAGCCTGGCCAACATGGTAAAACCCCATCTCTACTAATAATACAAAAATTGGCTAGGTGTGGTGGCACACACCTGTAATCCCAGCTACTCCGGAGGCTGAGGCAGGAGAATCACTTGAACCCTGGAGGCGGAGGTTGCAGTGAGCCAAGATCGTGCCATTGCACTTCAGCCTGGGTGACAAAAGCACTTTGTCTCAAAAACAAAACAAAACAAAACCATATATCCATAAAATCCCTAACACTCAGTCAGTGTTCCGTAAATAGCAGCTTTATGGTTAATGACTCCTGAGACCCCCAGGTGAGGAGATGGAGACCCAGAGAAGGTGGTGTGCCTGAGCTGGAGCTCATTCCGGATAAGAACCTTCCACCAGAACAAGAACTGCATCCTGTACCCTTCCTGGACTCTTCCTGGTGCTTACTCCAGCCAAACACGCGCCAGCTCCACTTCCTTCTGTACCTGTATCTCCACTCCAAACCCTCCAGAGGCAAGGCTGGCACTATCCTCACACCAAAGGAAAAAGAGCTCCCTGAACTGCTCCTGATAGGACAGTGGCCTGTCATCCTCAGCCAGCAATCCATGCGTGTCAGAGACAGGAGCCTTGAAAGTTACAAAGCCACTCCTGTGCACACAGACCTGCCAACACTCTGCCCATGCGCGTCCCTAGACACCCCCACACCTCATACATGTGGGTGGATGTGACCAGGAATGTGTCTAGAGGCCTGAGATGGGGGATGAGAAGGTGGAACCACGATATGGCCATGCAGTGGGCTGCAGCCCGCTCTGTGCTGGGTGAGGTGGAGAGAAGCCTTCCTCTTGCCCCCTGGCCAAAGGCCCTCACATGTTGCCCAAATCCTAAGCAGATAAGACATCTTTCTGTGCTGCTTACGAGCATTCAAGAGTACCTGGAGGGCAGCTGGGGACGGGTGTCCTGTGTCCTCTGGGTTTTGGGGACTCGTAACCAGGCTCACTGCTGAGCCAGGCCTGGGGCTGACCCTCCCCCTCCTTCTGCGGCCACTGCCGGCTTCTGCTCCCCCGACACCACTGTGCCCCAGTCTTCCCTCACCCACTGTCTTCAAGGCCTCGCTCCCCCTCCTCCTGCTGCCGCTTCTCCCCTCACCTCTCTACTTTTCTCACCTCCTTCCCTTCTCTCCTCTCGTCCTGCCCGCTGCCATCACACCACCTTCTCCACCCCTCTTCCATTCCTTCTCTCTATTCCCCTATCCTGTTGCCTATTTCTTTAATCTTTTAAAATGTTCACTTCTCCCCACTTCTCCTTCTCCCCAGAGGTATTTAATGGCTATTAAATTATTTTAAACTAACTTTCTTTAAAAAAAAACACACAGCTTGGTGATAGTGCTGACTCAGGGCCATCTCGCTGTTTAATATTGAATATGCAATTAATAGATAGATGTTTAGGTTTGGCTGTCCCCCACCTCCCCCCACCCCCACTTTCTGCTGCAAGAAGAATAAAAGAGCTGATTAATCTGGTTCGGGGCGAGTGTCAGCCGCAGGAGATATATGGGGGAAAGCCGATGAGGTTAGCATCTTGGAGTCAGAGAGCTATTGCCTCTGAGGCAAGTTCAGGGAGAGAAAGGTTTGAGTTAGAGCCCAGCACGGCCTTGCTGGGCAGAGGGGATTCCAGACATCCCTCTCCAGTGCTGGAGAAAATGGCCTGGACTCTGACCTGCCTGCCCTGCACCAGATGGCGCCTTCTTGTGGCCCTCAGAGGCCTGGGTTGGTGGCCCTTGTTCACGCCATTCTCCCTTCTCCAGCTGTGGGATCTCCCACCTGCAAGACCAGAAGTGCCACCTTCCCTGAGGCCTCTGGCTGCCCCCCCCGGGGGATCTCCTCTCCGGAACTGCTGCTGGCACCTACTATCCCAGCTTTCCTGCCCATCCGTGAGAGCTTCCTTGTGCCACTGCCTCCTGGCCGGGCCGTGTGAACAGGGGGCTGCAGGTGGGTCACTGTGTGCCTGGGTGACGGTCTCCAGGAGACACGCCTCCCACTGCTGTGGGCTTCATGTGCCCTGGATGAGGCTGAGCGAGGATGGCACTCCTGTCACTGCCAAGGAAGGGACAGGAGCAGGCAGCACAAACCAGGTGGGCTTCGCTCACATGGGCCCCTCATACCTGAAGCATCTTTACCCCTCAACCAACTGGACCTTGACTACCAGGGTCCTTAGGACCGGAGCACTCCGTGGGTGTGAGGAGGTGTGTCTGTGCCCTGGGCCGTGGGATCCCTTCAGGCAGCACCAAGACACCAGCCCAAGCCCTAGTGGGTAGGATCTGAGGTCAAGCTTAGGAGGGGCCTGAGTCCTAGAGGCCTTGTGCCTGGGTCAGTGCCCTGCTGGGGCTGGAGGGCAGAGGCCTGACTGAGGGGATGAAGGAGTGTTCTGAGCAGGCCCAGGCCCCAAGGATGAGCGGATCACCAGCGGCCACACCACAGCACCTTCCAGGACAACTGGCTCTCCAAATTTGCAAGTAGCTTTCGCCTACTTGACTTTTTGCCCTTGATTTCCCGGTAAACTTTCTGAGGAAATGAAGGGGAGAGAAATTCCTCAGTTCCTGGCTGATCTAATGAGCAGGGAGAAACCTGGAGTGCTGGGCCTGGGCCAGGGGAGGGTGGTGAACACAGACACTCAGGTCAGAGCCCAGGGCATGGCAGGGTTGGCAGAAGCCAAGAGCTCCTAGCCGGGAGGTGGAGGGCAGCTGTGACCGGCTGTCCCATCTTACTACCTGGACCCTCATACTGGACACCCTAGTCCCGGCGGGAGGAAGGGTAGGCTGGGGCCACTTTGGAGGCTGTACCTAATGTCACCTTCTCAGGGCAACAAAAGGCCCCAACTCCTTATGTTCCCCTTGGAGGCCTCATGGGTGTTCTCGATTTTTCTGAACCCTTTCTGGGCCTCTCCTGTCTGTGGCGGAAGAGCGGCCAAGGTGTCTCCCATTGTGGGAGGAAGCTGGAGGTGGGGAGCCACCGCCTGTCTGTCCTCTGGGAGTGTCCCACTTCTGTGTGGCTGTTTGGCTCTCTGCCTGGCTGTTTCTCTGTGGGAATTCAGGTTGGACCCCCTTGCTGGTGGAGAGGACAGAGTCTCTACTTGGGGGTTCTTCACCTGCTCGGAGCCTCTGTTTGGCCCCCTTCCCAGGGGAAGTGCCTGAGAGCTCAGTTCAGAGCAACGTCTGGGCAGGGCCCAGTGGGGATGAGGCTCAGTGTGAGTGCCGGGGGCTGGTGATCAGGAAGGACAATGCCTCCCTCCCCAAGGAGGCGGGCCTGGAAGGGGGCACCTGGCAGGAGCCTGCACATTCTTCTACGCTATTGTGCTGGTGAGTCTGTTCCTCTCCCACAGGTGAGGTGTGATGGACTCTGTATCATGGGGGCAGTTTGTTGTGGGAGGAGCTAGTGCCTAGGTAAGAGAGGCCTGATCTTGGATGCTGGATGTATTTTCTTTGCCATGTCCTTGCCTTTCATTTTCTTTTAATGTCAGAGTATGTTTGAATCTCATCTAGGGGAGCCTAGGGCCAGGGTTGTGCCTAGGGTTGGCCCTGGTTACTCTGTGACTGGGATGAGGAGGGAGGAACAGTACAGACACACAGGCACTATGCCAAGAGGATGCTGTCACTTGGTGATGGAGCTGCCCCTGGCTGGCCATCTGCCTGGCCCTTCCAGGGGTGAGCCTCAAGGGGTGGCATTCCCTTAGCCAGCCTCTCCACAGCCAGTCTCCGGTGGGCTTCACATTCTGGGACAAGTGTCTGTGGAGTGAGGCTGTGTCCTTCTCCTCTGTCCCTTTCCAGACACCTGTCTGACTGCCTCTATCTCCAGGATCTCTGCCTCAGCGCTGGCCTTGAGTGCCCACACTCCCATGGGCCACTCAGATTTGCCTCCTGTGGCCTGAATCCTCCTACGGCACAGTTACGACCACTTCCTGTCTCCTTTCTGACTGCACAAGCCCCATCACGGTGGGGTTTTCCTTGGCAACACCGAGGTGGGCACACCCTTTTTGGTATTTTAACGGGGGGGAGAAGAATGCCCCGAGACATGGCACTTGTTTACTCAGAGAGGCAGAAACCCCACCGTTTGGAAGACCCCAATCGCCCTCCTTCCCTCATCTCTCCACACCAGTCACCCAGAGCTCCAAAGCTCTGTCCCCAACCCTCAGCCATGAGATCCCCAGAAGGGCAAGAGGAGGAGGCAGGGAGTCGCTGCATCACATTGCTGCATCGGGAAAAGGAGGGAGGAGTGAGAAGGGGAGGGGAGGGGCAGAGACAAGTGGGCCCTCACGTGAAGGGGGCTGGCGCAGGCAGCTACTACCTCCTCGGCTCTCGCTGTCCGCAGGCTTCACCTGGATTGGCCGGTTCATCTGCAACAGAGCACAGGGGGACAGAGTTATAGCAGGCCTGTGGGTGAGGGGCAGACACCCAGCACTCAGGCGCACAGGTGGATGCAGGTACACAGACTGCATCCACAGACACACGCTCCCACACGCTGCCGCAAGCACACACACCTTCACCAAAGCAGTGCCCGTCTGCCCTCAACGGCACAGCCCCGTGGCCCCATTCTTTCAGGAGTGTGTCTCTGGACAGGAGACCGGTGCCTCCTCCTCCTACTCCAAGCAGGTCCTGCTAGCCTTTGATAGCAGAATCTCAGGTTGACAGAAATGCTGCCCGTCCCTGTGTCGCACAGGCCTTTGTGTCCCCAAAGTACACCCTTGGCTCAGCCCTGGTTCACTCAAGACATCTGCCTTTATGGAAATGAGCTGTCGCTGGCTGCAGATGGACCCCACCCAGGCCAGGGCATCCAGCTTCATCCCAGCACCTACCAGCTGGTAGATGTGGCCTGTGGGTCAGGCGTGGCCAACGCTCTGGGCCATCCAGCTCCAAGGTTAAAGCAGAGTTCAGGGCTGTGGCTCCTGGTTGCAACTCGGGCTGTTCTCTCAGGGAGTGCGCAGAGTGGGCACAGCTACTTGTCCCCTATGGTGTCTGGGTGCCAGGGCGACAGGAGAGCAACGCCTGACTCCCCTAGCCTGCCAGCCTGTCTTCCCTCTTGGGGATCTGTGTCAATGGCCCATTCAGGCCACTAGGGGTCTCTGGACTCCAAGCATCCCGGGCTTGGCTGCCTGGCTTCAAGGCTCACCGAGAGGCACCAGGGTGGGCTCTACAGCCCAGAGGTTTCAGCATGTTTTAAGCAATAAACATGAGGAGAATCAAGCAAGCGGATTTGGACCTGATGTCTTCACCAGTGTTTCTGCCCTTACGCACCTCCCCGAGCCTTTCTTGCATCTGCATTTCTCTCACAAACTCAGACTCAGAGAGGCAGTGGGGCAGGTACAAACATCGCCATTTAAGAGATGGAGAGGCTGAGGCCAAGAGGCATTCAGGTGCTTCCCAAGGCTACCATGTGGCAGGACACGGCTGGGAAACGGGGCCTGCGGGGAGATTTCTGCATATCTGTCCTGCACTTTGAGACCCTCCGTTGCCAATTCCCTCCCGTACAGCGACTGGACCAGCCAGTCACAAGCTTCCTCCTGCCTTCTGGTCTAGGACTTGAAGTGAGTTTTGGCTGCATCAAGACAACTGGGTGGGGGAGTATGGGTGCCTGTGACTCAGCAAGGTGAGCACGAGGCCAGGGGAAGGGCAGAGCTGCGGCCGGGAAGGACAGAGATGGGAGGCAGGACGCAGCCGACAAGGAAGGAGGCACAGGTAGCCAGAGGCAGCAGGGGAGGAGGCTGGGGCCAGCCCAGCAAGAGGGACCAGGGTGTCATTGTTCACCACCAGGTCCCCACTTGACATCCCTTATGGAGTTGAGGGGAAGCAAGGTGCTTTGTTCCCAAGTCCTGGCAGCAGAGAACACTGCCATGTTACAACAAACGCCAATCACAGGAAGAAGGAGGAGGAATGTAATGAAGTTCCTGGCTTCCCTGTGAACCAGCTCCTTTCCAGAAGGCCACCCAGGCATCTGGCTATGGGAGAGGTGATTCAGGAGGGAGCCAGGTTGCTCCTGGTTCCCTGTCCAGTACTGCTTGGGACTCAGCATCTCACCCTTTCCTAGGCTGCCCTGTCCTCCTGGAATGCCCCGCCCTCCTAGCCTTCCCTTCTCTGAAACCTGCGGCGTTCTTCTCCCCCAAACAGATCTTAAGGACTGACCTGGACCCAGTTCCAGCCCTGATGTTCTCTTGGACAGATTTCTACAGCTTTTCTGCTTATGTAATTTTACAATTCTCTGAGGTAGGGATTATTATATCCATCTTTTCAATGAGAAGAACAAAGCTCTGAGAAGCAGCGGAGCTGGGATTCAGCCAGGATGAGTAGGCACATGAGTGCTACCAATACAATGGCCTTTGGCTTTGTCATATTTTATCTCATTTGACCTCAGCTGCTCCAGGAGGAGGGGACCAAGGAAGAAGTAAATGGGAAAAATACCTATCCCATAAAGGGAGACCAAGGCCAGGTTCTTTGGGCCAGCAAATCAAGTATCTTTTCTGCCTGACTCCCCTGGCCAAAATCTGGCCCCAACACCTCTTGCACCAGTCCCACCGCACATCCTGGCACCTTCCTCCCCCAGGTCCATTCCCTGGGCCTGCAAGTTCCCTGCTGTCCCTCCCAGCCTCCTCCTCTTGACAGTCTATTCATGCTTTGAGCCTAGTCCACTTGGCTTCTGTTATGGACTGAAGTGTGTCCCCCCAAAATTCATATGGTGAAGCCCTAACCCCCAATGTTACTGTATTTGGAAATAGTGCCTTTAAGGAGGTACTTAAGGTTGAATGGAGTTATAAGAGTAGGGCCCTCATCCCATATGATTGATGTCCTCACAAGAAGAGGAAGAGACACCAGGGATGTGCACACAGAGAAGGCCATAGGAGGACACAGCAAGAAGGCTGCCATCTTCAAGCCAGGAAGAGAGCCCTCATATAAACCAATCCTGCCCACACCTTCATCTTGGACTTCCAACCTCCAGAGCTGTGAGAAATACATTTCCATTGTTTAAGTCATCTGGTCTGTGGTACTTTGCTATGACAGCTCTAACCAACAAATAAGCCCCCTAGTTCATGAAGCCTGATTGGTACCCCATTGGGAAGGGTACTACAAGTAGCTCCACATTTTCCATTAAAAAGGTACACTCAAGGCTGGAATTTGATTTGCAAGTAGGGGTGGAGCTTAGGCAGCCCAGGCCTCCCCAAGGATCCACAACACCGCTGAGAACAGGAACAGTTGCTATACGCATCACATTGCTAGATCATCGCAACTTCTCCTATGATGTATGCAAATAAAGGAAATGGAGTTTCAGAGAGGTTAAGAAGTTAGCCTGAGGTCACAAAGGTTGTAAATGGTGATATCAAGATGAACCCAGGACTCCTGACATCTGTCTACTCATTTAGGAGATGCTGGAAGCAGGTGGAATGGGCTTGGGATGGTCCAGGAAAGTTCCAAGCAGAGGCCAGGGGGGTGGGAGAAAAAGAGGGGGGCAGGGAGCCAGATGGGGAATTCAGGCTTCCCTTGCAAGGATGGGAGGAAGGCCTGGCTGAGAAGGGGCAGGCAGAAGAGTGTGAACCAGAATCTGTTGGGCTTTGCTGCTCTGTCCCAATTGGGAAGTGATGCCATTCCTGGGGCCAGAGCATGCTAGGCAGACCCCACATCCCTAGGGGCCTCATCCTGTGTGGGAGGAAGGCTGGGACCACTGGAGGAGACTCCTTTCCTGGCACCTCGTTTCTGTGTTTTATGGCCAGTCTTCTCTGGTTGGGCCCGAGAGCAGCTGGGGTGAGTCCTGCGGATTGGCATGGCCAGGGTAGAGCTATTTCTGATATGATGGGTCCCATTTTCCATGGTAAATTAAACTGGGCAAATGAAATCTCCCTATGTGTGCAGGCTTCCGCCCTAGAGGCCACCCCAGTTGCAGGCAGCCAGCCCCACTGTCCTTGGTACCTGGGCGCCTGTTACGCTTTGGCCTAGCATCCCTGCCCCAGGAGCCCTCCCAACCGGACAGTCCCTGCATGGTGCAGGCAGACCTCCTCCATGGTGTGCTGTTGGGCTCACCCCTCACACACAGGCCCCTCTGCTTCTCTCCAGTTTTACTGTGGGCTTTCTGACAGCAGGAACATGGGGGCTTATCCAGCCTCCCAGCTGCCTTCAGCCATGGGCTAGGCACCTACAGGGTGCTCTAAACAGATTGGTAAAGGAGAATTGAATTGGTTCCCATGCAGCCATGGCTCCTGGGGTCATTTTTCACGTCCCATTATAATCTGATGGTGGTCAGCATCCAGACGGCCTTTGAGGGGCTTGTCAGAGAGGTGCCGGGCTAGATGGTGAGATAATATACGACCCTGTGCTTTCTTAATTCTCAGCAGAAATAAAGTGTCAGGCTTGGTTGGGAAGATTTCTCAGCTGGAGCAGGCTGTGTACAGATGGCCCCAGCCTGAAGGGAAACCTCCCTCCCTCCCCTAGTCCTCGGCCAGCCTCACCCAGCCCTGATTCTGCCCTGAAGAGGGAGGACGGAGCACATCTGTCCTGGGAGAGGAGCCTGGGCCAGGCAACAGAGATGGGGAGAGAACAAGGCAGAGCACGATGACAGAGCAAGGGGAGAGGTGAAGAGAATGCCAGAGAGGGCAAGGGTGAAGGAGAGCAGAGAGGTCAGGGCAAGAGTCAGGAGAGGAGGGAAGAGCCAAGAGCGAGACCAGGAGGAAGACCGAAGGCCAGGTGCCATCTCCTTGCCCTTCTTGCAACTTTGCCCCCTGGGACCCTGGCCATTGCCTCAGGACCCCTTTGGTGCTTTTCCTGCCCCCGTCTCTGCTCCTCTGTCAGCCATTCCTCTCCACTAGCGCGTTGTCCTCCCCGCAGGGCCCTGGGGCTTGTGGCTGCTGGGAATCCGGGCTGGGGCACAGGAGCCTTCCCTGCCGATTCTCTTTCAGAGATGTCCTCAGTGTCCCCATGGATGCCCCACGGCCTTCAGTTGGTGTCCTCCTCCAGGTGCCCGAAGGGGGTTTGGTGAGCCAGACCTGCCTTCCCTGGGTCAGGAACAAGCTACCTGCAGCTTCTCTGGAGGCTCCTGGGGTCGGTCCTCTGGGGACATCACAAACCCTTGTGGACTGTGTTTCTACTTCCAGCCGAGCGCCGCTCTGGGGAAACGAGTGGGCCTGGCCCAGACCTAAAGCTGTTTCTGCTCCCGCCTGTGGCAGGCGTGGGCCGGTGGATGCCCCTTTCCTCTTCCACTCAGGCTCTGCCTCCCTTCCCCCGCCCCATCCCTCTGCCACTTTTTGCATCAACACATATCCATGCATTAAACAAGACATTCCATTAATTTCTTCATCATCATAACTTAAGCTGGGACATACCCTTTAAATATTCATTCAGCTATGAAAACCGGGCATTAAAATTTTAATAATGTCAAGCTCATTTGAACCAGCCTCCTTGGGGACGATTACGATACAATTAGAATAAATACGATGATTGAGCTGGTCGAAAGGCTTCACCTGTCCAGTGTGGCTCCCTGTGGAAGGGGAGGCCTGTGGCTCGTGGGCACGCAGACAGACAGACAGGCCAAGCTGCTCTTTCCTGACTCCCTCCCAACCTCGCCGCTTCCCCTGCCTCCTCTTGCATCTGGTTCTGGTTCTGGTTCTGTGCTGCCAAGTCTACTCCCACCAGCCTCTGCAGGTCTCTGCTGCCTCCTTCCCCGAGGACCAGGGTGCAGGGGGCCCCTCTCTGTCTGAGAAGGTGGCCCTGATTCACCCCACTGGTTCCTACTACTCCTTTCCTGGTCCTGGTATGACCTGGGCTAGCTCACTGGGCTGGTGAGTGACATTTTCCTGCCTATACACGTCTCTTCTCCCCTACCTTACTAGGGAGGGAGAGAGAGAAAGGAAGATGGAGATGGAGAGAGACTTAGTTCACAAACAAGAGCGGAGATCCAGGCCCCTACTCATGGATCCCCAGAGGCAACCTCAGGACTGTGCTTCTTCCCTGGAGTACATGTGTGCACCTGATTAGTGGTGTGTGACATCACAGACATCCTAAAAGAATTCACTGTGGAGGGAGCGGGGGGATTCGGATTGAATGAGATCATAGAAGAAATGTGAAGAGCAGGTTCTCAACAAAGGTCAGCCTGCACTGGAAGATGGGGACCGATGCCCTGCAGGGAGCTGGGGAGAGGGAGGATAGATGCTGACAGCTGAGGTGACTGGCCCATGGGATGGCCAGAATGCTCTCCAGAGTGACTATTCAAACATCAGAGCTGAGGGTCCTTCTGGTTCCTTTTGGGACATGTTGGAGCCTGAAGATACCTGGCTCCCTGCTCAGCAGAAGGGCTCACCTCGCCAAGCTTCAGAGGAATACCACCGGAGACACAGATTTGTATCTTCCCAAAACAGACATAATTTGCAGCCTTCACCAGGAAGGCAGCTCTTACCTCCCCATTCCTGTGTGGTCTCTGAGGAGGGGTAGTCCTTGACCACCTACTTGTGGATGCGCTTGTGTGGACTTGGCCCTGCTCGTCATCTACTCTGGTGTTTTAGGACAACACCAGTTCGTATCCACCCAGAGAATGCAGGTTTTATGCTCTGCCCTCCAACCCCACCCCAGCACACAGGATGGTCATGGAAACAGTGAATCAGCAGACCAGCACGCTAGAGCTCACTGGGAGGGTCTGTGTCCTAATCCCACCAGCATCACTGCTCTGAGAAAACAGACATAATTTGCAGGACCCGTTGTTCCAAGTGCCAAAATAAAAAGTGTCATTACAGTACTAAAATATAAAGCCTTTCCTTTCCTTCTTGGTCTTGCTCACTCTCTCAACTTGTCCTGGGATTTTTTTATTTGCTATTTGATGTCACTTTAAGTAAAGAAAACTATAAATTTTAAATTATTAGCACAGACTTTACAGTTCATCTTTATTTTGTGCAATGCCAGTTTTAAATGCAAATATCAGAGCATTTACCTCCTATGCAGAGTCACCAAAATTTCACAGTTTGTATCTTGTAGCTTATGCCTGGAGGATGCCTTCAGCTGGAAACGCAAGCCAAACTCAGGAATGCTGCAAGAGAGGTCCCCCAGGCAGGAGAAGTTCCCAAGGGATTTCTGCCTCAGACACGGGGACCCTCACAGGCCCCTGGAGTTCCACCTGCAACCTGGGATGCAGCTTGGGCCTGAGGATTGCTGGGCTCCCTTCTCATTGGCCATGGACTGATGTGTCAAGTCCCAGCTGAGGGTGGGCTCTGAGAAGTAGAGCCAGACATCACCTCTTCCCATGGGCCCTCAGCCCTAACCCACAGTGGACAGGAAACTTTCAAGGGTATTGTAAACTCTGTGCCTGGGACATACTAGGTATCTGGGCAATAGGCTCATCTTTGCTGAGTCATGGCCTCTTTTGACTGGCCAGATGTGGCATAGCACGGCCAGCCTGGGCTACCATAGGGTGAATGTGACCAACGCTGACCCCCTTAACCTGTGCCTAGGCCACTGCTGACTGGTACAAAGGAAACCAATGGTTGCAGGTGGGACACTGGACATGGGTGGACCGGGCAGGTGGAGAGAGGCTGAACTGTGCATGAGCAGAGACTCCAAGCCCCATGGACTTCACTCGCAAAGCACACGTTCAAAGATTAAGTGTTAAGAATTTAAAGATGGAGATTGCAGAGCATGAAACCCAACCGTGGGAATCTTCTGAGTGTGGGCCCTGTGTGACAGCACGGATTGCCTGCCCGTGACGCTGACCTGGGGGTGCCTTTCTGGGTCCCCATCTTCATCTGCGCACACCAGACATCAGGTGTTTTGTGGATCATCAGGTGTTTTAAGCATTGCTCAGGTCTGTGCACTAGCGCTATCTCCAGAAAGATCATCAGTCCATCTTTTAAAGATAAGCTTTGTACGATTTTGAGGGGATAGACCAACAATTTTCAGCCATAGGGATAAAAGCCTGGTGATGCAACCAACTCAATAAGGACAGAGAACTCACCAGTGAGCTTGTGGGGATCAAAGGTGGGTTTGCTCTCCAGAGACCCTGCCCTCCACCAGAAATTTGTCTTCCCGGCGCTTAGCAAATTGTAATTAACAAATTAATTAATGATGAAATTATTTGTTTAAAGTCCCAGGAGGGCAGGGTCTGAAGCACAGGCCCTGTTGAATTCCAGGGGCTGTGCTTAGTAGGCTTGGAGTCGCTGTGGGAGGAAAGAATGAACCCTTGCCTGAGGGCTTCCGCAGTCCCCTAGTGAGACCAGATCCCAGGGGAACCGCAGAAGCGGCACACATTATTCCTAGCTTGTTGTAAATATATTAATGCTTTAATTACCTCCTTAATAAATCGCATATGGTGTGTTCCACAGAGAGGGGTTAGAGACTCAAGAAATCTCGTCTGTTGTCAGCATAAAATTCTGACTCCAGGATAGCCTCAGCAGTGATTTCAGAGACACCTGACAGATTTATGGATTTATTTTTCTGTTTGTCTCCACCCTGAGGAGTTCCTGAGGCCCACGCAGGGCCCAGCATGGCCCCGATGCACCGTAGATGGTCAGGAAGTACTGACCAAATGATGACTGAATCCTCCATCACACCCTGTCATGGCCCTCATTCCTTCCTGCCTTATCCGGGCCCTTGCAGCAAGAGTGCCCAGAGGCCAGAAGTGGGTCACCACCGGACAGCCTTGTTTCCAGCCCAAAGAGAAAGGCCCTTTAATCCTCCCTCCTCCAGCAAAGTGGCGTGTTTCACCTTTGGATTAGGAAGGGTTTATTGAAGCGGTGGCGATCATCGTTTAGAGAGACAGCCAGTGAGCACCGACCAGACAGAAGAACCGGAGGTTATTGTTAAAATATGCAAATCCAGAGTCTATTAAAATGCAAACCCTCCAGATAAGATTTTTTAATAAATCTGGTCTCTGCTCCCACTCCCCACTCTGAGGAGGCCATCTGATGCTTGTCGGGTCAGGACACATACCAGCATGTAGGCCCTGTCTGCTCTTCACCCCTCTCATTCAGACTTCCAGCGCCGCGCTGCCTGGGTGGGGCTGGCTGTCCCTTCTTTCCCTGACGCGCTGTCCCTCAAACAAAGCACTTGAGGTCGTGTCAGGGTAATCTGCAGACAGGTCTCACCATCTCCCCATACTGGCTGCATTCTATTTTTCACCTTTCCTCTCATAGCTGTGTCTGCAAAGTGAAGTCACAAGCCTTTGCCTCCTCCTCCAGCAAGCCTTCTGTGATTGGGTCCACCCAGTTACACTTATCGTCTTTCCAGTCATCGCCTCTGGACTCACTTTCTGTCAAAAGTAGCCCTCAAGGGGATGATGGGAAGGTCGCTGAGAAGCTGCACAGGCTCCCGAGTATGATAATGATATGGCGGGGATTCAGACTGGACTTGGGCATGCTGGCTTTGAGTCAGAGTGGAAGGAGTCAGGTGTGTGGGTTGGTGCTGTGTGCCTGGCTGGGGGTGTGCACTCGGGTCTTGGAGGCTTGAGCGAACTGTAGTGGGAGAGAGTTTTCAAGTCCTTCCCATGCTGCACACCTTCTGCTGACCTCATGACGGGGCTCAAGTCCTTCAGTCCTTCCTGAAACCTGATGAGTCAGGTGAGCAAACTCATGGGGTGGGCAGGGTGTGGATGGGGTAGGGGTGGGAATAACCACCAAAGACCTGGAGGAGAGAGGAGGGAAGGGCCAGCAGGGTGTGAAAGCTCATGCGGCAAGTAGCCGAGGGTGGGAGGACAGGCAGGCAGGTGGAAGTGGGGAGGATCTGGTGTGGCCGCAGAGGATCTGGTGTGGCCGTGGAGGGTCTGAGCTTATAGAGTGGGCAGCGGGAACTCCTGTTAGTTTGCAAACAGCATTGCACTAGGACCATGTTTGGAAAGAGCAAGGAGGCAGCTGCGCGTGCAGGAGGTCAGAGGTGACTGGACAGAGGTGCCCGAGACACCGGGCAAATGTTTGTTCAGTTCAAGAATGACCAGCAGCACCTTGGCACTAGGTGCCTTCCCCACCTGTGGGAAGACAGGAGCCTAAAGCTTATGCATAAGAGGTGTTTGATGAATTGGCCCAAATTTCCCCAGGTTGCCTTTCATTCTTGGTTGTGGAATGACCCCTCACTCCAGTCCAAGCCAGGCCTTGCCCACCTTCCACTTGCAAAGGGTCTGGAGGGTGTGGGTTGGGACACAGTGGCCTCGGTCCAGGTGGCACCCTTTGCAGCCCACGTAGCCTCATTGGTACAGCCCCCCCACAAATAGGCCCAGGCAGTTGCTATGCAACAGGCTGCTCTGCTCGGCAGTGTCCAGAGAGAAGCAGCGAGCAGCCTTGACAGAGCCTGCAGGTGGGCCGGCTGGGGCTGCCTGCTCCTCCTTCTCTCTGCTCTCACCACTCTCTCCCATCCTTCTCCAAGCCTCCATCCTCTCCTATCTCTCTACAAAATGCTTTCCCCTCACCTAAGCAGCAGGGCTGGGTTGGCACAAACAAAAGAGGTGCCCCTCACAGTGGTCAAAGGTCTCTCAAGAGGTCCAGCCCCAAGCCCGCTGCTGGTTTCCCAGGGGGAGGGAGGGAGCCCCTCCCTGCTAGGGGTTTGGAGCCATATTTGTGGGTAGATGCTTCCCGCACGTGGCAGGTAAGGTAGAAGGACACCATGAAAATCACCAAGATGGAACTGGTGGACCCGTGACCATGCTGCCGCTGGGCTTACGTGCCCCTACCTCTCAGCCAGAGCTCCCTGAGGCCCGCACTGCCAAGGGCAGAGGGCTCTTTGTCTCCAAGCCCCACGTCCGTTTTGCTGCTCCTGCGAACACGCCAGGGCTGCACTGGCAAGGGTGGGAGGATCCTTGTGGTCTTAATTAAGATCTGCTGCCGTGGTAACCAAGCTAATTAGCCGGCATGGCCGGGCTGGGTCACTAACCCTCTTCAGGGTGGGGGAGTGAGGGCGTGCAATTTTTTAAATAACAGCGGTGGATAGATAATTCTGATGAAACAGGCCCTGATTTAGTTGTGAGGCCTGGATTTCGGTCTTAGCTCTGCCATATACTCGCTCATACAAGGCAGGGCTGTTACTTAACCTCTGAGAGGCATCTCCAGCATATCCACATATCCCCTCATGGGGTGTGGAGATTAAATGTGATCACTCAGGCCAAGCTCTGAGCATCGTGCCTGGCACCAGGAAATAAGCGACAGCTACCCTCTCCCTCCTGCCCCTCAACCCCCTTCTCTCTCTCCTCCCCCTCGTCCCCCTGTTCCTATTTCTCCTCCTCTCACATCTTCCCTGCCTTTCTTAGTATTTCCGGCACCTTTGAGGAATACCTGACATTTCATTTTTTCCTTTCCACTCTGGAATACTCAGGCTCTTTTGGACTCTGCTGAACTGAAGATGTTGGACTCTGTGGGGAAGAGCTGAGAATGGGGTGGGGAGGCCACGCCTCACAGAGAGGCAAGATGCACCCTGAACTTGGGTTCTCATGGCCCCACTCTGCCTGCGCTGCCTCTCCTCCACCCTGCCCCAGCTCTGCCCTCTCTGCTTGGTCTACCAGCACTGAAGCTGTTGTTGTGATGGGACACAAACTCCATCCATCCATCCATCCATCCATCCATCCATCCATCCATCCATCCCTCCATCGCTTACTGAGCACCTCTGTGTGCCAGGCCCTGCTCTATAGAATTGGGTGGCGCAGCAAACATGAGTGGCTCTTCCCCACAGGAGCCACCACCCAGTATCCAGAAGGGTCTTGTGGGGAGGGCACTGGGTCCGTGTTTCCTGGGCGCTGGCTGTGCACTGTAGCCTGATTCCCTGAACGCCCAGCCACGCAGTCCTGCACTTGACCTCCCACTCTCCTGAAAGTCCCTTCTCTACCTCTGATGTATGGCTCTTGGGCATTTGCTCACATACCTATAGTGTTGGAGTTAGGCTCCCTTCAGCGTGGGGCGTCCTCATCCAGCATGGCCAGCTCTAGTGATTAGAAAGGAGACGTTTCTGGCCCCAACTCATCTCCCATGCATTTCCCCGCATCCACCCTGCCTGGTACCAGCGCCCCACTGCGCAACTCAAGCCCATCTTCCAGAGGCTGCCCCCAGTGCTGGGCCACTATGTAGCCCTGAGGTTTCAGTGTCTTCCTTCTAAACTCTCAGGCCTCCCTTCACCCCTGGGTTTCTGGGCCTGTCACCCTGACAGCTGACAACCAACTAGGAGCCCTCAGATGTGGGGTCCTGGGCCTGGCAAGGGGCTCTCTTCATCTGTGACTGGCCCTTCCCAGCCCACAGTGGGACCACTGCCTTCGGAGATTTAGAGCACACTGGCTGGGTGGGAGTGAGAAGGGGGTGAGTGACACTGTGGCCCCTGGCGGCTGGACGGAGACCTTTGTCTGTGTTATCCAGGGCCCAGTCTCCTTTCCCCATCCAAGCCCTCCCCTGTGTAACTGTTCCCTCCACTCCCCCGGCACTGTGGACTCTGTTTGTAAGCTGAGCCTCTCCACGGCCAGGAAAGGGGTCCTGGTTCCACCCCCACCCTGCTCTGACCCAGGGGGACAGCTCCTTTCTCTCTCCTGTGGCTCCTGGGCCTCAGTCCTAGGCCTGGCGAGAGCAGGAGAGAGTCCCCAGGCATGTTAAAAGAAAAAACAAGGCCCACACCAAGTAAATGACAAATCGAGAGGAAATTGCTCTTAATCCCCACGCCACAGCCTGATGATGCCGGCCAAGCGCAAACCTGAGTCATCCTAGAAATGGCACCGACATTTGCTTTTTGGAATTTGTTTTGTCTCTGGGCTTTAGATTTAATCACTCCCTCTCTCCTCCCTCCCTCTGCTTCCCCCTCCCTCCCTCTGCCCCTTGCCCTCCCGTTTTCTAACATGAGCCTGCACCGCCAGCTCGTCCAAGTCTCTTTTCCTGGCCTTAATTAACACAGCTCTCCAGCTTCCAACAGGCTAATGATGAATCGGGTTAAATTCCAGACAACAGCCGCGCACCGCCATCAATTAGCCATCTCCGGGGCAGCTTCATTAATAAGCATCGATCACGGCCCTCCTCCTGGAACACGCTGGGGTCTCTGGGTCACGGGCACTGCCTGCAAGGGTGTCAGGCTCAGGTGTGGGCGTGAGCCTGTGTGTGTGAGGGCTGGAGTGTGTGGTGAGGGGTCTGCGTGTGAGTGTGTGTGCAAGGATGCAGGTGGGCCATGAAAATGGGTGACTAGGAGTGTGTGAGGTGTGTGTTGCATGTGCACATGCATGTGTATGTATGTTCATGTGTGAGTATGCATGTCAGTGCGTGCAGTGTGTGTGTGCGCGTGTGTGTGTAGGTGTGGGGGTGACTGGGTGTAGGTATGGTGTGTGATGTGCATGCCGTGTAAGTGTGGGAGTGTGGTCAGGCGTGCCCCCCCTGCTGGCCTCCAGTGTGCCCTCTCTAGCTCTCCTCTGAATTCCCTGTCCTCCCTGGCCTGTGTCTGGGCAGACGGCTCAGGTCCTGCTCGACCCCTGAACATCAGGGTTTTCATAGATGCACTACCCCTAAACCTGCCCCACTCTCCTCTCCCCTTAGAGACTCTGCCTGTGGCTCTCTCTTCAACCTTCACTCCCTTGGAGGTGATTCCAAAACCTCCACTGCCATCCTCTCCCCTGTCCTCAACACATGCTGGATGACTGGTCATTCTCCCTGGCATGGCCTCCAGTCCAAGGCCTGACAACCCCAGTCTGCTGTGGCAGGAACATCACTGCCACTGCCCAGTGGCCCAACTCCCTCCCTCCAATACCTTCTGCTCCTCCAGCTTGGACTCCAACTCTATTCCAGGCATTCATACTCTCAGGCTTGAAGGTCCTGCATTCAGCCTCCTCTGACATTCTTCGCAGCACACTTCTGAGCCCTGAGGAGCAGCCCCCACCTCTCCAGATCATAGCCCATCTCCTCAGTCTGCTGGCCACATGTCCCACAGCCGGCCCCAGGAGCCTTGCTCAGGGAGGGCTCACAGCCAGAATGCGCCTCTCATGGCTGTGGTGGGGGCCAGTCTCCTCCTCTCTCCTTTTCTCTGTCCTGTGTAGGGCCCCATTCTGTCGCCCAGGCTGGAGTGCAGTGGGCTCAGGCTCCTGCCTCTGCCTCTCAAGTAGCTGGGGCTATAGGCATGTACCTCCATGCCCAGCTAATTTTTAAAATAATTTTTTCGTAGAGAAGGGTCTCTGTTGCCCAGGCTGGTCTCGAACTCCTGGGCTCAAGCAATCCTCCCACTTTGACCTCCCAAAGCTGAGATCACAGGCATGAGCCACCCCATGTGGCCTATTCTGCGTAGTTTCTTAGCATGGCCTCCCCTCCACAAGCCCAGGCCCCCAGCCAGGAGTCCAGGACACCTCAGTGGGAATTTGTCCACCCACCATTTCCGAAAGCCTGCTTTGAGGGGGTGGCCGGGGTCACCCTCAGAGTCATATGTGTGACATGTGCCCAGAGAGCCCACAGGCCCTGGCACACATGCATGCCAGCAGGGATGGATGTGGCCTTCTGAGGCGGCCACCAGCAGATCATCTCCTTAAAGGTTAATTAAGAACCTGAAGCTGGCCGGTGTGCGCGTGGCCGATGACGGTGGATGCGGCGTCTCTCCAGGCCATTAAACACTAATTAGGTTTGGAAAGTCTATTGAGCTCCTGAGGTCTCGTCGAGGCAGGCGCTGGCCCTGGGATGCCCTTCGAAATGCCAGCGCTGTCACTCCGACCCCCGGCAGGGCTGCCGGGCTGGCCCCATGACCCGGGGCTTCGGCCGCATCTCGCTTCATTTCTTTCTGTCTCATTGTTCCTCCTAGGCCCTGGCCGCCTCCAGCTGTGCCCTGCTCACCTGCCCAGCCTGGCGCTCACAGGCCTGGTGGTCTGTCTGCCGACCCTCCCATGCTACATCCTTTCTGCTCGGGCAGCATCTCCTGTCTCTGCTTCCTCCTCAGTGGCTCAGGGGCACTGGTCAGAAACAGGTCTGCGGTGGCCCTGGGGTCTGGAGGGCAGGACAGGAAGCTAACGGTGCGGGCCCAACTGGCCTGGGCTCCAGTGTCCCACAGGTAGAGAGAGAGGAGAATGTGGTGGGGAGACTGGCGAGACCCACTGCCTCCCATGGTGAGCCTCACACCCTCCCCTTGAGATTCTCCCCATCTTCAGAGCCACCTGAGGGCCTTTCCTGAGATGGCCTGGCCTCAATACTGCCCACCTTCAGCACAGCTCCTGTGTCCCCAGAGACCCGGCTCTCCTGCTCAGCCCCTCCTTCTCAGGGTCTAATTTCTTCCCTGGCTGCTGAGTTCAGCAGGTGCCGCCAGGAGGCAGCTGTTCCCGATGGCATTCATTAATTCCCTCCCTCATTTGTTCATTCACCCATCTGACTACAGCCCTGGCATGTTCCAGGAGGGCCTGCGGAGGAAATGCCCCTGCAAGGAGGCCCCCTCCATGACTGAGACTTCATCTCCAGGTGGCAGCGTCCTCTGCCTTGGAAGTCATGTTCCCATCACCCAGGCCCCTTTATCTTCAGCACAAATGGTTTGTCACACAGTGCGAGATTTGCCACCCGGTGACAGAGCATGCTCATGCTCAAGTTTACCAGAAGGAAAGGTCACTCTACCTACTTCCACCTCTACCCTCTCCCAGGCCACCATGCCAGGGACAGGATTCTTGGTTCAGTTCTTCTAGAAAAGCTGTGAAGCAGAAACAAGTTTATCTCCAGTTCTCCCTGAAATGTCTGTCTGTGTTTAACCTGACCCTTGCCCCATGTTTGCAACAAACATCTGGAAAACCACCACTGTCACCACCACCATGTCACCGTCACCATCGTCACCACCACTGTCACTGCCTCCACCACCACTGTCACTGCCATCATCTGTTACCTTACCTTGTCACTATGACTGTCACTGACACCATTGTCACCACTATCATTGTCACCGTTATCAGCACGTCTGTCACTGTCACCACCACCATCGTATAACCTGTGTAAAACATTGCTTAGCTCAAAGAGATACTGCTAACGGTGGAATTCTGGTTGCTGGGGTGGTGGGGGGGTTGTTCTGGGTGGAATGGAGCCTTCTAGGGGCCCCTCACACCCCATGTCATGGCAGGCCCCTATAATCTTTGGGCTCCACTGGGCACCAGGCCACGTGATGTCATGGGAACAGTATGACTAGCTCGGCCATGACTACTGGTGACCTGAACTCAAAATAAAAGATTTTAAGTTCTCTGTGTTCTTGCTTCATTTCATGGACTTGAAGATGCAGGAGCCCCGTGTGTGTGTGTATGTGTGTGTGTGTGTGTGTGTGTGTGTGTGTGTGTGTGTGTGTGTGTGTGTGTGTGTGTGTGATCTACCTTCACAGGGTGGCTTTGAGAGCAGAGCAAGCCACATGGGCAACTGTGCCCAGCGCCATGCCCCAGGGCCAGGTTGATGTCCATTTGCTTCCCTCCACCTTTATCTCTGGACAATGCCCTGAACCCCCACTGCCCCAAGGAAGACCAGGCAAGAGGATGGGCAGTGGCCATCGTTTGGGTCTCTGCATCCGTCCTGGTCCCAGAGCCCAGGGTTCCCAGCCTCCTTTGACAGGCAGAGCTGATGCGGGCTGTGTGGGCACAGGAGGCGCAGCCCAATTTTATAAGCACAAAGTATTATGATTGCATTGATTTCCATCATAAATCATATTTCCTATCTCCTGCCTCTCTCTCCTGCACACCCCAAGTTAAGCCTTGGTATTTTCTTTAGCTGCTGCCACTGCCAAGCCTGGAGATGATATTAGGATAATGATGATAAATTTTACCCTGCTGCCAAGCCACTGCTTCTGTGTGGGGGAGGGAGAATGTTTGTCCCCCAAATGGATCCCTTGACCAGAAAGTGGGGGCTTGGCTGGCGCCTGGAGGAAGGAGGATGCTCACCAGAGCTCGGCTATGTGGGTCCATGCAGATGGATAGGTGGATACCTTTGTGTGAGCATGAGTGTGCTCATGCATGTAGTCATGTGTGTGCAAAGGTCCGAGAGGTGGCCAGACACAGTGGCTTAAGCCTGTAATCCCAGCACTTTGGGAGGCTGAGGCAGGTGGATCACTTGTGGTCAGGAGTTTGAGACCAGCCTAGCCAACATAGTGAAACCCCGTCTCTACTAAAAATACAGAAAGTAACCAGGTGTGGTGGCACACATCTGTAATCTCAGCTATATGGGAGGCTGAAGCAAGCAAATCGCTTGAACCTGGGAGGTGGAGGTTGCAGTGAGCTGAGATTGCACCACTGCACTCCAGCCTGGGTGACAAAGTGAGACTCTGTCTCAAAAAAAAGGCCTGGGTGGCATCTTGCTGGATTTATCACGTGTGGGCACATGGTCATGCCCCTGCCAATGAATGAACACATAGCAGAGGGAGGCAGGGGGCAAAGGCAAGGGGAAAGGGTAAGGGCTGAGCTTCCCAAGGCGCAGCCACTCCAGCCTTGGGATTGCCAGTGACTTGGGATTCTGTATGTCCTGCTGTTTCCCCCATCTGCCATCACCACATTAATCCTTATTAGCACGGCTGCATTAGGCCCTTTCCTCCTTAACACCCTCAGCAGCTTCCACTGTCATGAGGGCGAAATGGGGTCTCCCCCTTTCCTGATTCCCATCACAGTGCCTAGCCTGTGGGTGGATGGTGGATGTCTGCACACATTTTCCTACCAACCCCAGCCTCAGGAAATCTTGCCGAAGTGCAGCCAACACCCAGGCTGAGGCACCCATCCTGACCTCAGAAATGCCACGTCAAGTGAGAGTGAGAAGCTGGTTAGTGGCTCTCTGAGCTCTCAGGCTTTTGCCTGTGCCAGCTGGGCTGGGCTCAGCCCTGACTGAGTGGGGACTCCTTGAGCAGGTGATAACGTCACTGGGGTCCCAGGGCCAACATGACAGTGCTCCTCACAAGGTCCTGGGCTGGGTCCTCATACAGTGGGGGAGTCCGAGGGGAGCCTGCTGGTTCTGTGAATTGGGGATGAGCCTGGGACAGGAAGAAGCTTCAGTGGGGACATGGTCTTGTGGCTGTTCATTCATTAATTCTCTTGTTCATTCATTCACTCAACAAGTATTCCTGGGCTGAGTTCCCTCCCGTCTCACAGTCCACAGGCCTGAGGGTGGACCCCAGTTGTCAGTGGGCTTTCTGTACACCAGGGGCGGCCGGCCTGAGATCCCTGAGCAGAGGTGTGTTGGGTTTTCTCAGATGGTCACGCTAAAGAAGTCTTATTTTTGAAGAATGTGTCCATGCTGACGCAGATGACAATGACAGTGAATCACAGACTCAGAGAAGATGCAAGGGCTCTAATCCTACCAGGCACAAGCTACTGGCAGCATCTCACAGGCAACCCTGGTTTGAATGCCTCCACTGACTGGAGACTCACTCCACACATGAGTCAGCTGTTTTCGACTATTCGACCTTCCCTCAGTGATATCAAGCTAACATCTGAGACACTTGTAGCTTCCACTGTTCAGTCCCCAGCCATTCATACAAGAAATGCCTAACTTCTCTTCTTTAGAACAATTGCTTAAAGTAGGGATGGTGACAAGAAACACCCTGGTGAGCAGGGAAGGGCACCAGCCACTCAGACTCACTAGTGTGGGTTCAGTAGGGCACTTAGATAGGAAGTGAGGTTTCAGGGCAGGATTTGGCTACCACGTGCAGGAAATGGATCCATCATGGTTTGAATAACCAGGCTCCATGGGTGTGGCTGTGTGTCCTCCCAGGGGGCCTTGGAGGGGACAGCAGGCTGGGCTCTGGTCTGTAGAATCAGCAGCCCTGGGATCGCAGAGGGCCAGAGTGGGAGGAAAGTGCCACGCTGTGCAGCCAGCTCAGCATGCGATGTGCTGCTGACAGTAGGGGTGGTCCGGGCCACAGCCCACACAGGGATGTGGCATTTAGGTCAAAATCTGCAGCGTGTTCAGACACAGGAGAAGTATGTCCACCTCACACGAGGAGGGTTAAAGGAGATGGGGCCACTCAGCCTGAGCAGGCACAGGGGCATCCCGCTGGAAGGCAGCGAGTGCAGGGCATAAGGGCTTCCCACCTGGCTCTGGGGTCAGGACACTGCAGACGGTTCACACAGGAACTCCTGCTCCAACAAGGGCACAGGCTGCCTGGAAGCTCAGAGTGTCCTCTGCCCCAAGACCGTGCTCCATCCGGCAGAGCCCGTGGGCTGCTGTCCAGCATGCTCCAGAGGGGACCCTGCCTAGGGTGGAGTTGGGCCAGTGACCGCTTAGGTTCCTTTTCACTCTAGGACTGTATGATGACAAAAGGAAGTGCTCCTAGGAGTTAGGATGGTGAAGGTTTCAATCCAACAATGCTTGCCTCACAGCAGGCACTTATCATTCTAATGGATCCCTGATGCCATTAGGCTCAAGATCTTCCTCCTCCAGGAAGTCTCTCCTGATTAATCCCATAACTCTCAGACTCATCTGGGTCTCCTTGCTAAGACTTGCATACTCTTCTTGTTTGTGATCTATCTGTCAATGGATTTCTGAGGTGCTTGGTGTTGGGGGTGGTGTGTGTGTGTGTGTGTGTGTGTGTGTGTCCCAATCTCCTCTCAGGTGGAGGACAGGAGGACAGTGGAGCTCATCCTTGGTGCCACACACAACCTTTTCTTCTCCTCCAGCCCCTCAACCTAGTCTCTTAGAGCCATCCCTGGCAATTGTGTCCTGGTAGGGCTGTGGCCATTTTGTATCCATGTAGGAATTTAGATTGGGGAAAGATAACAGCATGTGCACACACACACACACACACACACACACACACACACCAGGCACATGGCAGCTTTTCCACCTCCTCCCCAGTTTTCTGCTCCTGCCAGCAGTCCCTAGGGTCCCAGAAAGATAGCAACCTTCTCTGAGCAGGTTAAGCCTGGAGAGTACAAGGGTGGAAGAGTCTGACAGCGGGGCTCAGAAAAAGTGACCCATGTTCTGTTTCCTGCTGCTGCGTCCCGGTGGGAAACAGGGCCTGCCTCAGAGGGTGGGAGGCCTCTGAGAGGTAGTGGAGGGCAGGAGTGAGGAGTGAGCACCACCCTCCCCTGTGCTCTGCAGCTGTACCCCTTCCTCATCCCAGACTGCAAACAGCTCCACTGGGCCTCAGGTCTCCCCAGGGAGTGCAGGCCAGGGTCCAGGCCGAGTGGGGGAGCCTGGAGTTCCTGCAGGCGTCTCCTAGCTGTGAGACCCTAGGCCAGTTAACCTCCCTGAACCTCCGTGCCTCCATCTGGGAAAGAACGGGGGAAATAATAATGCATACTGAGCTAATGTAGATAAAGATGTGTTGTGAGCTACATGGGACAAAAACCAATGCAAAAAAGTTGAATCTCACCACTCCTACTAGTGCAAGGAAGGCCCCTGGGTCACAGCATGAAGGATTCTGTGGGTGGTGCCCCCCCCACCTCTATGTTATGTCCCTGGTGATCCCCATGGCGTGTGGGTGTCTGTGGGAACATGATCCCCGTGGGAGTTGCCTGCTGAGCCATTCCTAACCTTACACTGAAGGAGGAGATCCCGGAAATGAAACGTGTGGGCACCAGGTCAATGTGGGAGCTGGAAGGGTATGCACTGTGTGACCACAGGTGAGAATCGCTGGTGTGCTGAGAACAGGCCAAGGCCTCTGGAAACACAGAGAAGCTCGCTGTGCTTGTGCCTATGCTGGGCTAGCAGCAGTGTCATCTACTCTTACTTCCTGAGTTTTAGTTGGTGAGAAGAGGTAGAAAAGAAGCGTGCATGGGAATGACTGCATCTGTGTCTGCAGCAGTTTTGTTGTGAGGCTCTGCGTGCATTTGGGTGTGGGCCATTGTGTTGAGAATGGGTGTTAATTCTCTGTGTGTGTGTGTGTGTGTGTGTTTAGACATGGGGTGGGGAGGAGAATGACACTTTCGGGTGTGACATCCCAAAGGCTTCAAAAGCCTGAAATCTTGGAGGGTGCAGAGCTCCATACAACCACCAGATGGCACCCGGGTGCAGTCTAAGGGTTGCGGGCCAGGCTTGGCTTTGTGTTCAGCCTCCCCGCCTCCCACCCCACCCCTGGTATATGTGGTGCATATGTGTGTATATGTGGGGGTGTGTGCGTATATGTGGGAGTGCAGGAAGGGACTGCCTGACTGCAAGCTGAGCACCTGTGCGTGTATTCAGAGTGACCGGTCTGGGCATGCCGCATCCTCTTCCTTGCCATGACACTTGGATGCTGCTCGTGTTCCGTGCCCTGCGAACCCTGGTTCTCTAAGAATACGTGTGCAGACAAGCTGGTGTGTGCACATGTGCTGCAGCAGACCCCATCCAGACTCCCCACTTCCAAACCCTCACCTTTCACTCCTATCAGGCTGTCCACTCCCAACTCTCTGGTACCCCTCACTACGATTGGTTCTTCCCTCCCTCCAGGGTTCAAAAGGAACAGAACCCTGGCTGTTCCTTTTGCCAGGAATGGTCTCTCTGCAACCAAACTCCTCCCCATTCTTCAAAGACTTCTATCTAAGAGCCCCCTTCTCCAGGAAACCCATTAGATCTCCTAGCATCAACCTTTTATCCCCATTTTGTTCCTTTTCTGATCACCCATTGCCCAGGACTGTCAGCTCCACACTGTTCATCCACTGCTGGCTTGATGTAGCTCATTCATGAGCCTTCCTCGAGAGGTTGAGTTCTGCGTAGTAGGATGGGGCTGGGTATCCACAGTAAGCACCAGGTAAAAACCAAATCATTGAGGAGGACATTTCCCCACTGGCCTGCCCCATGGGGTCCAGAGAGCAAGTGTTGAGGATAGACTTGGCTTACACATGGCAAGCAACCCATGAAACAGAGAACAAGTGACTCCCTAGAAATTTGGCAGGCACTGCCACAGCACTGGGGTGCCACGGGGCAGAGGCAGGGTCAGGGGAGAAAGAAGTAACATTAAGTATAGTGGCTCCCTGGGTTTTAAAATCCAAAGGTAAGCCATTTGCTTTCTAGGAAGTATTGAGAGGTAGCAGTATACATTGGCTACAGCAAGAGAGACTACAGTTAGACTCTGGAAGAACTGGTCTTTGCTGAGGTGAGGAAGGGCTTTGGTGTGAGCCATGAAAGCTTGTTCCCTTGGAGTTAAAAGGAGCCAGAGTCACCACGCATATGTGCACAGCTTTCTGTATTTTTCACTGTGTCTTGCTATCCATGCACTAACCCCATGTTACATGTTGGCAGAGGGTTTTCAGAGGTATGCAGACACTCGTGAACCTGAAGACAGGAGCTGTCACCATTCTTGTTTGACAGATGAGGGGAACAGCTGCCAAGGGGAGGGGACACGCCCTGGCAGTACAGCTTGCTGGTGGCCTTGCAGCATCCTGGATTTCATCCCCCTAGGGATGCACATGAAAATCCTTGCCCTTTTTGCAGACTCTAAGAGGAGAGTGAGCCCTCCCTGATCCCATCAATGCCTGTAGCACCCAATTCTGCTCCACCTGCTGGAACCTGCTTCCTGTTTGTCCAGAGATGACCCGAGTCTATGTTTGCAGCATGTAGAATGTGCTGGGAGGTAGAACTGGAGAATGGGTGTGGAGGCGGGCAGTAAAGTTTGGGTGCCTCGGGAGGCTTTGTCTCTGGAGGGGCTGGAGTCCCCACAACTGGCGGTGTGCAGAGCTCCTAAAAGGATGGGTTTAATTAAAGGATCATTAGGTTAGGCCATGTGTCATCTCAGCAGGGGCTACCCGCACCAGCCCATTCCCCAAATAAGAACTGCAAGAAAGCAAGAAGGTTCCCTTCACTCATTTTAATTGTTCTGCAAAAGACCCTAAATGCAAGACAGCATCATAAGGTGGAGGAGTGGGAGAGAGATGAAGTGGACAGAGGGACAGGGAGAGGGCAGAACAGAGGGCAAGACCAGCAGCCAAGAGCTGGGCCCTGGCCACAGTCAGCCTCTCTGTGAGCCTGGGGCATTGGGGGTGGGGTAGGGGACACAGGCTCCCCTAAGGGATGGCGGCATGGCCTTAGAGACCTCGGTTGCAGCAACCAGCACATGGTAGATGCTCAGTAGACATTAAAATGAACTGAGTGCTTTGGGCTGGGGTGGGGCAGACTTTCTTAAGGGTGGAGTGGCAGCCTGGGGAATTCAGTGGAGGACTCCTTCGGGAGTGAGTGAAGGCCTGGGAAGCTTGGGGGGAGGAAGCTGCAGGTCGGGAACCCCATCTCAAGAACCTTTTGAGCAGGTGTCCTGCTGCTCTAGGCTGAAGGGATAATGGAAACAGGCCTCAGGGAGGCTGGGGACCCCTGATAGAGACAGGCACAGCCCACCCTGAGGCTGAGGCCTCTCCAGTCTCCTGGGCACCTTGGCACTCCCCAAACCACCCACCTACCCACCCTCCTCAGTGCTGAAGTGGCTGAACGGGCTCTGAGGCTCCCAGTGCATGCCTGACCCCCAGAGCCCCCAGGAGTTCTGTCCCAGTTCCTGGAGTGGCAGCTGGGCAGGTTACATACACTTAATTACTAGTAATTAAAAAACTGATTACTCCAAATGGCGCCCTCCTGGGGAGAACTGTGCTGTGCCTGTCCCGCTGGCCCGCCA